>NC_139454.1:13705677-14437199 GCF_963924565.1 Ascidiella aspersa | reverse complement strand
GTTGTTCTAGCCAAGTTAAAAAAAAAACAATTTTAAAAATGGCTAAACGTATTTTGTTAAATAGAATCGGGTTTATTCGCCATCCTTCCAACACTATAGTACGAAACAAGTTGTTGGCTGCTTATCTATTTGCTTTCCTCTGAGCATCCGTAGCTCAACTTATAGAGCGAAGTTGTGGGCACGAGGTCAAAAGTTCGAAATTCGCCGCAGGCTACATTTTTCTAATCTTGCCTTGCCTGCATAATTAATAGACTGATTTGGTTAGTCACTTGAAGGTTCCTGGTTTGCTATTAGGTTATCTCTGGTCAAAAGACGGCTTCAGAAGGGATCGCAGTGGTTGTAATGTACACGTACGTCGTATGTGTGTGTTTATTGAAAATATGAAAACATTTTGACCGATGAGTGTCTTCATCACTGGACATTCTGACTACTAATTGTATATCTGCTCCTGTATTTGCCTTTTGTTTTCGATTGATACTGTCCTCACCAAACTTTCTACTTTTTACCTTAATTCATCAGCTATTAGCTTCTTTAGGATCCACAAGATCGCTTTGTCTTGCGTAATGTTAAAAGTTAAACAAAAAACAATTAATATTGGAAGACGGTGTTAGTTGTTGATACATATTTTGTATCAAACCACGGTTATGCCACGTTTAAAAATAATAACTAACCTTAGGTTTGGTAAAATGTGATGTGGTGGTCCAGTGACCAGAGTAAAGACATGTAACTTGCCCTAGAAATTTGTTAATAACGACTTTGCAATTTTGAAGAATACTAGCGCCACCTTGCGGGTATGCTTCAAAGTAAAGGTATACAAAATGCTTCAATCACAATGTTAAGTCTAAGCATTATAATTAATAAACAGAAATAATCAGAAAGGTGGTACAACTAACAAGCTATTAAGTTAGCAGATCCTTGCGAGACGAGAATTTTGAGGCCAAAATATACACTTTAGTCTTACCTCATTCACATTACATTCGACATGTTGATTTGTAATATCAATAATTACAATTTAAATCAAAATACAAATTTTTAGTTTAATTTTAATTTATTTCCCAACCGAAACGAAACATATGATTACCTTGAGACACAGATTTCAGTTCGAGCAGGGTGATCTAAAGTTGACAGCATCGCGGGCCACAATATTTCATGCATATTCATTGTGGACCACAAACATAAGGTTACAGGAGCGGATCAACGATTTTGTTTGATCGGGGCAAGAAATGTTAAAAAATGACGTCACAAAGCACCGTCAAAGACTTAAAAGTTCCAGAAGTATGCTGCATTAGTCCGACTTGTGCGCAAATGAAACGGAGTATTATTGATACTGGGAAAAATGGTGCGCGAAGCGCGAAAAATTTGCGTATTTGACAAAACTTTCAATTTAGAAGACTGCTTTTTATAAGCTTGGAATGTTCGCTGAAACCGTATGAATCTTAGTAAAGTTTAAAGAGCGATGCTGCATAGGCTACTAATCGCTAAATTGCAAAGACGTTATCATTTCGCGCAAAAATGTATTAACCAGATAAATTTGGGTAAAATTGCATCTTAGAAAGGGACGCGTTAGCCTAAAGTCACATGAAAACCTTTAAAACAATACTTTTCAGCAGCGTGATATATTTTTTTATTTTTTATTAATAATAATTTATATAGGGTCATACTTTTTATTTAATCTTCATATCAAAAAAACGACAAACAAAGCGCAAATATATCTTATAAGTTTGCACAACATCCATTTTACAAAGTTACATATTATAGGACGCACTGCGGCTTTTCCTAAACCGGTCTAACACATACAAAATGTAAGCGTTCTTGCCACCCCTTCGGTCCGAATTTTGTGAGCGATGAGAAACTGGTTTATTTAACGATATGACAGAAAAATGTAATCATACACAAACAATTGCAGTATGCTTACTGTTCGTTGCTCGACGCATAGCTTTCATGCTCGAAGTAAACATTTGAAATCGACTGGTTACGTTCGCGATCGAGATATGAATTTCGAGTTCGAATTATTTACTTCATAAACTGTACGAACAATTTAGATCGACGCATAACTTTCATGTTCGAACTAAAGATTTCGAGATCGACTGGTTACGTTCGCGATCGAGATATGGATTTCGAGTTCGAATTATTTACTTCACATACAGACGAACAGTTTAGATCGACGCATAACTTTTATGTTCGAAGTAAAGATTTGAGATCGACTTATTACGTTCGCGATCGAGATATGGATTTCGAGTTCGAATTATTTACTTCACAAACTGTACGAACAGTTTAGATCGACGCATAACTTTTATGTTCGAAGTAAAGATTTGAGATCGACTTATTACGTTCGTGATTGAGATATGGATTTCGAGTTCGAATTATTTACTTCACAAACTGTACGAACAGTTTAGATCGACGCATAACTTTTATGTTCGAAGTAAAGATTTGAGATCGACTTATTACGTTCGCGATCGAGATATGGATTTCGAGTTCGAATTATTTACTTCACAAACTGTACGAACAGTTTAGATCGACGCATAACTTTCATGTTCGAAGTAAAGATTTCGAGATCGACTTATTACGTTCGCGATTGAGATATGGATTTCGAGTTCGAATTATTTACTTCATAAACTGTACGAACATTTTAGATTGACGCATAACTTTCATGTTCGAAGTAAAGATTTCGAGATCGACTGGTTACGTTCGCGATCGAGATATGGATTTCGAGTTCGAATTATTTACTTCACAAACTGTACGAACAGGTTAGATCGACGCATAACTTTCATGTTCGAAGTAAAGATTTCGAGATCGACTGGTTACGTTCGCGATTGAGATATGGATTTCGAGTTCGAATTGTTTACTTCACAAACTGTACGAACAGGTTAGATCGACGCATAACTTTCATGTTCGAAGTAAAGATTTCGAGATCGACTTATTACGTTCGCGATTGAGATATGGATTTCGAGTTCGAATTGTTTACTTCACAAACTGTACGAACAGGTTAGATCGACGCATAACTTTCATGTTCGAAGTAAAGATTTCGAGATCGACTTATTACATAAATATGCTGTTGCTACCAGGCATAGTATATTTAAAACAGGTTCCTCTGGCAATATATATTACTTTCTACCAACGTTTCGGCTTACTATCCGGCAAGCCTTCGTCAGGGACTGACACACAAAGCCAACTAGACACAAAGTAAAATCACAATAAGAAAAAAGGAGATAAAAATGTGCGAGACGCGTTCAAAATTCACAGCGATAAAACAACGTTCAAAATATAAAGCGATAAGACAACGCGCAATTTAGAGGTTATCTTTTAGCACCTGTCGGTACGGCGCTGGAAACAAAACGTCCGTTTTGATATTCATCGTATCCGGCGTTCGGTGTATCTGCCAGGATTCGCGAAACAGCCGTTTTCGGTAGTCGCTCTCTCTAGCAAGAACAGTGCCCCCATCTAGTTGGCTTTGTGTGTCAGTCCCTGACGAAGGCTTGCCGGATAGTAAGCCGAAACGTTGGTAGAAAGTAATATATATTGCCAGAGGAACCTGTTTTAAATATCGACTTATTACGTTCGCGATTGAGATATGGATTTCGAGTTCGAATTATTTACTTCACAAACTGTACGAACAGGTTAGATCGACGCATAACTTTCATGTTCGAAGTAAAGATTTCGAGATCGACTGGTTACGTTCGCGATCGAGATATGGATTTCGAGTTCGAATTATTTACTTCACAAACTGTACGAACAGTTTAGATCGACGCATAACTTTCATGTTCGAAGTAAAGATTTCGAGATCGACTGGTTACGTTCGCGATCGAGATATGGATTTCGAGTTCGAATTATTTACTTCACATACAGACGAACATTTTACATTGATTTTTTATATTGATGTGCGTAGGTCGCAGTAAATATTTAATGTCAAATTGTAAACTTTTTTTCTGTTAAAACTGTTAAAAATGTAACAAACCACATCAAATATTACTTAAACACTTATTAACACATAACCTAGAGAAGAAGCTTTCGCTTAAACTTGCTTTTTAATATTTTCTTTTGTGTTAAAGAAAGTTTTTGGCAAATTTAACACTAAACATTATAACTCTTAGTTGAATACTAATCCTGGCATTAAGCGACAGTGGAGTGCGCTGTAAGCCTGTGCTGAATATATTTACGTGTTATAATCTTTAGTCACAAAAATATTGCAAAAATATTTTAACTAAATTTAATTTACAGCAGAATTGTCATACCCGCTAGGTGGCGCTAGAACCTATCAATATAACAAAGTCGTTTTTAATAAATAAGAAAGGTAAATTAAACGTCTTCGCTCAGGTTATTGAACCACCATGGCAAATCAGCATGATTTGAAAACAAATATGTATTAATTACTAGTACCGTCGACAGGAAAAAGACAAACGCGAGAAATTTTCACAAATAGACGAAAAGTATTTTCCAAAGCAACACAAAATAAATCCAATATTCAAATTTGCAAATAATAACTAGGCATAGTTTTATTTCTAATTGTACATGCAAAATATGCACTTATTTTATAAGTGAGAAACAATTTAGTCAAAATAACAAACGTCCAAAATTCTGTTATACCAATGATAGATACCTGCTAATTTTATAACGTTATACATACAAAGTGGAAACAACGTCACCAGTGTGACAAAGCAGTAAAAATACGTTTTCATAAAAAACATATTCAATGACGGAGTAGGGAGTGACCAGCAGAAATACCCAAGCTCAAAATAAAAACAAAGAAGAATTATAAGAGCCACTGAATATGACAATTGCGCACGGAACTGTTTGTCATTTAGAACAGATCCAATGTTTTAAAAAAAACATGGGTTATGTCACTGGTTTTGAACCTTTTATGAGCTGTGGTTTCCTTCCATAAAATCACAACAACTTGTGACCTTTACGCTTACATTTCAGTGTTTCGGAAACAAATATTTTAAATATAAAATGACCGACACTTCCCAAAGACTGTTCTTACAGCCACTCTACACAACAAATAAGTCAATGCGTTTGGGCAGAAAAACGATGGAGGTTGAAGTTAGATTTATACAGAAGTAGGTAGGAAATGATGAATCTTTAAAATAATCTTTACTAATTTTTAAACATTGAAAGGAGTTGTCTTCGTGGCGTTGACAATGGAATCTGTAAAGTTGTTCAGTATATATAAAAGTTGTTAATATGTATGAAGTGGCAAACATGCCAATATTCATAGATTAACACTGAAATAGAAACAAAAGTGCTATCACATTGTGAAAAAATCGATTATGTCTCTATTAGGGTTAAAGCTTAAGATAATGCAGTTCGAAAATACAATTAGTTATTTTTAGACACTCTAATTTTTATCCTAAAACTATGTTTTAAGGAAATAATAAAATTTAGACCATTGTTATTTCATAATACCTGTTTTTACTGATCAATCTTTTTTAAACGATTTATCCTCCATAGTCATCGACTCATCTCATTTGGTTTTTAAATTATCATGTTTATTTTTGACTTTCAGTATTTCATATAAACATTATAATATACTATTGCTATTTCTGAAAAACAAATTAGAGAAATAATCATGTGTAATTAAAAAACATTGCTAAACCTTCTTAAACTGGGGTTTTAGAGGTGATTTGCAGGATTTGTTATGTAAACAATTTTGAAAAATTATATGTTTTTAGAGAGAAGGTGGTATTTACGTAACATTTAGAAATTTGGTACACTAGAGACTAGACCGGTACACCAAAATATGCATGGGGTGCACCAGTACGAAAAGGTATACACTGGTGCATCACAAAATTTTAATGAACCATTAATACCACAATTTTTTTGATAAAACAGTCATTAAATAGCTTCTTTGCTATTTTTTCAAGTTTGTTGGAATGCTGTTTTATGACATTCAATAGGACTCGCAAGCAGCCTACAGTCAAGCTCTCACCAAGAGTGTATAGAACTTCGGCAGATTTGCTCAGTTTAATTGACATAATGTCAATTTATATTGATATGCATAATGATTTTCCATACTATTTTTTTACCTCAGTTTAACTTTTAAGTAAACAGGGTGCATGAGTTCGTCATAACAACTTTAGGGGTCACCAAATCAAAAAAGGTTGAAGAGCACTGCACTAGACCACAAAGAAGGAAAACTGGGAAAATAATTTAAATGAGATAACTTTAGGTAACTATCCTAATACATAAAATGGTCTCTGTTCGCATGTATTGGTTGATTCACACTTTTATGTGTTAATATTCACAAAAGTGAAAAACTGGAATACCATATCTTACTATATTTTTAAACCTATCTTATCTTTAATTTTTTTAACCTCCCATAATATTTAACCTACCTGAACCCAACAAGAATATTGTGCATTGTTATAATAAACTATTTAAACCAGGGCTGCGAAGTCGGTCAAAAATACCCCAAATCCAACCTGGTCAATTGTGCGATTTCGTTGAGCCCCGAGTCCGGCCCTAACACTACATGGTTGGAAAATATTCCAACTTTACAATTTCCAGTTAGGGCCATATCAGTTTCAATATTTGGTTCTGCGCATGCGCATGTCGGATTCGGGGCTCTGGTCGTTTTACGTGGTTTTACTCCTCTTGAGTCCGACTCCAGCAAAACAAACAGAGTCCTCAAATCCAGAGTCCTAGTCTGACTCTGATTTAAACACTGGAAAAATGCTTGAGTGGACATAATTGTATTCAGACATTGTTACTTAACACACCTGATATTTTAGGTACAGGGGTATTAATAAAGAGAAAAATCAAATTAAGGAATATTTAGCCGGACAACATTCAAACTGAAACATCTGCAAATTAGCTCTGACTAAACTGCAATCAAAAGCAAATATTGTGAGGCATTATAAAAAACAATAAATGTTGGTTGAAGTCCATTTAATCAGTGGATGCGGTGTTTGTTTCACGGTATTTTTAATCCCATGATAACATCTTGACAAATTATAGAAAAGAATGAATGCAAGTTATTGAAATAGAAAAATCCCTGTGCTTTAGATATGGCAAAAAGTACTATACATTCAGTAGTTCCATAAACCAGGAGTCTACAAATAGTTAGATTGAAATTTAGGTCACAAGTAAGTTTGGGTTGCGCCAAAAAGTATTTGCGGACCCCTGGCGTAAACAATTGGGGTTGATTACATTGACAACATCTAAGTCACCGTTTCTCAACCGGTGCGCTGCGAGAAAATGGGGAAAAAATGTTACAAAAATTCTGTATTAGGCCTATTTGTAGAATTTGCGAATACTTTTAGAATAAACTCTAGTCACTATTTTCTGTGAATAAACACTGAGCAATATGACTGGATTCGTAGCCCTTATTGAAATCCCAATAGTTGATGTTGGCTCTTCGCTAACAAAGAAAGAGGAACTATTGCAATCTAGTGGGGCTTCCGCCTTAAGACCACAATTAAAACAACAGCAACTTCGGCATAAAAAACAGTTCGGAGTAAGACCGAAATAGGACTGATACCTAATACTCGTAATAGCGTTTAAATCAAAATAAGACCTAAATTCGTCCGAATAAGGCCTAAATGGCAAGAATAAGGCCTTTGCTACCTTTTACTTAACCCCAAACCCCACCCATAACTTCAACACAAACTCCCCTAATAATTTTTGCCATAACCCAAATTCTAATTCTACCCATTACTCGCGCCTAACTCCAAACAGAGGTAAACAATCCTGTGCCAAAACACTATGGCACCCAACCGACGACACCAAAAGGCCGATGCCAAGAATATGTCCTTTAATTCTCTTTAGGCATGTCTTATTGAGCACATCGTATTTTATAGCAGGTCTGTGGAGTCGGGAGTCATATTTGAGACTCGGCGTACCGTAATCGATTTATTTTGCTGAAATCGGACTGATGGGGTCCCGAGTCTGACGTGCGCAGTACCAATTTTAAAACTAATAATCCCGCCAAATGCAAATTAAAAAGGCGAAATAGCATATGGTGGATATTTTCCAGCAATGTATTGTGGTTGGATGAGATATATGACACCCCTATGAGGGGATTGTTGAAAATCCACCTTAATTTAGATACGTAAATGGGAAAATTAAATGCTGTAGGATTGCAGACGAGTCGGACTCGGGAGTTGGAGTCGGGTTATTTTTAACCGACTCCGCAAGCTGCTTAATAGATAATAGAATTGGGAGCCTGATGTAATAAAAATTGCCAGCAAAAAACAAAGTTAGCAGTCGACTCGCGCGTCAGGTGCGCCACCACGTTTTGAAAGGTTTACAAGTGCGCCCTGGGGTGAAAAAGGTCGAGAAACACTGATCTAAGTAAACTCTCTGAAATACAAGGCAGGTTAAATCATTGCTTAAACAATGGCATAGAATGTAAACTTGCAGATGACAGACTGATATTTTTGGCATGTGGCATTTTGTCCAGGTGAGTACTGATTTGTTTGCACTTACCAGACTGACAGGGCTGCGGAGTTGGTTAAAAACAACCTGAATCCGACTCCCGAGTTAGACTCCAGTCAAAAGAGCGATTTTGTTAAGTACCGATCCTGGCCCGGACTCTACAGCCTGTATTTCACCAAATTGCGTAACTCTTATAACGTGGATATTCAGCAATCCACCTATAAGGGTATCAAATAATTCATTCACTCACAATACATGGTTGGAAAATATTACACCATTACAATTTCCATTTGGCGGCCATATCAGTCTACTTGGGTAGATTTACAAGGTCTTACCCGAGTCCAGAGTCCGACTCCAACCAAAACAAATCGACTCCCCGAGTCCGACTCCGCAGCCCTGCTGGCGAGTGAAAATTTAACTTCAAAATCAACCCTAGATCACTTTGTAATTTTGCAGATCCGTGGACAGTATTGCAAATTTCAAAATTTGATGCCAAGAAAACACAACTTTCAATAGTATTAAGAGCACTTATTTGTTGTATGTTATGCAATAAATTTAGGAATTTGAAAAAATGAATCTAACAGACCAAGAGCCATAACAAAATGATTGATTCTACAAATGTACACATGCCTTTAGAAAGGCTTCTAAAAATTGGGGGCTCTTTTAATTTGGTACATCAAAAAAGGCAAAAAATTACAAAAAGGTACGGCCTACAAATACCACATACTGCAACGCACATTATTTGAGTTAGCGTTTGGGTTAGTGTTAGCCAAGCATTATTATTAATAGTAAATAAAAAAATGTGTGAACTCTTAAAAAAAACCCAACCTGCAGGGTAACCCAAACAATGTGTATTGCAGTGTTTGCAGACCATTTTTCTTTGCGTTACTCTTTACTTACCAAATTGAAAAAAATTGGTGCCCCAAAATCAGTTAGCTTAATCAGGATTTGCATGCAAGCAAGGCTTGAAAATAGCCTTTGTTTGCTTGCACTAAAATCCTGATCCAACTAATTTCAGTAAGCCTTCCCGAAGGCATGATGCATGGTATATAATGTGTGGAAATATCATTGGTCAGCACTAGGGTTGTTGGTCAGCACTAGGAAGAATTAATTAAATGCTTGGAGCTAAAATAAAATAGTTTTAAACATCATAATGATGAAATTAGGCACAAATATATTCGTCAGGATTTTCATTTTTCAATCCTGTTTCTCAGGAGTGAAAAAATCTGGGAAAAAGAGGACTCTAGTCAGCACAGTTCCAGAAGGGCTTGTTCACAAATTGTAAATTGTTTTATTTGTTGTATATGGGCTGTTGATCCTCTTCAAATAAAGTTGTATTTACCAACAAAATGCAGCAGGCGTCTGTGTTAATTGTCATGTTTCAAACAGCTCCCACTGAGCCTGTGCAGGTCAGTTGTAAAACGACCACAAATTTTAGACGTAGCTTTATTTTAGCACTGCAATAACCAGAGTTTCCAACTTCTAAATTGGTATACTGTACACTTAAATATTGGTAGGATTTCCAACACAAGGTGTGTAAAAACATAATTGCACACCTTAAAAGTTGTTTCTGTATGCCAGAGATCTCGGCGTAAAGTGCAATGAAATTCAAACAGCAGACTGGTGCTTATGTACTGCATGGTAGCTAATGGGTAAACAAGACATTTGCTACTTCCCCTAAATGTTGCTAAGTTTGTATAGCAAGCTACCATTTTGTACGCGTAATGGCACCTTTCCATGAGAAAACATATAAAGCTACAATGTTAAAAGAGCTTCCCTGTTTGTTGAGAGGGCAGCCAATTACATAAACTACAGAAACCCTGCATATGCCCTTTCTGTGCCAATTTATTACATTTCATTATAACTATAACCTACACTACAAGTACAAGAAGTTACTGGCGCTGGTCTAGAATCCTACCAAAACGCACATTATTTGGGTTAGGGTGGGTCAAGTATAATAATCAAATAATGAATATAACAACACAAAACTCACCCATACGCACGCCCAAACGCTAACACGCACGCTCAGGTTCGAAGTAAGGCCAGTTTCCCGCTCATAGCCGCGCATTCCATGTAAAATCAACGTATAATGCGGCCAGCCACTAAAAATCGCTCAAACGCGCAAAACTTTTGTCGCGATAACGGTTTTCAGTCTTGTACTCCATTATCAGTCGCGCTAAATTTACAAATAACGTTATTACAGGAATTAAAGCCGCGCAATTTCAAGCTGCAAAATCGTGGTAGGATTCTAGACCAGCGCCAAGTTACTTTTCCAGTCTATTTTGCTTTTGTCTGTTTTATTAGTTTATAAAATTATGTTGCTTGAAAAAAGCGCCTTTTAGCCTAGATTCGCGTTTTCCCGCGTTTCAGTCGCAAAAAGGTAAAGGGAAGTCCCCATCCAACGGGAATCAGACATTTCTCTTTCTATGCTAACAGGCGTGATCCTGGAATCAGGAAATCATATTCCTTTGGCTTATCTTTGCGACAAAAATGCAGTATGCTGTGGCATGGCTAAGCCAAACTTGCCGACGAATCGGGTGGAACATTTCAGGTGGGCCACAGACCAATTAAAAAAGCTAGATTTAGTTTCATTTGTGTCACTATATTTAATTTTACAGAAATAATGGCTTGGGGAGGAATTAAAAAGGAATGTAAATTTATTGTTCAGTCAAAGTGTCTTACTTATGCACGGTTGAATAAATAATCTGTTTTGAAATATGTTCTTCTATGTTTTGTTCTAAACCTATTTTACAGTTTTTTCTTTGATTAAAATTTATCGGGCCACAGAATTTTTTGGAACGTAAATGATGGGGCCACGAAAGAAAAAAGGTTGAGAACCACTGGTCTGCAGTGACAGGCATCAGGGGGCGCTCTTTCACTATTGTACGTAAAAATTAATAAAAATTTTTTTTTTCAAATGCCGCATACCACAACACATATTGTTTGGGTTAGGGTGCGGGTTAGCGTTTGGTTGAGGGTGGGTCAAGTTATTATTAATAATAAACATAATATTACTTGACCCACCCTCACCCAAACGCTAACCCGCTACCTAACCCAAACAATATGCGTTGTGGTATGCGGTATTATTATTATTTTTTTTTTTGCATAACTTTTCACGTACAATAGTGAAAGAGCGCCCTATATAGTCCCACAACTTTCGATTTAAGATATGTAGGCACTATAGTTTTCCGACTTTTAAAATAATACCTCGGGTTTTCAGGTCGCAGTGTTTCTCAACCCATGGGTCGCCAACCCGTTTGATTTGCTTGGTTCTATAAGCAAGATATTTTGGAGCGTTTTTTCTTGTTTGAATACATAGAAAGTAACTTATATTATTTGGGTTAATGTGCGGCTTTGTGTTTTGGTGGGTCAAGCATTTTTATTAATAATAAATATATTAATGCTTGACCCACCCAAACTCGAACCCGCACCTTAACCCAAATAATATGATATGCATTGCGATATGAGGTATTTGGAGATTTTTTATTTTTTTGCGTTACTTTCTACTAGGGTTGGGCATTTGACCAGTCAAATCAAATCCGATCAATTGACCGGTCAAATACTCGTCAAATAGGTCAAATATTGGTCAAATACTATACATACTATCATAATGCAATTAAAGTTAAAAATAAACTTTAACTTTAAATAAATTTATGAACGTTTTGGCTCAAGTACTATGGTTTGTAAAACAATTATTTTTTGACTATCTATAAGAATATTTGCAAAACCATGCCCATCTTGCAAACAATACTGTATAGAAGTATTTCATATTGTAGTAATTTTTGCTATTACTACAACCACCAAGCAAAGAGATTATAACCATGAGGACAAACTGTGACGTAGCCCATTGTTCTACTTTCGACAGCGTTCCGCTCTAGTGCATAATAGTAAAACGTAAACAACTGGGCTTGACTTGCATGTTGGTTAAGTAAATTTTGGAGCAACCAGCTTATATATATTAAGGTTCGACATTTCTGACAGGTTAAAAGTTATGTTTGAATTAGGTGTCAAACTTTCATTGTCGAGTTGGTTGAATTATGAGAATCATTAATTGTCTTTTTGCCTAATGAATCAACCTCACTCCTTCAAGGTAGATTGTCTGAGTCTGATTACAAATCCACACAGTTTTTGTTGGCTGGTGTTTAGCAAGCCAGCCAGAAGCTGGCAAGTGTAATGATTTATGTTTCTATTGTTAACTCTGATTTCTATGGTATTTGCTTCTGTGCGTTTCTCCTTTCTTTTCCTTGCCTCTCTCCGTAATTATCATTATACGTCCCGCGTCTTGTTGCATTCTTTCCCTCCCTTTATAACTCGTGTAACTTTCCTATGCTTCGTCAGTCTTTGTCAGTTTCTCTTATTGGGTACTCTTTTATATTCGTTACTAATAACGTTCTTCAGAGACCGAACAAGAAGATGAAGAAGACAGCACAGAGAAAGAAGAGTAAAATCAGGATCTCATGCTAGGGGGCTAGAATAACGCACCCCTAATATCTAATAGTACCCCCGATCCAGGGGGGAAAAAGCGCACCACAGTGTTTTCATAATAATGTTTCACACCCAAAAACTCAACCCCCCAACTTTTAAAGTAAACTAAAATGGAGACCAACTTAAAAATCGCAACTTTTAATGTCAACGAACTAACCGATAAGACCAAACGCCACGCCATTTTTTCCTACCTAAAAAAATCATCTATAGATACTTATCTTTTGCAGGAGACCCACTCGACACCACAGGTTGAGTCAACCTGGGCTGCTGAGTGGACTCCTGGTGTTTCTTATTTTAATTCATCTCCCTCTATTTGACATGGAATTTCTATCAGAAAACATTGAGAACCATGAACTAATTTTGCATGGTAGACTTGCCATATCTTAGTAAATATGTGGACAAAATTTAAGTGCAAATTTTTACTGGGGTCATAGGTAACTGGGATATTAAAAGGACCCCACTTTTTGCTTTTTTTTTCGTTTCAACCCATGTTTCACAATAAATATTTTCCAACCCCTTTAATATTTTGTACTGAAATTTTCGCAGTTAAGAGATAATCCTGTAAACAACACTTCTACCAATTTTTAGTCAAATCCAAAAATGGGGTCTTGGCGAGGTTTCAAAATTAGGGGAAAATTTTAGCCGAGTGCTCGGAAAGGCCAACTTTGGATGTCTATGACCTTTTAGAGTGACAATGTAAACTATGTTTTTTTTAATATTTGGTAGAAGTACTATCACCTGTAAAAAAATTGGGCTGTTACCTTATTTAGTTTAACAGTAATAGGGCGTCAAACATGGTCCAAAATAGAAAAATTGCGCCCCCTCGGCAGACCCCCAAACTAAAAGCTTTATAACTCTGGCGTTTGTCGACAAATTACGCTCAAATTTTGCAGGTGTTCATTATATAGGATAGTGAAAAGGTGTGTAAAATTTAAGGGAAACCGGAGAGGTTGAATTTCTTGACTGTGTGAATTGACACGGAATGGCCCACCAGTGGTTCTCAACCTTATAAGTGTCCTGGCTACCTTCCATTAGCACTTAACACTTTGTGCTCCCTTTGCTCATGAATTCGAAAAACACTTTAAATACATCATAAGAGAGGTCTCTGGACATAACGCAAACCAAAACAAAATGGTTTAACTGGCTAAAAATTAAAATATAACATGCCTGTTGCCCCCTGAATAATTCTCCGTGCTCCCCCTGGGGCCCAAAGGACACGGTTGAACAATGCTGTCTTTATTATTATGTTTTTTATTTCATGAAACAAAACCATTTATTTGAATTTTTTTATACCTAGTTAATAAATTTTCAGTTAGTGAAAATTTGAAATTGATAAAATTAATAAAAAAATGTACCCAGTTGTCATATTTATGCAAAATTAAGGCAATTCTAATCATCGAAAACAAAAAAAAATAGTAGTCTAAAACGAATATTTATCATGTAAATTTTAGAATATTACATCTAGAATTATATCAAAACATTTAAATCTAGATGAAAATTATCTAAAATAGCAACCATGTGTCTGGTCAAATTTATGCGGCTATCTGTTCCATCTCCCTGGTTTTATTAGGTTTGATACGATGGTATTTGCTATAATCAATTTTATAACATACTGTGTAAATTGAAACCTCAGGTAACAGGCAGTGGTATAACCTCCACACTATCAACAAACATAGTTAACAAAATGTCTGCGAAGTTTCATACTTTGTCTTATTTCTTGTATGTATTTGTTTTTCTAGAACTTTATACAATATGTTGAATAGAAATATTTCAGCCAATGTGTTATTGTATGTCTTTTCTATAGTTGTATGTAAAGTTGCAAAAGTCAGTGTATTAACACATTTTTTGGTCACTTTTTATTGTATTATAAAGTGCTCAAATTTGAAACCTAATTACCAATTTCTAATTGTAAAAATAAGAACCACTTTAGAAAGTCAAAATACTATGTTGTCTAAAGATTATTTTGCAAACATAAAAATTGAAAAAAAACTGCAGAAAGCTTCGAAAAGTCTTCGGAAGTCATAAACTATAAATGCAATTTTCATATAGAAGAAATAATCACATAGTGTTTTAAGCATCATTTTTGAAACTAGCACCCCAACAAATGGGGGAATAGCATTTTACTACAGGCTTTTGCTGCAAAATAAAGCCTCCAGAGAGATAAAAGCACTCAATAATTAAAAAACGACCTATTTTCACATAGTGGTCAAATATTCAAAAAATAAAATCTTCGAAACCGCTTATCACAGAACCCTCAAATTTGTTGCAATCTTATTAACTGTTTAAAATATAAAGAAAATCTAAGAACATGGGTTCCGGCCCTTTAAATTAGACATGGAATGACCCAATAATAAATTTTAAAGAAGAAAGCCGAATATGTTAGGTTTTAAAGTTTAACTTTATGAGTACCAGATTATAAACCCTCAAACCCGTTTGAGGCGCAATTAACATCGCATCGCCGTGAACGTGGAAAAAGCAGTAACTTTTATCGTATGACCCACCGGTGGGTCACAACACAGTAGCCAAATTTTCTGCAAGACCCACTGGTTGATCGCATAGCAGTGAACGTGTTAAAGATGACTCAAGCAATTTTCACCTTTTCACGGGTTACAGTTTAATCGCTTCTTACAGTATGTTTCATCACTTATTGTTTTCCATTCGGTAACATTTGGTACATTTCAAACCTTGGATGAAAAAAGCCGAAAAAGCCAAACGCTAATTAAATAAAGTCAAAACACATAAAAGGCTTTAATAATTACTATAAGGTAATTTGTGTGATAATAAATAACCTTTAAGGTCCAAGTTTATGTGGTAAGGTAAAATGACAAACATAACACGTTCACAACATACCAAACAAAATGAAAATTTTGATCTTAGGAAAAGCTCAGTTATCCTATACCTTTAGGCTGAAAATGTAATATTTTTTGTCAAGTTTTTTATTGAAAAATACTTTGATTTGATGAGATTACCCTAAAGCGCAGTGTTTCTCAACCTTTTTGCTGTCTGCTAAAAGTAATAAAGCGGGGCTTTGCTAACTTGGTCCACTTCACTTAACTGTTTGAGGGACCAATACTTTAAATTTAAGTATGAGCCATTTTCTTTGTATTGCTTGCGATTTTCCCAAATGTGTGAAATATTGGGGCTCTTGCGGTTCGATATGTAGAAAGTAGGGTTGGCAAGTCTGTCAATTGACTGGTCAAATGCGGTCAATTGACGGCACTTTATTTAACAGGTACTCGCATTTGATTCAAATGTTGTAAATTTGTTAAGGGTTGTTTTGAGATTTGAGTTTTTAATAGAATCGATTGTAACTTTTTTTAATAATTCAAATATAAAATGGTGGTTGTTTTGAGATTTGAGTTTTTAATAGAATCGATTGTAACTTTTTTTAATAATTCAAATATAAAATGGTGGGGTTTACCTGATGCAAACACATGTTCTGTGGTAATAACGAAGTGTTTGGAATGACAAAGTAGATTTATGTTGTTTAGAATAAATGCACTAGGGTTGGGCATTTGACCAAATATTGTCCTATTTGACGAGTATTTGACTGGTCAATTAACCAAATTTTATTTGACTAATCAATAGCCCAACCCTAATGCATTTATTCTAACAAAATAAATCTACTTTGCTATTACAAACACTTTGTTACTACCACAGAACATGTGTTTGCATCAGGTAAACCCTATGATTTTATATTTGAGTTCTCTAAAAAAGTTACAATCAAGATTATTGAAATCTGAAATCACAAAACAACCCTAAAAAAATGTACACTATTTGAATCCAATATAAGTATTTGACCAGTTAAATAAAGTGTGGTCAATTGGCCGTATTTGACCGGTCAATTGACAGGTTTGCCAACCCTAAAATGCACTATA
This sequence comes from Ascidiella aspersa, assembly GCF_963924565.1. NCBI lineage: Eukaryota > Metazoa > Chordata > Ascidiacea > Phlebobranchia > Ascidiidae > Ascidiella > Ascidiella aspersa. The sequence continues at coordinate 14,420,463 of NC_139454.1, read as the reverse complement.
TGATCAATCGCGTTTGTGATAAAAGGAAACACTAGTTGGGATATACCACAATCTTAGGCTAGTTAGGAATTTAGAAGAACCAAATCCCTCGTCTCTACTGGACCCTGGTGATGATTTAGAAAATTCAGATAGTGCAAAAGTTGTGAGGAGAAAATATTTTTTTACTGATGCATTTACTTGTTAAATTTTGTTAACTTGGTGCAAAGAGATTATAACCATGAGGACAAACTCTCACTTTTGCCTTTTTTCTTTTGCCTTTAAGCAATGCATTCTACTTTCCACAGCCGTCACGGTCTGATTCACAATAAGAAAAACATCATCTTTTCGATTTAAGCCTGTTATAAAAATGTACGCTTTTGGCGTAATCTGTTGTTTAATGACCCCTAGTCCTAATTTAAACCGTTTTCTGTTTACAAAATTGACTTGGTAGGACAGGCAAGGTTATCACAAGTTGCGTGACACTTTCTTAGGACCCTACTGTACATTTTTGAAAGGTGTATTACTGTTAAAATGTACGCGATTGAGCTATGTCGTTGATTTCGGGGCTCTTTCCATTTGGTACGTAGAAAGTAACGCAAAAAACGGTCTACAAATGCCGCTTAACGCAACGCACATCATTATTTTATTATTAATAATAATGTTTTACCAACCCAAACTCAAACCCGCACCGTAACCCAAATAATGTGCGTTGCGGTATGCGGTATTTGTTGACCTTTTTTGCGTTACCTTCTACGTACCAAATCGATGGAGCGCCTTGGTTACCACTTCTAGGCGTTAAGATTTATGTGAGGAATTGCCTTATAAATTAAATTAATACCACTTCGTTTGTTCTAAATCTCAAGGTGCCGAACTCATTAAACTTAACTATATGGCGGTGTTAATTAACTCCTTAATGTAAATGATATAGGTATTTTGCATTGTACACTGTACAGAGCCTATTACAGAAAAAGCAACTTTTGGTAAACCAAACCCATAAATGATTTGGCTTTAGTGTACAAATTTTAGTAAAAATTGTAGAATTCCAAATTTGATGAGTGTGCCGCAAATTAAAATTCTTTTTCGAGGGCGTCGCAAAAAAGTTTGCGAACCACTGCCTTAAATTACTATTGGAATACAAATGTATCTATTTCTATATTAATGTTTAAGATCCCAAATTTAGCGGTGGGGCGCAGTGGTACTATGCAGCTTGCGAAAAAAATTTTGAAGTGCAAATTTTGTCTGTCCCTTGGTGGTAATTAAGCTTAAAAATTAGTAATTTGCCAGCTTTTCTTACATAAAGTAAGTTGGAATAATATTTGGTTGTATACCAATTTAATTTAAATAAACAAATTTGCTGTACTTGGTAAATGGTAACGGCCATTGCTCATTTAGGAAATGTTCTTTACGCAATATATACTTATCCTAAAGAATACTTTCCATACAGTAATTTTTCTTTAGTATGCCGTGTTCAGTGCGCAAATTAAATTTATGCCGTACTGCTGCTCTAAATAGTCTTCTATATACCTGTTCCAGTGTTACAAATTAAGACACATTCAAATTGATACCATAAACTAAAAAGTAATACCAAATTCTTTGAAAACATCGTTTAAACCAGCGGTTCCCAACCTTTTTGGTGCCGTGACCCTTTTATAACATTTGCCAAGTTGCGGTGACCCCAAGGATAAAATTAGTTGGGTTGATCCTCCTTCACTGCACTTTTGGAGCTAACTAGTAGGCTACTAGGCTATATATTAATTTTGACTTCTAAATAAATAAACAACACAACAATTTGTTCAGTGAGAAGGCTGTGCTTGCTTCTTTTTAGCCAGATCTTCAATCCTTGGAGCAGTCTTTGCAAGAGCACAACGCAGATCATCTTCTGCATCAAGTCTGCTCCTGTATTTAGATTTTATAACCAACAAGCTTAAAAAGCCTGTTTCACAAAGGTATGTTGTTGGAAAAGGAAGAATCAGGTGCAATGCGATCTCAGACAGAACGGGATATGACTGCAAACTCTTGATCCAAAATTTGGTAACTGACATTGAAGAAAAATCAGTTTTTGCTGCATCACTGGTAATGAGTTCAATGAACTCCTCTTGTGCATTCTCAGGAACATCTTCAACTCTGATGGTGAATGGGCTTCTAGCAAGTGCAAATGGTGTGTCAGGTAAATTAGGAAAATATCTTGAAATTTCTTCTTCAAGAATTTTGAAGTGTTCTTTGACAGAAAGTATTGTTCTATTCATTGTTTCCTGTTCAATATCATTTTCCTCAAAGAAAGCAGATAAGTTCGGCAACATGTAAATTCTATTTTCATCCAATTTTTTTTGCCAAAGTTGAAGTTTCAACTTGAATGCTCGGATCTTTTCTGACAACTCTAGGCATGTTGCATTTGGTCCTTGGAGAGACAAATTTAACTCATTTAAGATTGCAAAGATGTCAACCAAGTAAGCAATTTTGTGAAGTTGGTTTTTGTCGCCGAAAAGTGCTTCAAACTGTGGTTTAGATTTTTGATTAAAAAATGTTTTCAATTCATCACGAAGATCAAAAACACGTTTCAAAACTTTGCCTCTGGACAACCATCTCACACTAGTGTGAAATAACAGAACATTATTGGATGCATCCAACTCACTGCCAACTTTTGAAAATAGGCGGCTGTTTAAAGCACTAGCTTTTACAAAATTCACGACACTTACAACGCTTTTCATTGTATCTTGGAATTCTTGTGGCAAAGTCTTCGTTGCTAACACTTGTCGATGAATCATACAGTGAGTTCCGATGGCTTTCGGTGATGCATTGATTACCAAACGTTGAAATCCAGACCTACATCCCAGCATTGCTGGAGCACCGTCTGTGCAAACACCATAAACATTTTCCCAAGGAATGCCATGATTTTGCAGAAATGATCCAACTGTGTCAAAGACATCGCGTGCAGTAGTTGTCGTTTCAAGTGGTTTGCAAAAAAGAAACTCATCTTTGAAATCACCTTCATAAATGTACCTCACGTAAACCAGTAACTGAGAACAGTTTGCCACATCTGTTGATTCATCAAGCTGGATACTAAATATTCCAAGTGGAGCTGATTTCATTTCCTGGATTACTTGCTCCATAATATCAGCAGACATGTCGTCTATTCTTCTACTGACGGTGTTATTAGACAAGGATATTGTATTCAGTTTGTTACCATATTCAGCTCCAAGCATAACTCGAACAACGTCTTTGGTTGCTGGCAGCAGCAACTCCTCGGCAATGGTGTGGAGTTTCTTGGCTTTGGCGATTCTGAGAGCCACCAAATATGAAGCTTCAATGGCTGCCACATTTTGCTGTTGGTACTTGCCCCCAGAATCCAGCCTGTTTTTTTTGACACAATCAGCTTTGTTCTTAAAATACCACACATCCTTGCCCGCAAAGTTTGGATGCTTAGCGTCAAAATGGCGTTTCATTTTGTTGGGCTTCATCGATTCGGCTGACATAATTGTGTTGCAAATGACACATTGTGGCTTTTCAATTCCTGCGTCAACTACGAAAGTAAATCCATACTTCAAAAATTCCTCACAATATTTTCTTTTCCTAGGCCTAATACTTGTCTCTCGATTCATCATGGGAAATCTGAAATTTTACAAAATAAATTTTAGTTTATGGCGCCCGTTATTCTTAAACTCTTTCCAACGGGTACTTTTTTGCTTTTTTTAAGTCTAGCAAATGTTATCAGTCGCTTTTGAAAGTTCTGTAGGCTAGGCTAGCTATCGTAGGCTACCTATGGTTGATGCCGGGAATTCAATAGTAAGCCTACACTGGCTTGCCTAGGCTATCAACTGATGCAAAAATAATAGTCTAGCTCTCAACATGCTTCCTGGCTGCTCAATGTTTGAAGATTTAACTTTTTTTCTCACAAATATCAACAAAAATCGCGACCTCAAGTCCAACTTTTGCTTAAATGCATTTCAGCAATCAGCAATTAAATTGTTATTTTCATGGTAAAGGCCTTTGTGACGTAATGAATTACCTGAAATCAAACCAGTAAATTCTGTAATTTTTCATGGCCGCTAAACTGCCGTTAAAATCTTGCTTTCCGAGCATATTTGCCATTATTAAACGAAAATCCTGTAATGAGGCCCAGGGTGTTCTGGTTTGTCTAGTACTCTAGTAAAATCGCGATGCGCTCTGTGGTGAGCTGACCATTGTTAAGAGTTAACTTTCTAAATTTCTAAACTAATGAAATTCTAAACTTTTCAGAAGGCCTCAGGTGACCCCAGGCAAATTGTCAGGCGACCCCAGTTGGGGTTGCGACCCACAGGTTGGGAACCGCTGGTTTAAACGAAAATTTTTTGCACCTTGGTTTGCTGTATGAAATATTTAACTAGCAAATATTATTGGTGGTGTGCTGTTTGTGCGAGTGAAGCAAGCAATTACCATTTGTAAGGTAGTTACATTTGGAATCAGTAGTTACCAGATGTCACTGAATTCAGTTAATAATTTTGCAAATTATATTATATTTGATTGCTCAGTATTGGAGTATGTTATTATAATGTTAAACTTCTCCACTTGGTTTATTTTTATAGAACTTGCTCATATTTACTAGTATAATAAGAACACATATTATTCGTCTGTAACTGTGATTCAGCCATTCTGGGATTATGTTGGACATTGCTTAAAGACATATCAACAGTACACTGGAAAAAAAATATATATATTCAGTCTATTCCTCAAAGATACAACAAACCTCTGGTAAGATTATTGTGACAATGAGATCATAGTGTAAGGCAAACCATTATAGAATAGAGTATTTATTTTACTTATAAACAAAACTTTAAACTGCTAACTGTCCATGGGTAAAGTTTATCTAGTTTAGGGCTACCCAAGTTTTCAGGCTGTGACCTCATTTATTATATTAAACTTTTTGACCCACTAGGTTTAACAGTTTGAAAAATAACATTTCTCGATGACTGTCTGCTTTGGCATGCATTTATTGAAGTAATGTGCGTTTCATAATTTGCCATTAACATACCAAACAGAAAAAATAACAATTTTATGAATGTAGCACTTTGTGTAAAATTTAACTCCATGAGCAACCCCCAGTTTGGAAAGCCCTGGTCTAGTTATACAAAACTTCCGAGTAATTTTACCAATGTTTTGTTTGTGTATGTTACACTGTTTTTCTATTATTCAGGTTGGAAAACTGATTGGGAACCTCTACTTAAAAAGTTCTGGTCACAGAATGAGCAGATTATTTAAAGAGTAAAATAAATTCCTTCAAATTTTCCCCCCTTTGACCATTTGTTGTTCTGTAAGAAGCCTATTAATTAATGTGAAACTTTATTCTCTTGTAGATAACATATGACACTGCTTTACACAAATTCCTACTGGTAATTGTTTGGGCTTTTCAGTGATTTTGATTTTTTAAGTCAGGGTTGTCCAAGGTTGCACAGTATTTCTTACATATTCTTTACGGGCCACAAAGCAGACTATACATGCGTGCCAGGAGCAGATAAACGATTTTCGTTTGTAACTGTCGAAAGATATATAAACTGCACAAACTTTCTGCTATCACCAAATTGTGCACAAATAAAATCGAGCGATAATAACTTTTTTGCCAAGTGATAGTAAACTGGTTTGTTTAATGGTGTAATCGGAAAAATGTAACCCTAACCAAACCATTGCAGGATGCTCGCTGATTGTTGGTCACTTATATTTCTTTAAAATAAACCCTGTACGCATTACAATAATTCAACAGTGCTTCGCGAGCCACAAACAACGATGTCGGGCCTGGGTTTTGGACCACCCTGCCTTAAGTAATCAATTTTTGTTAAAAGAGTCATTATTTTCCTACTTATTGGTACACCTTATATGCAAACTCAGGCAAGCAAAACAAAATAATGTTTATTTAAAATTTATTTGGTTAAACGTGGTAAGAATCAATCAATTTAAAGAATAAATAAAGTTCTTTATTGACACCAGATTCCAGAGGCCACTTCAGTATTGTTTTCGTTTTGTCTAGTACCTGGTCAACAGCGTCTGTATGAACACAATTTATCGACCAATATATTGCAAATGTTTTTTTTATAATTTTATTAAATTATCTCTTTGCACTGATTTAGTATACTTAAATTTCAAAGTGTGTATTACAAAGTAAACGTTTTGTTTTATATGAATAAAATATTTATAAATTTTTACTTTGTCGTCAAAAGAGTTGTTAAGTTATTACTTATTCTGAATAAATTTCAGCAAATAAATTATAGACTCTAAAAGTATAGTGGCTTAATTTAGAGTAAATAAAAATATCCACACAGAACTAGGTAGCATATTGTACAGGTTTGAAATCAGGACTGCTGAGTCGGCCTCGAGGAGTCGGTTTGTTTTGCTGGAGTCGGATTCGGGACTCGAGTAAGACCATGTAAAACTACACGAGTCTCTAGTCTGAAATGCGCAGTAAACTAATATGACCACCAACTGAAAATTGTAAAGGTGGAATAGCATGTGGTGGAATATTTTCAAACCATGTATTATGAATGAGTTATACGACACCCCTATAAGTGGTAGCTAAATATCCATGTAATTGGTTACGTAAATTGGCGGAATACAGGCTGTTTAGTCAGGGCCGGACTCGGGACTCGACAAAATGCCACATTTAACTGGAGTCGGACTAGGGTTATTTTTAACCGACTCCGCAGTACTGTTTGAAATAGATATTTTTTGTCATTTTCAATGTAAGTTTGCGAAAAGTATTTTTTACCTCGAGTGCTTCTCATCTTTTCTCCCTTATAGCAAAAGTTTGGAGCTTACTTGCTGGAGGTTGTAGTTGAATATATCAAAGCCCATGTATAGAAGTAGGTGACATCTTGTAAACAGCTTAAATATATATATATCTTTATTCAGTTTAAACTTGATTGGATAACTGGTTGTAAAAGAATAAAGATTATTATTACATTTAATTTCAACAGATTAGAAAGCTGCGTAATCTGGTGCTTTCCTTTTTTAAATGAACAATATTACTCACTAAATTTGTGTTCACCAAACCCTATCCACTAAACTGGTACCAAACTGTGCAATGTTAATATTTCTTAACACCAAAACTAAAGAATAATTGAATATATTACAAGATCCCTACTCTAATTTGCTTTAAGTGTTTTACTGTAATGCTAAAATAAACGAAACTGGGGCAATAAAAATAACTTTAAACAATATTGTAATATTTTGTTTATTGTACTTATTGTACTATATAAGCGAAATCAAAAAGTTGTACCAAAAGGCTTACTAGTAATAATAAAAAAATGTAAATTCCTCTCCGGCACCCCGGTTTGGAACCACTGGTCTACTCTACAGCAACGCGTTGTACGCTTCCGCAGTCATTAACTGGACGACGTTGGCGCGCCAACGAGTGTGTTACCATATTATATACCGGTAGTACTTATGGTCAGCTGATATTGTATGCCCTTTTTTAAGTGCGTTTACACGAAACTCGACAATGAAAGTTTGACACCTAATTCAAACATAACTTTTAACCTGTCAGAAATGTCGAACCTTAATATATATAAGCTGGTTGCTCCAAAATTTTACTTAACCAACATGCAAGTCAAGCCCAGTTGTTTACGTTTTACTATTATGCACTAGACCGGAACGCTGTCGAAAGTAGAACAATGGGCTACGTCACAGTTTGTCCTCATGGTTATAATCTCTTTGCTTGGTGGTTGTAGTAATAGCAAAAATTACTACAATATGAAATACTTCTATACAGTATTGTTTGCAAGATGGGCATAGTTTTGCAAATATTCTTATAGATAGTCAAAAAATAATTGTTTTACAAACCATAGTACTTGAGCCAAAACGTTCATAAATTTATTTAAAGTTAAAGTTTATTTTTAACTTTAATTGCATTATGATAGTATGTATAGTATTTGACCTATATTTGACCTATTTGACGAGTATTTGACAGGTCAATTGATCGGATTTTATTTGACTGGTCAAATGCCCAACCCTAGTAGAAAGTAACGCAAAAAAATAAAAATCTACAAATACCTCATATCGCAATGCATATCATATTATTTGGGTTAAGGTGCGGGTTCGAGTTTGGGTGGGTCAAGCATTAATATATTTATTATTAATAAAAATGCTTGACCCACCAAAACACAAAGCCGCACCTTAACCCAAATAATATAAGTTACTTTCTATGTATTCAAACAAGAAAAAACGCCCCAAAATATCTTGCTTATAGAACCAAGCAAATCAAACGGGTTGGCGACCCATGGGTTGAGAAACACTGCGACCTGAAAACCCGAGGTATTATTTTAAAAGTCAGGAAAACTATAGTGCCTACATATCTTAAATCGAAAGTTGTGGGACTATATAGGGCGCTCTTTCACTATTGTACGTGAAAGGTTATGCAAAAAAAAAAAATAATAATACCGCATACCACAACGCATATTGTTTGGGTTAGGGTGCGGGTTAGCGTTTGGGTGAGTCAAGTAATATTATGTTTATTATTAATAATAACTTGACCCACCCTCAACCAAACGCTAACCCGCACCCTAACCCAAACAATATGTGTTGTGGTATGCGGCATTTGAAAAAAAAAAATTTTTATTAATTTTTACGTACAATAGTGAAAGAGCGCCCCCTGATGCCTGTCACTGCAGACCAGTGGTTCTCAACCTTTTTTCTTTCGTGGCCCCATCATTTACGTTTAAAAAAATTCTGTGGCCCGATAAATTTTAATCAAAGAAAAAACTGTAAAATAGGTTTAGAACAAAACATAGCAGAACATATTTCAAAACAGATTATTTATTCAACCGTGCATAAGTTAGACACTTTGACTGAACAATAAATTTACATTCCTTTTCAATTCCTCCCCAAGCCATTATTTCTGTAAAATTAAATATAGTGACACAAATGAAACTAAATCTAGCTTTTTTAATTGGTCTGTGGCCCACCTGAAATGTTCTTATGGCCCACTGGTAGTGGTAGAGAACCGCTGCAGCGCTGCTACAGAGCATTGTCATTTCGGCGAAATAATTGTTTTAAAATTTATATATTTTTATTGCCGTTTACCATAAGTCTACCCACCCTATGACAGTGTTTCTTAACCTTTTCACTTGGGGGCGCACCTAGAGACGTATGCATTTAAATGACTTATAATTAGTAAGCAAAAATATTTGAAAAGCTTTTAGAGATAGGTCGATTTAAACCTCTCAAAAATATAAGTTTGTTTGCATTATTATTTTAGGTAAATGGTCTTTTTAACACGACCGGAATGTTTTTTATTCAACTTCATGAAAAAATATACATTCATTTTAGTGTTAGGTTTGTGATGTCCAGTGAATTTGTAACTGTGCATTACTTCACCGCATATTTAATTTATTTTAATGATTTTTTCAGTGCCTGTATATCACCATCACTTGAAGTAAATTGGGTTGCATATGAAGCAAGCGGGTCGATTATGAGCCTCTTTTATGTCTTTATGCCTAATGAATCAACCTCACTCCTTCAAGGTAGATTGTCTGAGTCTGATTAGAAATCCACACCGATTTTGTTGGCTGGTGTTTAGCAAGCCAGCAAAAGCCGGCAAGCCACACAACCTGTCTGTGTAGGCTATCAACTGGCGACCAACTGGCAAAAATATTTACAGTATGAGAATAAAATGGGTGGGCTTGCGGGTGTGATTAATATCCTACGGCTAGAAGTTTTTCTGGTAAACGGTCTAACGGCTCAAACCGGTGTTTTTGCAATTTCTATCAGCACCAAAAAGCGAGCAACAGCAACACATTTCAAAATACGCAATAGCCTACGATAAATTCCATAGTATGTAATTATACATTAATTATTACTTATGACGCTACAGACACTCCAGCACAAAAGGAATTGCCGTCGTGAATATAACACGGCGGCTGATTTTCGCATTATACCCGAAAGGTTGCTATTTTTTTAACACAATTGACTTTTGTTAAAAAGTGCTTCATACGATTTGAGCGAAATGAACATGAACAAGGCAATAAGTCACACGAGTTGTAGCTTTTAGCAACACATTCAAGAACAAGATGTTTTCTTCTGTCGATAAGTCAACGAACGACAGGCATTTTGTTGTTGTCTCTTTGTCTCGTTCATGTCCTTCCGTCACACATGATGAAAAACGTGAAACTGTGAAAAACATAAAAGAAAGGAGGGGTAGTGATTTGTTCGGAATTAAATTCTATTGAATTTTAACATTGAGCAACATCTACTTATAAATTTGCATTTTTTTTTAATTTGCACAATTCGTTCAATGTAAGTTTTAATATAACGACGCATCACAAGAAAATACGCTTTGAAGTTGCTGCTTATTCAATATTGCTTTCTTCAAAAGGCAGGAAATGGGGTTTTCCTAAAGTTGTGAGTTGAAAGCTAATGTTTCGCGTGTGGATAAATCATTATGCTTGATACGAGGTATTTTAAACTCGTGTGTAAACGCGGCTGCGTATGATCAGAGAAAAAAACAGACAAAACCCCAAAACGTACCAAATGTTTTAAAGAATTCGGAAATTTATCACAAAATTATTTCGTGCACAACAAAATTAAGTCGTGATTCACAAGCTTAACGCGTTGATTTCAAACTATTGAGATCCAAGCACAAAAATTAGGCTCTTTTAAAATTTATCAAAAGATCGTGCGATCGACGTAGCTTAGACTTGACTTCATAGATATAGACTATACATAATTTGCGAAATGCAATACATAATGGTTTAACAAAAAGTCACATAAAAACAGTTTACAGACCTTTCGGTCGGTAATTTTACTTATTTATTTTTAAATATTTTTAAAAGTATAATAGCTTTTCACCTGATAAACTAGGTAGAATCAGTGTAGCATTTATCATGCAATATTACTTGATATTGGCTAATTCTACGTCACTATACACGTGACCGTTGTCCACTGACGCGTGACCTAACGCCGAATCGTGCGCTTTGATCGTTTCGCAAGCTATTCTATTATATACGTCTTACTGATAGCGGCTTGAATCACCGCTCTGTTTATCATGTGTTTCTGAGATTTGTTAATATACTCGACGGGCAACATCTACTGAGTGAAGTGTCTTTGCCTAGAGTACAAGAAGTTAAGGACAGGTATTCTAGCGGCCTGCTCCTTTGGAGTCGGATTAAGAACTTGTAAGAGTCTAGGCAGCCGTCGGCACTCGTCTTCAGAGCCAGCAGCCTTCTTACCCCTAACTAAACACCCCGATTCGCCACATCAGTTATTGTGAAATCCATGATTCCAAGCGGTTGTTTCTTTAGCTTTGCTGATGCTATGAGTCGTCTTAACGTATCGTTCGACTAAATCAATTCTTCCAAACGCTGGCTTCTTGCTGGTTCCAAACACAATAGTTTTCAGAGTTCGTTCGACGACTTTTCTTGTCCATAAGAAATAGAGTTCTTCCTCACTCGATGGCAACAATTTGATGCAACGTTGGTTGAATTATGAGAATCATTAATTGTCTTTTTGCCTAATGAATCAACCTCACTCCTTCAAGGTAGATTGTCTGAGTCTGATTACAAATCCACACAGTTTTTGTTGGCTGGTGTTTAGCAAGCAAGCCAGAAGCTGGCAAGTGTAATGATTTATGTTTCTATTGTTAACTCTGATTTCTATGGTATTTGCTTCTGTGCGTTTCTCCTTTCTTTTCCTTGCCTCTCTCCGTAATTATCATTATACGTCCCGCGTCTTGTTGCATTCTTTCCCTCCCTTTATAACTCGTGTAACTTTCCTATGCTTCGTCAGTCTTTGTCAGTTTCTCTTATTGGGTACTCTTTTATATTCGTTACTAATAACGTTCTGCAGAGACCGAACAAGAAGATGAAGAAGACAGCACAGAGAAAGAAGAGTAAAATCAGGATCTCATGCTAGGGGGCCAGAATAACGCACCCCTAATATCTAATAGTACCCCCGATCCAGGGGGGAAAAAGCGCACCACAGTGTTTTCATAATAATGTTTCACACCCCAAAACTCAACCCCCCAACTTTTAAAGTAAACTGAAATGGAGACCAACTTAAAAATCGCAACTTTTAATGTCAACGAACTAACCGATAAGACCAAACGCCACGCCATTTTTTCCTACCTAAAAAAATCATCTATAGATACTTATCTTTTGCAGGAGACCCACTCGACACCACAGGTTGAGTCAACCTGGGCTGCTGAGTGGACTCCTGGTGTTTCTTATTTTAATTCATCTCCCTCTATTTGACATGGAATTTCTATCAGAAAACATTGAGAACCATGAACTAATTTTGCATGGTAGACTTGCCATATCTTAGTAAATATGTGGACAAAATTTAAGTGCAAATTTTTACTGGGGTCATAGGTAACTGGGATATTAAAAGGACCCCACTTTTTGCTTTTTTTTTCGTTTCAACCCATGTTTCACAATAAATATTTTCCAACCCCTTTAATATTTTGTACTGAAATTTTCGCAGTTAAGAGATAATCCTGTAAACAACACTTCTACCAATTTTTAGTCAAATCCAAAAATGGGGTCTTGGCGAGGTTTCAAAATTAGGGGAAAATTTTAGCCGAGTGCTCGGAAAGGCCAACTTTGGATGTCTATGACCTTTTAGAGTGACAATGTAAACTATGTTTTTTTTAATATTTGGTAAAAGTACTATCACCTGTAAAAAAATTGGGCTGTTACCTTATTTAGTTTAACAGTAATAGGGCGTCAAACATGGTCCAAAATAGAAAAATTGCGCCCCCTCGGCAGACCCCCAAACTAAAAGCTTTATAACTCTGGCGTTTGTCGACAAATTACGCTCAAATTTTGCAGGTGTTCATTATATAGGATAGTGAAAAGGTGTGTAAAATTTAAGGGAAACCGGAGAGGTTGAATTTCTTGACTGTGTGAATTGACACGGAATGGCCCACCAGTGGTTCTCAACCTTATAAGTGTCCTGGCTACCTTCCATTAGCACTTAACACTTTGTGCTCCCTTTGCTCATGAATTCGAAAAACACTTTAAATACATCATAAGAGAGGTCTCTGGACATAACGCAAACCAAAACAAAATGGTTTAACTGGCTAAAAATTAAAATATAACATGCCTGTTGCCCCCTGAATAATTCTCCGTGCTCCCCCTGGGGCCCAAAGGACACGGTTGAACAATGCTGTCTTTATTATTATGTTTTTTATTTCATGAAACAAAACCATTTATTTGAATTTTTTTATACCTAGTTAATCAATTTTCAGTTAGTGAAAATTTGAAATTGATAAAATTAATAAAAAAATGTACCCAGTTGTCATATTTATGCAAAATTAAGGCAATTCTAATCATCGAAAACAAAAAAAAGTAGTAGTCTAAAACGAATATTTATCATGTAAATTTTAGAATATTACATCTAGAATTATATCAAAACATTTAAATCTAGATGAAAATTATCTAAAATAGCAACCATGTGTCTGGTCAAATTTATGCGGCTATCTGTTCCATCTCCCTGGTTTTATTAGGTTTGATACGATGGTATTTGCTATAATCAATTTTATAACATACTGTGTAAATTGAAACCTCAGGTAACAGGCAGTGGTATAACCTCCACACTATCAACAAACATAGTTAACAAAATGTCTGCGAAGTTTCATACTTTGTCTTATTTCTTGTATGTATTTGTTTTTCTAGAACTTTATACAATATGTTGAATAGAAATATTTCAGCCAATGTGTTATTGTATGTCTTTTCTATAGTTGTATGTAAAGTTGCAAAAGTCAGTGTATTAACACATTTTTTGGTCACTTTTTATTGTATTATAAAGTGCTCAAATTTGAAACCTAATTACCAATTTCTAATTGTAAAAATAAGAACCACTTTAGAAAGTCAAAATACTATGTTGTCTAAAGATTATTTTGCAAACATAAAAATTGAAAAAAAACTGCAGAAAGCTTCGAAAAGTCTTCGGAAGTCATAAACTATAAATGCAATTTTCATATAGAAGAAATAATCACATAGTGTTTTAAGCATCATTTTTGAAACTAGCACCCCAACAAATGGGGGAATAGCATTTTACTACAGGCTTTTGCTGCAAAATAAAGCCTCCAGAGAGATAAAAGCACTCAATAATTAAAAAACGACCTATTTTCACATAGTGGTCAAATATTCAAAAAATAAAATCTTCGAAACCGCTTATCACAGAACCCTCAAATTTGTTGCAATCTTATTAACTGTTTAAAATATAAAGAAAATCTAAGAACATGGGTTCCGGCCCTTTAAATTAGACATGGAATGACCCAATAATAAATTTTAAAGAAGAAAGCCGAATATGTTAGGTTTTAAAGTTTAACTTTATGAGTACCAGATTATAAACCCTCAAACCCGTTTGAGGCGCAATTAACATCGCATCGCCGTGAACGTGGAAAAAGCAGTAACTTTTATCGTATGACCCACCGGTGGTTCACAACACAGTAGCCAAATTTTCTGCAAGACCCACTGGTTGATCGCATAGCAGTGAACGTGTTAAAGATGACTCAAGCAATTTTCACCTTTTCACGGGTTACAGTTTAATCGCTTCTTACAGTATGTTTCATCACTTATTGTTTTCCATTCGGTAACATTTGGTACATTTCAAACCTTGGATGAAAAAAGCCGAAAAAGCCAAACGCTAATTAAATAAAGTCAAAACACATAAAAGGCTTTAATAATTACTATAAGGTAATTTGTGTGATAATAAATAACCTTTAAGGTCCAAGTTTATGTGGTAAGGTAAAATGACAAACATAACACGTTCACAACATACCAAACAAAATGAAAATTTTGATCTTAGGAAAAGCTCAGTTATCCTATACCTTTAGGCTGAAAATGTAATATTTTTTGTCAAGTTTTTTATTGAAAAATACTTTGATTTGATGAGATTACCCTAAAGCGCAGTGTTTCTCAACCTTTTTGCTGTCTGCTAAAAGTAATAAAGCGGGGCTTTGCTAACTTGGTCCACTTCACTTAACTGTTTGAGGGACCAATACTTTAAATTTAAGTATGAGCCATTTTCTTTGTATTGCTTGCGATATTCCCAAATGTGTGAAATATTGGGGCTCTTGCGGTTCGATATGTAGAAAGTAGGGTTGGCAAGTCTGTCAATTGACTGGTCAAAGGCGGTCAATTGACGGCACTTTATTTAACAGGTACTCGCATTTGATTCAAATGTTGTAAATTTGTTAAGGGTTGTTTTGAGATTTGAGTTTTTAATAGAATCGATTGTAACTTTTTTTAATAATTCAAATATAAAATGGTGGTTGTTTTGAGATTTGAGTTTTTAATAGAATCGATTGTAACTTTTTTTAATAATTCAAATATAAAATGGTGGGGTTTACCTGATGCAAACACATGTTCTGTGGTAATAACGAAGTGTTTGGAATGACAAAGTAGATTTATGTTGTTTAGAATAAATGCACTAGGGTTGGGCATTTGACCAAATATTGTCCTATTTGACGAGTATTTGACTGGTCAATTAACCAAATTTTATTTGACTAATCAATAGCCCAACCCTAATGCATTTATTCTAACAAAATAAATCTACTTTGCTATTACAAACACTTTGTTACTACCACAGAACATGTGTTTGCATCAGGTAAACCCTATGATTTTATATTTGAGTTCTCTAAAAAAGTTACAATCAAGATTATTGAAATCTGAAATCACAAAACAACCCTAAAAAAATGTACACTATTTGAATCCAATATAAGTATTTGACCAGTTAAATAAAGTGTGGTCAATTGGCCGTATTTGACCGGTCAATTGACAGGTTTGCCAACCCTAAAATGCACTATATGATCAATCGCGTTTGTCATAAAAGGAAACACTAGTTGGGATATACCACAATCTTAGGCTAGTTAGGAATTTAGAAGAACCAAATCCCTCGTCTCTACTGGACCCTGGTGATGATTTAGAAAATTCAGATAGTGCAAAAGTTGTGAGGAGAAAATATTTTTTTACTGATGCATTTACTTGTTAAATTTTGTTAACTTGGTGCAAAGAGATTATAACCATGAGGACAAACTCTCACTTTTGCCTTTTTTCTTTTGCCTTTAAGCAATGCATTCTACTTTCGACAGCCGTCACGGTCTGATTCACAATAAGAAAAACATCATCTTTTCGATTTAAGCCTGTTATAAAAATGTACGCTTTTGGCGTAATCTGTTGTTTAATGACCCCTAGTCCTAATTTAAACCGTTTTCTGTTTACAAAATTGACTTGGTAGGACAGGCAAGGTTATCACAAGTTGCGTGACACTTTCTTAGGACCCTACTGTACATTTTTGAAAGGTGTATTACTGTTAAAATGTACGCGATTGAGCTATGTCGTTGATTTCGGGGCTCTTTCCATTTGGTACGTAGAAAGTAACGCAAAAAACGGTCTACAAATGCCGCTTAACGCAACGCACATCATTATTTTATTATTAATAATAATGTTTTACCAACCCAAACTCAAACCCGCACCGTAACCCAAATAATGTGCGTTGCGGTATGCGGTATTTGTTTACCTTTTTTGCGTTACTTTCTACGTACCAAATCGATGGAGCGCCTTGGTTACCACTTCTAGGCGTTAAGATTTATGTGAGGAATTGCCTTATAAATTAAATTAATACCACTTCGTTTGTTCTAAATCTCAAGGTGCCGAACTCATTAAACTTAACTATATGGCGGTGTTAATTAACTCCTTAATGTAAATGATATAGGTATTTTGCATTGTACACTGTACAGAGCCTATTACAGAAAAAGCAACTTTTGGTAAACCAAACCCATAAATGATTTGGCTTTAGTGTACAAATTTTAGTAAAAATTGTAGAATTCCAAATTTGATGAGTGTGCCGCAAATTAAAATTCTTTTTCGAGGGCGTCGCAAAAAAAGTTTGCGAACCACTGCCTTAAATTACTATTGGAATACAAATGTATCTATTTCTATATTACTGTTTAAGATCCCAAATTTAGCGGTGGGGCGCAGTGGTACTATGCAGCTTGCGAAAAAAATTTTGAAGTGCAAATTTTGTCTGTCCCTTGGTGGTAATTAAGCTTAAAAATTAGTAATTTGCCAGCTTTTCTTACATGAAGTAAGTTGGAATAATATTTGGTTGTATACCAATTTAATTTAAATAAACAAATTTGCTGTACTTGGTAAATGGTAACGGCCATTGCTCATTTAGGAAATGTTCTTTACGCAATATATACTTATCCTAAAGAATACTTTCCACTTTCACAGTAATTTTTCTTTAGTATGCCAGTGTTCAGTGCGCAAATTAAATTTATGCCGTACTGCTGCTCTAAATAGTCTTCTATATACCTGTTCCAGTGTTACAAATTAAGACACATTCAAATTGATACCATAAACTAAAAAGTAATACCAAATTCTTTGAAAACATCGTTTAAACCAGCGGTTCCCAACCTTTTTGGTGCCGTGACCCTTTTATAACATTTGCCAAGTTGCGGTGACCCCAAGGATAAAATTAGTTGGGTTGATCCTCCTTCACTGCACTTTTGGAGCTAACTAGTAGGCTACTAGGCTATATATTAATTTTGACTTCTAAATAAATAAACAACACAACAAATCAACTTATAAACACAACAATTTGTTCAGTGAGAAGGCTGTGCTTGCTTCTTTTTAGCCAGATCTTCAATCCTTGGAGCTGTAGGGGTATGGGCCCGATTAATGAGTCTTCATTTATATAATTGCCAAGATGAATCGACCACACTCCTACAAGATTTGAGATGGCCTGTCTTCGTGAGGCCATTCAGGTCCAATTCTTTCCTTTAGTTCAGATACATGAACAGTCAATTTTTGCTGTCTTCAGTCAAAGCTGTAAAAGCCTCTCTCTGGTTCAGTCACAAAAGCACTCAAGTTTGCTGTCTGAGTAGAAGCTATAAAAGCCTCTATCTGGTTCATATTGATTGAACACGCTATTTATAGACGAGAATCAGTTAAGAAAATTTCTGCGATAAAGAAAGATTTACGTCATTAATTCTTATAATACTTAACAAAATATCACGTGATAACAAGGCGTGGTCTAAACCTTTTTTCTCTCGACTCTTATAGACGGAAATAATATTTTTGTCCAAATATGGCTTGAACAAAAGCGCTTCGATCTACATTGCGACGTAACTGGCGTTCGATTCTAAAAATAATGGATTGTTGACAATAAGGCGAATTTCAAAACAAAGCGCTCACATTAAACGGATATACGTAACATCACATACAGCTCTGACGCATAAAAATTGGTGTAACAAGGCATTCGTTGCAGCAAAGAGATATCGGCAATCGAATTTAAAGAAAAACTTTCATGACGCAACATTAAGGCGATAAAACAAAGAATTAATTTGATGTGCTGACGTGTTGCGACAAATACTCCCTTTGCAAAGGTTTTGCAGTCATTTCGAATATATAGGAATGACATTCTTTTCCAATTGTTTTCGTGTGTTGTGTTTCAGCTGTTGTGAAATGCTTATGGAGCATTGGACGCGAAATTGTCCGATCATTTAACGCATTTGCGCAATTGTTTTTGGTTCGATTCCTGATTCCTCGAGAAAATTTTCGTTTGTGCCTGAACTGGCAACGAGGATTTTGATGTCAGCGTTCGCTGGTTGCTTGAAATGTGTTTCATCGACACGCCAGAGCAGTTTGCTGTGGCTTTTTTGCTTTTCAGGAAATCTGTGCGGCTTGCAGGTGAAAATCCCTGCGCGGTGCGTTGCAATTCTGACGTCACCAGGAAGCCGTTGTTTTGCGCGTTGCATCTCGATCTATCGCTTTGTCCAACGCTTGTTGTGTTTGTTTTCTGAAATTTCAAAATATTTTTCCGGCAGATGTGTGTTCGAAATTATCTGTAGCAACACTCAGTATTCAAGTTAT
Organism: Ascidiella aspersa; assembly: GCF_963924565.1. NCBI lineage: Eukaryota > Metazoa > Chordata > Ascidiacea > Phlebobranchia > Ascidiidae > Ascidiella > Ascidiella aspersa. Next base: position 14,401,645 of record NC_139454.1, on the reverse strand, counting down.
TTATATTTTGGTTATAGACACACATATTTTCTATACTTATATATATATATAGGCGCGACAGGTTACACTTAAAGTTTGAGACAATTAATTACTGCAATTTGTAATTACTCACGTTACATCTTTTGCGATTCAATACAAAATTAAATTCTATTGAATTTTAACATTGAGCAACATTTCCTTAAAAATTTGCATTTTTTTTTAGTTTGCACAATTCGTTCAATGTAAGTTTTAAAATAACGACGCATCACAAGAAAATACGCTTTGAAATTGCTGCTTTTTCACTATTAATTTTAACACAGGCAGGTAATGGGCTTATCCCTAATTCGTGTTTATAGACTTACACGATTTTGAAGCATATATTTCGCGTGTGGGAAAATCATTATGCTTTTCTTCGAGGTATTTAGACTCGTGTTTGTTTTTAACTACCTAACTAAACGCGGCTGCGTATGACGAGAGTTCCCTAAACTAAAACCCAAAAACGTACCAAATGTTTAAAAGAATTCGGAAATTTAACACAAAATTATTTCGTGCACAACAAAATTAAATCATGATTCACAAGTTTAACGCGTTGATTTCAAACTATTGAGCTCCAAGCACAAAAATTAAGCTCCTTTAACATTTATCAAAATATCGTGCGATCGACGTTTAAGCTTAGACTTCATAGATATAGACTATACATAATTTGCGAAATGCGATACATAATGGTTTAATAAAAAGTCGCATTAAAACAATTTACAGACCTTTCAGTCGATATTTTTACTTATTATATATATAATTTTGTTTTTATTTTAAAAGATAATAGATTTTTCACCTGATAAACTAGGCAGAATTAGTTATAGTGAAATCCATGTGCAATTGCGTTTTCCATGATTCCAAACGGTGGTGATGTCTTTTATCGGCAACGCTTGTTTGTATTTCGTGTTTCGAATTCCAAGCAAATGCTTTGCTGGCGCTATGGAGCGTCTCTTCACGTATCTTTCGATGAGATTAATTTCTTCTAAAGCTGGCTTCTTGCAAGTTCCAAACATGACAGTTTTTAGGCGGCCGTTTGTAGGTGGTCCATACAGATTAAGGCACATCTTTTCTTTGAGCTTCGTTTCTTCAGTCTTCTTGGGAAAGTAGTTTGCAGGTGGTTCGTTCGGATTTAGATTCAACTTTTCTTGAGCTTCGTTGCTCACTCGGGTCGCGCCAATTTGTAGGGGTGTGGTCTGATAATGAGTCTTCATTTATATAATTGCCAAGATGAATCGACCACACTCCTACAAGATTTGAGATGGCCTGTCTTCGTGAGGCCATTCAGGTCCAATTCTTTCCTTTAGTTCAGATACATGAACAGTCAATTTTTGCTGTCTTCAGTCAAAGCTGTAAAAGCCTCTCTCTGGTTCAGTCACAAAAGCACTCAAGTTTGCTGTCTGAGTAGAAGCTATAAAAGCCTCTATCTGGTTCATATTGATTGAACACGCTATTTATAGACGAGAATCAGTTAAGAAAATTTCTGCGATAAAGAAAGATTTACGTCATTAATTCTTATAATACTTAACAAAATATCACGTGATAACAAGGCGTGGTCTAAACCTTTTTTCTCTCGACTCTTATAGACGGAAATAATATTTTTGTCCAAATATGGCTTGAACAAAAGCGCTTCGATCTACATTGCGACGTAACTGGCGTTCGATTCTAAAAATAATGGATTGTTGACAATAAGGCGAATTTCAAAACAAAGCGCTCACATTAAACGGATATACGTAACATCACATACAGCTCTGACGCATAAAAATTGGTGTAACAAGGCATTCGTTGCAAACTCTAGCAAGAGATATCGGCAATCGAATTTAAAGAAAAACTTTCATGACGCAACATTAAGGCGATAAAACAAAGAATTAATTTGATGTGCTGACGTGTTGCGACAAATACTCCCTTTGCAAAGGTTTTGCAGTCATTTCGAATATATAGGAATGACATTCTTTTCCAATTGTTTTCGTGTGTTGTGTTTCAGCTGTTGTGAAATGCTTATGGAGCATTGGACGCGAAATTGTCCGATCATTTAACGCATTTGCGCAATTGTTTTTGGTTCGATTCCTGATTCCTCGAGAAAATTTTCGTTTGTGCCTGAACTGGCAACGAGGATTTTGATGTCAGCGTTCGCTGGTTGCTTGAAATGTGTTTCATCGACACGCCAGAGCAGTTTGCTGTGGCTTTTTTGCTTTTCAGGAAATCTGTGCGGCTTGCAGGTGAAAATCCCTGCGCGGTGCGTTGCAATTCTGACGTCACCAGGAAGCCGTTGTTTTGCGCGTTGCATCTCGATCTATCGCTTTGTCCAACGCTTGTTGTGTTTGTTTTCTGAAATTTCAAAATATTTTTCCGGCAGATGTGTGTTCGAAATTATCTGTAGCAACACTCAGTATTCAAGTTATTTATATTTTGGTTATAGACACACATATTTTCTATACTTATATATATATATAGGCGCGACAGGTTACACTTAAAGTTTGAGACAATTAATTACTGCAATTTGTAATTACTCACGTTACATCTTTTGCGATTCAATACAAAATTAAATTCTATTGAATTTTAACATTGAGCAACATTTCCTTAAAAATTTGCATTTTTTTTTAGTTTGCACAATTCGTTCAATGTAAGTTTTAAAATAACGACGCATCACAAGAAAATACGCTTTGAAATTGCTGCTTTTTCACTATTAATTTTAACACAGGCAGGTAATGGGCTTATCCCTAATTCGTGTTTATAGACTTACACGATTTTGAAGCATATATTTCGCGTGTGGGAAAATCATTATGCTTTTCTTCGAGGTATTTAGACTCGTGTTTGTTTTTAACTACCTAACTAAACGCGGCTGCGTATGACGAGAGTTCCCTAAACTAAAACCCAAAAACGTACCAAATGTTTAAAAGAATTCGGAAATTTAACACAAAATTATTTCGTGCACAACAAAATTAAATCATGATTCACAAGTTTAACGCGTTGATTTCAAACTATTGAGCTCCAAGCACAAAAATTAAGCTCCTTTAACATTTATCAAAATATCGTGCGATCGACGTTTAAGCTTAGACTTCATAGATATAGACTATACATAATTTGCGAAATGCGATACATAATGGTTTAATAAAAAGTCGCATTAAAACAATTTACAGACCTTTCAGTCGATATTTTTACTTATTATATATATAATTTTGTTTTTATTTTAAAAGATAATAGATTTTTCACCTGATAAACTAGGCAGAATTAGTTATAGTGAAATCCATGTGCAATTGCGTTTTCCATGATTCCAAACGGTGGTGATGTCTTTTATCGGCAACGCTTGTTTGTATTTCGTGTTTCGAATTCCAAGCAAATGCTTTGCTGGCGCTATGGAGCGTCTCTTCACGTATCTTTCGATGAGATTAATTTCTTCTAAAGCTGGCTTCTTGCAAGTTCCAAACATGACAGTTTTTAGGCGGCCGTTTGTAGGTGGTCCATACAGATTAAGGCACATCTTTTCTTTGAGCTTCGTTTCTTCAGTCTTCTTGGGAAAGTAGTTTGCAGGTGGTTCGTTCGGATTTAGATTCAACTTTTCTTGAGCTTCGTTGCTCACTCGGGTCGCGCCAATTTGTAGGGGTGTGGTCTGATAATGAGTCTTCATTTATATAATTGCCAAGATGAATCGACCACACTCCTACAAGATTTGAGATGGCCTGTCTTCGTGAGGCCATTCAGGTCCAATTCTTTCCTTTAGTTCAGATACATGAACAGTCAATTTTTGCTGTCTTCAGTCAAAGCTGTAAAAGCCTCTCTCTGGTTCAGTCACAAAAGCACTCAAGTTTGCTGTCTGAGTAGAAGCTATAAAAGCCTCTATCTGGTTCATATTGATTGAACACGCTATTTATAGACGAGAATCAGTTAAGAAAATTTCTGCGATAAAGAAAGATTTACGTCATTAATTCTTATAATACTTAACAAAATATCACGTGATAACAAGGCGTGGTCTAAACCTTTTTTCTCTCGACTCTTATAGACGGAAATAATATTTTTGTCCAAATATGGCTTGAACAAAAGCGCTTCGATCTACATTGCGACGTAACTGGCGTTCGATTCTAAAAATAATGGATTGTTGACAATAAGGCGAATTTCAAAACAAAGCGCTCACATTAAACGGATATACGTAACATCACATACAGCTCTGACGCATAAAAATTGGTGTAACAAGGCATTCGTTGCAAACTCTAGCAAGAGATATCGGCAATCGAATTTAAAGAAAAACTTTCATGACGCAACATTAAGGCGATAAAACAAAGAATTAATTTGATGTGCTGACGTGTTGCGACAAATACTCCCTTTGCAAAGGTTTTGCAGTCATTTCGAATATATAGGAATGACATTCTTTTCCAATTGTTTTCGTGTGTTGTGTTTCAGCTGTTGTGAAATGCTTATGGAGCATTGGACGCGAAATTGTCCGATCATTTAACGCATTTGCGCAATTGTTTTTGGTTCGATTCCTGATTCCTCGAGAAAATTTTCGTTTGTGCCTGAACTGGCAACGAGGATTTTGATGTCAGCGTTCGCTGGTTGCTTGAAATGTGTTTCATCGACACGCCAGAGCAGTTTGCTGTGGCTTTTTTGCTTTTCAGGAAATCTGTGCGGCTTGCAGGTGAAAATCCCTGCGCGGTGCGTTGCAATTCTGACGTCACCAGGAAGCCGTTGTTTTGCGCGTTGCATCTCGATCTATCGCTTTGTCCAACGCTTGTTGTGTTTGTTTTCTGAAATTTCAAAATATTTTTCCGGCAGATGTGTGTTCGAAATTATCTGTAGCAACACTCAGTATTCAAGTTATTTATATTTTGGTTATAGACACACATATTTTCTATACTTATATATATATATAGGCGCGACAGGTTACACTTAAAGTTTGAGACAATTAATTACTGCAATTTGTAATTACTCACGTTACATCTTTTGCGATTCAATACAAAATTAAATTCTATTGAATTTTAACATTGAGCAACATTTCCTTAAAAATTTGCATTTTTTTTTAGTTTGCACAATTCGTTCAATGTAAGTTTTAAAATAACGACGCATCACAAGAAAATACGCTTTGAAATTGCTGCTTTTTCACTATTAATTTTAACACAGGCAGGTAATGGGCTTATCCCTAATTCGTGTTTATAGACTTACACGATTTTGAAGCATATATTTCGCGTGTGGGAAAATCATTATGCTTTTCTTCGAGGTATTTAGACTCGTGTTTGTTTTTAACTACCTAACTAAACGCGGCTGCGTATGACGAGAGTTCCCTAAACTAAAACCCAAAAACGTACCAAATGTTTAAAAGAATTCGGAAATTTAACACAAAATTATTTCGTGCACAACAAAATTAAATCATGATTCACAAGTTTAACGCGTTGATTTCAAACTATTGAGCTCCAAGCACAAAAATTAAGCTCCTTTAACATTTATCAAAATATCGTGCGATCGACGTTTAAGCTTAGACTTCATAGATATAGACTATACATAATTTGCGAAATGCGATACATAATGGTTTAATAAAAAGTCGCATTAAAACAATTTACAGACCTTTCAGTCGATATTTTTACTTATTATATATATAATTTTGTTTTTATTTTAAAAGATAATAGATTTTTCACCTGATAAACTAGGCAGAATTAGTTATAGTGAAATCCATGTGCAATTGCGTTTTCCATGATTCCAAACGGTGGTGATGTCTTTTATCGGCAACGCTTGTTTGTATTTCGTGTTTCGAATTCCAAGCAAATGCTTTGCTGGCGCTATGGAGCGTCTCTTCACGTATCTTTCGATGAGATTAATTTCTTCTAAAGCTGGCTTCTTGCAAGTTCCAAACATGACAGTTTTTAGGCGGCCGTTTGTAGGTGGTCCATACAGATTAAGGCACATCTTTTCTTTGAGCTTCGTTTCTTCAGTCTTCTTGGGAAAGTAGTTTGCAGGTGGTTCGTTCGGATTTAGATTCAACTTTTCTTGAGCTTCGTTGCTCACTCGGGTCGCGCCAATTTGTAGGGGTGTGGTCTGATAATGAGTCTTCATTTATATAATTGCCAAGATGAATCGACCACACTCCTACAAGATTTGAGATGGCCTGTCTTCGTGAGGCCATTCAGGTCCAATTCTTTCCTTTAGTTCAGATACATGAACAGTCAATTTTTGCTGTCTTCAGTCAAAGCTGTAAAAGCCTCTCTCTGGTTCAGTCACAAAAGCACTCAAGTTTGCTGTCTGAGTAGAAGCTATAAAAGCCTCTATCTGGTTCATATTGATTGAACACGCTATTTATAGACGAGAATCAGTTAAGAAAATTTCTGCGATAAAGAAAGATTTACGTCATTAATTCTTATAATACTTAACAAAATATCACGTGATAACAAGGCGTGGTCTAAACCTTTTTTCTCTCGACTCTTATAGACGGAAATAATATTTTTGTCCAAATATGGCTTGAACAAAAGCGCTTCGATCTACATTGCGACGTAACTGGCGTTCGATTCTAAAAATAATGGATTGTTGACAATAAGGCGAATTTCAAAACAAAGCGCTCACATTAAACGGATATACGTAACATCACATACAGCTCTGACGCATAAAAATTGGTGTAACAAGGCATTCGTTGCAAACTCTAGCAAGAGATATCGGCAATCGAATTTAAAGAAAAACTTTCATGACGCAACATTAAGGCGATAAAACAAAGAATTAATTTGATGTGCTGACGTGTTGCGACAAATACTCCCTTTGCAAAGGTTTTGCAGTCATTTCGAATATATAGGAATGACATTCTTTTCCAATTGTTTTCGTGTGTTGTGTTTCAGCTGTTGTGAAATGCTTATGGAGCATTGGACGCGAAATTGTCCGATCATTTAACGCATTTGCGCAATTGTTTTTGGTTCGATTCCTGATTCCTCGAGAAAATTTTCGTTTGTGCCTGAACTGGCAACGAGGATTTTGATGTCAGCGTTCGCTGGTTGCTTGAAATGTGTTTCATCGACACGCCAGAGCAGTTTGCTGTGGCTTTTTTGCTTTTCAGGAAATCTGTGCGGCTTGCAGGTGAAAATCCCTGCGCGGTGCGTTGCAATTCTGACGTCACCAGGAAGCCGTTGTTTTGCGCGTTGCATCTCGATCTATCGCTTTGTCCAACGCTTGTTGTGTTTGTTTTCTGAAATTTCAAAATATTTTTCCGGCAGATGTGTGTTCGAAATTATCTGTAGCAACACTCAGTATTCAAGTTATTTATATTTTGGTTATAGACACACATATTTTCTATACTTATATATATATATAGGCGCGACAGGTTACACTTAAAGTTTGAGACAATTAATTACTGCAATTTGTAATTACTCACGTTACATCTTTTGCGATTCAATACAAAATTAAATTCTATTGAATTTTAACATTGAGCAACATTTCCTTAAAAATTTGCATTTTTTTTTAGTTTGCACAATTCGTTCAATGTAAGTTTTAAAATAACGACGCATCACAAGAAAATACGCTTTGAAATTGCTGCTTTTTCACTATTAATTTTAACACAGGCAGGTAATGGGCTTATCCCTAATTCGTGTTTATAGACTTACACGATTTTGAAGCATATATTTCGCGTGTGGGAAAATCATTATGCTTTTCTTCGAGGTATTTAGACTCGTGTTTGTTTTTAACTACCTAACTAAACGCGGCTGCGTATGACGAGAGTTCCCTAAACTAAAACCCAAAAACGTACCAAATGTTTAAAAGAATTCGGAAATTTAACACAAAATTATTTCGTGCACAACAAAATTAAATCATGATTCACAAGTTTAACGCGTTGATTTCAAACTATTGAGCTCCAAGCACAAAAATTAAGCTCCTTTAACATTTATCAAAATATCGTGCGATCGACGTTTAAGCTTAGACTTCATAGATATAGACTATACATAATTTGCGAAATGCGATACATAATGGTTTAATAAAAAGTCGCATTAAAACAATTTACAGACCTTTCAGTCGATATTTTTACTTATTATATATATAATTTTGTTTTTATTTTAAAAGATAATAGATTTTTCACCTGATAAACTAGGCAGAATTAGTTATAGTGAAATCCATGTGCAATTGCGTTTTCCATGATTCCAAACGGTGGTGATGTCTTTTATCGGCAACGCTTGTTTGTATTTCGTGTTTCGAATTCCAAGCAAATGCTTTGCTGGCGCTATGGAGCGTCTCTTCACGTATCTTTCGATGAGATTAATTTCTTCTAAAGCTGGCTTCTTGCAAGTTCCAAACATGACAGTTTTTAGGCGGCCGTTTGTAGGTGGTCCATACAGATTAAGGCACATCTTTTCTTTGAGCTTCGTTTCTTCAGTCTTCTTGGGAAAGTAGTTTGCAGGTGGTTCGTTCGGATTTAGATTCAACTTTTCTTGAGCTTCGTTGCTCACTCGGGTCGCGCCAATTTGTAGGGGTGTGGTCTGATAATGAGTCTTCATTTATATAATTGCCAAGATGAATCGACCACACTCCTACAAGATTTGAGATGGCCTGTCTTCGTGAGGCCATTCAGGTCCAATTCTTTCCTTTAGTTCAGATACATGAACAGTCAATTTTTGCTGTCTTCAGTCAAAGCTGTAAAAGCCTCTCTCTGGTTCAGTCACAAAAGCACTCAAGTTTGCTGTCTGAGTAGAAGCTATAAAAGCCTCTATCTGGTTCATATTGATTGAACACGCTATTTATAGACGAGAATCAGTTAAGAAAATTTCTGCGATAAAGAAAGATTTACGTCATTAATTCTTATAATACTTAACAAAATATCACGTGATAACAAGGCGTGGTCTAAACCTTTTTTCTCTCGACTCTTATAGACGGAAATAATATTTTTGTCCAAATATGGCTTGAACAAAAGCGCTTCGATCTACATTGCGACGTAACTGGCGTTCGATTCTAAAAATAATGGATTGTTGACAATAAGGCGAATTTCAAAACAAAGCGCTCACATTAAACGGATATACGTAACATCACATACAGCTCTGACGCATAAAAATTGGTGTAACAAGGCATTCGTTGCAAACTCTAGCAAGAGATATCGGCAATCGAATTTAAAGAAAAACTTTCATGACGCAACATTAAGGCGATAAAACAAAGAATTAATTTGATGTGCTGACGTGTTGCGACAAATACTCCCTTTGCAAAGGTTTTGCAGTCATTTCGAATATATAGGAATGACATTCTTTTCCAATTGTTTTCGTGTGTTGTGTTTCAGCTGTTGTGAAATGCTTATGGAGCATTGGACGCGAAATTGTCCGATCATTTAACGCATTTGCGCAATTGTTTTTGGTTCGATTCCTGATTCCTCGAGAAAATTTTCGTTTGTGCCTGAACTGGCAACGAGGATTTTGATGTCAGCGTTCGCTGGTTGCTTGAAATGTGTTTCATCGACACGCCAGAGCAGTTTGCTGTGGCTTTTTTGCTTTTCAGGAAATCTGTGCGGCTTGCAGGTGAAAATCCCTGCGCGGTGCGTTGCAATTCTGACGTCACCAGGAAGCCGTTGTTTTGCGCGTTGCATCTCGATCTATCGCTTTGTCCAACGCTTGTTGTGTTTGTTTTCTGAAATTTCAAAATATTTTTCCGGCAGATGTGTGTTCGAAATTATCTGTAGCAACACTCAGTATTCAAGTTATTTATATTTTGGTTATAGACACACATATTTTCTATACTTATATATATATATAGGCGCGACAGGTTACACTTAAAGTTTGAGACAATTAATTACTGCAATTTGTAATTACTCACGTTACATCTTTTGCGATTCAATACAAAATTAAATTCTATTGAATTTTAACATTGAGCAACATTTCCTTAAAAATTTGCATTTTTTTTTAGTTTGCACAATTCGTTCAATGTAAGTTTTAAAATAACGACGCATCACAAGAAAATACGCTTTGAAATTGCTGCTTTTTCACTATTAATTTTAACACAGGCAGGTAATGGGCTTATCCCTAATTCGTGTTTATAGACTTACACGATTTTGAAGCATATATTTCGCGTGTGGGAAAATCATTATGCTTTTCTTCGAGGTATTTAGACTCGTGTTTGTTTTTAACTACCTAACTAAACGCGGCTGCGTATGACGAGAGTTCCCTAAACTAAAACCCAAAAACGTACCAAATGTTTAAAAGAATTCGGAAATTTAACACAAAATTATTTCGTGCACAACAAAATTAAATCATGATTCACAAGTTTAACGCGTTGATTTCAAACTATTGAGCTCCAAGCACAAAAATTAAGCTCCTTTAACATTTATCAAAATATCGTGCGATCGACGTTTAAGCTTAGACTTCATAGATATAGACTATACATAATTTGCGAAATGCGATACATAATGGTTTAATAAAAAGTCGCATTAAAACAATTTACAGACCTTTCAGTCGATATTTTTACTTATTATATATATAATTTTGTTTTTATTTTAAAAGATAATAGATTTTTCACCTGATAAACTAGGCAGAATTAGTTATAGTGAAATCCATGTGCAATTGCGTTTTCCATGATTCCAAACGGTGGTGATGTCTTTTATCGGCAACGCTTGTTTGTATTTCGTGTTTCGAATTCCAAGCAAATGCTTTGCTGGCGCTATGGAGCGTCTCTTCACGTATCTTTCGATGAGATTAATTTCTTCTAAAGCTGGCTTCTTGCAAGTTCCAAACATGACAGTTTTTAGGCGGCCGTTTGTAGGTGGTCCATACAGATTAAGGCACATCTTTTCTTTGAGCTTCGTTTCTTCAGTCTTCTTGGGAAAGTAGTTTGCAGGTGGTTCGTTCGGATTTAGATTCAACTTTTCTTGAGCTTCGTTGCTCACTCGGGTCGCGCCAATTTGTAGGGGTATGGTCTGATAATGAGTCTTCATTTATATAATTGCCAAGATGAATCGACCACACTCCTACAAGATTTGAGATGGCCTGTCTTCGTGAGGCCATTCAGGTCCAATTCTTTCCTTTAGTTCAGATACATGAACAGTCAATTTTTGCTGTCTTCAGTCAAAGCTGTAAAAGCCTCTCTCTGGTTCAGTCACAAAAGCACTCAAGTTTGCTGTCTGAGTAGAAGCTATAAAAGCCTCTATCTGGTTCATATTGATTGAACACGCTATTTATAGACGAGAATCAGTTAAGAAAATTTCTGCGATAAAGAAAGATTTACGTCATTAATTCTTATAATACTTAACAAAATATCACGTGATAACAAGGCGTGGTCTAAACCTTTTTTCTCTCGACTCTTATAGACGGAAATAATATTTTTGTCCAAATATGGCTTGAACAAAAGCGCTTCGATCTACATTGCGACGTAACTGGCGTTCGATTCTAAAAATAATGGATTGTTGACAATAAGGCGAATTTCAAAACAAAGCGCTCACATTAAACGGATATACGTAACATCACATACAGCTCTGACGCATAAAAATTGGTGTAACAAGGCATTCGTTGCAAACTCTAGCAAGAGATATCGGCAATCGAATTTAAAGAAAAACTTTCATGACGCAACATTAAGGCGATAAAACAAAGAATTAATTTGATGTGCTGACGTGTTGCGACAGAGCAGTCTTTGCAAGAGCACAACGCAGATCATCTTCTGCATCAAGTCTGCTCCTGTATTTAGATTTTATAACCAACAAGCTTAAAAAGCCTGTTTCACAAAGGTATGTTGTTGGAAAAGGAAGAATCAGGTGCAATGCGATCTCAGACAGAACGGGATATGACTGCAAACTCTTGATCCAAAATTTGGTAACTGACATTGAAGAAAAATCAGTTTTTGCTGCATCACTGGTAATGAGTTCAATGAACTCCTCTTGTGCATTCTCAGGAACATCTTCAACTCTGATGGTGAATGGGCTTCTTGCAAGTGCAAATGATGTGTCAGGTAAATTAGGAAAATATCTTGAAATTTCTTCTTCAAGAATTTTGAAGTGTTCTTTGACAGAAAGTATTGTTCTATTCATTGTTTCCTGTTCAATATCATTTTCCTCAAAGAAAGCAGATAAGTTCGGCAACATGTAAATTCTATTTTCATCCAATTTTTTTTGCCAAAGTTGAAGTTTCAACTTGAATGCTCGGATCTTTTCTGACAAGTCTAGGCATGTTGCATTTGGTCCTTGGAGAGACAAATTTAACTCATTTAAGATTGCAAAGATGTCAACCAAGTAAGCAATTTTGTGAAGTTGGTTTTTGTCGCCGAAAAGTGCTTCAAACTGTGGTTTAGATTTTTGATTAAAAAATGTTTTCAATTCATCACGAAGATCAAAAACACGTTTCAAAACTTTGCCTCTGGACAACCATCTCACACTAGTGTGAAATAACAGAACATTATTGGATGCATCCAACTCACTGCCAACTTTTGAAAATAGGCGGCTGTTTAAAGCACTAGCTTTTACAAAATTCACGACACTTACAACGCTTTTCATTGTATCTTGGAATTCTTGTGGCAAAGTCTTCGTTGCTAACACTTGTCGATGAATCATACAGTGAGTTCCGATGGCTTTCGGTGATGCATTGATTACCAAACGTTGAAATCCAGACCTACATCCCAGCATTGCTGGAGCACCGTCTGTGCAAACACCATAAACATTTTCCCAAGGAATGCCATGATTTTGCAGAAATGATCCAACTGTGTCAAAGACATCGCGTGCAGTAGTTGTCGTTTCAAGTGGTTTGCAAAAAAGAAACTCATCTTTGAAATCACCTTCATAAATGTACCTCACGTAAACCAGTAACTGAGAACAGTTTGCCACATCTGTTGATTCATCAAGCTGGATACTAAATATTCCAAGTGGAGCTGATTTCATTTCCTGGATTACTTGCTCCATAATATCAGCAGACATGTCGTCTATTCTTCTACTGACGGTGTTATTAGACAAGGATATTGTATTCAGTTTGTTACCATATTCAGCTCCAAGCATAACTCGAACAACGTCTTTGGTTGCTGGCAGCAGCAACTCCTCGGCAATGGTGTGAGGTTTCTTGGCTTTGGCGATTCTGAGAGCCACCAAATATGAAGCTTCAATGGCTGCCACATTTTGCTGTTGGTACTTGCCCCCAGAATCCAGCCTGTTTTTTTTGACACAATCAGCTTTGTTCTTAAAATACCACACATCCTTGCCCGCAAAGTTTGGATGCTTAGCGTCAAAATGGCGTTTCATTTTGTTGGGCTTCATCGATTCGGCTGACATAATTGTGTTGCAAATGACACATTGTGGCTTTTCAATTCCTGCGTCAACTACGAAAGTAAATCCATACTTCAAAAATTCCTCACAATATTTTCTTTTCCTAGGCCTAATACTTGTCTCTCGATTCATCATGGGAAATCTGAAATTTTACAAAATAAATTTTAGTTTATGGCGCCCGTTATTATTAAACTCTTTCCAACGGGTACTTTTTTGCTTTTTTAAGTCTAGCAAATGTTATCAGTCGCTTTTGAAAGTTCTGTAGGCTAGGCTAGCTATCGTAGGCTACCTATGGTTGATGCCGGGAATTCAATAGTAAGCCTACACTGGCTTGCCTAGGCTATCAACTGATGCAAAAATAATAGTCTAGCTCTCAACATGCTTCCTGGCTGCTCAATGTTTGAAGATTTAACTTTTTTTCTCACAAATATCAACAAAAATCGCGACCTCAAGTCCAACTTTTGCTTAAATGCATTTCAGCAATCAGCAATTAAATTGTTATTTTCATGGTAAAGGCCTTTGTGACGTAATGAATTACCTGAAATCAAACGAGTAAATTCTGTAATTTTTCATGGCCGCTAAACTGCCGTTAAAATCTTGCTTTCCGAGCATATTTGCCATTATTAAACGAAAATCCTGTAATGAGGCCCAGGGTGTTCTGGTTTGTCTAGTACTCTAGTAAAATCGCGATGCGCTCTGCGGTGAGCTGACCATTGTTAAGAGTTAACTTTCTAAATTTCTAAACTAATGAAATTCTAAACTTTTCAGAAGGCCTCAGGTGACCCGAGGCAAATTGTCAGGCGACCCCAGTTGGGGTCGCGACCCACAGGTTGGGAACCGCTGGTTTAAACGAAAATTTTTTGCACCTTGGTTTGCTGTATGAAATATTTAACTAGCAAATATTATTGGTGGTGTGCTGTTTGTGCGAGTGAAGCAAGCAATTACCATTTGTAAGGTAGTTACATTTGGAATCAGTAGTTACCAGATGTCACTGAATTCAGTTAATAATTTTGCAAAATATATTATATTTGATTGCTCAGTATTGGAGTATGTTATTGTAATGTTAAACTTCTCCACTTGGTTTATTTTTATAGAACTTGCTCATATTTACTAGTATAATAAGAACACATATTATTCGTCTGTAACTGTGATTCAGCCATTCTGGGATTATGTTGGACATTGCTTAAAGACATATCAACAGTACACTGGGAAAAAAAATATATATATTCAGTCTATTCCTCAAAGATACAACAAACCTCTGGTAAGATTATTGTGACAATGAGATCATAGTGTAAGGCAAACCATTATGGAATAGAGTATCTATTTTACTTATAAACAAAACTTTAAACTGCTAACTGTCCATGGGTAAAGTTTATCTAGTTTAGGGCTACCCAAGTTTTCAGGCTGTGACCTCATTTATTATATTAAACTTTTTGACCCACTAGGTTTAACAGTTTAAAAAATAACATTTCTCGATGACTGTCTGCTTTGGCATGCATTTATTGAAGTAATGTGCGTTTCATAATTTGCCATTAACATACCAAACAGAAAAAATAACAATTTTATGAATGTAGCACTTTGTGTAAAATTTAACTCCATGAGCAACCCCCAGTTTGGAAAGCCCTGGTCTAGTTATACAAAACTTCCGAGTAATTTTACCAATGTTTTGTTTGTGTATGTTACACTGTTTTTCTATTATTCAGGTTGGAAAACTGATTGGGAACCTCTACTTAAAAAGTTCTGGTCACAGAATGAGCAGATTATTTAAAGAGTAAAATAAATTCCTTCAAATTTTCCCCCCTTTGACCATTTGTTGTTCTGTAAGAAGCCTATTAATTAATGTGAAACTTTATTCTCTTGTAGATAACATATGACACTGCTTTACACAAATTCCTACTGGTAATTGTTTGGGCTTTTCAGTGATTTTGATTTTTTAAGTCAGGGTTGTCCAAGGTTGCACAGTATTTCTTACATATTCTTTACGGGCCACAAAGCAGACTATACATGCGTGCCAGGAGCAGATAAACGATTTTCGTTTGTAACTGTCGAAAGATATATAAACTGCACAAACTTTCTGCTATCACCAAATTGTCAAATAAAATCGAGCGATAATAACTTTTTTGCCAAGTGATAGTAAACTGGTTTGTTTAATGGTGTAATCGGAAAAATGTAACCCTAACCAAACCATTGCAGGATGCTCGCTGATTGTTGGTCACTTATATTTCTTTAAAATAAACCCTGTACGCATTACAATAATTCAACAGTGCTTCGCGAGCCACAAACAACGATGTCGGGCCTGGGTTTTGGACCACCCTGCCTTAAGTAATCAATTTTTGTTAAAAGAGTCATTATTTTCCTACTTATTGGTACACCTTATATGCAAACTCAGGCAAGCAAAACAAAATAATGTTTATTTAAAATTTATTTGGTTAAACGTGGTAAGAATCAATCAATTTAAAGAATAAATAAAGTTCTTTATTGACACCAGATTCCAGAGGCCACTTCAGTATTGTTTTCGTTTTGTCTAGTACCTGGTCAACAGCGTCTGTATGAACACAATTTATCGACCAATATATTGCAAATGTTTTTTTATAATTTTATTAAATTATCTCTTTGCACTGATTTAGTATACTTAAATTTCAAAGTGTGTATTACAAAGTAAACGTTTTGTTTTATATGAATAAAATATTTATAAATTTTTACTTTGTCGTCAAAAGAGTTGTTAAGTTATTACTTATTCTGAATAAATTTCAGCAAATAAATTATAGACTCTAAAAGTATAGTGGCTTAATTTAGAGTAAATAAAAATATCCACACAGAACTAGGTAGCATATTGTACAGGTTTGAAATCAGGACTGCTGAGTCGGCCTCGAGGAGTCGGTTTGTTTTGCTGGAGTCGGACTCGGGACTCGAGTAAGACCATGTAAAACTACACGAGTCTCTAGTCTGAAATGCGCAGTAAACTAATATGACCACCAACTGAAAATTGTAAAGGTGGAATAGCATGTGGTGGAATATTTTCCAACCATGTATTATGAATGAGTTATACGACACCCCTATAAGTGGTAGCTAAATATCCATGTAATTTTGGTTACGTAAATTGGCGGAATACAGGCTGTTTAGTCAGGGCCGGACTCGGGACTCGACAAAATGCCACATTTAACTGGAGTCGGACTAGGGTTATTTTTAACCGACTCCGCAGTACTGTTTGAAATAATTATTTTTTGTCATTTTCAATGTAAGTTTGCGAAAAGTATTTTTTACCTCGAGTGCTTCTCATCTTTTCTCCCTTATAGCAAAAGTTTGGAGCTTACTTGCTGGAGGTTGTAGTTGAATATATCAAAGCCCATGTATAGAAGTAGGTGACATCTTGTAAACAGCTTAAATATATATATATCTTTATTCAGTTTAAACTTGATTGGATAACTGGTTGTAAAAGAATAAAGATTATTATTACATTTAATTTCAACAGATTAGAAAGCTGCGTAATCTGGTGATTTCCTTTTTTAAATGAACAATATTACTCACTAAATTTGTGTTCACCAAACCCTATCCACTAAACTGGTACCAAACTGTGTAATGTTAATATTTCTTAACACCAAAACTAAAGAATAATTGAATATATTACAAGATCCCTACTCTAATTTGCTTTAAGTGTTTTACTGTAATGCTAAAATAAACGAAACTGGGGCAATAAAAATAACTTTAAACAATATTGTAATATTTTGTTTATTGTACTTATTGTACTATATAAGCGAACACAAAAAGTTGTACCAAAAGGCTTACTAGTAATACTAAAAAAATGTAAATTCCTCTCCGGCACCCCGGTTTGGAACCACTGGTCTACTCTACAGCAACGCGTTGTACGCTTCCGCAGTCATTAACTTGACGACGTTGGCGCGCCAACGAGTGTGTTACCATATTATATACCGGTAGTACTTATGGTCAGCTGATATTGTATGCCCTTTTTTAAGTGCGTTTACACGAAACTCGACAATGAAAGTTTGACACCTAATTCAAACATAACTTTTAAACTGTCAGAAATGTCGAACCTTAATATATATAAGCTGGTTGCTCCAAAATTTTACTTAACCAACATGCAAGTCAAGCCCAGTTGTTTACGTTTTACTATTATGCACTAGAGCGGAACGCTGTCGAAAGTAGAACAATGAGCTACGTCACAGTTTGTCCTCATGGTTATAATCTCTTTGCTTGGTGGTTGTAGTAATAGCAAAAATTACTACAATATGAAATACTTCTATACAGTATTGTTTGCAAGATGGGCATGGTTTTGCAAATATTCTTATAGATAGTCAAAAAATAATTGTTTTACAAACCATAGTACTTGAGCCAAAACGTTTATAAATTTATTTAAAGTTAAAGTTTATTTTTAACTTTAATTGCATTATGATAGTATGTATAGTATTTGACCTATTTGACGAGTATTTGACCGGTCAATTGATCGGATTTTATTTGACTGGTCAAATGCCCAACCCTAGTAGAAAGTAACGCAAAAAAATAAAAATCTACAAATGCCTCATATCGCAATGCATATCATATTATTTGGGTTAAGGTGCGGGTTCGAGTTTGGGTGGGTCAAGCATTAATATATTTATTATTCATAAAAATGCTTGACCCACCAAAACACAAAGCCGCACCTTAACCCAAATAATATAAGTTACTTTCTATGTATTCAAACAAGAAAAAACGCCCCAAAATATCTTGCTTATAGAACCAAGCAAATCAAACGGGTTGGCGACCCATGGGTTGAGAAACACTGCGACCTGAAAACCCGAGGTATTATTTTAAAAGTCAGGAAAACTATAGTGCCTACATATCTTAAATCGAAAGTTGTGGGACTATATAGGGCGCTCTTTCACTATTGTACGTGAAAAGTTATGCAAAAAAAAATAATAATAATAATACCGCATACCACAACGCATATTGTTTGGGTTAGGGTGCGGGTTAGCGTTTGGGTGAGGGTGGGTCAAGTAATATTATGTTTATTATTAATAATAACTTGACCCATCCTCAACCAAACGCTAACCCGCACCCTAACCCAAACAATATGTGTTGTGGTATGCGGCATTTGAAAAAAAAATTTTTTATTAATTTTTACGAACAATAGTGAAAGAGCGCCCCCTGATGCCTGTCACTGCAGACCAGTGGTTCTCAACCTTTTTTCTTTCGTGGCCCCATCATTTACGTTCCAAAAAATGCTGTGGCCCGATAAATTTTAATCAAAGAAAAAACTGTAAAATAGGTTTAGAACAAAACATAGCAGAATATATTTCAAAACAGATTATTTATTCAACCGTGCATAAGTTAGACACTTTGACTGAACAATAAATTTACATTCCTTTTTAATTCCTCCCCAAGCCATTATTTCTGTAAAATTAAATATAGTGACACAAATGAAACTAAATCTAGCTTTTTTAATTGCTCTGTGGCCAACCTGAAATGTTCTTATGGCCCACTGGTAGTGGTAGAGAAAGTGTTTCTCAACCTTTTCACTTGGGTGCGCACCTAGAGACGTATGCATTTAAATGACTTAGAATTAGTAAGCAAAATATATTTGAAAAGCTTTTAGAGATAGGTCGATTTAAACCTCTCAAAAATATAAGTTTGTTTGCATTATTATTTTAGGTAAATGGTCTTTTCAACACGACAGGAATGTTTTTTTATTCAACTTCATGAAAAAATATACATTCATTTTAGTGTTAGGTTTGTGATGTCCAGTGAATTTGTAACTGTGCATTACTTCACCGCATATTTAATTTATTTTAATGATTTTTTCAGTGCCTGTATATCACCATCACTTGAAGTAAATTGGGTTGCATATGAAGCAAGCGGGTCGATTATGAGCCTCTTTTATGTCTTTTTGCCTAATGAATCAACCTCACTCCTTCAAGGTAGATTGTCTGAGTCTGATTAGAAATCCACACCGATTTTGTTGGCTGGTGTTTAGCAAGCCAGCAAAAGCCGGCAAGCCACACAACCTGTCTGTGTAGGCTATCAACTGGCGACCAACTGGCAAAAATATTTACAGTATGAGAATAAAATGGGTGGGCTTGCGGGTGTGATTAATATCCTACGGCTAGAAGTTTTTCTGGTAAACGGTCTAACGGCTCAAACCGGTGTTTTTGCAATTTCTATCAGCACCAAAAAGCGAGCAACAGCAACACATTTCAAAATACGCAATAGCCTACGATAAATTCCATAGTATGTAATTATACATTAATTATTACTTATGACGCTACAGACACTCCAGCACAAAAGGAATTGCCGTCGTGAATATAACACGGCGGCTGATTTTCGCATTATACCCGAAAGTTTTAGTTGCAGCAGTTGCGGCTTGCATAGTGCACCACTTGCCTAGAACAGTTGGTTTAGGTTTTTATAGCGTATTCTTGTCTTATGTTGTGTTATGTTTTTAGATACTGAAGATGCTTTATAGCGAAATATATTTATCTTTTTATTACATACAAACAAACTGATTTTCGGTTTGCTAAGTTCTATACTTAGTTTAATCTTTATACCCGAAAGGTTGCTATTTTTTTAACACAATTGACTTTTGTTAAAAAGTGCTTCATACGATTTGAGCGAAATGAACATGAACAAGGCAATAAGTCACACGAGTTGTAGCTTTTAGCAACACATTCAAGAACAAGATGTTTTCTTCTGTCGATAAGTCAACGAACGACAGGCATTTTGTTGTTGTCTCTTTGTCTCGTTCATGTCCTTCCGTCACACATGATGAAAAACGTGAAACTGTGAAAAACATAAAAGAAAGGAGGGGTAGTGATTTGTTCGGAATTAAATTCTATTGAATTTTAACATTGAGCAACATCTACTTATAAATTTGCATTTTTTTTTAATTTGCACAATTCGTTCAATGTAAGTTTTAATATAACGACGCATCACAAGAAAATACGCTTTGAAGTTGCTGCTTATTCAATATTGCTTTCTTCAAAAGGCAGGAAATGGGGTTTTCCTAAAGTTGTGAGTTGAAAGCTAATGTTTCGCGTGTGGATAAATCATTATGCTTGATACGAGGTATTTTAAACTCGTGTGTAAACGCGGCTGCGTATGATCAGAGAAAAAAACAGACAAAACCCCAAAACGTACCAAATGTTTAAAAGAATTCGGAAATTTATCACAAAATTATTTCGTGCACAACAAAATTAAGTCGTGATTCACAAGCTAAACGCGTTGATTTCAAACTATTGAGATCCAAGCACAAAAATTAGGCTCTTTTAAAATTTATCAAAAGATCGTGCGATCGACGTAGCTTAGACTTGACTTCATAGATATAGACTATACATAATTTGCGAAATGCAATACATAATGGTTTAACAAAAAGTCACATAAAAACAGTTTACAGACCTTTCGGTCGGTAATTTTACTTATTTATTTTTAAATATTTTTAAAAGTATAATAGCTTTTCACCTGATAAACTAGGTAGAATCAGTGTAGCATTTATCATGCAATATTACTTGATATTGGCTAATTCTACGTCACTATACACGTGACCGTTGTCCACTGACGCGTGACCTAACGCCGAATCGTGCGCTTTGATCGTTTCGCAAGCTATTCTATTATATACGTCTTACTGATAGCGGCTTGAATCACCGCTCTGTTTATCATGTGTTTCTGAGATTTGTTAATATACTCGACGGGCAACATCTACTGAGTGAAGTGTCTTTGCCTAGAGTACAAGAAGTTAAGGACAGGTATTCTAGCGGCCTGCTCCTTTGGAGTCGGATTAAGAACTTGTAAGAGTCTAGGCAGCCGTCGGCACTCGTCTTCAGAGCCAGCAGCCTTCTTACCCCTAACTAAACACCCCGATTCGCCACATCAGTTATTGTGAAATCCATGATTCCAAGCGGTTGTTTCTTTAGCTTTGCTGATGCTATGAGTCGTCTTAACGTATCGTTCGACTAAATCAATTCTTCCAAACGCTGGCTTCTTGCTGGTTCCAAACACAATAGTTTTCAGAGTTCGTTCGACGACTTTTCTTGTCCATAAGAAATAGAGTTCTTCCTCACTCGATGGCAACAATTTGATGCAACGTTGGTTGAATTATGAGAATCATTAATTGTCTTTTTGCCTAATGAATCAACCTCACTCCTTCAAGGTAGATTGTCTGAGTCTGATTACAAATCCACACAGTTTTTGTTGGCTGGTGTTTAGCAAGCCAGCCAGAAGCTGGCAAGTGTAATGATTTATGTTTCTATTGTTAACTCTGATTTCTATGGTATTTGCTTCTGTGCGTTTCTCCTTTCTTTTCCTTGCCTCTCTCCGTAATTATCATTATACGTCCCGCGTCTTGTTGCATTCTTTCCCTCCCTTTATAACTCGTGTAACTTTCCTATGCTTCGTCAGTCTTTGTCAGTTTCTCTTATTGGGTACTCTTTTATATTCGTTACTAATAACGTTCTTCAGAGACCGAACAAGAAGATGAAGAAGACAGCACAGAGAAAGAAGAGTAAAATCAGGATCTCATGCTAGGGGGCCAGAATAACGCACCCCTAATATCTAATAGTACCCCCGATCCAGGGGGGAAAAAGCGCACCACAGTGTTTTCATAATAATGTTTCACACCCAAAAACTCAACCCCCCAACTTTTAAAGTAAACTAAAATGGAGACCAACTTAAAAATCGCAACTTTTAATGTCAACGAACTAACCGATAAGACCAAACGCCACGCCATTTTTTCCTCCCTAAAAAAATCATCTATAGATACTTATCTTTTGCAGGAGACCCACTCGACACCACAGGTTGAGTCAACCTGGGCTGCTGAGTGGACTCCTGGTGTTTCTTATTTTAATTCATCTCCCTCTATTTGACATGGAATTTCTATCAGAAAACATTGAGAACCATGAACTAATTTTGCATGGTAGACTTGCCATATCTTAGTAAATATGTGGACAAAATTTAAGTGCAAATTTTTACTGGGGTCATAGGTAACTGGGATATTAAAAGGACCCCACTTTTTGCTTTTTTTTTCGTTTCAACCCATGTTTCACAATAAATATTTTCCAACCCCTTTAATATTTTGTACTGAAATTTTCGCAGTTAAGAGATAATCCTGTAAACAACACTTCTACCAATTTTTAGTCAAATCCAAAAATGGGGTCTTGGCGAGGTTTCAAAATTAGGGGAAAATTTTAGCCGAGTGCTCGGAAAGGCCAACTTTGGATGTCTATGACCTTTTAGAGTGACAATGTAAACTATGTTTTTTTTAATATTTGGTAGAAGTACTATCACCTGTAAAAAAATTGGGCTGTTACCTTATTTAGTTTAACAGTAATAGGGCGTCAAACATGGTCCAAAATAGAAAAATTGCGCCCCCTCGGCAGACCCCCAAACTAAAAGCTTTATAACTCTGGCGTTTGTCGACAAATTACGCTCAAATTTTGCAGGTGTTCATTATATAGGATAGTGAAAAGGTGTGTAAAATTTAAGGGAAACCGGAGAGGTTGAATTTCTTGACTGTGTGAATTGACACGGAATGGCCCACCAGTGGTTCTCAACCTTATAAGTGTCCTGGCTACCTTCCATTAGCACTTAACACTTTGTGCTCCCTTTGCTCATGAATTCGAAAAACACTTTAAATACATCATAAGAGAGGTCTCTGGACATAACGCAAACCAAAACAAAATGGTTTAACTGGCTAAAAATTAAAATATAACATGCCTGTTGCCCCCTGAATAATTCTCCGTGCTCCCCCTGGGGCCCAAAGGACACGGTTGAACAATGCTGTCTTTATTATTATGTTTTTTATTTCATGAAACAAAACCATTTATTTGAATTTTTTTATACCTAGTTAATAAATTTTCAGTTAGTGAAAATTTGAAATTGATAAAATTAATAAAAAAATGTACCCAGTTGTCATATTTATGCAAAATTAAGGCAATTCTAATCATCGAAAACAAAAAAAAATAGTAGTCTAAAACGAATATTTATCATGTAAATTTTAGAATATTACATCTAGAATTATATCAAAACATTTAAATCTAGATGAAAATTATCTAAAATAGCAACCATGTGTCTGGTCAAATTTATGCGGCTAGCTGTTCCATCTCCCTGGTTTTATTAGGTTTGATACGATGGTATTTGCTATAATCAATTTTATAACATACTGTGTAAATTGAAACCTCAGGTAACAGGCAGTGGTATAACCTCCACACTATCAACAAACATAGTTAACAAAATGTCTGCGAAGTTTCATACTTTGTCTTATTTCTTGTATGTATTTGTTTTTCTAGAACTTTATACAATATGTTGAATAGAAATATTTCAGCCAATGTGTTATTGTATGTCTTTTCTATAGTTGTATGTAAAGTTGCAAAAGTCAGTGTATTAACACATTTTTTGGTCACTTTTTATTGTATTATAAAGTGCTCAAATTTGAAACCTAATTACCAATTTCTAATTGTAAAAATAAGAACCACTTTAGAAAGTCAAAATACTATGTTGTCTAAAGATTATTTTGCAAACATAAAAATTGAAAAAAAACTGCAGAAAGCTTCGAAAAGTCTTCGGAAGTCATAAACTATAAATGCAATTTTCATATAGAAGAAATAATCACATAGTGTTTTAAGCATCATTTTTGAAACTAGCACCCCAACAAATGGGGGAATAGCATTTTACTACAGGCTTTTGCTGCAAAATAAAGCCTCCAGAGAGATAAAAGCACTCAATAATTAAAAAACGACCTATTTTCACATAGTGGTCAAATATTCAAAAAATAAAATCTTCGAAACCGCTTATCACAGAACCCTCAAATTTGTTGCAATCTTATTAACTGTTTAAAATATAAAGAAAATCTAAGAACATGGGTTCCGGCCCTTTAAATTAGACATGGAATGACCCAATAATAAATTTTAAAGAAGAAAGCCGAATATGTTAGGTTTTAAAGTTTAACTTTATGAGTACCAGATTATAAACCCTCAAACCCGTTTGAGGCGCAATTAACATCGCATCGCCGTGAACGTGGAAAAAGCAGTAACTTTTATCGTATGACCCACCGGTGGGTCACAACACAGTAGCCAAATTTTCTGCAAGACCCACTGGTTGATCGCATAGCAGTGAACGTGTTAAAGATGACTCAAGCAATTTTCACCTTTTCACGGGTTACAGTTTAATCGCTTCTTACAGTATGTTTCATCACTTATTGTTTTCCATTCGGTAACATTTGGTACATTTCAAACCTTGGATGAAAAAAGCCGAAAAAGCCAAACGCTAATTAAATAAAGTCAAAACACATAAAAGGCTTTAATAATTACTATAAGGTAATTTGTGTGATAATAAATAACCTTTAAGGTCCAAGTTTATGTGGTAAGGTAAAATGACAAACATAACACGTTCACAACATACCAAACAAAATGAAAATTTTGATCTTAGGAAAAGCTCAGTTATCCTATACCTTTAGGCTGAAAATGTAATATTTTTTGTCAAGTTTTTTATTGAAAAATACTTTGATTTGATGAGATTACCCTAAAGCGCAGTGTTTCTCAACCTTTTTGCTGTCTGCTAAAAGTAATAAAGCGGGGCTTTGCTAACTTGGTCCACTTCACTTAACTGTTTGAGGGACCAATACTTTAAATTTAAGTATGAGCCATTTTCTTTGTATTGCTTGCGATTTTCCCAAATGTGTGAAATATTGGGGCTCTTGCGGTTCGATATGTAGAAAGTAGGGTTGGCAAGTCTGTCAATTGACTGGTCAAATGCGGTCAATTGACGGCACTTTATTTAACAGGTACTCGCATTTGATTCAAATGTTGTAAATTTGTTAAGGGTTGTTTTGAGATTTGAGTTTTTAATAGAATCGATTGTAACTTTTTTTAATAATTCAAATATAAAATGGTGGTTGTTTTGAGATTTGAGTATTTAATAGAATCGATTGTAACTTTTTTTAATAATTCAAATATAAAATGGTGGGGTTTACCTGATGCAAACACATGTTCTGTGGTAATAACGAAATGTTTGGAATGACAAAGTAGATTTATGTTGTTTAGAATAAATGCACTAGGGTTGGGCATTTGACCAAATATTGTCCTATTTGACGAGTATTTGACTGGTCAATTAACCAAATTTTATTTGACTAATCAATAGCCCAACCCTAATGCATTTATTCTAACAAAATAAATCTACTTTGCTATTACAAACACTTTGTTACTACCACAGAACATGTGTTTGCATCAGGTAAACCCTATGATTTTATATTTGAGTTCTCTAAAAAAGTTACAATCAAGATTATTGAAATCTGAAATCACAAAACAACCCTAAAAAAATGTACACTATTTGAATCCAATATAAGTATTTGACCAGTTAAATAAAGTGTGGTCAATTGGCCGTATTTGACCGGTCAATTGACAGGTTTGCCAACCCTAAAATGCACTATATGATTAATCGCGTTTGTCATAAAAGGAAACACTAGTTGGGATATACCACAATCTTAGGCTAGTTAGGAATTTAGAAGAACCAAATCCCTCGTCTCTACTGGACCCTGGTGATGATTTAGAAAATTCAGATAGTGCAAAAGTTGTGAGGAGAAAATATTTTTTTACTGATGCATTTACTTGTTAAATTTTGTTAACTTGGTGCAAAGAGATTATAACCATGAGGACAAACTCTCACTTTTGCCTTTTTTCTTTTGCCTTTAAGCAATGCATTCTACTTTCGACAGCCGTCACGGTCTGATTCACAATAAGAAAAACATCATCTTTTCGATTTAAGCCTGTTATAAAAATGTACGCTTTTGGCGTAATCTGTTGTTTAATGACCCCTAGTCCTAATTTAAACCGTTTTCTGTTTACAAAATTGACTTGGTAGGACAGGCAAGGTTATCACAAGTTGCGTGACACTTTCTTAGGACCCTACTGTACATTTTTGAAAGGTGTATTACTGTTAAAATGTACGCGATTGAGCTATGTCGTTGATTTCGGGGCTCTTTCCATTTGGTACGTAGAAAGTAACGCAAAAAACGGTCTACAAATGCCGCTTAACGCAACGCACATCATTATTTTATTATTAATAATAATGTTTTACCAACCCAAACTCAAACCCGCACCGTAACCCAAATAATGTGCGTTGCGGTATGCGGTATTTGTTGACCTTTTTTGCGTTACTTTCTACGTACCAAATCGATGGAGCGCCTTAGTTACCACTTCTAGGCGTTAAGATTTATGTGAGGAATTGCCTTATAAATTAAATTAATACCACTTCGTTTGTTCTAAATCTCAAGGTGCCGAACTCATTAAACTTAACTATATGGCGGTGTTAATTAACTCCTTAATGTAAATGATATAGGTATTTTGCATTGTACACTGTACAGAGCCTATTACAGAAAAAGCAACTTTTGGTAAACCAAACCCATAAATGATTTGGCTTTAGTGTACAAATTTTAGTAAAAATTGTAGAATTCCAAATTTGATGAGTGTGCCGCAAATTAAAATTCTTTTTCAAGGGCGTCGCAAAAAAAGTTTGCGAACCACTGCCTTAAATTACTATTGGAATACAAATGTATCTATTTCTATATTACTGTTTAAGATCCCAAATTTAGCGGTGGGGCGCAGTGGTACTATGCAGCTTGCGAAAAAAATTTTGAAGTGCAAATTTTGTCTGTCCCTTGGTGGTAATTAAGCTTAAAAATTAGTAATTTGCCAGCTTTTCTTACATAAAGTAAGTTGGAATAATATTTGGTTGTATACCAATTTAATTTAAATAAACAAATTTGCTGTACTTGGTAAATGGTAACAGCCATTGCTCATTTAGGAAATGTTCTTTACGCAATATATACTTATCCCAAAGAATACTTTCCATACAGTAATTTTTCTTTAGTATGCCAGTGTTCAGTGCGCAAATTAAATTTATGCCGTACTGCTGCTCTAAATAGTCTTCTACATACGTGTTCCAGTGTTACAAATTAAAACACATTCAAATTGATACCATAAACTAAAAATTAATACCAAATTCTTTGAAAACATCGTTTAAACGAAAATTTTTTGCACCTTGGTTTGCTGCATGAAATATTTAACTAGCAAATATTATTGGTGGTGTGCTGTTTGTGCGAGTGAAGCAAGCAATTACCATTTGTAAGGTAGTTACATTTGGAATCAGTACCCAGCAAACACGTAACGTTGTTACGACATTCGAAACGTTGTAATAAGGTTGTCTGTTGGTTATTGCTAGAAAAATAATGAAGTAAATGTTTTAAATAGGTCAAATTTTAACGTATTAAATATAACGTCAAAATAATGTTATAAAAGTCGTACAATAAACGTTTTCATGATAACCTTAACATTCATACGTTTCCAAGACGTTTTTTAGACAAAAAAATATAACTTGAAAAAAAAACGTTTTTGTTGCGTGAAACCCAGCACATATTTTGATGTTAACAAACAACGTTTTTTAAACGTTTGACTGAAACGTTGTAAGAAAGTTGTCCACTAGTTAAGGCTTGAAAATAATAGAGTAAATGTTATATCAGGGTAAAAATCTAACGTATTATATATGACGTTTAAATACCGTTACAAAAGTCGTAAAATAGACGTTGTCGTAATAAGCGTAACATGCCGACGCTCGCAGGACGTTTTCAGTCAAAAAATGTGGGTTGTTGTTTCTTGAAAATATATAACGTTTTGAAAGAACGTTTTTGTTGCGTGAAACCGAAACCATATATTGATGTTAACAAACAACATTTTTTAAACGTTTGACTGAAACGTTGTAAGAAAATTGTCTTTTAATTAAGGCTTAAAATGGATAGAGTAAATGTTATACAAATGTAAAATTCTAACGTATTATATAAAACGTTTAAAAACGTTTGATGAAACAATGTAAAATAGTTATCTAATAGTTAAAAAAACAGATTTGTTTTTTTCTTCGAACAAGTTTTTTAAACCAGACCTTAAAATCCCATTTCCAAAACTATACATTGCACATAGAGTTACGTTAATATTAACGATAAAACACAACATCTACAGAAGCTGGAATAAGTTTAAAATTCTACATTGTTTAAGGACATAAAAAAGTACCGCATAAAATTTGTTTTTACATCAAACCTAACCCATATTGTGACGTTCAAGATCTATCATACTTGTCGAACATTAAAACAATCGGAAAGAACATTTGTGTTTCGTATGACCCCTTATGTTAGCATCGGCGTTCCCAGTTTATGCGAGTTTAGTTTGCGATAATGAAGGCTCAGAAAACGTGCTTTTTTGCGTGCAACTGCAGCGTTGTGCGTGCGTTTTAGGGCTTTAATTAAATTTCGAACTAATATCGTTAAATGCTATAAAAGTAAACTGTATAACCAAGAAATGTGCAGACTCGTCTTGGCGCTGGTCTAGAATCCTACAATAACGCACATTATTTACGTGTGGGTGGGTCAGGTATTTTATTTAATAATAAATGTAGTTTTACTTGACCCAACCACACCCTAACTGAAATTGTGCAAGGATTTAATAATTGTTTAAACGCTGTGGTATAGGATTCTAGAGACCAGCGCCAATATTGAATATTACTATTTGGTGTACGCTGATGTTTTTGCTATGCAGGGGATTTTAAACATAAATTTCGAGTTACATGGATAATTATAGAAAGATATATAAGCGTCGTTGGATCAAATTACGAAGAGAAAAGAACCGCAAAAAGTTAGAAAAAGAGTACTATCGTAAATTTATTTCTAGTAGTGACAGTGAACCAGAAGTTGTTATTTCGGCGCTCTTTCACTGTTGTACGTAAAAATTAATAAAAAAATTTTTTTCTTCATATGCCGCTTACCACAACGCATATTGTTTTGGTTAGGGTGCGGGTTAGCGTTTGGTTGAGGGTGGGTCAACTTATTATTAATAATAAACAAAATATTACTTGACCCACCCTTACCCAAACGCTAACCCAAACAATATGCGTTGTGGTATGCGGTATTATTATTTTTTTTTTGCATAACTTTTCACGTACAATAGTGAAAGAGCGCCGTTATTTCTTACTTGCCATCCAGTTGTCATACACTACTAGTAACTCCAAAAACTGTTAATTTGGAACAAAGGTCCTCAATGGAGTATTTTTACTTTTCCTTGCAAACTCAGCTATTTAATCATTTTTCTGAATTTTCCAAATTTTTTGAGCGCTTTATAGACATCCTACATATATGGTTGAATATTGATGGGTTGCCACTTTTTAAAAGTTCAAATAAATGTTTGTGGCCTATTCTATGCAGTATTAATAATTTACAGCCATCATGTGTGTTTCCTATTGCTCTATTTTATGGATGTTCAAAACCTGCTAATCTAGATTTTCTTAAAGACACTGTAGAAGATATAAAAGCATTGTTTCAAAATAAACTTATGTGGAAAAGTCAGAAAATTTATATCTCTTATGTGGAAAAGTCAGAAAATTTATATCAAGCTTCAAAGCATTATATGTGATGCCCCTGCCCGATCAATGGTAAAATCAACAAAATCATTTAATGGGTATTATGGTTGTGATTTTTGTACACAAAAGGGTCTATGGTTAGGAAGAATCACCTATACCAAGAATGTGTAAAATTTAAAATGAGAAGTGATCAATCTTTCCGGGACCAGATTAACAAAGAGCACCACATAGGGATTTCACCTTGCCAATGAAAGGTTGCCAATGAACATGATTCAACAGTTTCCTCTGGATTACATGCATCAAACTTGCTTAGGTGTCATGAAAAAACTTTTATTGACATGGATGCGTGGCAACAAAAAAGTACGACTATCATAGCAAGTCCGATTTTTTTTTGGTATACAGATATTTCTTTTAAATTTTTACAAGTATTACATTGCCGAAAATAAAAAAATGTTAGAAAACCAAACGCATAATGAATTTTGCAATTATGTAGTTGAATTAATCAAAAAGTATGTGAAATAGACTCGTGTCTGATTTGTCTAAGAGACGGCGGGCCGGATGGATTTCATTGGCGGGCCGTAGGTTGCCGACCCCTGATTTAAATAATGTATTGTTTTATCATTCATTTGGGACACTTTTTGGTAAAATCACTAACAGAATGACTCTTTTTTTAGGATTTATTTTTGTTAAAAGGTAATACATTTATATTTTACATAGTAACAAAAGTGGATACAAGGTAAGGTACACATTAGTTTGTAAATAAACAGTTACATTTATATATTGAAAAGAAGCTTTTCTGAATTAAATGGATCACATGGTTGCCATGTGAAACAGCTTTGGTATAGTAGTTTGCCAGTTTTTTCTGTATTCTTTTGGAATATTTTCAACTTCTTATTAAAGCTTTCTTGCATTTATAAGATGAAAATGTACTATTCAAATTTTTATTTTTTCCCATAAATAGTTATCTTGTACTGTACTTAGATGTCCTTTGCAATTGTTGAATTTCTGGATGAAGAAACGGTAGAAGTTGTGTGCAATTCATGGATTTTTACAACGGATGATGTAAATATATTTTTTGTTGGATGAAATTCTTAATTGCTTTTAATACCTATCACAGTTAACATCTAAATAATATTTATCTCTTTGTCACACTTTTGCATTCCCAGAAAAGTCTCACTTTGTAAAACTTGATTAAATGCAGTGGCGTAACCAGGGGGTGTATAGGCACAATATTTTTTTAATGTAATTCAGTCATATGAAGCTAATGCAAAGCCAAAATCGATAAACGTTGACTTTCGTCTCTTGTTTCCTCCTGGGCCTACCATAAACACTGGACTTTTTTCTCTGTCACCTTTCTCTATTCGTTCAGGTTGGCTGATCGGCAATTGTTTATTCGACACTTCAGCAAATACAATAGTTCATTTGTACTCCAAAAAAATTTGCTATGAAGAAGGTGTATTTTGTACATTTTTTCGATCTTGTTTCACTTGGACGCTCACTGCCAGGCGTACCACATCTTGCAGAGCAATTATTTGAAATAATTAATGCCCACTGTCCCACAGCGTTGTATGGCTTTTCAAAGCAATCATTAGCATCAGACGGAAAATGGGGAACTTGCTTAGTTGAAAATCCGAGACCCTCTTTATTAGATTTCTGTATACACACCTAATTCAATGTATATTTATTGTTAATGGTTGGGTACATTAGGTTTTTTAATAATTTTGTATAGAGTTATTTGCACAGTGTATATATATTTTATATTTTACAGAAGAAAAAGAAATGTTATTGGCCACATAATCATCCAAAACAAAAAGCAAAAAAAAATCAATTACCAGACAAAGACAATTGGAGTATATATAATGTGAGAGTATTTGGTTATTCAGGTGAGATTGCATTACCAAACAGACAGCTAGTTATTTATTTTGGAAAGCTGATAAACAATGCCTTTCAGATGGCTATAGTGATGCTTTAGTGAAGTGTAACAAAGCTCTTGAAACATCAAATATTGAGGGTTGTGAGTTGCATGAAGGTATAAGGCCAAAGAAGCGCCCAAGAAGATATTTAGATGAGGAAGGTATGATGCTAATGTTTGTTTACTAGGAGATTATCAAAAGTTGAGTTTAGGTTGTTTGACAGACGGGAGGAGATGTTTATTAACAAATAATATTATAGCAATGGGGTACTTTTCATCAAATTAACGTATATACATTTTAACCAATATTTTGAATACCATTTTATCTTTAAAATAAGTAAACAACTAATATGTATTTTTTATGTGATGTTTTGTTTTTGAGATAAAGGGTCTTCATTGAACGATGTTCATACTGAAAAAGTCCTTGGAGATATATCATTTGATGAAGGTATTTATTTGTATTTATATTAAATAAATGTGCCAAACAGTGTAACCTTTAAAACAGTGGTTCTCCAACCCTTTTCTTCTTGTGGCCCCTTTTAAGTCTTCGTTAACTTGCCCGACCCCCAATTATAGTGTATAATACATAAACCAGAGTCAATAAAAAAACACATTTTAAAAATGGCAAAATTCACATTGTAAAAAAATCTAGACAGATTGTATCAAAATTTGGCTAAAATGTCCAGATTTAAGTGTGCACATTGCACAATGAGTTAAAGTTACAGTTTGAGCGTCCATTCATTTTTATTACACATTGTTTGACTGAAGCTATGCTTAATTTGTTAATTGAAAAGTGTAATGGTTGCTTTTTCTTCTACAATGCGAAACTTTTAGTTCATATTGCTTATTTCTTATTAATTTTTTTTTATCAAATACTGCATGGCGACCCCCAAAAAAACACTTGCGACACCCAGGTTGGTAACCACAGCTTCAAAATATACATTCAAATTCCCTAAGATGTATCCAGTGGTTCTCAGCCGGGATGCAATTTCTAACACTCAAGGGTGCCATGAGACATTTCAAATTACTTTGGATTCCCATTTTTGCTTTATTAAGTTTCTGGTTACAATTTTTTATACGATTAGAGTGCAACAAATCAACAAGGTTTTTCAATCTTGTTTATTGTGATGTTACAGTAATCCAAGCTAAAAATACTAGTAGGGGTGATGCAAGCCAAAACAGGTTGAGAATCACTGATGTA
This sequence comes from Ascidiella aspersa, assembly GCF_963924565.1. NCBI lineage: Eukaryota > Metazoa > Chordata > Ascidiacea > Phlebobranchia > Ascidiidae > Ascidiella > Ascidiella aspersa. The sequence continues at coordinate 14,368,963 of NC_139454.1, read as the reverse complement.
AGCCTTGTGTAAAAGTACCTTAAACATTACTTTAAATATTACTTTGCAATGAAGTTTCCTTATTTCTTCAGATTTAAATATATATGTTAAATCAAATGTGTTAAAATAAAAAAAAAAGTGTAATTTGTGTATAAGTTTTGTAAGTGGTACTCTTTAAGTAGTGTGAATTAAGTTAGTTGCACTATAAATGTAGACCTTGTTGTTATTGAAGGAGCCAAATAGTGCACTTGAGCCTTTTACACCTTTACAATTTCCAGTTGGCGCCATTTGAGTTTTAAAATTTGGTACTGCGTTTGTGCATGTCGGACTCGGGACCCGGGTAGTTTTACGTGGTCTTACTGGAGTCCCTAGTCCATCTCCAGCAAAACAAGGTGACTCCTTGAGTCCTGAGTCCGACTCTGCAGCCCTGTTAATGAATATCAATAAAATTGTAAGATATTTTTGTATATATTTGTTTTTTTAGGTACTACAAGCAGTCAAGAATTCATCGAATCTACAATGACAGGTTGTTTTTTAAAACAATTAGGTTATATGTGTTATTATAGAACAGAACTTTTATAGGATTTTGTAAATCGCTTCAGCATATAAAAATATTTTTACTTTGCTTTTAAATCCTTTCATGTTTGCTCTTACTATTGTTGTTTTTGCAACAAGTTGTTTAAACAATAATTCTGCCAAGATAAAAAAATATTTTCATTGTTTTTAGTTCAAATAGGAAAGATTTTGAGCAACCAAAACAAAATTTTAAAACTACTGGAAACTAAGAGTTCCGCTAGTGATGCGGAAAACAAATTTTTTGAGATGGTGCCACTGGACAATGAAATCGAATTTTCTGAATTGGAAGAAAATTTAAAAAACAAGACAACTAGGAGATATTTGGTAAGTTTTTTTGTTTTCACCATAGAATGTTTATTTTGCTAAAAAAATTTTGTTTACATTAAAATCCTTGTTTCACCATAAAGACAATGCAATGTACAGCATGTTTAATCCAGTAGTGTACCCATTTTCACCTAGCTGTTGTCTGTATAGTGTGTCCAAAAGCAATAAGTTATTATAATAAACCAAGGAAAAATAGTATTGGCTTTCAATGTTAAAAATCTTGTACAGTATGACGTAAAGCTTGTAGAAATTTAAAAAAAAATATCTAAAACAAAAATTCATGGTTGCAAAATTTTTTCAGACTGCATGAACCAACTACTTATCGATATTATAATATTTAATTTGTATTTGCATAAATAACAATGCCTGTTTTAATAGCAATTTATCAAATCTGTGCATTATTTCGCAATAAGCCTATTAATATTTAGATTATTCAGGGGCCAGTGTATTTTTTTTTTGTAAATAACCGATACTGTAGGTATTTTTGAATGCTAACATTATATGCAGGTGCAATACTTGCGGTCAACCAGAGGAAAGGGCGTGGGTGAAACAATACGTAGAGCTATGAAGCACATTGGTACCTACAAGCTTTGGTCTACCTTCAGCTATAAAGGCCGAAAAGGAAAGAAACCATTCATGGAATCTAAATTGTGTAAAGTTATTGTGGGTATGTACATAAGGTGTATTACGGATAATGTTAGTAGAAATACTACCAGCTAATTTACTTTTGTGTGATATTCAAACTTCTGTGAACATTAACCACCCTGATGGTAAACAGAGAATGTTTTGAAACGCAAATTAAAAAAAAAAAAAAAAATAACATGTTGTAGTATTATTTATCAGAGTTGCCTGCCATATTAATAATTGTTGAGTATAATTGTTATCCAGGGGACAAAATCTTGATGTATATATTGTAGGCACAGTTATAAAAGCTCATGAGACTACAATTAAAGCTGTAGAAGACGAAGTGTCAGCTTTTCTGAAGCATGCGCCCAACAAACCGGGTGGATCAAATTTTTCGGTAAGTTGATGGGAAAAAAAACTTTGACGTTTTAAAATGACAAAATCTATACATTGTACAAAAATGTACAATTTAATTGTATTATTATGTTTTGTCCAAAAAATGATCTTAGCAACCAGTGCTGCGGAGTCGGCCTCGGGCCTCGACAAAGTCGGTTTGTTTTGCTAGAGTGCGACCTGTTCTTACGCAGTACCAATTTCAGAAACTGATTAATCTGTTAAAAGTTGTAATAGCATATGGTTGAATATTTTCCAACCATGTATTGTTGGTTTTGAATCATATGACACCGCTATGAGCGGATTGCTAAATATCCAACTTACAGCTGGAGTCAGACTCGGGTTAGTTTTAGCCGACTCCGCAGCCCTGTTAAGCAACCATATTGAATTTGTCAATTAAGAATTAAAAATTATTGTTGTTGTTAATTCATATCGTTACAGAAACAAAACAAGACTTGTGACAGCAGCAACACCTCTATCAGCAGTGGAAGTGGAACTTTTCCATATCTTTCTTCTGACTCTGAGGAGTGAGGAGCAATAACGTCCATATATTTGATGTTTTTGGTTTGTCCGCGTACAACTTTTCATATCGTGTGCTCCTAATTTTAATAAATAAAGACCTTGAGTACTACGCTGTATTGTGATTAATTGAATATTATCCATGGCGTAATATTGCAGACATTTTTAGTAATGAACGTAAATTATTATGTTTTTTTCGCATAGGCAATGTTTTTACTTACATTTACATTGTCACCATAATAACGTGTTGATGACTGTTTATGCAGGCAAAAATCCTTCTCATGTAACTTAAAAATGTTGTTTACACATTTACGGAAAAAATACGTTTGTTTGGAAGTTATTAAAAACGTTTCTTGCGCAACAATTTAACGTAATGGCGACATAGTTAAATAAAGCTATTAAGGACGTTTACCACAACGTTAGTTTAACGTTTCTGGCTGTCTACACGTTTACGTAAAAACAACGTTTGTTTTGAATGTCATAAAAACGTTTCGACTGGCATTAGGTAACGTTACGAGGACGTATATAAAAAAGTTATTAGGACGTTGATGGAACGTTAACAGTTACGTTTACCACAACGTTATTTTAACGTTTCTGGCTGTCTACACATTTACGTTAAAACAACGAACCAGAATAACGTGACTACAACTTTTTTTTGATGTGAATATAACGTTTAAACAACGTCAAATTGTTTGCTGGGTAGTTACCAGATGTCACTGAATTCAGTTAATAATTTTGCAAATTATATTATATTTGATTGCTCAGTATTGGAGTATGTTATTATAATGTTAAACTTCTCCACTTGGTTTATTTTTATAGAACTTGCTCATATTTACTAGTTGAACTATAATAAGAACACATATTATTCGTCTGTAACTGTGATTCAGCCATTCTGGGATTATGTTGTACATTGCTTAAAGACATATCAACAGTACACTGGAAAAAAAAAATAGTCAGTCTATTCCTCAAAGATACAACAAACCTCTGGTAAGATTATTGTGATCGGGGAATCCCCATGCTTCCTCCGATTTTGAAAAACACGACTGATCCGACAGCGATGTTGGTTACGTACGGTCGATGCCCACTGCTACGATTGTGAAACGACCTTATTCTAATATATCGTACGCCTACAAGCCCTACATGTAAATAAATTTTGTAACAAATTCCATTAATGATTAACTCATATTTAATCATGTTGACTAGGTTAAATCAAAATTAATCATTCATTATTATGCTCTAAACAGTTTGACAAAGACTTTTAACCAAGTAAAAAATGATTTATTTCAATACTTTTAACGGTGCTATAGTATGTTAAGCTGATCTATAAAAATGTTTTAAAACAACACCATACCTAATTTTAATATACTATGATCGTAGGATCAGCATAAAAGTGTATTATGCAAAAAAACAAGGTCTAACTAAGATAAAAGAGCTGTTATATCTTATTCAAGCAAGGTTTCTCAGTGCACGTGGCTTACTTCACGCAATCATATACCTCAGAAAATAAGACTCAGTTTAATTTTCCATTTTGATTTTTTTTTTCAGAAAGCAATCATCAAGGAAAATACAAAATGGTATCAAAAATCAGGAGATATATCAGCATAAAGTACTTGTGTCATGTGTTGCATGTATAGAGTTACATGCTGTGGGGACTTGGCTCTCAACTCTGATGCTATAAAAGCACCAAAATTGTCAAACCTATCATTCTGCCTGGGCTCACTTAAACTTGCCAACCTTGAGTGTGACGTTTCTAAAACATTGAGCATTTTTCTCTGCAAAAAAATATTAGCATGGTAATATTGCAATAGACCAAACACCTAACATTTTCTTTACATACTAAACTGCAAAAAAGACTACATGGTAATTAGTAACAATGTATTTACCTGAAATTCTCTTTGATCACTTTCTTTTACTGTCTTCCTCTTCTTGCTGCCGTTTGCATCATAAACTGTCTCACTGCATGTTGGAGTGTCACTGTTGTTTAACTGTCCCTCCAATTCTCCATTTGAAAAGGCACTACAATATGTATTGTACTTACAGTATATAAAAGCAAATTCATTGAAATATAAAGGAAGAAAACTATTTACATTACAACCAGAGCTGTGGAGTTGATTTAAAACCTTGTGCCTGAAACCTTCAATTATAACTCTGATTAATAGTCATACATTTACTATTTGTGCTTTAAATATTTGTGTAACTTAGAACTCCTTTTTTCAGTTTAATGCTACTCCTTTGTCCGAAAATTACTACAGATTCTCACTCCTCAGACTCGAGAAATAAAATGTTTATACATCATCTGAATATATACATATTACATACTATTGTCATAAAGTGATAGAGGTTCAATAAAGTAGTGTTTTTACCAAAATTTTCAGAAACTGTAACCATTTCCTCAGTTTCTGTGACTTCTTGGGAGAAAAAGTTGTCCTTTGTGCTAGAAAAATGATGCAGAAATATTTGTTGTTTGTCAAATGAAAACAATGAAAAAAAATCTGTCTAAAGCTCTGCATATTTATATGGTTTAATGTTGCTACCTATCTCTTATGGCTGAATTTGGTGCTGGAATAGAACTTACAATTTGAAATTTTTTAAGGAACAAATTCTGTATGAATATCAATGCATGAATTTCCAACAAATCTGTATAGTATTTGAAACATGCTATTAACACTGATTTTAAAGGCATTCTAATAACTCTTCCTTGAAGTTTTTCTGGGAGTACAAACAAGTCACACCTTCTGTGTTTTATATAACTTTACAAGAAAGACAGCTGTGAAAAGTATGGCCAGGCTTCCGGAGCCTGCACACCAGATCCACTTGAAGCACTAGATACCTTTTTATGATTTCGTGCATAGGTGCTTCTCAAATTTCCCCATCGCATCTGGCAGAACTGTACTGCGTATTGTGAAACAAATAGTGGTAAGCATTGCTTTAACTTAAGAATATCAGTAAACTGATGAGCAGTAGATAGTGTATAACAGTAAAATAATATTAAATGAAAAGTTTTAAAAACAAAAATACCAGATGAATTCATTTTGGCAGCGACTTCTTTCCAGGCACTTTCATTTTTGTTTTTATTTTTTTTGTCAGGGTGAAATTGATTGTATATAATAGGTAGGTTTGACACAATGTCAATCAGCTTCCGATTCCAAGTCTCTTCCTCCATTATACAGTACTTAATTAATTATTATGCTGTGAAAACCAAAAACAATTTTACAATATGTCAAATATGTTTTATAGTAAATATTCTCCACAAAGAAATAAAACATCTGTTGTTCACTTTTATAACATTGTTGTTTTCAATTATTACACTTTCTGAAACTGCAATAATGTTAAAGACTGAAAAAAAGTACACTGTCTCAGTGGTTATTCATTTATAACATTGCCTTTATAAGTGTAATGTCTAATTATGGTCTCCTATGGTCCACTGCCATGGCACAGCACCAACTGGGTTAAAGTGCTGACACAGTTCATCCCTAATAAATCTTGCTTCTCTAGCATAGAAGTTCGATCCGATATTTGTGACCCTGCTAAGGTTGACTGAGGTGGGAATCGAACTTCTCCAGGAACCAGGAATGCACTCTCCAGACTCATCTGGGATGTCACCAAAATTACTGGATGGTGACTGCAAATAATTATGAAGTGCAATACTTGCTTGGACTGCCATTTCTGCAAGCTCAGGTTTGTAAAAATCTGCCATCTTACAGCTAAAATACCAAACGCATTTTCCACTACTCTGCGGGCCCTACTTAGTCTATAATTGAATATTTTTTTTTTCCTTTGTTATAAATCTTCCAGGATATGGCTTCATCAGATGCTTTTTTAACGGAAAGGCATCATCACCAACTAGCATGTATGGAACTGTTATACTCGATTGCTTTAATTTGGATGGAGCTGGAATACCCAGGAGATTGCTCTCAAGTCTTCGTCCTATTTCAGAATTGAAAAGAATACCTCCATCGCTATGAAGACCAGAGTCCCCAATGTCAACCAAAATAAATCTGTAGTGTGCATCACACACAGCCAACAAGACAATTGAAAAATAACCCTTATAATTAAAATACTCTGATCCACTATGTGGTGGACATTTTATTTGAATATGCTTTCCATCAATTACACCAATACAATTTGGAAAGTTCCAAAGAGTTTCAAATTCAGAAGCAATTTTGATCCACTCTTCCTGGTTTGGTGGTTTTAAAACTTGTCTGCCATGGACATTCCAAATTGCTGAAAGGGTTTCTCTAAGGATTTTCCCAATAGTTGAATGACCTACTCTAAAAGAGTATGACAACTGCTTTTGGGAAGATCCCGTTGCCAGATACCTGATGAATTTATATTCTTTAGTTTTTAATTGTTTTATGTTATACTTAATATATTGATGTCATACCTGATAGTCAATACAAGCCTCTGTTTGGGAGTTATTGGTTTTCGAAAGTTTGTTGTAATTTTTGCTACATGTGGCGATAGTAATTCCAAAATATAATTAAATTGATCAGGGTTCATTCGCATATATTGCCTAAATTTTTCTGGATTTTTTTTTTGCAAGTAGTTTGTCCACAAGAAGAAATTCTGATTGACTATCTCTTTCCATGTTAATCTCATCGGCCCAGAATTCTCTGCTTACAAAAAAACTGTTTTTTTGTGAAAAACGATAAACTTTATTTACTCAACATACCTTGCTTCGTTTGTTTTCAAGAGACTATACGAACAAGCTGCTTCTAGTTGAACCAACACAACTTTTTCACGCAATAATTGCATTTGCCATTGATAGGATAAAGACATTTTTTATGTAAAATGATGCAAACTAAAGGTGTGTTTACTTTTTTATAAATGTATGACTATTAATCAGTTGTTGACAATACAAGTTGTAAATTACTTTTACCCTGTTTGTTTGTCCTGTGCTATTATTATGCTTGGTTAAAACTAAATACAAGTCAGACCATGATTTGACTAGCCTACTTTACTCCCGACGTCCTTACGTAGGCCCAGCGTCGTTAGCTCGTCTTAACGCGTCGTAAGCATCGCTAAAAACAGCCGCTCTGCGTATGCTCTGACGCAGTGGGCATTAGCCGTCGTTAACGTTCGTCGTTGTCGGTTCAGAAGGCCTAACGACGAGCTTACGACGCCAGTGGGAATCGGGCTTAAGGCAAACCATTATAGAATAGAGTATTTATTTTACTTATAAACAAAACTTTAAACTGCTAACTGTCCATGGGTAAAGTTTATCTAGTTTAGGGCTACCCAAAGTTTTCAGGCTGTGACCTCATTTATTATATTAAACTTTTTGACCCACTAGGTTTAACAGTTTAAAAACTAACATTTCTCGATGACTGTCTGCTTTGGCATGCATTTATTGAAGTAATGTGCGTTTCATAATTTGCCATTAACATACCAAACAGAAAAAATAACAATTTTATGAATGTAGCACTTTGTGTAAAATTTAACTCCATGAGCAACCCCCAGTTTGGAAAGCCCTGGTCTAGTTATACAAAACTTCCGAGTAATTTTACCGATGTGTTGTTTGTGTATGTTACACTGTTTTTCTATTATTCAGGTTGAAAAACTGATTGTGAACCTCTACTTAAAAAGTTCTGGTCACAGAATGAGCAGATTATTTAAAGAGTAAAACACAATAAATTCCTTCAAATTTTCCCCCCTTTGACCATTTGTTGTTCTGTAAGAAGCCTATTAATTAATGTGAAACTTTATTCTCTTGTAGATAACATATGACACTGCTTTACACAAATTCCTACTGGTAATTGTTTGGGCTTTTCAGTGATTTTGATTTTTTAAGTCAGGGTTGTCCAAGGTTGCACAGTATTTCTTACATATTCTTTACGGGCCACAAAGCAGACTATACATGCGTGCCAGGAGCAGATAAACGATTTTCGTTTGTAACTGTCGAAAGATATATAAACTGCACAAACTTTCTGCTGTCACCAAATTGTGCACAAATAAAATCGAGCGATAATAATTTTTTTGCCAAGTGATAGTAAACTGGTTTATTTAATGGTGTAATCGGAAAAATGTAACCCTAACCAAACCATTGCAGGATGCTCGCTGATTGTTGGTCACTTATATTTCTTTAAAATAAACCCTGTACGCATTACAATAATTCAACAGTGCTTCGCGAGCCACAAACAACGATGTCGGGCCTGGGTTTTGGACCACCCTGCCTTAAGTAATCAATTTTTGTTAAAAGAGTCATTATTTTCCTACTTATTGGTACACCTTATATGCAAACTCAGGCAAGCAAAACAAAATAATGTTTATTTAAAATTTATTTGGTTAAACGTGGTAAGAATCAATCAATTTAAAGAATAAATAAAGTTCTTTATTGACACCAGATTCCAGAGGCCACTTCAGTATTGTTTTCGTTTTGTCTAGTACCTGGTCAACAGCGTCTGTATGAACACAATTTATCGACCAATATATTGCAAATGTTTTTTTATAATTTTATTAAATTATCTCTTTGCACTGATTTAGTATATTTAAATTTCAAAGTGTGTATTACAAAGTAAACGTTTTGTTTTATATGAATAAAATATTTATAAATTTTTACTTTGTCGTCAAAAGAGTTGTTAAGTTATTACTTATTCTGAATAAATTTCAGCAAATAAATTATAGACTCTAAAAGTATAGTGGCTTAATTTAGAGTAAATAAAAATATCCACACAGAACTAGGTACCATACTGTACAGGTTTGAAATCAGGACTGCTGAGTCGGCCTCGAGGAGTCGGTTTGTTTTGCTGGAGTCGGACTCGGGACTCGAGTAAGACCATGTAAAACTACACGAGTCTCTAGTCTGAAATGCGCAGTAAACTAATATGACCACCAACTGAAAATTGTAAAGGTGGAATAGCATGTGGTGGAATATTTTCAAACCATGTATTATGAATGAGTTATACGACACCCCTATAAGTGGTAGCTAAATATCCATGTAATTTTGGTTACGTAAATTGGCGGAATACAGGCTGTTTAGTCAGGGCCGGACTCGGGACTCGACAAAATGCCACATTTAACTGGAGTCGGACTAGGGTTATTTTTAACCGACTCCGCAGTACTGTTTGAAATAGATATTTTTTGTCATTTTCAATGTAAGTTTGCGAAAAGTATTTTTTACCTCGAGTGCTTCTCATCTTTTCTCCCTTATAGCAAAAGTTTGGAGCTTACTTGCTGGAGGTTGTAGTTGAATATATCAAAGCCCATGTATAGAAGTAGGTGACATCTTGTAAACAGCTTAAATATATATATATCTTTATTCAGTTTAAACTTGATTGGATAACTGGTTGTAAAAGAATAAAGATTATTATTACATTTAATTTCAACAGATTAGAAAGCTGCGTAATCTGGTGCTTTCCTTTTTTAAATGAACAATATTACTCACTAAATTTGTGTTCACCAAACCCTATCCACTAAACTGGTACCAAACTGTGCAATGTTAATATTTCTTAACACCAAAACTAAAGAATAATTGAATATATTACAAGATCCCTACTCTAATTTGCTTTAAGTGTTTTACTGTAATGCTAAAATAAACGAAACTGGGGCAATAAAAATAACTTTAAACAATATTGTAATATTTTGTTTATTGTACTTATTGTACTATATAAGCGAACACAAAAAGTTGTACCAAAAGGCTTACTAGTAATAATAAAAAACGCTTCCGCAGTCATTAACTGGACGACGTTGGCGCGCCAACGAGTGTGTTACCATATTATATACCGGTAGTACTTATGGTCAGCTGATATTGTATGCCCTTTTTTAAGTGCGTTTACACGAAACTCGACAATGAAAGTTTGACACCTAATTCAAACATAACTTTTAACCTGTCAGAAATGTCGAACCTTAATATATATAAGCTGGTTGCTCCAAAATTTTACTTAACCAACATGCAAGTCAAGCCCAGTTGTTTACGTTTTACTATTATGCACTAGAGCGGAACGCTGTCGAAAGTAGAACAATGGGCTACGTCACAGTTTGTCCTCATGGTTATAATCTCTTTGCTTGGTGGTTGTAGTAATAGCAAAAATTACTACAATATGAAATACTTCTATACAGTATTGTTTGCAAGATGGGCATGGTTTTGCAAATATTCTTATAGCTAGTCAAAAAATAATTGTTTTACAAACCATAGTACTTGAGCCAAAACGTTCATAAATTTATTTAAAGTTAAAGTTTATTTTTAACTTTAATTGCATTATGATAGTATGTATAGTATTTGACCAATATTTGACCTATTTGACGAGTATTTGACGGGTCAATTGATCGGATTTTATTTGACTGGTCAAATGCACAACCCTAGTAGAAAGTAACGCAAAAAAATAAAAATCTACAAATACCTCATATCGCAATGCATATCATATTATTTGGGTTAAGGTGCGGGTTCGAGTTTGGGTGGGTCAAGCATTAATATATTTATTATTAATAAAAATGCTTGACCCACCAAAACACAAAGCCGCACCTTCACCCAAATAATATAAGTTACTTTCTATGTATTCAAACAAGAAAAAACGCCCCAAAATATCTTGCTTATAGAACCAAGCAAATCAAACGGGTTGGCGACCCATGGGTTGAGACACACTGCGACCTGAAAACCCGAGGTATTATTTTAAAAGTCAGGAAAACTATAGTGCCTACATATCTTAAATCGAAAGTTGTGGGACTATATAGGGCGTTCTTTCACTATTGTACGTGAAAGGTTATGCAAAAAAAAAATAATAATACCGCATACCACAACGCATATTGTTTGGGTTAGGGTGCGGGTTAGCGTTTGGGTGAGGGTGGGTCAAGTAACATTATGTTTATTATTAATAATAACTTGACCCACCCTCAACCAAACGCTAACCCGCACCCTAACCCAAACAATATGTGTTGTGGTATGCGGCATTTGAAAAAAAAAAATTTTTATTAATTTTTACGTACAATAGTGAAAGAGCGCCCCCTGATGCCTGTCACTGCAGACCAGTGGTTCTCAACCTTTTTTCTTTCGTGGCCCCATCATTTACGTTTAAAAAAATTCTGTGGCCCGATAAATTTTAATCAAAGAAAAAACTGTAAAATAGGTTTAGAACAAAACATAGCAGAACATATTTCAAAACAGATTATTTATTCAACCGTGCATAAGTTAGACACTTTGACTGAACAATAAATTTACATTCCTTTTTAATTCCTCCCCAAGCCATTATTTCTGTAAAATTAAATACAGTGACACAAATGAAACTAAATCTAGCTTTTTTAATTGGTCTGTGGCCCACCTGAAATGTTCTTATGGCCCACTGGTAGTGGTAGAGAACCGCTGCAGCGCTGCTACAGAGCATTGTCATTTCGGCGAAATAATTGTTTTAAAATTTATATATTTTTATTGCCGTTTACCATAAGTCTACCCACCCTATGACAGTGTTTCTTAACCTTTTCACTTGGGGGCGCACCTAGAGACGTATGCATTTAAATGACTTAGAATTAGTAAGCAAAAATATTTGAAAAGCTTTTAGAGATAGGTCGATTTAAACCTCTCAAAAATATAAGTTTGTTTGCATTATTATTTTAGGTAAATGGTCTTTTCAACACGACCGGAATGTTTTTTATTCAACTTCATGAAAAAATATACATTCATTTTAGTGTTAGGTTTGTGATGTCCAGTGAATTTGTAACTGTGCATTACTTCACCGCATATTTAATTTATTTTAATGATTTTTTCAGTGCCTGTATATCACCATCACTTGAAGTAAATTGGGTTGCATATGAAGCAAGCGGGTCGATTATGAGCCTCTTTTATGTCTTTTTGCCTAATGAATCAACCTCACTCCTTCAAGGTAGATTGTCTGAGTCTGATTAGAAATCCACACCGATTTTGTTGGCTGGTGTTTAGCAAGCCAGCAAAAGCCGGCAAGCCACACAACCTGTCTGTGTAGGCTATCAACTGGCGACCAACTGGCAAAAATATTTACAGTATGAGAATAAAATGGGTGGGCTTGCGGGTGTGATTAATATCCTACGGCTAGAAGTTTTTCTGGTAAACGGTCTAACGGCTCAAACCGGTGTTTTTGCAATTTCTATCAGCACCAAAAAGCGAGCAACAGCAACACATTTCAAAATACGCAATAGCCTACGATAAATTCCATAGTATGTAATTATACATTAATTATTACTTATGACGCTACAGACACTCCAGCACAAAAGGAATATAACACGGCGGCTGATTTTCGCATTATACCCGAAAGGTTGCTATTTTTTTAACACAATTGACTTTTGTTAAAAAGTGCTTCATACGATTTGAGCGAAATGAACATGAACAAGGCAATAAGTCACACGAGTTGTAGCTTTTAGCAACACATTCAAGAACAAGATGTTTTCTTCTGTCGATAAGTCAGGCATTTTGTTGTTGTCTCTTTGTCTCGTTCATGTCCTTCCGTCACACATGATGAAAAACGTGAAACTGTGAAAAACATAAAAGAAAGGAGGGGTAGTGATTTGTTCGGAATTAAATTCTATTGAATTTTAACATTGAGCAACATCTACTTATAAATTTGCATTTTGTTTTAATTTGCACAATTCGTTCAATGTAAGTTTTAATATAACGACGCATCACAAGAAAATACGCTTTGAAGTTGCTGCTTATTCAATATTGCTTTCTTCAAAAGGCAGGAAATGGGGTTTTCCTAAAGTTGTGAGTTGAAAGCTAATGTTTCGCGTGTGGATAAATCATTATGCTTGATACGAGGTATTTTAAACTCGTGTGTAAACGCGGCTGCGTATGATCAGAGAAAAAAACAGACAAAACCCCAAAACGTACCAAATGTTTAAAAGAATTCGGAAATTTATCACAAAATTATTTCGTGCACAACAAAATTAAGTCGTGATTCACAAGCTTAACGCGTTGATTTCAAACTATTGAGATCCAAGCACAAAAATTAGGCTCTTTTAAAATTTATCAAAAGATCGTGCGATCGACGTAGCTTAGACTTGACTTCATAGATATAGACTATACATAATTTGCGAAATGCAATACATAATGGTTTAACAAAAAGTCACATAAAAACAGTTTACAGACCTTTCGGTCGGTAATTTTACTTATTTATTTTTAAATATTTTTAAAAGTATAATAGCTTTTCACCTGATAAACTAGGTAGAATCAGTGTAGCATTTATCATGCAATATTACTTGATATTGGCTAATTCTACGTCACTATACACGTGACCGTTGTCCACTGACGCGTGACCTAACGCCGAATCGTGCGCTTTGATCGTTTAGCAATCTATTCTATTATATACGTCTTACTGATAGCAGCTTGAATCACCGCTCTGTTTATCATGTGTTTCTGAGATTTGTTAATATACTCGACGGGCAACATCTACTGAGTGAAGTGTCTTTGCCTAGAGTACAAGAAGTTAAGGACAGGTATTCTAGCGGCCTGCTCCTTTGGAGTCGGATTAAGAACTTGTAAGAGTCTAGGCAGCCGTCGGCACTCGTCTTCAGAGCCAGCAGCCTTCTTACCCCTAACTAAACACCCCGATTCGCCACATCAGTTATTGTGAAATCCATGATTCCAAGCGGTTGTTTATTTAGCTTTGCTGATGCTATGAGTCGTCTTAACGTATCGTTCGACTAAATCAATTCTTCCAAACGCTGGCTTCTTGCTGGTTCCAAACACAATAGTTTTCAGAGTTCGTTCGACGACTTTTCTTGTCCATAAGAAATAGAGTTCTTCCTCACTCGATGGCAACAATTTGATGCAACGTTGGTTGAATTATGAGAATCATTAATTGTCTTTTTGCCTAATGAATCAACCTCACTCCTTCAAGGTAGATTGTCTGAGTCTGATTACAAATCCACACAGTTTTTGTTGGCTGGTGTTTAGCAAGCCAGCCAGAAGCTGGCAAGTGTAATGATTTATGTTTCTATTGTTAACTCTGATTTCTATGGTATTTGCTTCTGTGCGTTTCTCCTTTCTTTTCCTTGCCTCTCTCCGTAATTATCATTATACGTCCCGCGTCTTGTTGCATTCTTTCCCTCCCTTTATAACTCGTGTAACTTTCCTATGCTTCGTCAGTCTTTGTCAGTTTCTCTTATTGGGTACTCTTTTATATTCGTTACTAATAACGTTCTTCAGAGACCGAACAAGAAGATGAAGAAGACAGCACAGAGAAAGAAGAGTAAAATCAGGATCTCATGCTAGGGGGCCAGAATAACGCACCCCTAATATCTAATAGTACCCCCGATCCAGGGGGGAAAAAGCGCACCACAGTGTTTTCATAATAATGTTTCACACCCAAAAACTCAACCCCCCAACTTTTAAAGTAAACTAAAATGGAGACCAACTTAAAAATCGCAACTTTTAATGTCAACGAACTAACCGATAAGACCAAACGCCACGCCATTTTTTCCTACCTAAAAAAATCATCTATAGATACTTATCTTTTGCAGGAGACCCACTCGACACCACAGGTTGAGTCAACCTGGGCTGCTGAGTGGACTCCTGGTGTTTCTTATTTTAATTCATCTCCCTCTATTTGACATGGAATTTCTATCAGAAAACATTGAGAACCATGAACTAATTTTGCATGGTAGACTTGCCATATCTTAGTAAATATGTGGACAAAATTTAAGTGCAAATTTTTACTGGGGTCATAGGTAACTGGGATATTAAAAGGACCCCACTTTTTGCTTTTTTTTTCGTTTCAACCCATGTTTCACAATAAATATTTTCCAACCCCTTTAATATTTTGTACTGAAATTTTCGCAGTTAAGAGATAATCCTGTAAACAACACTTCTACCAATTTTTAGTCAAATCCAAAAATGGGGTCTTGGCGAGGTTTCAAAATTAGGGGAAAATTTTAGCCGAGTGCTCGGAAAGGCCAACTTTGGATGTCTATGACCTTTTAGAGTGACAATGTAAACTATGTTTTTTTTAATATTTGGTAGAAGTACTATCACCTGTAAAAAAATTGGGCTGTTACCTTATTTAGTTTAACAGTAATAGGGCGTCAAACATGGTCCAAAATAGAAAAATTGCGCCCCCTCGGCAGACCCCCAAACTAAAAGCTTTATAACTCTGGCGTTTGTCGACAAATTACGCTCAAATTTTGCAGGTGTTCATTATATAGGATAGTGAAAAGGTGTGTAAAATTTAAGGGAAACCGGAGAGGTTGAATTTCTTGACTGTGTGAATTGACACGGAATGGCCCACCAGTGGTTCTCAACCTTATAAGTGTCCTGGCTACCTTCCATTAGCACTTAACACTTTGTGCTCCCTTTGCTCATGAATTCGAAAAACACTTTAAATACATCATAAGAGAGGTCTCTGGACATAACGCAAACCAAAACAAAATGGTTTAACTGGCTAAAAATTAAAATATAACATGCCTGTTGCCCCCTGAATAATTCTCCGTGCTCCCCCTGGGGCCCAAAGGACACGGTTGAACAATGCTGTCTTTATTATTATGTTTTTTATTTCATGAAACAAAACCATTTATTTGAATTTTTTTATACCTAGTTAATAAATTTTCAGTTAGTGAAAATTTGAAATTGATAAAATTAATAAAAAAATGTACCCAGTTGTCATATTTATGCAAAATTAAGGCAATTCTAATCATCGAAAACAAAAAAAAATAGTAGTCTAAAACGAATATTTATCATGTAAATTTTAGAATATTACATCTAGAATTATATCAAAACATTTAAATCTAGATGAAAATTATCTAAAATAGCAACCATGTGTCTGGTCAAATTTATGCGGCTATCTGTTCCATCTCCCTGGTTTTATTAGGTTTGATACGATGGTATTTGCTATAATCAATTTTATAACATACTGTGTAAATTGAAACCTCAGGTAACAGGCAGTGGTATAACCTCCACACTATCAACAAACATAGTTAACAAAATGTCTGCGAAGTTTCATACTTTGTCTTATTTCTTGTATGTATTTGTTTTTCTAGAACTTTATACAATATGTTGAATAGAAATATTTCAGCCAATGTGTTATTGTATGTCTTTTCTATAGTTGTATGTAAAGTTGCAAAAGTCAGTGTATTAACACATTTTTTGGTCACTTTTTATTGTATTATAAAGTGCTCAAATTTGAAACCTAATTACCAATTTCTAATTGTAAAAATAAGAACCACTTTAGAAAGTCAAAATACTATGTTGTCTAAAGATTATTTTGCAAACATAAAAATTGAAAAAAAACTGCAGAAAGCTTCGAAAAGTCTTCGGAAGTCATAAACTATAAATGCAATTTTCATATAGAAGAAATAATCACATAGTGTTTTAAGCATCATTTTTGAAACTAGCACCCCAACAAATGGGGGAATAGCATTTTACTACAGGCTTTTGCTGCAAAATAAAGCCTCCAGAGAGATAAAAGCACTCAATAATTAAAAAACGACCTATTTTCACATAGTGGTCAAATATTCAAAAAATAAAATCTTCGAAACCGCTTATCACAGAACCCTCAAATTTGTTGCAATCTTATTAACTGTTTAAAATATAAAGAAAATCTAAGAACATGGGTTCCGGCCCTTTAAATTAGACATGGAATGACCCAATAATAAATTTTAAAGAAGAAAGCCGAATATGTTAGGTTTTAAAGTTTAACTTTATGAGTACCAGATTATAAACCCTCAAACCCGTTTGAGGCGCAATTAACATCGCATCGCCGTGAACGTGGAAAAAGCAGTAACTTTTATCGTATGACCCACCGGTGGGTCACAACACAGTAGCCAAATTTTCTGCAAGACCCACTGGTTGATCGCATAGCAGTGAACGTGTTAAAGATGACTCAAGCAATTTTCACCTTTTCACGGGTTACAGTTTAATCGCTTCTTACAGTATGTTTCATCACTTATTGTTTTCCATTCGGTAACATTTGGTACATTTCAAACCTTGGATGAAAAAAGCCGAAAAAGCCAAACGCTAATTAAATAAAGTCAAAACACATAAAAGGCTTTAATAATTACTATAAGGTAATTTGTGTGATAATAAATAACCTTTAAGGTCCAAGTTTATGTGGTAAGGTAAAATGACAAACATAACACGTTCACAACATACCAAACAAAATGAAAATTTTGATCTTAGGAAAAGCTCAGTTATCCTATACCTTTAGGCTGAAAATGTAATATTTTTTGTCAAGTTTTTTATTGAAAAATACTTTGATTTGATGAGATTACCCTAAAGCGCAGTGTTTCTCAACCTTTTTGCTGTCTGCTAAAAGTAATAAAGCGGGGCTTTGCTAACTTGGTCCACTTCACTTAACTGTTTGAGGGACCAATACTTTAAATTTAAGTATGAGCCATTTTCTTTGTATTGCTTGCGATTTTCCCAAATGTGTGAAATATTGGGGCTCTTGCGGTTCGATATGTAGAAAGTAGGGTTGGCAAGTCTGTCAATTGACTGGTCAAATGCGGTCAATTGACGGCACTTTATTTAACAGGTACTCGCATTTGATTCAAATGTTGTAAATTTGTTAAGGGTTGTTTTGAGATTTGAGTTTTTAATAGAATCGATTGTAACTTTTTTTAATAATTCAAATATAAAATGGTGGTTGTTTTGAGATTTGAGTATTTAATAGAATCGATTGTAACTTTTTTTAATAATTCAAATATAAAATGGTGGGGTTTACCTGATGCAAACACATGTTCTGTGGTAATAACGAAGTGTTTGGAATGACAAAGTAGATTTATGTTGTTTAGAATAAATGCACTAGGGTTGGGCATTTGACCAAATATTGTCCTATTTGACGAGTATTTGACTGGTCAATTAACCAAATTTTATTTGACTAATCAATAGCCCAACCCTAATGCATTTATTCTAACAAAATAAATCTACTTTGCTATTACAAACACTTTGTTACTACCACAGAACATGTGTTTGCATCAGGTAAACCCTATGATTTTATATTTGAGTTCTCTAAAAAAGTTACAATCAAGATTATTGAAATCTGAAATCACAAAACAACCCTAAAAAAATGTACACTATTTGAATCCAATATAAGTATTTGACCAGTTAAATAAAGTGTGGTCAATTGGCCGTATTTGACCGGTCAATTGACAGGTTTGCCAACCCTAAAATGCACTATATGATTAATCGCGTTTGTCATAAAAGGAAACACTAGTTGGGATATACCACAATCTTAGGCTAGTTAGGAATTTAGAAGAACCAAATCCCTCGTCTCTACTGGACCCTGGTGATGATTTAGAAAATTCAGATAGTGCAAAAGTTGTGAGGAGAAAATATTTTTTTACTGATGCATTTACTTGTTAAATTTTGTTAACTTGGTGCAAAGAGATTATAACCATGAGGACAAACTCTCACTTTTGCCTTTTTTCTTTTGCCTTTAAGCAATGCATTCTACTTTCGACAGCCGTCACGGTCTGATTCACAATAAGAAAAACATCATCTTTTCGATTTAAGCCTGTTATAAAAATGTACGCTTTTGGCGTAATCTGTTGTTTAATGACCCCTAGTCCTAATTTAAACCGTTTTCTGTTTACAAAATTGACTTGGTAGGACAGGCAAGGTTATCACAAGTTGCGTGACACTTTCTTAGGACCCTACTGTACATTTTTGAAAGGTGTATTACTGTTAAAATGTACGCGATTGAGCTATGTCGTTGATTTCGGGGCTCTTTCCATTTGGTACGTAGAAAGTAACGCAAAAAACGGTCTACAAATGCCGCTTAACGCAACGCACATCATTATTTTATTATTAATAATAATGTTTTACCAACCCAAACTCAAACCCGCACCGTAACCCAAATAATGTGCGTTGCGGTATGCGGTATTTGTTGACCTTTTTTGCGTTACTTTCTACGTACCAAATCGATGGAGCGCCTTGGTTACCACTTCTAGGCGTTAAGATTTATGTGAGGAATAGCCTTATAAATTAAATTAATACCACTTCGTTTGTTCTAAATCTCAAGGTGCCGAACTCATTAAACTTAACTATATGGCGGTGTTAATTAACTCCTTAATGTAAATGATATAGGTATTTTGCATTGTACACTGTACAGAGCCTATTACAGAAAAAGCAACTTTTGGTAAACCAAACCCATAAATGATTTGGCTTTAGTGTACAAATTTTAGTAAAAATTGTAGAATTCCAAATTTGATGAGTGTGCCGCAAATTAAAATTCTTTTTCGAGGACGTCGCAAAAAAAGTTTGCGAACCACTGCCTTAAATTACTATTGGAATACAAATGTATCTATTTCTATATTACTGTTTAAGATCCCAAATTTAGCGGTGGGGCGCAGTGGTACTATGCAGCTTGCGAAAAAAATTTTGAAGTGCAAATTTTGTCTGTCCCTTGGTGGTAATTAAGCTTAAAAATTAGTAATTTGCCAGCTTTTCTTACATAAAGTAAGTTGGAATAATATTTGGTTGTATACCAATTTAATTTAAATAAACAAATTTGCTGTACTTGGTAAATGGTAGCGGCCATTGCTCATTTAGGAAATGTTCTTTACGCTATATATATTTATCCTAAAGAATACTTTCCATACAGTAATTTTTCTTTAGTATGCCGTGTTCAGTGCGCAAATTAAATTTATGCCGTACTGCTGCTCTAAATAGTCTTCTATATACCTGTTCCAGTGTTACAAATTAAGACACATTCAAATTGATACCATAAACTAAAAAGTAATACCAAATTCTTTGAAAACATCGTTTAAACCAGCGGTTCCCAACCTTTTTGGTGCCGTGACCCTTTTATAACATTTGCCAAGTTGCGGTGACCCCAAGGATAAAATTAGTTGGGTTGATCCTCCTTCACTGCACTTTTGGAGCTAACTAGTAGGCTACTAGGCTATATATTAATTTTGACTTCTAAATAAATAAACAACACAACAAATCAACTTATAAACACAACAATTTGTTCAGTGAGAAGGCTGTGCTTGCTTCTTTTTAGCCATATCTTCAATCATTGGAGCAGTCTTTGCAAGAGCACAACGCAGATCATCTTCCGCATTAAGTCTGCTCCTGTATTTAGATTTTATAACCAACAAGCTTAAAAAGCCTGTTTCACAAAGGTATGTTGTTGGAAAAGGAAGAATCAGGTGCAATGCGATCTCAGACAGAACGGGATATGACTGCAAACTCTTGATCCAAAATTTGGTAACTGACATTGAAGAAAAATCAGTTTTTGCTGCATCACTGGTAATGAGTTCAATGAACTCCTCTTGTGCATTCTCAGGAACATCTTCAACTCTGATGGTGAATGGGCTTCTAGCAAGTGCAAATGGTGTGTCAGGTAAATTAGGAAAATATCTTGAAATTTCTTCTTCAAGAATTTTGAAGTGTTCTTTGACAGAAAGTATTGTTCTATTCATTGTTTCCTGTTCAATATCATTTTCCTCAAAGAAAGCAGATAAGTTCGGCAACATGTAAATTCTATTTTCATCCAATTTTTTTTGCCAAAGTTGAAGTTTCAACTTGAATGCTCGGATCTTTTCTGACAAATCTAGGCATGTTGCATTTGGTCCTTGGAGAGACAAATTTAACTCATTTAAGATTGCAAAGATGTCAACCAAGTAAGCAATTTTGTGAAGTTGGTTTTTGTCGCCGAAAAGTGCTTCAAACTGTGGTTTAGATTTTTGATTAAAAAATGTTTTCAATTCATCACGAAGATCAAAAACACGTTTCAAAACTTTGCCTCTGGACAACCATCTCACACTAGTGTGAAATAACAGAACATTATTGGATGCATCCAACTCACTGCCAACTTTTGAAAATAGGCGGCTGTTTAAAGCACTAGCTTTTACAAAATTCACGACACTTACAACGCTTTTCATTGTATCTTGGAATTCTTGTGGCAAAGTCTTCGTTGCTAACACTTGTCGATGAATCATACAGTGAGTTCCGATGGCTTTCGGTGATGCATTGATTACCAAACGTTGAAATCCAGACCTACATCCCAGCATTGCTGGAGCACCGTCTGTGCAAACACCATAAACATTTTCCCAAGGAATGCCATGATTTTGCAGAAATGATCCAACTGTGTCAAAGACATCGCGTGCAGTAGTTGTCGTTTCAAGTGGTTTGCAAAAAAGAAACTCATCTTTGAAATCACCTTCATAAATGTACCTCACGTAAACCAGTAACTGAGAACAGTTTGCCACATCTGTTGATTCATCAAGCTGGATACTAAATATTCCAAGTGGAGCTGATTTCATTTCCTGGATTACTTGCTCCATAATATCAGCAGACATGTCGTCTATTCTTCTACTGACGGTGTTATTAGACAAGGATATTGTATTCAGTTTGTTACCATATTCAGCTCCAAGCATAACTCGAACAACGTCTTTGGTTGCTGGCAGCAGCAACTCCTCGGCAATGGTGTGAGGTTTCTTGGCTTTGGCGATTCTGAGAGCCACCAAATATGAAGCTTCAATGGCTGCCACATTTTGCTGTTGGTACTTGCCCCCAGAATCCAGCCTGTTTTTTTTGACACAATCAGCTTTGTTCTTAAAATACTGGACATCCTTGCCCGCAAAGTTTGGATGCTTAGCGTCAAAATGGCGTTTCATTTTGTTGGGCTTCATCGATTCGGCTGACATAATTGTGTTGCAAATGACACATTGTGGCTTTTCAATTCCTGCGTCAACTACGAAAGTAAATCCATACTTCAAAAATTCCTCACAATATTTTCTTTTCCTAGGCCTAATACTTGTCTCTCGATTCATCATGGGAAATCTGAAATTTTACAAAATAAATTTTAGTTTAATGCGCCCGTTATTATTAAACTCTTTCCAACGGGTACTTTTTTGCTTTTTTTAAGTCTAGCAAATGTTATCAGTCGCTTTTGAAAATTCTGTAGGCTAGGCTAGCTATCGTAGGCTACCTATGGTTGATGCCGGGAATTCAATAGTAAGCCTACACTGGCTTGCCTAGGCTATCAACTGATGCAAAAATAATAGTCTAGCTCTCAACATGCTTCCTGGCTGCTCAATGTTTGAAGATTTAACTTTTTTTCTCACAAATATCAACAAAAATCGCGACCTCAAGTCCAAATTTTGCTTAAATGCATTTCAGCAATCAGCAATTAAATTGTTATTTTCATGGTAAAGGCCTTTGTGACGTAATGAATTACCTGAAATCAAACGAGTAAATTCTGTAATTTTTCATGGCCGCTAAACTGCCGTTAAAATCTTGCTTTCCGAGCATATTTGCCATTATTAAACGAAAATCCTGTAATGAGGCCCAGGGTGTTCTGGTTTGTCTAGTACTCTAGTAAAATCGCGATGCGCTCTGCGGTGAGCTGACCATTGTTAAGAGTTAACTTTCTAAATTTCTAAACTAATGAAATTCTAAACTTTTCAGAAGGCCTCAGGTGACCCGAGGCAAATTGTCAGGCGACCCCAGTTGGGGTCGCGACCCACAGGTTGGGAACCTCTGGTTTAAACGAAAATTTTTTGCACCTTGGTTTGCTGTATGAAATATTTAACTAGCAAATATTATTGGTGGTGTGCTGTTTGTGCGAGTGAAGCAAGCAATTACCATTTGTAAGGTAGTTACATTTGGAATCAGTAGTTACCAGATGTCACTGAATTCAGTTAATAATTTTGCAAATTATATTATATTTGATTGCTCAGTATTGGAGTATGTTATTATAATGTTAAACTTCTCCACTTGGTTTATTTTTATAGAACTTGCTCATATTTACTAGTATAATAAGAACACATATTATTCGTCTGTAACTGTGATTCAGCCATTCTGGGATTATGTTGGACATTGCTTAAAGACATATCAACAGTACACTGGGAAAAAAATATATATATTCAGTCTATTCCTCAAAGATACAACAAACCTCTGGTAAGATTATTGTGACAATGAGATCATAGTGTAAGGCAAACCATTATGGAATAGAGTATCTATTTTACTTATAAACAAAACTTTAAACTGCTAACTGTCCATGGGTAAAGTTTATCTAGTTTAGGGCTACCCAAGTTTTCAGGCTGTGACCTCATTTATTATATTAAACTTTTTGACCCACTAGGTTTAACAGTTTAAAAAATAACATTTCTCGATGACTGTCTGCTTTGGCATGCTTTTATTGAAGTAATGTGCGTTTCATAATTTGCCATTAACATACCAAACAGAAAAAATAACAATTTTATGAATGTAGCACTTTGTGTAAAATTTAACTCCATGAGCAACCCCCAGTTTGGAAAGCCCTGGTCTAGTTATACAAAACTTCCGAGTAATTTTACCAATGTTTTGTTTGTGTATGTTACACTGTTTTTCTATTATTCAGGTTGGAAAACTGATTGGGAACCTCTACTTAAAAAGTTCTGGTCACAGAATGAGCAGATTATTTAAAGAGTAAAATAAATTCCTTCAAATTTTCCCCCCTTTGACCATTTGTTGTTCTGTAAGAAGCCTATTAATTAATGTGAAACTTTATTCTCTTGTAGATAACATATGACACTGCTTTACACAAATTCCTACTGGTAATTGTTTGGGCTTTTCAGTGATTTTGATTTTTTAAGTCAGGGTTGTCCAAGGTTGCACAGTATTTCTTACATATTCTTTACGGGCCACAAAGCAGACTATACATGCGTGCCAGGAGCAGATAAACGATTTTCGTTTGTAACTGTCGAAAGATATATAAACTGCACAAACTTTCTGCTATCACCAAATTGTGCACAAATAAAATCGAGCGATAATAACTTTTTTGCCAAGTGATAGTAAACTGGTTTGTTTAATGGTGTAATCGGAAAAATGTAACCCTAACCAAACCATTGCAGGATGCTCGCTGATTGTTGGTCACTTATATTTCTTTAAAATAAACCCTGTACGCATTACAATAATTCAACAGTGCTTCGCGAGCCACAAACAACGATGTCGGGCCTGGGTTTTGGACCACCCTGCCTTAAGTAATCAATTTTTGTTAAAAGAGTCATTATTTTCCTACTTATTGGTACACCTTATATGCAAACTCAGGCAAGCAAAACAAAATAATGTTTATTTAAAATTTATTTGGTTAAACGTGGTAAGAATCAATCAATTTAAAGAATAAATAAAGTTCTTTATTGACACCAGATTCCAGAGGCCACTTCAGTATTGTTTTCGTTTTGTCTAGTACCTGGTCAACAGCGTCTGTATGAACACAATTTATCGACCAATATATTGCAAATGTTTTTTTATAATTTTATTAAATTATCTCTTTGCACTGATTTAGTATACTTAAATTTCAAAGTGTGTATTACAAAGTAAACGTTTTGTTTTATATGAATAAAATATTTATAAATTTTTACTTTGTCGTCAAAAGAGTTGTTAAGTTATTACTTATTCTGAATAAATTTCAGCAAATAAATTATAGACTCTAAAAGTATAGTGGCTTAATTTAGAGTAAATAAAAATATCCACACAGAACTAGGTAGCATATTGTACAGGTTTGAAATCAGGACTGCTGAGTCGGCCTCGAGGAGTCGGTTTGTTTTGCTGGAGTCGGACTCGGGACTCGAGTAAGACCATGTAAAACTACACGAGTCTCTAGTCTGAAATGCGCAGTAAACTAATATGACCACCAACTGAAAATTGTAAAGGTGGAATAGCATGTGGTGGAATATTTTCAAACCATGTATTATGAATGAGTTATACGACAACCCTATAAGTGGTAGCTAAATATCCATGTAATTTTGGTTACGTAAATTGGCGGAATACAGGCTGTTTAGTCAGGGCCGGACTCGGGACTCGACAAAATGCCACATTTAACTGGAGTCGGACTAGGGTTATTTTTAACCGACTCCGCAGTACTGTTTGAAATAGATATTTTTTGTCATTTTCAATGTAAGTTTGCGAAAACTATTTTTTACCTCGAGTGCTTCTCATCTTTTCTCCCTTATAGCAAAAGTTTGGAGCTTACTTGCTGGAGGTTGTAGTTGAATATATCAAAGCCCATGTATAGAAGTAGGTGACATCTTGTAAACAGCTTAAATATATATATATCTTTATTCAGTTTAAACTTGATTGGATAACTGGTTGTAAAAGAATAAAGATTATTATTACATTTAATTTCAACAGATTAGAAAGCTGCGTAATCTGGTGATTTCCTTTTTTAAATGAACAATATTACTCACTAAATTTGTGTTCACCAAACCCTATCCACTAAACTGGTACCAAACTGTGTAATGTTAATATTTCTTAACACCAAAACTAAAGAATAATTGAATATATTACAAGATCCCTACTCTAATTTGCTTTAAGTGTTTTACTGTAATGCTAAAATAAACGAAACTGGGGCAATAAAAATAACTTTAAACAATATTGTAATATTTTGTTTATTGTACTTATTGTACTATATAAGCGAACACAAAAAGTTGAACCAAAAGGCTTACTAGTAATAATAAAAAAATGTAAATTCCTCTCCGGCACCCCGGTTTGGAACCACTGGTCTACTCTACAGCAACGCGTTGTACGCTTCCGCAGTCATTAACTTGACGACGTTGGCGCGCCAACGAGTGTGTTACCATATTATATACCGGTAGTACTTATGGTCAGCTCATATTGTATGCCCTTTTTTAAGTGCGTTTACACGAAACTCGACAATGAAAGTTTGACACCTAATTCAAACATAACTTTTAAACTGTCAGAAATGTCGAACCTTAATATATATAAGCTGGTTGCTCCAAAATTTTACTTAACCAACATGCAAGTCAAGCCCAGTTGTTTACGTTTTACTATTATGCACTAGAGCGGAACGCTGTCGAAAGTAGAACAATGTGCTACGTCACAGTTTGTCCTCATGGTTATAATCTCTTTGCTTGGTGGTTGTAGTAATAGCAAAAATTACTACAATATGAAATACTTCTATACAGTATTGTTTGCAAGATGGGCATGGTTTTGCAAATATTCTTATAGATAGTCAAAAAATAATTGTTTTACAAACCATAGTACTTGAGCCAAAACGTTTATAAATTTATTTAAAGTTAAAGTTTATTTTTAACTTTAATTGCATTATGATAGTATGTATAGTATTTGACCTATTTGACGAGTATTTGACCGGTCAATTGATCGGATTTTATTTGACTGGTCAAATGCCCAACCCTAGTAGAAAGTAACGCAAAAAAATAAAAATCTACAAATACCTCATATCGCAATGCATATCATATCATTTGGGTTGAGGTGCGGGTTCGAGTTTGGGTGGGTCAAGCATTAATATATTTATTATTCATAAAAATGCTTGACCCACCAAAACACAAAGCACCTTAACCCAAATAATATAAGTTACTTTCTATGTATTCAAACAAGAAAAAACGCCCCAAAATATCTTGCTTATAGAACCAAGCAAATCAAACGGGTTGGCGACCCATGGGTTGAGAAACACTGCGACCTGAAAACCCGAGGTATTATTTTAAAAGTCAGGAAAACTATAGTGCCTACATATCTTAAATCGAAAGTTGTGGGACTATATAGGGCGCTCTTTCACTATTGTACGTGAAAAGTTATGCAAACAAAAAAATAATAATAATACCGCATACCACAACGCATATTGTTTGGGTTAGGGTGCGGGTTAGCGTTTGGGTGAGGGTGGGTCAAGTAATATTATGTTTATTATTAATAATAACTTGACCCATCCTCAACCAAACGTTAATCCGCACCCTAACCCAAACAATATGTGTTGTGGTATGCGGCATTTGAAAAAAAATTTTTTTATTAATTTTTACGAACAATAGTGAAAGAGCGCCCCCTGATGCCTGTCACTGCAGACCAGTGGTTCTCAACCTTTTTTCTTTCGTGGCCCCATCATTTACGTTCCAAAAAATGCTGTGGCCCGATAAATTTTAATCAAAGAAAAAACTGTAAAATAGGTTTAGAACAAAACATAGCAGAATATATTTCAAAACAGATTATTTATTCAACCGTGCATAAGTTAGACACTTTGACTGAACAATAAATTTACATTCCTTTTTAATTCCTCCCCAAGCCATTATTTCTGTAAAATTAAATATAGTGACACAAATGAAACTAAATCTAGCTTTTTTAATTGCTCTGTGGCCCACCTGAAATGTTCTTATGGCCCACTGGTAGTGGTAGAGAAAGTGTTTCTCAACCTTTTCACTTGGGGGCGCACCTAGAGACGTATGCATTTAAATGACTTAGAATTAGTAAGCAAAATATATTTGAAAAGCTTTTAGAGATAGGTCGATTTAAACCTCTCAAAAATATAAGTTTGTTTGCATTATTATTTTAGGTAAATGGTCTTTTCAACACGACAGGAATGTTTTTTATTCAACTTCATGAAAAAATATACATTCATTTTAGTGTTAGGTTTGTGATGTCCAGTGAATTTGTAACTGTGCATTACTTCACCGCATATTTAATTTATTTTAATGAATTTTTCAGTGCCTGTATATCACCATCACTTGAAGTAAATTGGGTTGCATATGAAGCAAGCGGGTCGATTATGAGCCTCTTTTATGTCTTTTTGCCTAATGAATCAACCTCACTCCTTCAAGGTAGATTGTCTGAGTCTGATTAGAAATCCACACCGATTTTGTTGGCTGGTGTTTAGCAAGCCAGCAAAAGCCGGCAAGCCACACAACCTGTCTGTGTAGGCTATCAACTGGCGACCAACTGGCAAAAATATTTACAGTATGAGAATAAAATGGGTGGGCTTGCGGGTGTGATTAATATCCTACGGCTAGAAGTTTTTCTGGTAAACGGTCTAACGGCTCAAACCGGTGTTTTCGCAATTTCTATCACCACCAAAAAGCGAGCAACAGCAACACATTTCAAAATACGCAATATCCTACGATAAATTCCATAGTATGTAATTATACATTAATTATTACTTATGACGCTACAGACACTCCAGCACAAAAGGAATTGCCGTCGTGAATATAACACGGCGGCTGATTTTCGCATTATACCCGAAAGGTTGCTATTTTTTTAACACAATTGACTTTTGTTAAAAAGTGCTTCATACGATTTGAGCGAAATGAACATGAACAAGGCAATAAGTCACACGAGTTGTAGCTTTTAGCAACACATTCAAGAACAAGATGTTTTCTTCTGTCGATAAGTCAACGAACGACAGGCATTTTGTTGTTGTCTCTTTGTCTCGTTCATGTCCTTCCGTCACACATGATGAAAAACGTGAAACTGTGAAAAACATAAAAGAAAGGAGGGGTAGTGATTTGTTCGGAATTAAATTCTATTGAATTTTAACATTGAGCAACATCTACTTATAAATTTGCATTTTTTTTTAATTTGCACAATTCGTTCAATGTAAGTTTTAATATAACGACGCATCACAAGAAAATACGCTTTGAAGTTGCTGCTTATTCAATATTGCTTTCTTCAAAAGGCAGGAAATGGGGTTTTCCTAAAGTTGTGAGTTGAAAGCTAATGTTTCGCGTGTGGATAAATCATTATGCTTGATACGAGGTATTTTAAACTCGTGTGTAAACGCGGCTGCGTATGATCAGAGAAAAAAACAGACAAAACCCCAAAACGTACCAAATGTTTAAAAGAATTCGGAAATTTATCACAAAATTATTTCGTGCACAACAAAATTAAGTCGTGATTCACAAGCTTAACGCGTTGATTTCAAACTATTGAGATCCAAGCACAAAAATTAGGCTCTTTTAAAATTTATCAAAAGATCGTGCGATCGACGTAGCTTAGACTTGACTTCATAGATATAGACTATACGCAATACATAATGGTTTAACAAAAAGTCACATAAAAACAGTTTACAGACCTTTCGGTCGGTAATTTTACTTTTTATTTTTAAATATTTTTAAAAGTATAATAGCTTTTCACCTGATAAACTAGGTAGAATCAGTGTAGCATTTATCATGCAATATTACTTGATATTGGCTAATTCTACGTCACTATACACGTGACCGTTGTCCACTGACGCGTGACCTAACGCCGAATCGTGCGCTTTGATCGTTTCGCAAGCTATTCTAGCGGCTTGAATCACCGCTCTGTTTATCATGTGTTTCTGAGATTTGTTAATATACTCGACGGGCAACATCTACTGAGTGAAGTGTCTTTGCCTAGAGTACAAGAAGTTAAGGACAGGTATTCTAGCGGCCTGCTCCTTTGGAGTCGGATTAAGAACTTGTAAGAGTCTAGGCAGCCGTCGGCACTCGTCTTGAGAGCCAGCAGCCTTCTTACCCCTAACTAAACACCCCGATTCGCCACATCAGTTATTGTGAAATCCATGATTCCAAGCGGTTGTTTCTTTAGCTTTGCTGATGCTATGAGTCGTCTTAACGTATCGTTCGACTAAATCAATTCTTCCAAACGCTGGCTTCTTGCTGGTTCCAAACACAATAGTTTTCAGAGTTCGTTCGACGACTTTTCTTGTCCATAAGAAATAGAGTTCTTCCTCACTCGATGGCAACAATTTGATGCAACGTTGGTTGAATTATGAGAATCATTAATTGTCTTTTTGCCTAATGAATCAACCTCACTCCTTCAAGGTAGATTGTCTGAGTCTGATTACAAATCCACACAGTTTTTGTTGGCTGGTGTTTAGCAAGCCAGCCAGAAGCTGGCAAGTGTAATGATTTATGTTTCTATTGTTAACTCTGATTTCTATGGTATTTGCTTCTGCGCGTTTCTCCTTTCTTTTCCTTGCCTCTCTCCGTAATTATCATTATACGTCCCGCGTCTTGTTGCATTCTTTCCCTCCCTTTATAACTCGTGTAACTTTCCTATGCTTCGTCAGTCTTTGTCAGTTTCTCTTATTGGGTACTCTTTTATATTCGTTACTAATAACGTTCTGCAGAGACCGAACAAGAAGATGAAGAAGACAGCACAGAGAAAGAAGAGGAAAATCAGGATCTCATGCTGATAGGGGGCCATAATAACGCACCCCTAATATCTAATAGTACCCCCGATCCAGGGGGGAAAAAGCGCACTTGCGATTTCTCTCCTTTAGAGGAGGAGCAAGCCTGCAAACACTCGCTCAAGGAGTGCTTGCAATGTAATGGGGCGATCACACCCCTGATTGCACACACTACCAGGAGAGCAACTCCTTCCCTAGCAACTTTACCACAGTGTTTTCATAATAATGTTTCACACCCAAAAACTCAACCCCCCAACTTTTAAAGTAAACTAAAATGGAGACCAACTTAAAAATCGCAACTTTTAATGTCAAATAACTAACCGATAAGACCAAACGCCACGCCATTTTTTCCTACCTAAAAAAATCATCTATAGATACTTATCTTTTGCAGGAGACCCACTCGACACCACAGGTTGAGTCAACCTGGGCTGCTGAGTGGACTCCTGGTGTTGCTTATTTTAATTCAGCTCCCTCTATTTGACATGGAATTTCTATCAGAAAACATTGAGAACCATGAACTAATTTTGCATGGTAGACTTGCCATATCTTAGTAAATATGTGGACAAAATTTAAGTGCAAATTTTCACTGGGGTCATGGGTAACTGGGCCACTTTTTGCTTTTTTTTCGTTTCAACCCATGTTTCACAATAAATATTTTCCAACCCCTTTAATATTTTGTACTGAAATTTTCGCAGTTAGATAATCCTGTAAACAACACTTCTACCAATTTTTAGTCAAATCCAAAAATGGGGTCTTGGCGAGGTTTCAAAATTAGGGGAAAATTTTAGCCGAGTGCTCGGAAAGGCCAACTTTGGATGTCTATGACCTTTTAGAGTGACAATTTAAACTATGTTTTTTTTTAATATTTGGTAGAAGTACTATCACCTGTAAAAAAATTGGGCTGTAACCTTATTTAGTTTAACAGTAATAGGGCGTCAAACATGGTCCAAAATAGAAAAATTGCGCCCCCTCGGCAGACCCCCAAACTAAAAGCTTTATAACTCTGGCGTTTGTCGACAAATTACGCTCAAATTTTGCAGGTGTTCATTATATAGGATAGTGAAAAGGTGTGTAATGTTAAGGGAAACCGGAGAGGTTGAATTTCTTGACTGTGTGAATTGACACGGAATGGCCCACCAGTGGTTCTCAACCTTATAAGTGTCCTGGCTACCTTCCATTAGCACTTAACACTTTGTGCTCCCTTTGCTCATGAATTCGAAAAACACTTTAAATACATCATAAGAGAGGTCTCTGGACATAACGCAAACCAAAACAAAATGGTTTAACTGGCTAAAAATTAAAATATAACATGCCTGTTGCCCCCTGAATAATTCTCCGTGCTCCCCCTGGGGCCCAAAGGACATGGTTGAACAATGCTGTCTTTATTATTATGTTTTTTATTTCATGAAACAAAACCATTTATTTGAATTTTTTTATACCTAGTTAATAAATTTTCAGTTAGTGAAAATTTGAAATTGATAAAATTAATAAAAAAATGTACCCAGTTGTCATATTTATGCAAAATTAAGGCAATTCTAATCATCGAAAACCAAAAAAAAATAGTGGTCTAAAACGAATATTTATCATGTAAATTGTAGAATATTACATCTAGAATTATATCAAAACATTTAAATCTAGATGAAAATTATCTAAAATAGCAACCATGTGTCTGGTCAAATTTATGCGGCTACCTGATCCATCTCCCTGGTTTTATTAGGTTTGATACGATGGTATTTGCTATAATCAATTTTATAACATACTGTGTAAATTGAAACCTCAGGTAACAGGCAGTGGTATAACCATAACCTCTACACTATCAACAAACATAGTTAACAAAATGTCTGCGAAGTTTCATACTTTGTCTTATTTCTTGTATGTATTTGTTTTCTAGAACTTTATACAATATGTTGAATAGAAATATTTCAGCCAATGTGTTATTGTATGTCTTTACTATAGTTGTATGTAAAGTTGCAAAAGTCAGTGTATTAACACATTTTTTGGTCACTTTTTATTGTATTATAAAGTGCTCAAATTTGAAACCTAATTACCAATTACTAATTGTAAAATACCAAGAACCACTTTAGAAAGTCAAAATACTATGTTGTCTAAAGATTATTTTGCAAACATAAAAATTGAAAAAAAACTGCAAAGCTTCGAAAAGTCTTCGGAAGTCATAAACTTTAAATGCAATTTTCATATAGAAGAAATAATCACATAGTGTTTTAAGCATCATTTTTGAAACCAGCACCCCAACAAATGGGGGAATAGCATTTTACTACAGGCTTTTGCTGCAAAATAAAGCCTCCAGAGAGATAAAAGCACTCAATAATTAAAAAACGACCTATTTTCACATAGTGGTCAAATATTCAAAACATAAAATCTTCGAAACCGCTTATCACAGAACCCTCAAATTTGTTGCAATCTTATTAACTGTTTAAAATATAAAGAAAATCTAAGAACATGGGTTCCGGCCCTTTAAATTAGACATGGAATGACCCAATAATAAATTTTAAAGAAGAAAGCCGAATATGTTAGGTTTTAAAGTTTAACTTTATTAGTACCAGATTTTAAACCCTCAAACCCGCTTGAGGCGCAATTAACATCGCATCGCCGTGAACGTGGAAAAAACAGAAACTTTTTTCGTATGACCCACCGGTGGGTCACAACACAGTAGCCAAATTTTCTGCAAGACCCACTGGTTGATCGCATAGCAGTGAACGTGTTAAAGATGACTCAAGCAATTTTCACCTTTTCACGGGTTACAGTTTAATCGCTTCTTACAGTATGTTTCATCACTTATTGTTTTCCATTCGGTACCATTTGGTACATTTCAAACCTTGGATGAAAAAAGCCGAAAAAGCCAAACGCTAATTAAATAAAGTCAAAACACATAAAAGGCTTAAATAATACTATAAGGTAATTTGTGTGATAATAAATAACCTTTAAGGTCCAAGTTTATGTGGTAAGGTAAAATGACAAACATAACACGTTCACAACATACCAAACAAAATGAAAATTTTGATCTTAGGAAAAGCTCAGTTATCCTATACCTTTAGGCTGAAAATGTAATATTTTTTTGTCAAGTTTTTTATTGAAAAATACTTTGATTTGATGAGATTACCCTAAAGCGCAGTGTTTCTCAACCTTTTTGCTGTCTGCTAAAAGTAATAAAGCGGGGCTTTGCTAACTTGGTCCACTTCACTTAACTGTTTGAGGGACCAATACTTTAAATTTAAGTATGAGCCATTTTCTTTGTATTGCTTGCGATTTTCCCAAATGTGTAAAATATTGGGGCCCCTGGGGTTCGATATGTAGAAAGTAGGGTTGGCAAGTCTGTCAATTGACTGGTCAAATGCGGTCAATTGACGGCACTTTATTTAACAGGTACTCGCATTTGATTCAAATGTTGTAAATTTGTTAAGGGTTGTTTTGAGATTTGAGTTTTTAATAGAATCGATTGTAACTTTTTTTAATAATTCAAATATAAAATGGTGGTTGTTTTGAGATTTGAGTATTTAATAGAATCGATTGTAACTTTTTTTAATAATTCAAATATAAAATGGTGGGGTTTACCTGATGCAAACACATGTTCTGTGGTAATAACGAAGTGTTTGGAATGACAAAGTAGATTTATGTTGTTTAGAATAAATGCACTAGGGTTGGGCATTTGACCAAATATTGTCCTATTTGACGAGTATTTGACTGGTCAATTAACCAAATTTTATTTGACTAATCAATAGCCCAACCCTAATGCATTTATTCTAACAAAATAAATCTACTTTGCTATTACAAACACTTTGTTACTACCACAGAACATGTGTTTGCATCAGGTAAACCCTATGATTTTATATTTGAGTTCTCTAAAAAAGTTACAATCAAGATTATTGAAATCTGAAATCACAAAACAACCCTAAAAAAATGTACACTATTTGAATCCAATATAAGTATTTGACCAGTTAAATAAAGTGTGGTCAATTGGCCGTATTTGACCGGTCAATTGACAGGTTTGCCAACCCTAAAATGCACTATATGATTAATCGCGTTTGTCATAAAAGGAAACACTAGTTGGGATATACCACAATCTTAGGCTAGTTAGGAATTTAGAAGAACCAAATCCCTCGTCTCTACTGGACCCTGGTGATGATTTAGAAAATTCAGATAGTGCAAAAGTTGTGAAGAGAAAATATTTTTTTGCTGATGCCTTTACTTGTTAAATTTGGTTAACTTGGTGGTTGTAGTAATAGCAAAAATTACTACAATATGAAATACTTCTATACAGTATTGTTTGCAAGATGGGCATGGTTTTGCAAATATTCTTATAGATAGTCAAAAAATAATTGTTTTACAAACCATAGTACTTGAGCCAAAACGTTCATAAATTTATTTAAAGTTAAAGTTTATTTTTAACTTTAATTGCATTATGATAGTACGTATAGTATTTGACCAATATTTGACCTATTTGACGAGTATTTGACCGGTCAATTGATCGGATTTTATTTGACTGGTCAAATGCCCAACCCTAGTAGAAAGTAACGCAAAAAAATAAAAATCTACAAATACCTCATATCGCAATGCATATCATATTATTTGGGTTAAGGTGCGGGTTCGAGTTTGGGTGGGTCAAGCATTAATATATTTATTATTCATAAAAATGCTTGACCCACCAAAACACAAAGCCGCACCTTAACCCAAATAATATAAGTTACTTTCTATGTATTCAAACAAGAAAAAACGCCCCAAAATATCTTGCTTATAGAACCAAGCAAATCAAACGGGTTGGCGACCCATGGGTTGAGAAACACTGCGACCTGAAAACCCGAGGTATTATTTTAAAAGTCAGGAAAACTATAGTGCCTACATATCTTAAATCGAAAGTTGTGGGACTATATAGGGCGCTCTTTCACTATTGTACGTGAAAAGTTATGCAAAAAAAATAATAATAATAATACCGCATACCACAACGCATATTGTTTGGGTTAGGGTGCGGGTTAGCGTTTGGGTGAGGGTGGGTCAAGTAATATTATGTTTATTATTAATAATAACTTGACCCACCCTCAACCAAACGCTAACCCTAACCCAAACAATATGTGTTGTGGTATGCGGCATTTGAAAAAAAAAATTTTTTATTAATTTTTACGTACAATAGTGAAAGAGCGCCCCCTGATGCCTGTCACTGCAGACCAGTGGTTCTCAACCCTTTTTCTTTCGTGGCCCCATCATTTACGTTCCAAAAAATTCTGTGGCCCAATAAATTTTAATCAAAGAAAAAACTGTAAAATAGGTTTAGAACAAAACATAGCAGAACATATTTCAAAACAGATTATTTATTCAACCGTGCATAAGTTAGACACTTTGACTGAACAATAAATTTACATTCCTTTTTAATTCCTCCCCAAGCCATTATTTCTGTAAAATTAAATATAGTGACACAAATGAAACTAAATCTAGCTTTTTTAATTGGTCTGTTGCCCACCTGAAATGTTCTTATGGCCCACTGGTAGTGGTAGAGAAAGTGTTTCTCAACCTTTTCACTTGGGGGCGCACCTAGAGACGTATGCATTTAAATGACTTAGAATTAGTAAGCAAAAATATTTGAAAAGCTTTTAGAGATAGGTCGATTTAAACCTCTCAAAAATATAAGTTTGTTTGCATTATTATTTTAGGTAAATGGTCTTTTCAACACGACCGGAATGTTTTTTATTCAACTTCATGAAAAAATATACATTCATTTTAGTGTTAGGTTTGTGATGTCCAGTGAATTTGTAACTGTGCATTACTTCACCGCATATTTAATTTATTTTAATGATTTTTTCAGTGCCTGTATATCACCATCACTTGAAGTAAATTGGGTTGCATATGAAGCAAGCGGGTCGATTATGAGCCTCTTTTATGTCTTTTTGCCTAATGAATCAACCTCACTCCTTCAAGGTAGATTGTCTGAGTCTGATTAGAAATCCACACCAATTTTGTTGGCTGGTGTTTAGCAAGCCAGCAAAAGCCGGCAAGCCACACAACCTGTCTGTGTATCAACTGGCGACCAACTGGTAAAAATATTTACAGTATGAGAATAAAATGGGTGGGCTTGCGGGTGTGATTAATATCCTACGGCTAGAAGTTTTTCTGGTAAACGGCCTCACGGCTCAAACCGGTGTTTTTGCAATTTCTATCAGCACCAAAAAGCGAGCAACAGCAACACATTTCAAAATACGCAATAGCCTACGATAAATTCCATAGTATGTAATAATACATTAATTATTACTTATGACGCTACAGACACTCCAGCACAAAAGGAATTGCCGTCGTGAATATAACACGGCGGCTGCTTTTCGCATTATACCCGAAAGGTTGCTATTTTTTAACACAATTGACTTTTGTTAAAAAGTGCTTCATACGATTTGAGCGAAATGAACATGAACAAGGCAATAAGTCACACGAGTTGTAGCTTTTAGCAACACATTCAAGAACAAGATGTTTTCTTCTGTCGATAAGTCAACGAACGACAGGCATTTTGTTGTTGTCTCTTTGTCTCGTTCATGTCCTTCCGTCACACATGATGAAAAACGTGAAACTGTGAAAAACATAAAAGAAAGGAGGGGTAGTGATTTGTTCGGAATTAAATTCTATTGAATTTTAACATTGAGCAACATCTACTTATAAATTTGCATTTTTTTTTAATTTGCACAATTCGTTCAATGTAAGTTTTAATATAACGACGCATCACAAGAAAATACGCTTTGAAGTTGCTGCTTATTCAATATTGCTTTCTTCAAAAGGCAGGAAATGGGGTTTTCCTAAAGTTGTGAGTTGAAAGCTAATGTTTCGCGTGTGGATAAATCATTATGCTTGATACGAGGTATTTTAAACTCGTGTGTAAACGCGGCTGCGTATGATCAGAGAAAAAACAGACAAAACCCCAAAACGTACCAAATGTTTAAAAGAATTCGGAAATTTATCACGAAATTATTTCGTGCACAACAAAATTAAGTCGTGATTCACAAGCTTAACGCGTTGATTTCAAACTATTGAGATCCAATCACAAAAATTAGGCTCTTTTAAAATTTATCAAAAGATCGTGCGATCGACGTAGCTTAGACTTGACTTCATAGACATAGACTATACATAATTTGCGAAATGCAATACATAATGGTTTAACAAAAAGTCACATAAAAACAGTTTACAGACCTTTCGGTCGGTAATTTTACTTATTTATTTTTAAATATTTTTAAAAGTATAATAGCTTTTCACCTGATAAACTAGGTAGAATCAGTGTAGCATTTATCATGCAATATTACTTGATATTGGCTAATTCTACGTCACTATACACGTGACCGTTGTCCACTGACGCGTGACCTAACGCCGAATCGTGCGCTTTGATCGTTTCGCAAGCTATTCTATTATATACGTCTTACTGATAGCGGCTTGAATCACCGCTCTGTTTATCATGTGTTTCTGAGATTTGTTAATATACTCGACGGGCAACATCTACTGAGTGAAGTGTCTTTGCCTAGAGTACAAGAAGTTAAGGACAGGTATTCTAGCGGCCTGCTCCTTTGGAGTCGGATTAAGAACTTGTAAGAGTCTAGGCAGCCGTCGGCACTCGTCTTCAGAGCCAGCAGCCTTCTTACCCCTAACTAAACACCCCGATTCGCCACATCAGTTATTGTGAAATCCATGATTCCAAGCGGTTGTTTCTTTAGCTTTGCTGATGCTATGAGTCGTCTTAACGTATCGTTCGACTAAATCAATTCTTCCAAACGCTGGCTTCTTGCTGGTTCCAAACACAATAGTTTTCAGAGTTCGTTCGACGACTTTTCTTGTCCATAAGAAATAGAGTTCTTCCTCACTCGATGGCAACAATTTGATGCAACGTTGGTTGAATTATGAGAATCATTAATTGTCTTTTTGCCTAATGAATCAACCTCACTCCTTCAAGGTAGATTGTCTGAGTCTGATTACAAATCCACACAGTTTTTGTTGGCTGGTGTTTAGCAAGCAAGCCAGAAGCTGGCAAGTGTAATGATTTATGTTTCTATTGTTAACTCTGATTTCTATGGTATTTGCTTCTGTGCGTTTCTCCTTTCTTTTCCTTGCCTCTCTCCGTAATTATCATTATACGTCCCGCGTCTTGTTGCATTCTTTCCCTCCCTTTATAACTCGTGTAACTTTCCTATGCTTCGTCAGTCTTTGTCAGTTTCTCTTATTGGGTACTCTTTTATATTCGTTACTAATAACGTTCTGCAGAGACCGAACAAGAAGATGAAGAAGACAGCACAGAGAAAGAAGAGTAAAATCAGGATCTCATGCTAGGGGGCCAGAATAACGCACCCCTAATATCTAATAGTACCCCCGATCCAGGGGGGAAAAAGCGCACCACAGTGTTTTCATAATAATGTTTCACACCCCAAAACTCAACCCCCCAACTTTTAAAGTAAACTGAAATGGAGACCAACTTAAAAATCGCAACTTTTAATGTCAACGAACTAACCGATAAGACCAAACGCCACGCCATTTTTTCCTACCTAAAAAAATCATCTATAGATACTTATCTTTTGCAGGAGACCCACTCGACACCACAGGTTGAGTCAACCTGGGCTGCTGAGTGGACTCCTGGTGTTTCTTATTTTAATTCATCTCCCTCTATTTGACATGGAATTTCTATCAGAAAACATTGAGAACCATGAACTAATTTTGCATGGTAGACTTGCCATATCTTAGTAAATATGTGGACAAAATTTAAGTGCAAATTTTTACTGGGGTCATAGGTAACTGGGATATTAAAAGGACCCCACTTTTTGCTTTTTTTTTCGTTTCAACCCATGTTTCACAATAAATATTTTCCAACCCCTTTAATATTTTGTACTGAAATTTTCGCAGTTAAGAGATAATCCTGTAAACAACACTTCTACCAATTTTTAGTCAAATCCAAAAATGGGGTCTTGGCGAGGTTTCAAAATTAGGGGAAAATTTTAGCCGAGTGCTCGGAAAGGCCAACTTTGGATGTCTATGACCTTTTAGAGTGACAATGTAAACTATGTTTTTTTTAATATTTGGTAAAAGTACTATCACCTGTAAAAAAATTGGGCTGTTACCTTATTTAGTTTAACAGTAATAGGGCGTCAAACATGGTCCAAAATAGAAAAATTGCGCCCCCTCGGCAGACCCCCAAACTAAAAGCTTTATAACTCTGGCGTTTGTCGACAAATTACGCTCAAATTTTGCAGGTGTTCATTATATAGGATAGTGAAAAGGTGTGTAAAATTTAAGGGAAACCGGAGAGGTTGAATTTCTTGACTGTGTGAATTGACACGGAATGGCCCACCAGTGGTTCTCAACCTTATAAGTGTCCTGGCTACCTTCCATTAGCACTTAACACTTTGTGCTCCCTTTGCTCATGAATTCGAAAAACACTTTAAATACATCATAAGAGAGGTCTCTGGACATAACGCAAACCAAAACAAAATGGTTTAACTGGCTAAAAATTAAAATATAACATGCCTGTTGCCCCCTGAATAATTCTCCGTGCTCCCCCTGGGGCCCAAAGGACACGGTTGAACAATGCTGTCTTTATTATTATGTTTTTTATTTCATGAAACAAAACCATTTATTTGAATTTTTTTATACCTAGTTAATCAATTTTCAGTTAGTGAAAATTTGAAATTGATAAAATTAATAAAAAAATGTACCCAGTTGTCATATTTATGCAAAATTAAGGCAATTCTAATCATCGAAAACAAAAAAAAGTAGTAGTCTAAAACGAATATTTATCATGTAAATTTTAGAATATTACATCTAGAATTATATCAAAACATTTAAATCTAGATGAAAATTATCTAAAATAGCAACCATGTGTCTGGTCAAATTTATGCGGCTATCTGTTCCATCTCCCTGGTTTTATTAGGTTTGATACGATGGTATTTGCTATAATCAATTTTATAACATACTGTGTAAATTGAAACCTCAGGTAACAGGCAGTGGTATAACCTCCACACTATCAACAAACATAGTTAACAAAATGTCTGCGAAGTTTCATACTTTGTCTTATTTCTTGTATGTATTTGTTTTTCTAGAACTTTATACAATATGTTGAATAGAAATATTTCAGCCAATGTGTTATTGTATGTCTTTTCTATAGTTGTATGTAAAGTTGCAAAAGTCAGTGTATTAACACATTTTTTGGTCACTTTTTATTGTATTATAAAGTGCTCAAATTTGAAACCTAATTACCAATTTCTAATTGTAAAAATAAGAACCACTTTAGAAAGTCAAAATACTATGTTGTCTAAAGATTATTTTGCAAACATAAAAATTGAAAAAAAACTGCAGAAAGCTTCGAAAAGTCTTCGGAAGTCATAAACTATAAATGCAATTTTCATATAGAAGAAATAATCACATAGTGTTTTAAGCATCATTTTTGAAACTAGCACCCCAACAAATGGGGGAATAGCATTTTACTACAGGCTTTTGCTGCAAAATAAAGCCTCCAGAGAGATAAAAGCACTCAATAATTAAAAAACGACCTATTTTCACATAGTGGTCAAATATTCAAAAAATAAAATCTTCGAAACCGCTTATCACAGAACCCTCAAATTTGTTGCAATCTTATTAACTGTTTAAAATATAAAGAAAATCTAAGAACATGGGTTCCGGCCCTTTAAATTAGACATGGAATGACCCAATAATAAATTTTAAAGAAGAAAGCCGAATATGTTAGGTTTTAAAGTTTAACTTTATGAGTACCAGATTATAAACCCTCAAACCCGTTTGAGGCGCAATTAACATCGCATCGCCGTGAACGTGGAAAAAGCAGTAACTTTTATCGTATGACCCACCGGTGGTTCACAACACAGTAGCCAAATTTTCTGCAAGACCCACTGGTTGATCGCATAGCAGTGAACGTGTTAAAGATGACTCAAGCAATTTTCACCTTTTCACGGGTTACAGTTTAATCGCTTCTTACAGTATGTTTCATCACTTATTGTTTTCCATTCGGTAACATTTGGTACATTTCAAACCTTGGATGAAAAAAGCCGAAAAAGCCAAACGCTAATTAAATAAAGTCAAAACACATAAAAGGCTTTAATAATTACTATAAGGTAATTTGTGTGATAATAAATAACCTTTAAGGTCCAAGTTTATGTGGTAAGGTAAAATGACAAACATAACACGTTCACAACATACCAAACAAAATGAAAATTTTGATCTTAGGAAAAGCTCAGTTATCCTATACCTTTAGGCTGAAAATGTAATATTTTTTGTCAAGTTTTTTATTGAAAAATACTTTGATTTGATGAGATTACCCTAAAGCGCAGTGTTTCTCAACCTTTTTGCTGTCTGCTAAAAGTAATAAAGCGGGGCTTTGCTAACTTGGTCCACTTCACTTAACTGTTTGAGGGACCAATACTTTAAATTTAAGTATGAGCCATTTTCTTTGTATTGCTTGCGATATTCCCAAATGTGTGAAATATTGGGGCTCTTGCGGTTCGATATGTAGAAAGTAGGGTTGGCAAGTCTGTCAATTGACTGGTCAAAGGCGGTCAATTGACGGCACTTTATTTAACAGGTACTCGCATTTGATTCAAATGTTGTAAATTTGTTAAGGGTTGTTTTGAGATTTGAGTTTTTAATAGAATCGATTGTAACTTTTTTTAATAATTCAAATATAAAATGGTGGTTGTTTTGAGATTTGAGTTTTTAATAGAATCGATTGTAACTTTTTTTAATAATTCAAATATAAAATGGTGGGGTTTACCTGATGCAAACACATGTTCTGTGGTAATAACGAAGTGTTTGGAATGACAAAGTAGATTTATGTTGTTTAGAATAAATGCACTAGGGTTGGGCATTTGACCAAATATTGTCCTATTTGACGAGTATTTGACTGGTCAATTAACCAAATTTTATTTGACTAATCAATAGCCCAACCCTAATGCATTTATTCTAACAAAATAAATCTACTTTGCTATTACAAACACTTTGTTACTACCACAGAACATGTGTTTGCATCAGGTAAACCCTATGATTTTATATTTGAGTTCTCTAAAAAAGTTACAATCAAGATTATTGAAATCTGAAATCACAAAACAACCCTAAAAAAATGTACACTATTTGAATCCAATATAAGTATTTGACCAGTTAAATAAAGTGTGGTCAATTGGCCGTATTTGACCGGTCAATTGACAGGTTTGCCAACCCTAAAATGCACTATATGATCAATCGCGTTTGTCATAAAAGGAAACACTAGTTGGGATATACCACAATCTTAGGCTAGTTAGGAATTTAGAAGAACCAAATCCCTCGTCTCTACTGGACCCTGGTGATGATTTAGAAAATTCAGATAGTGCAAAAGTTGTGAGGAGAAAATATTTTTTTACTGATGCATTTACTTGTTAAATTTTGTTAACTTGGTGCAAAGAGATTATAACCATGAGGACAAACTCTCACTTTTGCCTTTTTTCTTTTGCCTTTAAGCAATGCATTCTACTTTCGACAGCCGTCACGGTCTGATTCACAATAAGAAAAACATCATCTTTTCGATTTAAGCCTGTTATAAAAATGTACGCTTTTGGCGTAATCTGTTGTTTAATGACCCCTAGTCCTAATTTAAACCGTTTTCTGTTTACAAAATTGACTTGGTAGGACAGGCAAGGTTATCACAAGTTGCGTGACACTTTCTTAGGACCCTACTGTACATTTTTGAAAGGTGTATTACTGTTAAAATGTACGCGATTGAGCTATGTCGTTGATTTCGGGGCTCTTTCCATTTGGTACGTAGAAAGTAACGCAAAAAACGGTCTACAAATGCCGCTTAACGCAACGCACATCATTATTTTATTATTAATAATAATGTTTTACCAACCCAAACTCAAACCCGCACCGTAACCCAAATAATGTGCGTTGCGGTATGCGGTATTTGTTGACCTTTTTTGCGTTACTTTCTACGTACCAAATCGATGGAGCGCCTTGGTTACCACTTCTAGGCGTTAAGATTTATGTGAGGAATTGCCTTATAAATTAAATTAATACCACTTCGTTTGTTCTAAATCTCAAGGTGCCGAACTCATTAAACTTAACTATATGGCGGTGTTAATTAACTCCTTAATGTAAATGATATAGGTATTTTGCATTGTACACTGTACAGAGCCTATTACAGAAAAAGCAACTTTTGGTAAACCAAACCCATAAATGATTTGGCTTTAGTGTACAAATTTTAGTAAAAATTGTAGAATTCCAAATTTGATGAGTGTGCCGCAAATTAAAATTCTTTTTCGAGGGCGTCGCAAAAAAAGTTTGCGAACCACTGCCTTAAATTACTATTGGAATACAAATGTATCTATTTCTATATTACTGTTTAAGATCCCAAATTTAGCGGTGGGGCGCAGTGGTACTATGCAGCTTGCGAAAAAAATTTTGAAGTGCAAATTTTGTCTGTCCCTTGGTGGTAATTAAGCTTAAAAATTAGTAATTTGCCAGCTTTTCTTACATGAAGTAAGTTGGAATAATATTTGGTTGTATACCAATTTAATTTAAATAAACAAATTTGCTGTACTTGGTAAATGGTAACGGCCATTGCTCATTTAGGAAATGTTCTTTACGCAATATATACTTATCCTAAAGAATACTTTCCACTTTCACAGTAATTTTTCTTTAGTATGCCAGTGTTCAGTGCGCAAATTAAATTTATGCCGTACTGCTGCTCTAAATAGTCTTCTATATACCTGTTCCAGTGTTACAAATTAAGACACATTCAAATTGATACCATAAACTAAAAAGTAATACCAAATTCTTTGAAAACATCGTTTAAACCAGCGGTTCCCAACCTTTTTGGTGCCGTGACCCTTTTATAACATTTGCCAAGTTGCGGTGACCCCAAGGATAAAATTAGTTGGGTTGATCCTCCTTCACTGCACTTTTGGAGCTAACTAGTAGGCTACTAGGCTATATATTAATTTTGACTTCTAAATAAATAAACAACACAACAAATCAACTTATAAACACAACAATTTGTTCAGTGAGAAGGCTGTGCTTGCTTCTTTTTAGCCAGATCTTCAATCCTTGGAGCTGTAGGGGTATGGGCCCGATTAATGAGTCTTCATTTATATAATTGCCAAGATGAATCGACCACACTCCTACAAGATTTGAGATGGCCTGTCTTCGTGAGGCCATTCAGGTCCAATTCTTTCCTTTAGTTCAGATACATGAACAGTCAATTTTTGCTGTCTTCAGTCAAAGCTGTAAAAGCCTCTCTCT
Organism: Ascidiella aspersa; assembly: GCF_963924565.1. Taxonomy (NCBI): domain Eukaryota; kingdom Metazoa; phylum Chordata; class Ascidiacea; order Phlebobranchia; family Ascidiidae; genus Ascidiella; species Ascidiella aspersa. The sequence goes on along the minus strand of NC_139454.1, from coordinate 14,324,504 downwards.
GGTTCAGTCACAAAAGCACTCAAGTTTGCTGTCTGAGTAGAAGCTATAAAAGCCTCTATCTGGTTCATATTGATTGAACACGCTATTTATAGACGAGAATCAGTTAAGAAAATTTCTGCGATAAAGAAAGATTTACGTCATTAATTCTTATAATACTTAACAAAATATCACGTGATAACAAGGCGTGGTCTAAACCTTTTTTCTCTCGACTCTTATAGACGGAAATAATATTTTTGTCCAAATATGGCTTGAACAAAAGCGCTTCGATCTACATTGCGACGTAACTGGCGTTCGATTCTAAAAATAATGGATTGTTGACAATAAGGCGAATTTCAAAACAAAGCGCTCACATTAAACGGATATACGTAACATCACATACAGCTCTGACGCATAAAAATTGGTGTAACAAGGCATTCGTTGCAAACTCTAGCAAGAGATATCGGCAATCGAATTTAAAGAAAAACTTTCATGACGCAACATTAAGGCGATAAAACAAAGAATTAATTTGATGTGCTGACGTGTTGCGACAAATACTCCCTTTGCAAAGGTTTTGCAGTCATTTCGAATATATAGGAATGACATTCTTTTCCAATTGTTTTCGTGTGTTGTGTTTCAGCTGTTGTGAAATGCTTATGGAGCATTGGACGCGAAATTGTCCGATCATTTAACGCATTTGCGCAATTGTTTTTGGTTCGATTCCTGATTCCTCGAGAAAATTTTCGTTTGTGCCTGAACTGGCAACGAGGATTTTGATGTCAGCGTTCGCTGGTTGCTTGAAATGTGTTTCATCGACACGCCAGAGCAGTTTGCTGTGGCTTTTTTGCTTTTCAGGAAATCTGTGCGGCTTGCAGGTGAAAATCCCTGCGCGGTGCGTTGCAATTCTGACGTCACCAGGAAGCCGTTGTTTTGCGCGTTGCATCTCGATCTATCGCTTTGTCCAACGCTTGTTGTGTTTGTTTTCTGAAATTTCAAAATATTTTTCCGGCAGATGTGTGTTCGAAATTATCTGTAGCAACACTCAGTATTCAAGTTATTTATATTTTGGTTATAGACACACATATTTTCTATACTTATATATATATATAGGCGCGACAGGTTACACTTAAAGTTTGAGACAATTAATTACTGCAATTTGTAATTACTCACGTTACATCTTTTGCGATTCAATACAAAATTAAATTCTATTGAATTTTAACATTGAGCAACATTTCCTTAAAAATTTGCATTTTTTTTTAGTTTGCACAATTCGTTCAATGTAAGTTTTAAAATAACGACGCATCACAAGAAAATACGCTTTGAAATTGCTGCTTTTTCACTATTAATTTTAACACAGGCAGGTAATGGGCTTATCCCTAATTCGTGTTTATAGACTTACACGATTTTGAAGCATATATTTCGCGTGTGGGAAAATCATTATGCTTTTCTTCGAGGTATTTAGACTCGTGTTTGTTTTTAACTACCTAACTAAACGCGGCTGCGTATGACGAGAGTTCCCTAAACTAAAACCCAAAAACGTACCAAATGTTTAAAAGAATTCGGAAATTTAACACAAAATTATTTCGTGCACAACAAAATTAAATCATGATTCACAAGTTTAACGCGTTGATTTCAAACTATTGAGCTCCAAGCACAAAAATTAAGCTCCTTTAACATTTATCAAAATATCGTGCGATCGACGTTTAAGCTTAGACTTCATAGATATAGACTATACATAATTTGCGAAATGCGATACATAATGGTTTAATAAAAAGTCGCATTAAAACAATTTACAGACCTTTCAGTCGATATTTTTACTTATTATATATATAATTTTGTTTTTATTTTAAAAGATAATAGATTTTTCACCTGATAAACTAGGCAGAATTAGTTATAGTGAAATCCATGTGCAATTGCGTTTTCCATGATTCCAAACGGTGGTGATGTCTTTTATCGGCAACGCTTGTTTGTATTTCGTGTTTCGAATTCCAAGCAAATGCTTTGCTGGCGCTATGGAGCGTCTCTTCACGTATCTTTCGATGAGATTAATTTCTTCTAAAGCTGGCTTCTTGCAAGTTCCAAACATGACAGTTTTTAGGCGGCCGTTTGTAGGTGGTCCATACAGATTAAGGCACATCTTTTCTTTGAGCTTCGTTTCTTCAGTCTTCTTGGGAAAGTAGTTTGCAGGTGGTTCGTTCGGATTTAGATTCAACTTTTCTTGAGCTTCGTTGCTCACTCGGGTCGCGCCAATTTGTAGGGGTGTGGTCTGATAATGAGTCTTCATTTATATAATTGCCAAGATGAATCGACCACACTCCTACAAGATTTGAGATGGCCTGTCTTCGTGAGGCCATTCAGGTCCAATTCTTTCCTTTAGTTCAGATACATGAACAGTCAATTTTTGCTGTCTTCAGTCAAAGCTGTAAAAGCCTCTCTCTGGTTCAGTCACAAAAGCACTCAAGTTTGCTGTCTGAGTAGAAGCTATAAAAGCCTCTATCTGGTTCATATTGATTGAACACGCTATTTATAGACGAGAATCAGTTAAGAAAATTTCTGCGATAAAGAAAGATTTACGTCATTAATTCTTATAATACTTAACAAAATATCACGTGATAACAAGGCGTGGTCTAAACCTTTTTTCTCTCGACTCTTATAGACGGAAATAATATTTTTGTCCAAATATGGCTTGAACAAAAGCGCTTCGATCTACATTGCGACGTAACTGGCGTTCGATTCTAAAAATAATGGATTGTTGACAATAAGGCGAATTTCAAAACAAAGCGCTCACATTAAACGGATATACGTAACATCACATACAGCTCTGACGCATAAAAATTGGTGTAACAAGGCATTCGTTGCAAACTCTAGCAAGAGATATCGGCAATCGAATTTAAAGAAAAACTTTCATGACGCAACATTAAGGCGATAAAACAAAGAATTAATTTGATGTGCTGACGTGTTGCGACAAATACTCCCTTTGCAAAGGTTTTGCAGTCATTTCGAATATATAGGAATGACATTCTTTTCCAATTGTTTTCGTGTGTTGTGTTTCAGCTGTTGTGAAATGCTTATGGAGCATTGGACGCGAAATTGTCCGATCATTTAACGCATTTGCGCAATTGTTTTTGGTTCGATTCCTGATTCCTCGAGAAAATTTTCGTTTGTGCCTGAACTGGCAACGAGGATTTTGATGTCAGCGTTCGCTGGTTGCTTGAAATGTGTTTCATCGACACGCCAGAGCAGTTTGCTGTGGCTTTTTTGCTTTTCAGGAAATCTGTGCGGCTTGCAGGTGAAAATCCCTGCGCGGTGCGTTGCAATTCTGACGTCACCAGGAAGCCGTTGTTTTGCGCGTTGCATCTCGATCTATCGCTTTGTCCAACGCTTGTTGTGTTTGTTTTCTGAAATTTCAAAATATTTTTCCGGCAGATGTGTGTTCGAAATTATCTGTAGCAACACTCAGTATTCAAGTTATTTATATTTTGGTTATAGACACACATATTTTCTATACTTATATATATATATAGGCGCGACAGGTTACACTTAAAGTTTGAGACAATTAATTACTGCAATTTGTAATTACTCACGTTACATCTTTTGCGATTCAATACAAAATTAAATTCTATTGAATTTTAACATTGAGCAACATTTCCTTAAAAATTTGCATTTTTTTTTAGTTTGCACAATTCGTTCAATGTAAGTTTTAAAATAACGACGCATCACAAGAAAATACGCTTTGAAATTGCTGCTTTTTCACTATTAATTTTAACACAGGCAGGTAATGGGCTTATCCCTAATTCGTGTTTATAGACTTACACGATTTTGAAGCATATATTTCGCGTGTGGGAAAATCATTATGCTTTTCTTCGAGGTATTTAGACTCGTGTTTGTTTTTAACTACCTAACTAAACGCGGCTGCGTATGACGAGAGTTCCCTAAACTAAAACCCAAAAACGTACCAAATGTTTAAAAGAATTCGGAAATTTAACACAAAATTATTTCGTGCACAACAAAATTAAATCATGATTCACAAGTTTAACGCGTTGATTTCAAACTATTGAGCTCCAAGCACAAAAATTAAGCTCCTTTAACATTTATCAAAATATCGTGCGATCGACGTTTAAGCTTAGACTTCATAGATATAGACTATACATAATTTGCGAAATGCGATACATAATGGTTTAATAAAAAGTCGCATTAAAACAATTTACAGACCTTTCAGTCGATATTTTTACTTATTATATATATAATTTTGTTTTTATTTTAAAAGATAATAGATTTTTCACCTGATAAACTAGGCAGAATTAGTTATAGTGAAATCCATGTGCAATTGCGTTTTCCATGATTCCAAACGGTGGTGATGTCTTTTATCGGCAACGCTTGTTTGTATTTCGTGTTTCGAATTCCAAGCAAATGCTTTGCTGGCGCTATGGAGCGTCTCTTCACGTATCTTTCGATGAGATTAATTTCTTCTAAAGCTGGCTTCTTGCAAGTTCCAAACATGACAGTTTTTAGGCGGCCGTTTGTAGGTGGTCCATACAGATTAAGGCACATCTTTTCTTTGAGCTTCGTTTCTTCAGTCTTCTTGGGAAAGTAGTTTGCAGGTGGTTCGTTCGGATTTAGATTCAACTTTTCTTGAGCTTCGTTGCTCACTCGGGTCGCGCCAATTTGTAGGGGTATGGTCTGATAATGAGTCTTCATTTATATAATTGCCAAGATGAATCGACCACACTCCTACAAGATTTGAGATGGCCTGTCTTCGTGAGGCCATTCAGGTCCAATTCTTTCCTTTAGTTCAGATACATGAACAGTCAATTTTTGCTGTCTTCAGTCAAAGCTGTAAAAGCCTCTCTCTGGTTCAGTCACAAAAGCACTCAAGTTTGCTGTCTGAGTAGAAGCTATAAAAGCCTCTATCTGGTTCATATTGATTGAACACGCTATTTATAGACGAGAATCAGTTAAGAAAATTTCTGCGATAAAGAAAGATTTACGTCATTAATTCTTATAATACTTAACAAAATATCACGTGATAACAAGGCGTGGTCTAAACCTTTTTTCTCTCGACTCTTATAGACGGAAATAATATTTTTGTCCAAATATGGCTTGAACAAAAGCGCTTCGATCTACATTGCGACGTAACTGGCGTTCGATTCTAAAAATAATGGATTGTTGACAATAAGGCGAATTTCAAAATAAAGCGCTCACATTAAACGGATATACGTAACATCACATACAGCTCTGACGCATAAAAATTGGTGTAACAAGGCATTCGTTGCAAACTCTAGCAAGAGATATCGGCAATCGAATTTAAAGAAAAACTTTCATGACGCAACATTAAGGCGATAAAACAAAGAATTAATTTGATGTGCTGACGTGTTGCGACAGAGCAGTCTTTGCAAGAGCACAACGCAGATCATCTTCTGCATCAAGTCTGCTCCTGTATTTAGATTTTATAACCAACAAGCTTAAAAAGCCTGTTTCACAAAGGTATGTTGTTGGAAAAGGAAGAATCAGGTGCAATGCGATCTCAGACAGAACGGGATATGACTGCAAACTCTTGATCCAAAATTTGGTAACTGACATTGAAGAAAAATCAGTTTTTGCTGCATCACTGGTAATGAGTTCAATGAACTCCTCTTGTGCATTCTCAGGAACATCTTCAACTCTGATGGTGAATGGGCTTCTTGCAAGTGCAAATGGTGTGTCAGGTAAATTAGGAAAATATCTTGAAATTTCTTCTTCAAGAATTTTGAAGTGTTCTTTGACAGAAAGTATTGTTCTATTCATTGTTTCCTGTTCAATATCATTTTCCTCAAAGAAAGCAGATAAGTTCGGCAACATGTAAATTCTATTTTCATCCAATTTTTTTTGCCAAAGTTGAAGTTTCAACTTGAATGCTCGGATCTTTTCTGACAAGTCTAGGCATGTTGCATTTGGTCCTTGGAGAGACAAATTTAACTCATTTAAGATTGCAAAGATGTCAACCAAGTAAGCAATTTTGTGAAGTTGGTTTTTGTCGCCGAAAAGTGCTTCAAACTGTGGTTTAGATTTTTGATTAAAAAATGTTTTCAATTCATCACGAAGATCAAAAACACGTTTCAAAACTTTGCCTCTGGACAACCATCTCACACTAGTGTGAAATAACAGAACATTATTGGATGCATCCAACTCACTGCCAACTTTTGAAAATAGGCGGCTGTTTAAAGCACTAGCTTTTACAAAATTCACGACACTTACAACGCTTTTCATTGTATCTTGGAATTCTTGTGGCAAAGTCTTCGTTGCTAACACTTGTCGATGAATCATACAGTGAGTTCCGATGGCTTTCGGTGATGCATTGATTACCAAACGTTGAAATCCAGACCTACATCCCAGCATTGCTGGAGCACCGTCTGTGCAAACACCATAAACATTTTCCCAAGGAATGCCATGATTTTGCAGAAATGATCCAACTGTGTCAAAGACATCGCGTGCAGTAGTTGTCGTTTCAAGTGGTTTGCAAAAAAGAAACTCATCTTTGAAATCACCTTCATAAATGTACCTCACGTAAACCAGTAACTGAGAACAGTTTGCCACATCTGTTGATTCATCAAGCTGGATACTAAATATTCCAAGTGGAGCTGATTTCATTTCCTGGATTACTTGCTCCATAATATCAGCAGACATGTCGTCTATTCTTCTACTGACGGTGTTATTAGACAAGGATATTGTATTCAGTTTGTTACCATATTCAGCTCCAAGCATAACTCGAACAACGTCTTTGGTTGCTGGCAGCAGCAACTCCTCGGCAATGGTGTGAGGTTTCTTGGCTTTGGCGATTCTGAGAGCCACCAAATATGAAGCTTCAATGGCTGCCACATTTTGCTGTTGGTACTTGCCCCCAGAATCCAGCCTGTTTTTTTTGACACAATCAGCTTTGTTCTTAAAATACCACACATCCTTGCCCGCAAAGTTTGGATGCTTAGCGTCAAAATGGCGTTTCATTTTGTTGGGCTTCATCGATTCAGCTGACATAATTGTGTTGCAAATGACACATTGTGGCTTTTCAATTCCTGCGTCAACTACGAAAGTAAATCCATACTTCAAAAATTCCTCACAATATTTTCTTTTCCTAGGCCTAATACTTGTCTCTCGATTCATCATGGGAAATCTGAAATTTTACAAAATAAATTTTAGTTTATGGCGCCCGTTATTATTAAACTCTTTCCAATGGGTACTTTTTTGCTTTTTTAAGTCTAGCAAATGTTATCAGTCGCTTTTGAAAGTTCTGTAGGCTAGGCTAGCTATCGTAGGCTACCTATGGTTGATGCCGGGAATTCAATAGTAAGCCTACACTGGCTTGCCTAGGCTATCAACTGATGCAAAAATAATAGTCTAGCTCTCAACATGCTTCCTGGCTGCTCAATGTTTGAAGATTTAACTTTTTTTCTCACAAATATCAACAAAAATCGCGACCTCAAGTCCAACTTTTGCTTAAATGCATTTCAGCAATCAGCAATTAAATTGTTATTTTCATGGTAAAGGCCTTTGTGACGTAATGAATTACCTGAAATCAAACGAGTAAATTCTGTAATTTTTCATGGCCGCTAAACTGCCGTTAAAATCTTGCTTTCCGAGCATATTTGCCATTATTAAACGAAAATCCTGTAATGAGGCCCAGGGTGTTCTGGTTTGTCTAGTACTCTAGTAAAATCGCGATGCGCTCTGCGGTGAGCTGACCATTGTTAAGAGTTAACTTTCTAAATTTCTAAACTAATGAAATTCTAAACTTTTCAGAAGGCCTCAGGTGACCCGAGGCAAATTGTCAGGCGACCCCAGTTGGGGTCGCGACCCACAGGTTGGGAACCGCTGGTTTAAACGAAAATTTTTTGCACCTTGGTTTGCTGTATGAAATATTTAACTAGCAAATATTATTGGTGGTGTGCTGTTTGTGCGAGTGAAGCAAGCAATTACCATTTGTAAGGTAGTTACATTTGGAATCAGTAGTTACCAGATGTCACTGAATTCAGTTAATAATTTTGCAAAATATATTATATTTGATTGCTCAGTATTGGAGTATGTTATTGTAATGTTAAACTTCTCCACTTGGTTTATTTTTATAGAACTTGCTCATATTTACTAGTATAATAAGAACACATATTATTCGTCTGTAACTGTGATTCAGCCATTCTGGGATTATGTTGGACATTGCTTAAAGACATATCAACAGTACACTGGGAAAAAAAATATATATATTCAGTCTATTCCTCAAAGATACAACAAACCTCTGGTAAGATTATTGTGACAATGAGATCATAGTGTAAGGCAAACCATTATGGAATAGAGTATCTATTTTACTTATAAACAAAACTTTAAACTGCTAACTGTCCATGGGTAAAGTTTATCTAGTTTAGGGCTACCCAAGTTTTCAGGCTGTGACCTCATTTATTATATTAAACTTTTTGACCCACTAGGTTTAACAGTTTAAAAAATAACATTTCTCGATGACTGTCTGCTTTGGCATGCATTTATTGAAGTAATGTGCGTTTCATAATTTGCCATTAACATACCAAACAGAAAAAATAACAATTTTATGAATGTAGCACTTTGTGTAAAATTTAACTCCATGAGCAACCCCCAGTTTGGAAAGCCCTGGTCTAGTTATACAAAACTTCCGAGTAATTTTACCAATGTTTTGTTTGTGTATGTTACACTGTTTTTCTATTATTCAGGTTGGAAAACTGATTGGGAACCTCTACTTAAAAAGTTCTGGTCACAGAATGAGCAGATTATTTAAAGAGTAAAATAAATTCCTTCAAATTTTCCCCCCTTTGACCATTTGTTGTTCTGTAAGAAGCCTATTAATTAATGTGAAACTTTATTCTCTTGTAGATAACATATGACACTGCTTTACACAAATTCCTACTGGTAATTGTTTGGGCTTTTCAGTGATTTTGATTTTTTAAGTCAGGGTTGTCCAAGGTTGCACAGTATTTCTTACATATTCTTTACGGGCCACAAAGCAGACTATACATGCGTGCCAGGAGCAGATAAACGATTTTCGTTTGTAACTGTCGAAAGATATATAAACTGCACAAACTTTCTGCTATCACCAAATTGTCAAATAAAATCGAGCGATAATAACTTTTTTGCCAAGTGATAGTAAACTGGTTTGTTTAATGGTGTAATCGGAAAAATGTAACCCTAACCAAACCATTGCAGGATGCTCGCTGATTGTTGGTCACTTATATTTCTTTAAAATAAACCCTGTACGCATTACAATAATTCAACAGTGCTTCGCGAGCCACAAACAACGATGTCGGGCCTGGGTTTTGGACCACCCTGCCTTAAGTAATCAATTTTTGTTAAAAGAGTCATTATTTTCCTACTTATTGGTACACCTTATATGCAAACTCAGGCAAGCAAAACAAAATAATGTTTATTTAAAATTTATTTGGTTAAACGTGGTAAGAATCAATCAATTTAAAGAATAAATAAAGTTCTTTATTGACACCAGATTCCAGAGGCCACTTCAGTATTGTTTTCGTTTTGTCTAGTACCTGGTCAACAGCGTCTGTATGAACACAATTTATCGACCAATATATTGCAAATGTTTTTTTATAATTTTATTAAATTATCTCTTTGCACTGATTTAGTATACTTAAATTTCAAAGTGTGTATTACAAAGTAAACGTTTTGTTTTATATGAATAAAATATTTATAAATTTTTACTTTGTCGTCAAAAGAGTTGTTAAGTTATTACTTATTCTGAATAAATTTCAGCAAATAAATTATAGACTCTAAAAGTATAGTGGCTTAATTTAGAGTAAATAAAAATATCCACACAGAACTAGGTAGCATATTGTACAGGTTTGAAATCAGGACTGCTGAGTCGGCCTCGAGGAGTCGGTTTGTTTTGCTGGAGTCGGACTCGGGACTCGAGTAAGACCATGTAAAACTACACGAGTCTCTAGTCTGAAATGCGCAGTAAACTAATATGACCACCAACTGAAAATTGTAAAGGTGGAATAGCATGTGGTGGAATATTTTCCAACCATGTATTATGAATGAGTTATACGACACCCCTATAAGTGGTAGCTAAATATCCATGTAATTTTGGTTACGTAAATTGGCGGAATACAGGCTGTTTAGTCAGGGCCGGACTCGGGACTCGACAAAATGCCACATTTAACTGGAGTCGGACTAGGGTTATTTTTAACCGACTCCGCAGTACTGTTTGAAATAATTATTTTTTGTCATTTTCAATGTAAGTTTGCGAAAAGTATTTTTTACCTCGAGTGCTTCTCATCTTTTCTCCCTTATAGCAAAAGTTTGGAGCTTACTTGCTGGAGGTTGTAGTTGAATATATCAAAGCCCATGTATAGAAGTAGGTGACATCTTGTAAACAGCTTAAATATATATATATCTTTATTCAGTTTAAACTTGATTGGATAACTGGTTGTAAAAGAATAAAGATTATTATTACATTTAATTTCAACAGATTAGAAAGCTGCGTAATCTGGTGATTTCCTTTTTTAAATGAACAATATTACTCACTAAATTTGTGTTCACCAAACCCTATCCACTAAACTGGTACCAAACTGTGTAATGTTAATATTTCTTAACACCAAAACTAAAGAATAATTGAATATATTACAAGATCCCTACTCTAATTTGCTTTAAGTGTTTTACTGTAATGCTAAAATAAACGAAACTGGGGCAATAAAAATAACTTTAAACAATATTGTAATTTTTTGTTTATTGTACTTATTGTACTATATAAGCGAACACAAAAAGTTGTACCAAAAGGCTTACTAGTAATACTAAAAAAATGTAAATTCCTCTCCGGCACCCCGGTTTGGAACCACTGGTCTACTCTACAGCAACGCGTTGTACGCTTCCGCAGTCATTAACTTGACGACGTTGGCGCGCCAACGAGTGTGTTACCATATTATATACCGGTAGTACTTATGGTCAGCTGATATTGTATGCCCTTTTTTAAGTGCGTTTACACGAAACTCGACAATGAAAGTTTGACACCTAATTCAAACATAACTTTTAAACTGTCAGAAATGTCGAACCTTAATATATATAAGCTGGTTGCTCCAAAATTTTACTTAACCAACATGCAAGTCAAGCCCAGTTGTTTACGTTTTACTATTATGCACTAGAGCGGAACGCTGTCGAAAGTAGAACAATGAGCTACGTCACAGTTTGTCCTCATGGTTATAATCTCTTTGCTTGGTGGTTGTAGTAATAGCAAAAATTACTACAATATGAAATACTTCTATACAGTATTGTTTGCAAGATGGGCATGGTTTTGCAAATATTCTTATAGATAGTCAAAAAATAATTGTTTTACAAACCATAGTACTTGAGCCAAAACGTTTATAAATTTATTTAAAGTTAAAGTTTATTTTTAACTTTAATTGCATTATGATAGTATGTATAGTATTTGACCTATTTGACGAGTATTTGACCGGTCAATTGATCGGATTTTATTTGACTGGTCAAATGCCCAACCCTAGTAGAAAGTAACGCAAAAAAATAAAAATCTACAAATGCCTCATATCGCAATGCATATCATATTATTTGGGTTAAGGTGCGGGTTCGAGTTTGGGTGGGTCAAGCATTAATATATTTATTATTCATAAAAATGCTTGACCCACCAAAACACAAAGCCGCACCTTAACCCAAATAATATAAGTTACTTTCTATGTATTCAAACAAGAAAAAACGCCCCAAAATATCTTGCTTATAGAACCAAGCAAATCAAACGGGTTGGCGACCCATGGGTTGAGAAACACTGCGACCTGAAAACCCGAGGTATTATTTTAAAAGTCAGGAAAACTATAGTGCCTACATATCTTAAATCGAAAGTTGTGGGACTATATAGGGCGCTCTTTCACTATTGTACGTGAAAAGTTATGCAAAAAAAAATAATAATAATAATACCGCATACCACAACGCATATTGTTTGGGTTAGGGTGCGGGTTAGCGTTTGGGTGAGGGTGGGTCAAGTAATATTATGTTTATTATTAATAATAACTTGACCCATCCTCAACCAAACGCTAACCCGCACCCTAACCCAAACAATATGTGTTGTGGTATGCGGCATTTGAAAAAAAAATTTTTTATTAATTTTTACGAACAATAGTGAAAGAGCGCCCCCTGATGCCTGTCACTGCAGACCAGTGGTTCTCAACCTTTTTTCTTTCGTGGCCCCATCATTTACGTTCCAAAAAATGCTGTGGCCCGATAAATTTTAATCAAAGAAAAAACTGTAAAGTAGGTTTAGAACAAAACATAGCAGAATATATTTCAAAACAGATTATTTATTCAACCGTGCATAAGTTAGACACTTTGACTGAACAATAAATTTACATTCCTTTTTAATTCCTCCCCAAGCCATTATTTCTGTAAAATTAAATATAGTGACACAAATGAAACTAAATCTAGCTTTTTTAATTGCTCTGTGGCCAACCTGAAATGTTCTTATGGCCCACTGGTAGTGGTAGAGAAAGTGTTTCTCAACCTTTTCACTTGGGTGCGCACCTAGAGACGTATGCATTTAAATGACTTAGAATTAGTAAGCAAAATATATTTGAAAAGCTTTTAGAGATAGGTCGATTTAAACCTCTCAAAAATATAAGTTTGTTTGCATTATTATTTTAGGTAAATGGTCTTTTCAACACGACAGGAATGTTTTTTTATTCAACTTCATGAAAAAATATACATTCATTTTAGTGTTAGGTTTGTGATGTCCAGTGAATTTGTAACTGTGCATTACTTCACCGCATATTTAATTTATTTTAATGATTTTTTCAGTGCCTGTATATCACCATCACTTGAAGTAAATTGGGTTGCATATGAAGCAAGCGGGTCGATTATGAGCCTCTTTTATGTCTTTTTGCCTAATGAATCAACCTCACTCCTTCAAGGTAGATTGTCTGAGTCTGATTAGAAATCCACACCGATTTTGTTGGCTGGTGTTTAGCAAGCCAGCAAAAGCCGGCAAGCCACACAACCTGTCTGTGTAGGCTATCAACTGGCGACCAACTGGCAAAAATATTTACAGTATGAGAATAAAATGGGTGGGCTTGCGGGTGTGATTAATATCCTACGGCTAGAAGTTTTTCTGGTAAACGGTCTAACGGCTCAAACCGGTGTTTTTGCAATTTCTATCAGCACCAAAAAGCGAGCAACAGCAACACATTTCAAAATACGCAATAGCCTACGATAAATTCCATAGTATGTAATTATACATTAATTATTACTTATGACGCTACAGACACTCCAGCACAAAAGGAATTGCCGTCGTGAATATAACACGGCGGCTGATTTTCGCATTATACCCGAAAGTTTTAGTTGCAGCAGTTGCGGCTTGCATAGTGCACCACTTGCCTAGAACAGTTGGTTTAGGTTTTTATAGCGTATTCTTGTCTTATGTTGTGTTATGTTTTTAGATACTGAAGATGCTTTATAGCGAAATATATTTATCTTTTTATTACATACAAACAAACTGATTTTCGGTTTGCTAAGTTCTATACTTAGTTTAATCTTTATACCCGAAAGGTTGCTATTTTTTTAACACAATTGACTTTTGTTAAAAAGTGCTTCATACGATTTGAGCGAAATGAACATGAACAAGGCAATAAGTCACACGAGTTGTAGCTTTTAGCAACACATTCAAGAACAAGATGTTTTCTTCTGTCGATAAGTCAACGAACGACAGGCATTTTGTTGTTGTCTCTTTGTCTCGTTCATGTCCTTCCGTCACACATGATGAAAAACGTGAAACTGTGAAAAACATAAAAGAAAGGAGGGGTAGTGATTTGTTCGGAATTAAATTCTATTGAATTTTAACATTGAGCAACATCTACTTATAAATTTGCATTTTTTTTTAATTTGCACAATTCGTTCAATGTAAGTTTTAATATAACGACGCATCACAAGAAAATACGCTTTGAAGTTGCTGCTTATTCAATATTGCTTTCTTCAAAAGGCAGGAAATGGGGTTTTCCTAAAGTTGTGAGTTGAAAGCTAATGTTTCGCGTGTGGATAAATCATTATGCTTGATACGAGGTATTTTAAACTCGTGTGTAAACGCGGCTGCGTATGATCAGAGAAAAAAACAGACAAAACCCCAAAACGTACCAAATGTTTAAAAGAATTCGGAAATTTATCACAAAATTATTTCGTGCACAACAAAATTAAGTCGTGATTCACAAGCTAAACGCGTTGATTTCAAACTATTGAGATCCAAGCACAAAAATTAGGCTCTTTTAAAATTTATCAAAAGATCGTGCGATCGACGTAGCTTAGACTTGACTTCATAGATATAGACTATACATAATTTGCGAAATGCAATACATAATGGTTTAACAAAAAGTCACATAAAAACAGTTTACAGACCTTTCGGTCGGTAATTTTACTTATTTATTTTTAAATATTTTTAAAAGTATAATAGCTTTTCACCTGATAAACTAGGTAGAATCAGTGTAGCATTTATCATGCAATATTACTTGATATTGGCTAATTCTACGTCACTATACACGTGACCGTTGTCCACTGACGCGTGACCTAACGCCGAATCGTGCGCTTTGATCGTTTCGCAAGCTATTCTATTATATACGTCTTACTGATAGCGGCTTGAATCACCGCTCTGTTTATCATGTGTTTCTGAGATTTGTTAATATACTCGACGGGCAACATCTACTGAGTGAAGTGTCTTTGCCTAGAGTACAAGAAGTTAAGGACAGGTATTCTAGCGGCCTGCTCCTTTGGAGTCGGATTAAGAACTTGTAAGAGTCTAGGCAGCCGTCGGCACTCGTCTTCAGAGCCAGCAGCCTTCTTACCCCTAACTAAACACCCCGATTCGCCACATCAGTTATTGTGAAATCCATGATTCCAAGCGGTTGTTTCTTTAGCTTTGCTGATGCTATGAGTCGTCTTAACGTATCGTTCGACTAAATCAATTCTTCCAAACGCTGGCTTCTTGCTGGTTCCAAACACAATAGTTTTCAGAGTTCGTTCGACGACTTTTCTTGTCCATAAGAAATAGAGTTCTTCCTCACTCGATGGCAACAATTTGATGCAACGTTGGTTGAATTATGAGAATCATTAATTGTCTTTTTGCCTAATGAATCAACCTCACTCCTTCAAGGTAGATTGTCTGAGTCTGATTACAAATCCACACAGTTTTTGTTGGCTGGTGTTTAGCAAGCCAGCCAGAAGCTGGCAAGTGTAATGATTTATGTTTCTATTGTTAACTCTGATTTCTATGGTATTTGCTTCTGTGCGTTTCTCCTTTCTTTTCCTTGCCTCTCTCCGTAATTATCATTATACGTCCCGCGTCTTGTTGCATTCTTTCCCTCCCTTTATAACTCGTGTAACTTTCCTATGCTTCGTCAGTCTTTGTCAGTTTCTCTTATTGGGTACTCTTTTATATTCGTTACTAATAACGTTCTTCAGAGACCGAACAAGAAGATGAAGAAGACAGCACAGAGAAAGAAGAGTAAAATCAGGATCTCATGCTAGGGGGCCAGAATAACGCACCCCTAATATCTAATAGTACCCCCGATCCAGGGGGGAAAAAGCGCACCACAGTGTTTTCATAATATTGTTTCACACCCAAAAACTCAACCCCCCAACTTTTAAAGTAAACTAAAATGGAGACCAACTTAAAAATCGCAACTTTTAATGTCAACGAACTAACCGATAAGACCAAACGCCACGCCATTTTTTCCTCCCTAAAAAAATCATCTATAGATACTTATCTTTTGCAGGAGACCCACTCGACACCACAGGTTGAGTCAACCTGGGCTGCTGAGTGGACTCCTGGTGTTTCTTATTTTAATTCATCTCCCTCTATTTGACATGGAATTTCTATCAGAAAACATTGAGAACCATGAACTAATTTTGCATGGTAGACTTGCCATATCTTAGTAAATATGTGGACAAAATTTAAGTGCAAATTTTTACTGGGGTCATAGGTAACTGGGATATTAAAAGGACCCCACTTTTTGCTTTTTTTTTCGTTTCAACCCATGTTTCACAATAAATATTTTCCAACCCCTTTAATATTTTGTACTGAAATTTTCGCAGTTAAGAGATAATCCTGTAAACAACACTTCTACCAATTTTTAGTCAAATCCAAAAATGGGGTCTTGGCGAGGTTTCAAAATTAGGGGAAAATTTTAGCCGAGTGCTCGGAAAGGCCAACTTTGGATGTCTATGACCTTTTAGAGTGACAATGTAAACTATGTTTTTTTTAATATTTGGTAGAAGTACTATCACCTGTAAAAAAATTGGGCTGTTACCTTATTTAGTTTAACAGTAATAGGGCGTCAAACATGGTCCAAAATAGAAAAATTGCGCCCCCTCGGCAGACCCCCAAACTAAAAGCTTTATAACTCTGGCGTTTGTCGACAAATTACGCTCAAATTTTGCAGGTGTTCATTATATAGGATAGTGAAAAGGTGTGTAAAATTTAAGGGAAACCGGAGAGGTTGAATTTCTTGACTGTGTGAATTGACACGGAATGGCCCACCAGTGGTTCTCAACCTTATAAGTGTCCTGGCTACCTTCCATTAGCACTTAACACTTTGTGCTCCCTTTGCTCATGAATTCGAAAAACACTTTAAATACATCATAAGAGAGGTCTCTGGACATAACGCAAACCAAAACAAAATGGTTTAACTGGCTAAAAATTAAAATATAACATGCCTGTTGCCCCCTGAATAATTCTCCGTGCTCCCCCTGGGGCCCAAAGGACACGGTTGAACAATGCTGTCTTTATTATTATGTTTTTTATTTCATGAAACAAAACCATTTATTTGAATTTTTTTATACCTAGTTAATAAATTTTCAGTTAGTGAAAATTTGAAATTGATAAAATTAATAAAAAAATGTACCCAGTTGTCATATTTATGCAAAATTAAGGCAATTCTAATCATCGAAAACAAAAAAAAATAGTAGTCTAAAACGAATATTTATCATGTAAATTTTAGAATATTACATCTAGAATTATATCAAAACATTTAAATCTAGATGAAAATTATCTAAAATAGCAACCATGTGTCTGGTCAAATTTATGCGGCTAGCTGTTCCATCTCCCTGGTTTTATTAGGTTTGATACGATGGTATTTGCTATAATCAATTTTATAACATACTGTGTAAATTGAAACCTCAGGTAACAGGCAGTGGTATAACCTCCACACTATCAACAAACATAGTTAACAAAATGTCTGCGAAGTTTCATACTTTGTCTTATTTCTTGTATGTATTTGTTTTTCTAGAACTTTATACAATATGTTGAATAGAAATATTTCAGCCAATGTGTTATTGTATGTCTTTTCTATAGTTGTATGTAAAGTTGCAAAAGTCAGTGTATTAACACATTTTTTGGTCACTTTTTATTGTATTATAAAGTGCTCAAATTTGAAACCTAATTACCAATTTCTAATTGTAAAAATAAGAACCACTTTAGAAAGTCAAAATACTATGTTGTCTAAAGATTATTTTGCAAACATAAAAATTGAAAAAAAACTGCAGAAAGCTTCGAAAAGTCTTCGGAAGTCATAAACTATAAATGCAATTTTCATATAGAAGAAATAATCACATAGTGTTTTAAGCATCATTTTTGAAACTAGCACCCCAACAAATGGGGGAATAGCATTTTACTACAGGCTTTTGCTGCAAAATAAAGCCTCCAGAGAGATAAAAGCACTCAATAATTAAAAAACGACCTATTTTCACATAGTGGTCAAATATTCAAAAAATAAAATCTTCGAAACCGCTTATCACAGAACCCTCAAATTTGTTGCAATCTTATTAACTGTTTAAAATATAAAGAAAATCTAAGAACATGGGTTCCGGCCCTTTAAATTAGACATGGAATGACCCAATAATAAATTTTAAAGAAGAAAGCCGAATATGTTAGGTTTTAAAGTTTAACTTTATGAGTACCAGATTATAAACCCTCAAACCCGTTTGAGGCGCAATTAACATCGCATCGCCGTGAACGTGGAAAAAGCAGTAACTTTTATCGTATGACCCACCGGTGGGTCACAACACAGTAGCCAAATTTTCTGCAAGACCCACTGGTTGATCGCATAGCAGTGAACGTGTTAAAGATGACTCAAGCAATTTTCACCTTTTCACGGGTTACAGTTTAATCGCTTCTTACAGTATGTTTCATCACTTATTGTTTTCCATTCGGTAACATTTGGTACATTTCAAACCTTGGATGAAAAAAGCCGAAAAAGCCAAACGCTAATTAAATAAAGTCAAAACACATAAAAGGCTTTAATAATTACTATAAGGTAATTTGTGTGATAATAAATAACCTTTAAGGTCCAAGTTTATGTGGTAAGGTAAAATGACAAACATAACACGTTCACAACATACCAAACAAAATGAAAATTTTGATCTTAGGAAAAGCTCAGTTATCCTATACCTTTAGGCTGAAAATGTAATATTTTTTGTCAAGTTTTTTATTGAAAAATACTTTGATTTGATGAGATTACCCTAAAGCGCAGTGTTTCTCAACCTTTTTGCTGTCTGCTAAAAGTAATAAAGCGGGGCTTTGCTAACTTGGTCCACTTCACTTAACTGTTTGAGGGACCAATACTTTAAATTTAAGTATGAGCCATTTTCTTTGTATTGCTTGCGATTTTCCCAAATGTGTGAAATATTGGGGCTCTTGCGGTTCGATATGTAGAAAGTAGGGTTGGCAAGTCTGTCAATTGACTGGTCAAATGCGGTCAATTGACGGCACTTTATTTAACAGGTACTCGCATTTGATTCAAATGTTGTAAATTTGTTAAGGGTTGTTTTGAGATTTGAGTTTTTAATAGAATCGATTGTAACTTTTTTTAATAATTCAAATATAAAATGGTGGTTGTTTTGAGATTTGAGTATTTAATAGAATCGATTGTAACTTTTTTTAATAATTCAAATATAAAATGGTGGGGTTTACCTGATGCAAACACATGTTCTGTGGTAATAACGAAGTGTTTGGAATGACAAAGTAGATTTATGTTGTTTAGAATAAATGCACTAGGGTTGGGCATTTGACCAAATATTGTCCTATTTGACGAGTATTTGACTGGTCAATTAACCAAATTTTATTTGACTAATCAATAGCCCAACCCTAATGCATTTATTCTAACAAAATAAATCTACTTTGCTATTACAAACACTTTGTTACTACCACAGAACATGTGTTTGCATCAGGTAAACCCTATGATTTTATATTTGAGTTCTCTAAAAAAGTTACAATCAAGATTATTGAAATCTGAAATCACAAAACAACCCTAAAAAAATGTACACTATTTGAATTCAATATAAGTATTTGACCAGTTAAATAAAGTGTGGTCAATTGGCCGTATTTGACCGGTCAATTGACAGGTTTGCCAACCCTAAAATGCACTATATGATTAATCGCGTTTGTCATAAAAGGAAACACTAGTTGGGATATACCACAATCTTAGGCTAGTTAGGAATTTAGAAGAACCAAATCCCTCGTCTCTACTGGACCCTGGTGATGATTTAGAAAATTCAGATAGTGCAAAAGTTGTGAGGAGAAAATATTTTTTTACTGATGCATTTACTTGTTAAATTTTGTTAACTTGGTGCAAAGAGATTATAACCATGAGGACAAACTCTCACTTTTGCCTTTTTTCTTTTGCCTTTAAGCAATGCATTCTACTTTCGACAGCCGTCACGGTCTGATTCACAATAAGAAAAACATCATCTTTTCGATTTAAGCCTGTTATAAAAATGTACGCTTTTGGCGTAATCTGTTGTTTAATGACCCCTAGTCCTAATTTAAACCGTTTTCTGTTTACAAAATTGACTTGGTAGGACAGGCAAGGTTATCACAAGTTGCGTGACACTTTCTTAGGACCCTACTGTACATTTTTGAAAGGTGTATTACTGTTAAAATGTACGCGATTGAGCTATGTCGTTGATTTCGGGGCTCTTTCCATTTGGTACGTAGAAAGTAACGCAAAAAACGGTCTACAAATGCCGCTTAACGCAACGCACATCATTATTTTATTATTAATAATAATGTTTTACCAACCCAAACTCAAACCCGCACCGTAACCCAAATAATGTGCGTTGCGGTATGCGGTATTTGTTGACCTTTTTTGCGTTACTTTCTACGTACCAAATCGATGGAGCGCCTTAGTTACCACTTCTAGGCGTTAAGATTTATGTGAGGAATTGCCTTATAAATTAAATTAATACCACTTCGTTTGTTCTAAATCTCAAGGTGCCGAACTCATTAAACTTAACTATATGGCGGTGTTAATTAACTCCTTAATGTAAATGATATAGGTATTTTGCATTGTACACTGTACAGAGCCTATTACAGAAAAAGCAACTTTTGGTAAACCAAACCCATAAATGATTTGGCTTTAGTGTACAAATTTTAGTAAAAATTGTAGAATTCCAAATTTGATGAGTGTGCCGCAAATTAAAATTCTTTTTCAAGGGCGTCGCAAAAAAAGTTTGCGAACCACTGCCTTAAATTACTATTGGAATACAAATGTATCTATTTCTATATTACTGTTTAAGATCCCAAATTTAGCGGTGGGGCGCAGTGGTACTATGCAGCTTGCGAAAAAAATTTTGAAGTGCAAATTTTGTCTGTCCCTTGGTGGTAATTAAGCTTAAAAATTAGTAATTTGCCAGCTTTTCTTACATAAAGTAAGTTGGAATAATATTTGGTTGTATACCAATTTAATTTAAATAAACAAATTTGCTGTACTTGGTAAATGGTAACAGCCATTGCTCATTTAGGAAATGTTCTTTACGCAATATATACTTATCCCAAAGAATACTTTCCATACAGTAATTTTTCTTTAGTATGCCAGTGTTCAGTGCGCAAATTAAATTTATGCCGTACTGCTGCTCTAAATAGTCTTCTACATACGTGTTCCAGTGTTACAAATTAAAACACATTCAAATTGATACCATAAACTAAAAATTAATACCAAATTCTTTGAAAACATCGTTTAAACGAAAATTTTTTGCACCTTGGTTTGCTGCATGAAATATTTAACTAGCAAATATTATTGGTGGTGTGCTGTTTGTGCGAGTGAAGCAAGCAATTACCATTTGTAAGGTAGTTACATTTGGAATCAGTACCCAGCAAACACGTAACGTTGTTACGACATTCGAAACGTTGTAATAAGGTTGTCTGTTGGTTATTGCTAGAAAAATAATGAAGTAAATGTTTTAAATAGGTCAAATTTTAACGTATTAAATATAACGTCAAAATAATGTTATAAAAGTCGTACAATAAACGTTTTCATGATAACCTTAACATTCATACGTTTTCAAGACGTTTTTTAGACAAAAAAATATAACTTGAAAAAAAAACGTTTTTGTTGCGTGAAACCCAGCACATATTTTGATGTTAACAAACAACGTTTTTTAAACGTTTGACTGAAACGTTGTAAGAAAGTTGTCCACTAGTTAAGGCTTGAAAATAATAGAGTAAATGTTATATCAGGGTAAAAATCTAACGTATTATATATGACGTTTAAATACCGTTACAAAAGTCGTAAAATAGACGTTGTCGTAATAAGCGTAACATGCCGACGCTCGCAGGACGTTTTCAGTCAAAAAATGTGGGTTGTTGTTTCTTGAAAATATATAACGTTTTGAAAGAACGTTTTTGTTGCGTGAAACCGAAACCATATATTGATGTTAACAAACAACATTTTTTAAACGTTTGACTGAAACGTTGTAAGAAAATTGTCTTTTAATTAAGGCTTAAAATGGATAGAGTAAATGTTATACAAATGTAAAATTCTAACGTATTATATAAAACGTTTAAAAACGTTTGATGAAACAATGTAAAATAGTTATCTAATAGTTAAAAAAACAGATTTGTTTTTTTCTTCGAACAAGTTTTTTAAACCAGACCTTAAAATCCCATTTCCAAAACTATACATTGCACATAGAGTTACGTTAATATTAACGATAAAACACAACATCTACAGAAGCTGGAATAAGTTTAAAATTCTACATTGTTTAAGGACATAAAAAAGTACCGCATAAAATTTGTTTTTACATCAAACCTAACCCATATTGTGACGTTCAAGATCTATCATACTTGTCGAACATTAAAACAATCGGAAAGAACATTTGTGTTTCGTATGACCCCTTATGTTAGCATCGGCGTTCCCAGTTTATGCGAGTTTAGTTTGCGATAATGAAGGCTCAGAAAACGTGCTTTTTTGCGTGCAACTGCAGCGTTGTGCGTGCGTTTTAGGGCTTTAATTAAATTTCGAACTAATATCGTTAAATGCTATAAAAGTAAACTGTATAACCAAGAAATGTGCAGACTCGTCTTGGCGCTGGTCTAGAATCCTACAATAACGCACATTATTTACGTGTGGGTGGGTCAGGTATTTTATTTAATAATAAATGTAGTTTTACTTGACCCAACCACACCCTAACTGAAATTGTGCAAGGATTTAATAATTGTTTAAACGCTGTGGTATAGGATTCTAGAGACCAGCGCCAATATTGAATATTACTATTTGGTGTACGCTGATGTTTTTGCTATGCAGGGGATTTTAAACATAAATTTCGAGTTACATGGATAATTATAGAAAGATATATAAGCGTCGTTGGATCAAATTACGAAGAGAAAAGAACCGCAAAAAGTTAGAAAAAGAGTACTATCGTAAATTTATTTCTAGTAGTGACAGTGAACCAGAAGTTGTTATTTCGGCGCTCTTTCACTGTTGTACGTAAAAATTAATAAAAAAATTTTTTTCTTCATATGCCGCTTACCACAACGCATATTGTTTTGGTTAGGGTGCGGGTTAGCGTTTGGTTGAGGGTGGGTCAACTTATTATTAATAATAAACAAAATATTACTTGACCCACCCTTACCCAAACGCTAACCCAAACAATATGCGTTGTGGTATGCGGTATTATTATTTTTTTTTTGCATAACTTTTCACGTACAATAGTGAAAGAGCGCCGTTATTTCTTACTTGCCATCCAGTTGTCATACACTACTAGTAACTCCAAAAACTGTTAATTTGGAACAAAGGTCCTCAATGGAGTATTTTTACTTTTCCTTGCAAACTCAGCTATTTAATCATTTTTCTGAATTTTCCAAATTTTTTGAGCGCTTTATAGACATCCTACATATATGGTTGAATATTGATGGGTTGCCACTTTTTAAAAGTTCAAATAAATGTTTGTGGCCTATTCTATGCAGTATTAATAATTTACAGCCATCATGTGTGTTTCCTATTGCTCTATTTTATGGATGTTCAAAACCTGCTAATCTAGATTTTCTTAAAGACACTGTAGAAGATATAAAAGCATTGTTTCAAAATAAACTTATGTGGAAAAGTCAGAAAATTTATATCTCTTATGTGGAAAAGTCAGAAAATTTATATCAAGCTTCAAAGCATTATATGTGATGCCCCTGCCCGATCAATGGTAAAATCAACAAAATCATTTAATGGGTATTATGGTTGTGATTTTTGTACACAAAAGGGTCTATGGTTAGGAAGAATCACCTATACCAAGAATGTGTAAAATTTAAAATGAGAAGTGATCAATCTTTCCGGGACCAGATTAACAAAGAGCACCACATAGGGATTTCACCTTGCCAATGAAAGGTTGCCAATGAACATGATTCAACAGTTTCCTCTGGATTACATGCATCAAACTTGCTTAGGTGTCATGAAAAAACTTTTATTGACATGGATGCGTGGCAACAAAAAAGTACGACTATCATAGCAAGTCCGATTTTTTTTTTGTATACAGATATTTCTTTTAAATTTTTACAAGTATTACATTGCCGAAAATAAAAAAATGTTAGAAAACCAAACGCATAATGAATTTTGCAATTATGTAGTTAAATTAATCAAAAAGTATGTGAAATAGACTCGTGTCTGATTTGTCTAAGAGACGGCGGGCCGGATGGATTTCATTGGCGGGCCGTAGGTTGCCGACCCCTGATTTAAATAATGTATTGTTTTATCATTCATTTGGGACACTTTTTGGTAAAATCACTAACAGAATGACTCTTTTTTTAGGATTTATTTTTGTTAAAAGGTAATACATTTATATTTTACATAGTAACAAAAGTGGATACAAGGTAAGGTACACATTAGTTTGTAAATAAACAGTTACATTTATATATTGAAAAGAAGCTTTTCTGAATTAAATGGATCACATGGTTGCCATGTGAAACAGCTTTGGTATAGTAGTTTGCCAGTTTTTTCTGTATTTTTTTGGAATATTTTCAACTTCTTATTAAAGCTTTCTTGCATTTATAAGATGAAAATGTACTATTCAAATTTTTATTTTTTCCCATAAATAGTTATCTTGTACTGTACTTAGATGTCCTTTGCAATTGTTGAATTTCTGGATGAAGAAACGGTAGAAGTTGTGTGCAATTCATGGATTTTTACAACGGATGATGTAAATATATTTTTTGTTGGATGAAATTCTTAATTGCTTTTAATACCTATCACAGTTAACATCTAAATAATATTTATCTCTTTGTCACACTTTTGCATTCCCAGAAAAGTCTCACTTTGTAAAACTTGATTAAATGCAGTGGCGTAACCAGGGGGTGTATAGGCACAATATTTTTTTAATGTAATTCAGTCATATGAAGCTAATGCAAAGCCAAAATCGATAAACGTTGACTTTCGTCTCTTGTTTCCTCCTGGGCCTACCATAAACACTGGACTTTTTTCTCTGTCACCTTTCTCTATTCGTTCAGGTTGGCTGATCGGCAATTGTTTATTCGACACTTCAGCAAATACAATAGTTCATTTGTACTCCAAAAAAATTTGCTATGAAGAAGGTGTATTTTGTACATTTTTTCGATCTTGTTTCACTTGGACGCTCACTGCCAGGCGTACCACATCTTGCAGAGCAATTATTTGAAATAATTAATGCCCACTGTCCCACAGCGTTGTATGGCTTTTCAAAGCAATCATTAGCATCAGACGGAAAATGGGGAACTTGCTTAGTTGAAAATCCGAGACCCTCTTTATTAGATTTCTGTATACACACCTAATTCAATGTATATTTATTGTTAATGGTTGGGTACATTAGGTTTTTTAATAATTTTGTATAGAGTTATTTGCACAGTGTATATATATTTTATATTTTACAGAAGAAAAAGAAATGTTATTGGCCACATAATCATCCAAAACAAAAAGCAAAAAAAAATCAATTACCAGACAAAGACAATTGGAGTATATATAATGTGAGAGTATTTGGTTATTCAGGTGAGATTGCATTACCAAACAGACAGCTAGTTATTTATTTTGGAAAGCTGATAAACAATGCCTTTCAGATGGCTATAGTGATGCTTTAGTGAAGTGTAACAAAGCTCTTGAAACATCAAATATTGAGGGTTGTGAGTTGCATGAAGGTATAAGGCCAAAGAAGCGCCCAAGAAGATATTTAGATGAGGAAGGTATGATGCTAATGTTTGTTTACTAGGAGATTATCAAAAGTTGAGTTTAGGTTGTTTGACAGACGGGAGGAGATGTTTATTAACAAATAATATTATAGCAATGGGGTACTTTTCATCAAATTAACGTATATACATTTTAACCAATATTTTGAATACCATTTTATCTTTAAAATAAGTAAACAACTAATATGTATTTTTTATGTGATGTTTTGTTTTTGAGATAAAGGGTCTTCATTGAACGATGTTCATACTGAAAAAGTCCTTGGAGATATATCATTTGATGAAGGTATTTATTTGTATTTATATTAAATAAATGTGCCAAACAGTGTAACCTTTAAAACAGTGGTTCTCCAACCCTTTTCTTCTTGTGGCCCCTTTTAAGTCTTCGTTAACTTGCCCGACCCCCAATTATAGTGTATAATACATAAACCAGAGTCAATAAAAAAACACATTTTAAAAATGGCAAAATTCACATTGTAAAAAAATCTAGACAGATTGTATCAAAATTTGGCTAAAATGTCCAGATTTAAGTGTGCACATTGCACAATGAGTTAAAGTTACAGTTTGAGCGTCCATTCATTTTTATTACACATTGTTTGACTGAAGCTATGCTTAATTTGTTAATTGAAAAGTGTAATGGTTGCTTTTTCTTCTACAATGCGAAACTTTTAGTTCATATTGCTTATTTCTTATTAATTTTTTTTTATCAAATACTGCATGGCGACCCCCAAAAAAACACTTGCGACACCCAGGTTGGTAACCACAGCTTCAAAATATACATTCAAATTCCCTAAGATGTATCCAGTGGTTCTCAGCCGGGATGCAATTTCTAACACTCAAGGGTGCCATGAGACATTTCAAATTACTTTGGATTCCCATTTTTGCTTTATTAAGTTTCTGGTTACAATTTTTTATACGATTAGAGTGCAACAAATCAACAAGGTTTTTCAATCTTGTTTATTGTGATGTTACAGTAATCCAAGCTAAAAATACTAGTAGGGGTGATGCAAGCCAAAACAGGTTGAGAATCACTGATGTAAGCCTTGTGTAAAAGTACCTTAAACATTACTTTAAATATTACTTTGCAATGAAGTTTCCTTATTTCTTCAGATTTAAATATATATGTTAAATCAAATGTGTTAAAATAAAAAAAAAAGTGTAATTTGTGTATAAGTTTTGTAAGTGGTACTCTTTAAGTAGTGTGAATTAAGTTAGTTGCACTATAAATGTAGACCTTGTTGTTATTGAAGGAGCCAAATAGTGCACTTGAGCCTTTTACACCTTTACAATTTCCAGTTGGCGCCATTTGAGTTTTAAAATTTGGTACTGCGTTTGTGCATGTCGGACTCGGGACCCGGGTAGTTTTACGTGGTCTTACTGGAGTCCCTAGTCCATCTCCAGCAAAACAAGGTGACTCCTTGAGTCCTGAGTCCGACTCTGCAGCCCTGTTAATGAATATCAATAAAATTGTAAGATATTTTTGTATATATTTGTTTTTTTAGGTACTACAAGCAGTCAAGAATTCATCGAATCTACAATGACAGGTTGTTTTTTAAAACAATTAGGTTATATGTGTTATTATAGAACAGAACTTTTATAGGATTTTGTAAATCGCTTCAGCATATAAAAATATTTTTACTTTGCTTTTAAATCCTTTCATGTTTGCTCTTACTATTGTTGTTTTTGCAACAAGTTGTTTAAACAATAATTCTGCCAAGATAAAAAAATATTTTCATTGTTTTTAGTTCAAATAGGAAAGATTTTGGGCAACCAAAACAAAATTTTAAAACTACTGGAAACTAAGAGTTCCGCTAGTGATGCGGAAAACAAATTTTTTGAGATGGTGCCACTGGACAATGAAATCGAATTTTCTGAATTGGAAGAAAATTTAAAAAACAAGACAACTAGGAGATATTTGGTAAGTTTTTTTGTTTTCACCATAGAATGTTTATTTTGCTAAAAAAATTTTGTTTACATTAAAATCCTTGTTTCACCATAAAGACAATGCAATGTACAGCATGTTTAATCCAGTAGTGTACCCATTTTCACCTAGCTGTTGTCTGTATAGTGTGTCCAAAAGCAATAAGTTATTATAATAAACCAAGGAAAAATAGTATTGGCTTTCAATGTTAAAAATCTTGTACAGTATGACGTAAAGCTTGTAGAAATTTAAAAAAAAATATCTAAAACAAAAATTCATGGTTGCAAAATTTTTTCAGACTGCATGAACCAACTACTTATCGATATTATAATATTTAATTTGTATTTGCATAAATAACAATGCCTGTTTTAATAGCAATTTATCAAATCTGTGCATTATTTCGCAATAAGCCTATTAATATTTAGATTATTCAGGGGCCAGTGTATTTTTTTTTTGTAAATAACCGATACTGACGAGCAAACTGCATTCTTTTTTTAATTTCCAATTGTAGATGTGGAAGAGGCTTAAAAACCACAAGTCACATCATTTTCTTAAGGGGGTTGGGGGCTATGCTACACTGCTTACATATTTTACCGTATGTAGGTATTTTTGAATGCTAACATTATATGCAGGTGCAATACTTGCGGTCAACCAGAGGAAAGGGCGTGGGTGAAACAATACGTAGAGCTATGAAGCACATTGGTACCTACAAGCTTTGGTCTACCTTCAGCTATAAAGGCCGAAAAGGAAAGAAACCATTCATGGAATCTAAATTGTGTAAAGTTATTGTGGGTATGTACATAAGGTGTATTACGGATAATGTTAGTAGAAATACTACCAGCTAATTTACTTTTGTGTGATATTCAAACTTCTGTGAACATTAACCACCCTGATGGTAAACAGAGAATGTTTTGAAACGCAAATTAAAAAAAAAAAAAAAAATAACATGTTGTAGTATTATTTATCAGAGTTGCCTGCCATATTAATAATTGTTGAGTATAATTGTTATCCAGGGGACAAAATCTTGATGTATATATTGTAGGCACAGTTATAAAAGCTCATGAGACTACAATTAAAGCTGTAGAAGACGAAGTGTCAGCTTTTCTGAAGCATGCGCCCAACAAACCGGGTGGATCAAATTTTTCGGTAAGTTGATGGGAAAAAAAACTTTGACGTTTTAAAATGACAAAATCTATACATTGTACAAAAATGTACAATTTAATTGTATTATTATGTTTTGTCCAAAAAATGATCTTAGCAACCAGTGCTGCGGAGTCGGCCTCGGGCCTCGACAAAGTCGGTTTGTTTTGCTAGAGTGCGACCTGTTCTTACGCAGTACCAATTTCAGAAACTGATTAATCTGTTAAAAGTTGTAATAGCATATGGTTGAATATTTTCCAACCATGTATTGTTGGTTTTGAATCATATGACACCGCTATGAGCGGATTGCTAAATATCCAACTTACAGCTGGAGTCAGACTCGGGTTAGTTTTAGCCGACTCCGCAGCCCTGTTAAGCAACCATATTGAATTTGTCAATTAAGAATTAAAAATTATTGTTGTTGTTAATTCATATCGTTACAGAAACAAAACAAGACTTGTGACAGCAGCAACACCTCTATCAGCAGTGGAAGTGGAACTTTTCCATATCTTTCTTCTGACTCTGAGGAGTGAGGAGCAATAACGTCCATATATTTGATGTTTTTGGTTTGTCCGCGTACAACTTTTCATATCGTGTGCTCCTAATTTTAATAAATAAAGACCTTGAGTACTACGCTGTATTGTGATTAATTGAATATTATCCATGGCGTAATATTGCAGACATTTTTAGTAATGAACGTAAATTATTATGTTTTTTTCGCATAGGCAATGTTTTTACTTACATTTACATTGTCACCATAATAACGTGTTGATGACTGTTTATGCAGGCAAAAATCCTTCTCATGTAACTTAAAAATGTTGTTTACACATTTACGGAAAAAATACGTTTGTTTGGAAGTTATTAAAAACGTTTCTTGCGCAACAATTTAACGTAATGGCGACATAGTTAAATAAAGCTATTAAGGACGTTTACCACAACGTTAGTTTAACGTTTCTGGCTGTCTACACGTTTACGTAAAAACAACGTTTGTTTTGAATGTCATAAAAACGTTTCGACTGGCATTAGGTAACGTTACGAGGACGTATATAAAAAAGTTATTAGGACGTTGATGGAACGTTAACAGTTACGTTTACCACAACGTTATTTTAACGTTTCTGGCTGTCTACACATTTACGTTAAAACAACGAACCAGAATAACGTGACTACAACTTTTTTTTGATGTGAATATAACGTTTAAACAACGTCAAATTGTTTGCTGGGTAGTTACCAGATGTCACTGAATTCAGTTAATAATTTTGCAAATTATATTATATTTGATTGCTCAGTATTGGAGTATGTTATTATAATGTTAAACTTCTCCACTTGGTTTATTTTTATAGAACTTGCTCATATTTACTAGTTGAACTATAATAAGAACACATATTATTCGTCTGTAACTGTGATTCAGCCATTCTGGGATTATGTTGGACATTGCTTAAAGACATATCAACAGTACACTGGAAAAAAAAAATAGTCAGTCTATTCCTCAAAGATACAACAAACCTCTGGTAAGATTATTGTGATCGGGGAATCCCCATGCTTCCTCCGATTTTGAAAAACACGACTGATCCGACAGCGATGTTGGTTACGTACGGTCGATGCCCACTGCTACGATTGTGAAACGACCTTATTCTAATATATCGTACGCCTACAAGCCCTACATGTAAATAAATTTTGTAACAAATTCCATTAATGATTAACTCATATTTAATCATGTTGACTAGGTTAAATCAAAATTAATCATTCATTATTATGCTCTAAACAGTTTGACAAAGACTTTTAACCAAGTAAAAAATGATTTATTTCAATACTTTTAACGGTGCTATAGTATGTTAAGCTGATCTATAAAAATGTTTTAAAACAACACCATACCTAATTTTAATATACTATGATCGTAGGATCAGCATAAAAGTGTATTATGCAAAAAAACAAGGTCTAACTAAGATAAAAGAGCTGTTATATCTTATTCAAGCAAGGTTTCTCAGTGCACGTGGCTTACTTCACGCAATCATATACCTCAGAAAATAAGACTCAGTTTAATTTTCCATTTTGATTTTTTTTTTTCAGAAAGCAATCATCAAGGAAAATACAAAATGGTATCAAAAATCAGGAGATATATCAGCATAAAGTACTTGTGTCATGTGTTGCATGTATAGAGTTACATGCTGTGGGGACTTGGCTCTCAACTCTGATGCTATAAAAGCACCAAAATTGTCAAACCTATCATTCTGCCTGGGCTCACTTAAACTTGCCAACCTTGAGTGTGACGTTTCTAAAACATTGAGCATTTTTCTCTGCAAAAAAATATTAGCATGGTAATATTGCAATAGACCAAACACCTAACATTTTCTTTACATACTAAACTGCAAAAAAGACTACATGGTAATTAGTAACAATGTATTTACCTGAAATTCTCTTTGATCACTTTCTTTTACTGTCTTCCTCTTCTTGCTGCCGTTTGCATCATAAACTGTCTCACTGCATGTTGGAGTGTCACTGTTGTTTAACTGTCCCTCCAATTCTCCATTTGAAAAGGCACTACAATATGTATTGTACTTACAGTATATAAAAGCAAATTCATTGAAATATAAAGGAAGAAAACTATTTACATTACAACCAGAGCTGTGGAGTTGATTTAAAACCTTGTGCCTGAAACCTTCAATTATAACTCTGATTAATAGTCATACATTTACTATTTGTGCTTTAAATATTTGTGTAACTTAGAACTCCTTTTTTCAGTTTAATGCTACTCCTTTGTCCGAAAATTACTACAGATTCTCACTCCTCAGACTCGAGAAATAAAATGTTTATACATCATCTGAATATATACATATTACATACTATTGTCATAAAGTGATAGAGGTTCAATAAAGTAGTGTTTTTACCAAAATTTTCAGAAACTGTAACCATTTCCTCAGTTTCTGTGACTTCTTGGGAGAAAAAGTTGTCCTTTGTGCTAGAAAAATGATGCAGAAATATTTGTTGTTTGTCAAATGAAAACAATGAAAAAAAATCTGTCTAAAGCTCTGCATATTTATATGGTTTAATGTTGCTACCTATCTCTTATGGCTGAATTTGGTGCTGGAATAGAACTTACAATTTGAAATTTTTTAAGGAACAAATTCTGTATGAATATCAATGCATGAATTTCCAACAAATCTGTATAGTATTTGAAACATGCTATTAACACTGATTTTAAAGGCATTCTAATAACTCTTCCTTGAAGTTTTTCTGGGAGTACAAACAAGTCACACCTTCTGTGTTTTATATAACTTTACAAGAAAGACAGCTGTGAAAAGTATGGCCAGGCTTCCGGAGCCTGCACACCAGATCCACTTGAAGCACTAGATACCTTTTTATGATTTCGTGCATAGGTGCTTCTCAAATTTCCCCATCGCATCTGGCAGAACTGTACTGCGTATTGTGAAACAAATAGTGGTAAGCATTGCTTTAACTTAAGAATATCAGTAAACTGATGAGCAGTAGATAGTGTATAACAGTAAAATAATATTAAATGAAAAGTTTTAAAAACAAAAATACCAGATGAATTCATTTTGGCAGCGACTTCTTTCCAGGCACTTTCATTTTTGTTTTTATTTTTTTTGTCAGGGTGAAATTGATTGTATATAATAGGTAGGTTTGACACAATGTCAATCAGCTTCCGATTCCAAGTCTCTTCCTCCATTATACAGTACTTAATTAATTATTATGCTGTGAAAACCAAAAACAATTTTACAATATGTCAAATATGTTTTATAGTAAATATTCTCCACAAAGAAATAAAACATCTGTTGTTCACTTTTATAACATTGTTGTTTTCAATTATTACACTTTCTGAAACTGCAATAATGTTAAAGACTGAAAAAAAGTACACTGTCTCAGTGGTTATTCATTTATAACATTGCCTTTATAAGTGTAATGTCTAATTATGGTCTCCTATGGTCCACTGCCATGGCACAGCACCAACTGGGTTAAAGTGCTGACACAGTTCATCCCTAATAAATCTTGCTTCTCTAGCATAGAAGTTCGATCCGATATTTGTGACCCTGCTAAGGTTGACTGAGGTGGGAATCGAACTTCTCCAGGAACCAGGAATGCACTCTCCAGACTCATCTGGGATGTCACCAAAATTACTGGATGGTGACTGCAAATAATTATGAAGTGCAATACTTGCTTGGACTGCCATTTCTGCAAGCTCAGGTTTGTAAAAATCTGCCATCTTACAGCTAAAATACCAAACGCATTTTCCACTACTCTGCGGGCCCTACTTAGTCTATAATTGAATATTTTTTTTTTCCTTTGTTAGAAATCTTCCAGGATATGGCTTCATCAGATGCTTTTTTAACGGAAAGGCATCATCACCAACTAGCATGTATGGAACTGTTATACTCGATTGCTTTAATTTGGATGGAGCTGGAATACCCAGGAGATTGCTCTCAAGTCTTCGTCCTATTTCAGAATTGAAAAGAATACCTCCATCGCTATGAAGACCAGAGTCCCCAATGTCAACCAAAATAAATCTGTAGTGTGCATCACACACAGCCAACAAGACAATTGAAAAATAACCCTTATAATTAAAATACTCTGATCCACTATGTGGTGGACATTTTATTTGAATATGCTTTCCATCAATTACACCAATACAATTTGGAAAGTTCCAAAGAGTTTCAAATTCAGAAGCAATTTTGATCCACTCTTCCTGGTTTGGTGGTTTTAAAACTTGTCTGCCATGGACATTCCAAATTGCTGAAAGGGTTTCTCTAAGGATTTTCCCAATAGTTGAATGACCTACTCTAAAAGAGTATGACAACTGCTTTTGGGAAGATCCCGTTGCCAGATACCTGATGAATTTATATTCTTTAGTTTTTAATTGTTTTATGTTATACTTAATATATTGATGTCATACCTGATAGTCAATACAAGCCTCTGTTTGGGAGTTATTGGTTTTCGAAAGTTTGTTGTAATTTTTGCTACATGTGGCGATAGTAATTCCAAAATATAATTAAATTGATCAGGGTTCATTCGCATATATTGCCTAAATTTTTCTGGATTTTTTTTTTGCAAGTAGTTTGTCCACAAGAAGAAATTCTGATTGACTATCTCTTTCCATGTTAATCTCATCGGCCCAGAATTCTCTGCTTACAAAAAAACTGTTTTTTTGTGAAAAACGATAAACTTTATTTACTCAACATACCTTGCTTCGTTTGTTTTCAAGAGACTATACGAACAAGCTGCTTCTAGTTGAACCAACACAACTTTTTCACGCAATAATTGCATTTGCCATTGATAGGATAAAGACATTTTTTATGTAAAATGATGCAAACTAAAGGTGTGTTTACTTTTTTATAAATGTATGACTATTAATCAGTTGTTGACAATACAAGTTGTAAATTACTTTTACCCTGTTTGTTTGTCCTGTGCTATTATTATGCTTGGTTAAAACTAAATACAAGTCAGACCATGATTTGACTAGCCTACTTTACTCCCGACGTCCTTACGTAGGCCCAGCGTCGTTAGCTCGTCTTAACGCGTCGTAAGCATCGCTAAAAACAGCCGCTCTGCGTATGCTCTGACGCAGTGGGCATTAGCCGTCGTTAACGTTCGTCGTTGTCGGTTCAGAAGGCCTAACGACGAGCTTACGACGCCAGTGGGAATCGGGCTTAAGGCAAACCATTATAGAATAGAGTATTTATTTTACTTATAAACAAAACTTTAAACTGCTAACTGTCCATGGGTAAAGTTTATCTAGTTTAGGGCTACCCAAAGTTTTCAGGCTGTGACCTCATTTATTATATTAAACTTTTTGACCCACTAGGTTTAACAGTTTAAAAACTAACATTTCTCGATGACTGTCTGCTTTGGCATGCATTTATTGAAGTAATGTGCGTTTCATAATTTGCCATTAACATACCAAACAGAAAAAATAACAATTTTATGAATGTAGCACTTTGTGTAAAATTTAACTCCATGAGCAACCCCCAGTTTGGAAAGCCCTGGTCTAGTTATACAAAACTTCCGAGTAATTTTACCGATGTGTTGTTTGTGTATGTTACACTGTTTTTCTATTATTCAGGTTGAAAAACTGATTGTGAACCTCTACTTAAAAAGTTCTGGTCACAGAATGAGCAGATTATTTAAAGAGTAAAACACAATAAATTCCTTCAAATTTCCCCCCCTTTGACCATTTGTTGTTCTGTAAGAAGCCTATTAATTAATGTGAAACTTTATTCTCTTGTAGATAACATATGACACTGCTTTACACAAATTCCTACTGGTAATTGTTTGGGCTTTTCAGTGATTTTGATTTTTTAAGTCAGGGTTGTCCAAGGTTGCACAGTATTTCTTACATATTCTTTACGGGCCACAAAGCAGACTATACATGCGTGCCAGGAGCAGATAAACGATTTTCGTTTGTAACTGTCGAAAGATATATAAACTGCACAAACTTTCTGCTGTCACCAAATTGTGCACAAATAAAATCGAGCGATAATAATTTTTTTGCCAAGTGATAGTAAACTGGTTTATTTAATGGTGTAATCGGAAAAATGTAACCCTAACCAAACCATTGCAGGATGCTCGCTGATTGTTGGTCACTTATATTTCTTTAAAATAAACCCTGTACGCATTACAATAATTCAACAGTGCTTCGCGAGCCACAAACAACGATGTCGGGCCTGGGTTTTGGACCACCCTGCCTTAAGTAATCAATTTTTGTTAAAAGAGTCATTATTTTCCTACTTATTGGTACACCTTATATGCAAACTCAGGCAAGCAAAACAAAATAATGTTTATTTAAAATTTATTTGGTTAAACGTGGTAAGAATCAATCAATTTAAAGAATAAATAAAGTTCTTTATTGACACCAGATTCCAGAGGCCACTTCAGTATTGTTTTCGTTTTGTCTAGTACCTGGTCAACAGCGTCTGTATGAACACAATTTATCGACCAATATATTGCAAATGTTTTTTTATAATTTTATTAAATTATCTCTTTGCACTGATTTAGTATATTTAAATTTCAAAGTGTGTATTACAAAGTAAACGTTTTGTTTTATATGAATAAAATATTTATAAATTTTTACTTTGTCGTCAAAAGAGTTGTTAAGTTATTACTTATTCTGAATAAATTTCAGCAAATAAATTATAGACTCTAAAAGTATAGTGGCTTAATTTAGAGTAAATAAAAATATCCACACAGAACTAGGTAGCATACTGTACAGGTTTGAAATCAGGACTGCTGAGTCGGCCTCGAGGAGTCGGTTTGTTTTGCTGGAGTCGGACTCGGGACTCGAGTAAGACCATGTAAAACTACACGAGTCTCTAGTCTGAAATGCGCAGTAAACTAATATGACCACCAACTGAAAATTGTAAAGGTGGAATAGCATGTGGTGGAATATTTTCAAACCATGTATTATGAATGAGTTATACGACACCCCTATAAGTGGTAGCTAAATATCCATGTAATTTTGGTTACGTAAATTGGCGGAATACAGGCTGTTTAGTCAGGGCCGGACTCGGGACTCGACAAAATGCCACATTTAACTGGAGTCGGACTAGGGTTATTTTTAACCGACTCCGCAGTACTGTTTGAAATAGATATTTTTTGTCATTTTCAATGTAAGTTTGCGAAAAGTATTTTTTACCTCGAGTGCTTCTCATCTTTTCTCCCTTATAGCAAAAGTTTGGAGCTTACTTGCTGGAGGTTGTAGTTGAATATATCAAAGCCCATGTATAGAAGTAGGTGACATCTTGTAAACAGCTTAAATATATATATATCTTTATTCAGTTTAAACTTGATTGGATAACTGGTTGTAAAAGAATAAAGATTATTATTACATTTAATTTCAACAGATTAGAAAGCTGCGTAATCTGGTGCTTTCCTTTTTTAAATGAACAATATTACTCACTAAATTTGTGTTCACCAAACCCTATCCACTAAACTGGTACCAAACTGTGCAATGTTAATATTTCTTAACACCAAAACTAAAGAATAATTGAATATATTACAAGATCCCTACTCTAATTTGCTTTAAGTGTTTTACTGTAATGCTAAAATAAACGAAACTGGGGCAATAAAAATAACTTTAAACAATATTGTAATATTTTGTTTATTGTACTTATTGTACTATATAAGCGAACACAAAAAGTTGTACCAAAAGGCTTACTAGTAATAATAAAAAACGCTTCCGCAGTCATTAACTGGACGACGTTGGCGCGCCAACGAGTGTGTTACCATATTATATACCGGTAGTACTTATGGTCAGCTGATATTGTATGCCCTTTTTTAAGTGCGTTTACACGAAACTCGACAATGAAAGTTTGACACCTAATTCAAACATAACTTTTAACCTGTCAGAAATGTCGAACCTTAATATATATAAGCTGGTTGCTCCAAAATTTTACTTAACCAACATGCAAGTCAAGCCCAGTTGTTTACGTTTTACTATTATGCACTAGAGCGGAACGCTGTCGAAAGTAGAACAATGGGCTACGTCACAGTTTGTCCTCATGGTTATAATCTCTTTGCTTGGTGGTTGTAGTAATAGCAAAAATTACTACAATATGAAATACTTCTATACAGTATTGTTTGCAAGATGGGCATGGTTTTGCAAATATTCTTATAGCTAGTCAAAAAATAATTGTTTTACAAACCATAGTACTTGAGCCAAAACGTTCATAAATTTATTTAAAGTTAAAGTTTATTTTTAACTTTAATTGCATTATGATAGTATGTATAGTATTTGACCAATATTTGACCTATTTGACGAGTATTTGACGGGTCAATTGATCGGATTTTATTTGACTGGTCAAATGCACAACCCTAGTAGAAAGTAACGCAAAAAAATAAAAATCTACAAATACCTCATATCGCAATGCATATCATATTATTTGGGTTAAGGTGCGGGTTCGAGTTTGGGTGGGTCAAGCATTAATATATTTATTATTAATAAAAATGCTTGACCCACCAAAACACAAAGCCGCACCTTCACCCAAATAATATAAGTTACTTTCTATGTATTCAAACAAGAAAAAACGCCCCAAAATATCTTGCTTATAGAACCAAGCAAATCAAACGGGTTGGCGACCCATGGGTTGAGACACACTGCGACCTGAAAACCCGAGGTATTATTTTAAAAGTCAGGAAAACTATAGTGCCTACATATCTTAAATCGAAAGTTGTGGGACTATATAGGGCGTTCTTTCACTATTGTACGTGAAAGGTTATGCAAAAAAAAAATAATAATACCGCATACCACAACGCATATTGTTTGGGTTAGGGTGCGGGTTAGCGTTTGGGTGAGGGTGGGTCAAGTAACATTATGTTTATTATTAATAATAACTTGACCCACCCTCAACCAAACGCTAACCCGCACCCTAACCCAAACAATATGTGTTGTGGTATGCGGCATTTGAAAAAAAAAAATTTTTATTAATTTTTACGTACAATAGTGAAAGAGCGCCCCCTGATGCCTGTCACTGCAGACCAGTGGTTCTCAACCTTTTTTCTTTCGTGGCCCCATCATTTACGTTTAAAAAAATTCTGTGGCCCGATAAATTTTAATCAAAGAAAAAACTGTAAAATAGGTTTAGAACAAAACATAGCAGAACATATTTCAAAACAGATTATTTATTCAACCGTGCATAAGTTAGACACTTTGACTGAACAATAAATTTACATTCCTTTTTAATTCCTCCCCAAGCCATTATTTCTGTAAAATTAAATACAGTGACACAAATGAAACTAAATCTAGCTTTTTTAATTGGTCTGTGGCCCACCTGAAATGTTCTTATGGCCCACTGGTAGTGGTAGAGAACCGCTGCAGCGCTGCTACAGAGCATTGTCATTTCGGCGAAATAATTGTTTTAAAATTTATATATTTTTATTGCCGTTTACCATAAGTCTACCCACCCTATGACAGTGTTTCTTAACCTTTTCACTTGGGGGCGCACCTAGAGACGTATGCATTTAAATGACTTAGAATTAGTAAGCAAAAATATTTGAAAAGCTTTTAGAGATAGGTCGATTTAAACCTCTCAAAAATATAAGTTTGTTTGCATTATTATTTTAGGTAAATGGTCTTTTCAACACGACCGGAATGTTTTTTATTCAACTTCATGAAAAAATATACATTCATTTTAGTGTTAGGTTTGTGATGTCCAGTGAATTTGTAACTGTGCATTACTTCACCGCATATTTAATTTATTTTAATGATTTTTTCAGTGCCTGTATATCACCATCACTTGAAGTAAATTGGGTTGCATATGAAGCAAGCGGGTCGATTATGAGCCTCTTTTATGTCTTTTTGCCTAATGAATCAACCTCACTCCTTCAAGGTAGATTGTCTGAGTCTGATTAGAAATCCACACCGATTTTGTTGGCTGGTGTTTAGCAAGCCAGCAAAAGCCGGCAAGCCACACAACCTGTCTGTGTAGGCTATCAACTGGCGACCAACTGGCAAAAATATTTACAGTATGAGAATAAAATGGGTGGGCTTGCGGGTGTGATTAATATCCTACGGCTAGAAGTTTTTCTGGTAAACGGTCTAACGGCTCAAACCGGTGTTTTTGCAATTTCTATCAGCACCAAAAAGCGAGCAACAGCAACACATTTCAAAATACGCAATAGCCTACGATAAATTCCATAGTATGTAATTATACATTAATTATTACTTATGACGCTACAGACACTCCAGCACAAAAGGAATATAACACGGCGGCTGATTTTCGCATTATACCCGAAAGGTTGCTATTTTTTTAACACAATTGACTTTTGTTAAAAAGTGCTTCATACGATTTGAGCGAAATGAACATGAACAAGGCAATAAGTCACACGAGTTGTAGCTTTTAGCAACACATTCAAGAACAAGATGTTTTCTTCTGTCGATAAGTCAGGCATTTTGTTGTTGTCTCTTTGTCTCGTTCATGTCCTTCCGTCACACATGATGAAAAACGTGAAACTGTGAAAAACATAAAAGAAAGGAGGGGTAGTGATTTGTTCGGAATTAAATTCTATTGAATTTTAACATTGAGCAACATCTACTTATAAATTTGCATTTTGTTTTAATTTGCACAATTCGTTCAATGTAAGTTTTAATATAACGACGCATCACAAGAAAATACGCTTTGAAGTTGCTGCTTATTCAATATTGCTTTCTTCAAAAGGCAGGAAATGGGGTTTTCCTAAAGTTGTGAGTTGAAAGCTAATGTTTCGCGTGTGGATAAATCATTATGCTTGATACGAGGTATTTTAAACTCGTGTGTAAACGCGGCTGCGTATGATCAGAGAAAAAAACAGACAAAACCCCAAAACGTACCAAATGTTTAAAAGAATTCGGAAATTTATCACAAAATTATTTCGTGCACAACAAAATTAAGTCGTGATTCACAAGCTTAACGCGTTGATTTCAAACTATTGAGATCCAAGCACAAAAATTAGGCTCTTTTAAAATTTATCAAAAGATCGTGCGATCGACGTAGCTTAGACTTGACTTCATAGATATAGACTATACATAATTTGCGAAATGCAATACATAATGGTTTAACAAAAAGTCACATAAAAACAGTTTACAGACCTTTCGGTCGGTAATTTTACTTATTTATTTTTAAATATTTTTAAAAGTATAATAGCTTTTCACCTGATAAACTAGGTAGAATCAGTGTAGCATTTATCATGCAATATTACTTGATATTGGCTAATTCTACGTCACTATACACGTGACCGTTGTCCACTGACGCGTGACCTAACGCCGAATCGTGCGCTTTGATCGTTTAGCAATCTATTCTATTATATACGTCTTACTGATAGCAGCTTGAATCACCGCTCTGTTTATCATGTGTTTCTGAGATTTGTTAATATACTCGACGGGCAACATCTACTGAGTGAAGTGTCTTTGCCTAGAGTACAAGAAGTTAAGGACAGGTATTCTAGCGGCCTGCTCCTTTGGAGTCGGATTAAGAACTTGTAAGAGTCTAGGCAGCCGTCGGCACTCGTCTTCAGAGCCAGCAGCCTTCTTACCCCTAACTAAACACCCCGATTCGCCACATCAGTTATTGTGAAATCCATGATTCCAAGCGGTTGTTTATTTAGCTTTGCTGATGCTATGAGTCGTCTTAACGTATCGTTCGACTAAATCAATTCTTCCAAACGCTGGCTTCTTGCTGGTTCCAAACACAATAGTTTTCAGAGTTCGTTCGACGACTTTTCTTGTCCATAAGAAATAGAGTTCTTCCTCACTCGATGGCAACAATTTGATGCAACGTTGGTTGAATTATGAGAATCATTAATTGTCTTTTTGCCTAATGAATCAACCTCACTCCTTCAAGGTAGATTGTCTGAGTCTGATTACAAATCCACACAGTTTTTGTTGGCTGGTGTTTAGCAAGCCAGCCAGAAGCTGGCAAGTGTAATGATTTATGTTTCTATTGTTAACTCTGATTTCTATGGTATTTGCTTCTGTGCGTTTCTCCTTTCTTTTCCTTGCCTCTCTCCGTAATTATCATTATACGTCCCGCGTCTTGTTGCATTCTTTCCCTCCCTTTATAACTCGTGTAACTTTCCTATGCTTCGTCAGTCTTTGTCAGTTTCTCTTATTGGGTACTCTTTTATATTCGTTACTAATAACGTTCTTCAGAGACCGAACAAGAAGATGAAGAAGACAGCACAGAGAAAGAAGAGTAAAATCAGGATCTCATGCTAGGGGGCCAGAATAACGCACCCCTAATATCTAATAGTACCCCCGATCCAGGGGGGAAAAAGCGCACCACAGTGTTTTCATAATAATGTTTCACACCCAAAAACTCAACCCCCCAACTTTTAAAGTAAACTAAAATGGAGACCAACTTAAAAATCGCAACTTTTAATGTCAACGAACTAACCGATAAGACCA
This sequence comes from Ascidiella aspersa, assembly GCF_963924565.1. Taxonomy (NCBI): domain Eukaryota; kingdom Metazoa; phylum Chordata; class Ascidiacea; order Phlebobranchia; family Ascidiidae; genus Ascidiella; species Ascidiella aspersa. Next base: position 14,283,122 of record NC_139454.1, on the reverse strand, counting down.
AACGCCACGCCATTTTTTCCTACCTAAAAAAATCATCTATAGATACTTATCTTTTGCAGGAGACCCACTCGACACCACAGGTTGAGTCAACCTGGGCTGCTGAGTGGACTCCTGGTGTTTCTTATTTTAATTCATCTCCCTCTATTTGACATGGAATTTCTATCAGAAAACATTGAGAACCATGAACTAATTTTGCATGGTAGACTTGCCATATCTTAGTAAATATGTGGACAAAATTTAAGTGCAAATTTTTACTGGGGTCATAGGTAACTGGGATATTAAAAGGACCCCACTTTTTGCTTTTTTTTTCGTTTCAACCCATGTTTCACAATAAATATTTTCCAACCCCTTTAATATTTTGTACTGAAATTTTCGCAGTTAAGAGATAATCCTGTAAACAACACTTCTACCAATTTTTAGTCAAATCCAAAAATGGGGTCTTGGCGAGGTTTCAAAATTAGGGGAAAATTTTAGCCGAGTGCTCGGAAAGGCCAACTTTGGATGTCTATGACCTTTTAGAGTGACAATGTAAACTATGTTTTTTTTAATATTTGGTAGAAGTACTATCACCTGTAAAAAAATTGGGCTGTTACCTTATTTAGTTTAACAGTAATAGGGCGTCAAACATGGTCCAAAATAGAAAAATTGCGCCCCCTCGGCAGACCCCCAAACTAAAAGCTTTATAACTCTGGCGTTTGTCGACAAATTACGCTCAAATTTTGCAGGTGTTCATTATATAGGATAGTGAAAAGGTGTGTAAAATTTAAGGGAAACCGGAGAGGTTGAATTTCTTGACTGTGTGAATTGACACGGAATGGCCCACCAGTGGTTCTCAACCTTATAAGTGTCCTGGCTACCTTCCATTAGCACTTAACACTTTGTGCTCCCTTTGCTCATGAATTCGAAAAACACTTTAAATACATCATAAGAGAGGTCTCTGGACATAACGCAAACCAAAACAAAATGGTTTAACTGGCTAAAAATTAAAATATAACATGCCTGTTGCCCCCTGAATAATTCTCCGTGCTCCCCCTGGGGCCCAAAGGACACGGTTGAACAATGCTGTCTTTATTATTATGTTTTTTATTTCATGAAACAAAACCATTTATTTGAATTTTTTTATACCTAGTTAATAAATTTTCAGTTAGTGAAAATTTGAAATTGATAAAATTAATAAAAAAATGTACCCAGTTGTCATATTTATGCAAAATTAAGGCAATTCTAATCATCGAAAACAAAAAAAAATAGTAGTCTAAAACGAATATTTATCATGTAAATTTTAGAATATTACATCTAGAATTATATCAAAACATTTAAATCTAGATGAAAATTATCTAAAATAGCAACCATGTGTCTGGTCAAATTTATGCGGCTATCTGTTCCATCTCCCTGGTTTTATTAGGTTTGATACGATGGTATTTGCTATAATCAATTTTATAACATACTGTGTAAATTGAAACCTCAGGTAACAGGCAGTGGTATAACCTCCACACTATCAACAAACATAGTTAACAAAATGTCTGCGAAGTTTCATACTTTGTCTTATTTCTTGTATGTATTTGTTTTTCTAGAACTTTATACAATATGTTGAATAGAAATATTTCAGCCAATGTGTTATTGTATGTCTTTTCTATAGTTGTATGTAAAGTTGCAAAAGTCAGTGTATTAACACATTTTTTGGTCACTTTTTATTGTATTATAAAGTGCTCAAATTTGAAACCTAATTACCAATTTCTAATTGTAAAAATAAGAACCACTTTAGAAAGTCAAAATACTATGTTGTCTAAAGATTATTTTGCAAACATAAAAATTGAAAAAAAACTGCAGAAAGCTTCGAAAAGTCTTCGGAAGTCATAAACTATAAATGCAATTTTCATATAGAAGAAATAATCACATAGTGTTTTAAGCATCATTTTTGAAACTAGCACCCCAACAAATGGGGGAATAGCATTTTACTACAGGCTTTTGCTGCAAAATAAAGCCTCCAGAGAGATAAAAGCACTCAATAATTAAAAAACGACCTATTTTCACATAGTGGTCAAATATTCAAAAAATAAAATCTTCGAAACCGCTTATCACAGAACCCTCAAATTTGTTGCAATCTTATTAACTGTTTAAAATATAAAGAAAATCTAAGAACATGGGTTCCGGCCCTTTAAATTAGACATGGAATGACCCAATAATAAATTTTAAAGAAGAAAGCCGAATATGTTAGGTTTTAAAGTTTAACTTTATGAGTACCAGATTATAAACCCTCAAACCCGTTTGAGGCGCAATTAACATCGCATCGCCGTGAACGTGGAAAAAGCAGTAACTTTTATCGTATGACCCACCGGTGGGTCACAACACAGTAGCCAAATTTTCTGCAAGACCCACTGGTTGATCGCATAGCAGTGAACGTGTTAAAGATGACTCAAGCAATTTTCACCTTTTCACGGGTTACAGTTTAATCGCTTCTTACAGTATGTTTCATCACTTATTGTTTTCCATTCGGTAACATTTGGTACATTTCAAACCTTGGATGAAAAAAGCCGAAAAAGCCAAACGCTAATTAAATAAAGTCAAAACACATAAAAGGCTTTAATAATTACTATAAGGTAATTTGTGTGATAATAAATAACCTTTAAGGTCCAAGTTTATGTGGTAAGGTAAAATGACAAACATAACACGTTCACAACATACCAAACAAAATGAAAATTTTGATCTTAGGAAAAGCTCAGTTATCCTATACCTTTAGGCTGAAAATGTAATATTTTTTGTCAAGTTTTTTATTGAAAAATACTTTGATTTGATGAGATTACCCTAAAGCGCAGTGTTTCTCAACCTTTTTGCTGTCTGCTAAAAGTAATAAAGCGGGGCTTTGCTAACTTGGTCCACTTCACTTAACTGTTTGAGGGACCAATACTTTAAATTTAAGTATGAGCCATTTTCTTTGTATTGCTTGCGATTTTCCCAAATGTGTGAAATATTGGGGCTCTTGCGGTTCGATATGTAGAAAGTAGGGTTGGCAAGTCTGTCAATTGACTGGTCAAATGCGGTCAATTGACGGCACTTTATTTAACAGGTACTCGCATTTGATTCAAATGTTGTAAATTTGTTAAGGGTTGTTTTGAGATTTGAGTTTTTAATAGAATCGATTGTAACTTTTTTTAATAATTCAAATATAAAATGGTGGTTGTTTTGAGATTTGAGTATTTAATAGAATCGATTGTAACTTTTTTTAATAATTCAAATATAAAATGGTGGGGTTTACCTGATGCAAACACATGTTCTGTGGTAATAACGAAGTGTTTGGAATGACAAAGTAGATTTATGTTGTTTAGAATAAATGCACTAGGGTTGGGCATTTGACCAAATATTGTCCTATTTGACGAGTATTTGACTGGTCAATTAACCAAATTTTATTTGACTAATCAATAGCCCAACCCTAATGCATTTATTCTAACAAAATAAATCTACTTTGCTATTACAAACACTTTGTTACTACCACAGAACATGTGTTTGCATCAGGTAAACCCTATGATTTTATATTTGATTTCTCTAAAAAAGTTACAATCAAGATTATTGAAATCTGAAATCACAAAACAACCCTAAAAAAATGTACACTATTTGAATCCAATATAAGTATTTGACCAGTTAAATAAAGTGTGGTCAATTGGCCGTATTTGACCGGTCAATTGACAGGTTTGCCAACCCTAAAATGCACTATATGATTAATCGCGTTTGTCATAAAAGGAAACACTAGTTGGGATATACCACAATCTTAGGCTAGTTAGGAATTTAGAAGAACCAAATCCCTCGTCTCTACTGGACCCTGGTGATGATTTAGAAAATTCAGATAGTGCAAAAGTTGTGAGGAGAAAATATTTTTTTACTGATGCATTTACTTGTTAAATTTTGTTAACTTGGTGCAAAGAGATTATAACCATGAGGACAAACTCTCACTTTTGCCTTTTTTCTTTTGCCTTTAAGCAATGCATTCTACTTTCGACAGCCGTCACGGTCTGATTCACAATAAGAAAAACATCATCTTTTCGATTTAAGCCTGTTATAAAAATGTACGCTTTTGGCGTAATCTGTTGTTTAATGACCCCTAGTCCTAATTTAAACCGTTTTCTGTTTACAAAATTGACTTGGTAGGACAGGCAAGGTTATCACAAGTTGCGTGACACTTTCTTAGGACCCTACTGTACATTTTTGAAAGGTGTATTACTGTTAAAATGTACGCGATTGAGCTATGTCGTTGATTTCGGGGCTCTTTCCATTTGGTACGTAGAAAGTAACGCAAAAAACGGTCTACAAATGCCGCTTAACGCAACGCACATCATTATTTTATTATTAATAATAATGTTTTACCAACCCAAACTCAAACCCGCACCGTAACCCAAATAATGTGCGTTGCGGTATGCGGTATTTGTTGACCTTTTTTGCGTTACTTTCTACGTACCAAATCGATGGAGCGCCTTGGTTACCACTTCTAGGCGTTAAGATTTATGTGAGGAATAGCCTTATAAATTAAATTAATACCACTTCGTTTGTTCTAAATCTCAAGGTGCCGAACTCATTAAACTTAACTATATGGCGGTGTTAATTAACTCCTTAATGTAAATGATATAGGTATTTTGCATTGTACACTGTACAGAGCCTATTACAGAAAAAGCAACTTTTGGTAAACCAAACCCATAAATGATTTGGCTTTAGTGTACAAATTTTAGTAAAAATTGTAGAATTCCAAATTTGATGAGTGTGCCGCAAATTAAAATTCTTTTTCGAGGACGTCGCAAAAAAAGTTTGCGAACCACTGCCTTAAATTACTATTGGAATACAAATGTATCTATTTCTATATTACTGTTTAAGATCCCAAATTTAGCGGTGGGGCGCAGTGGTACTATGCAGCTTGCGAAAAAAATTTTGAAGTGCAAATTTTGTCTGTCCCTTGGTGGTAATTAAGCTTAAAAATTAGTAATTTGCCAGCTTTTCTTACATAAAGTAAGTTGGAATAATATTTGGTTGTATACCAATTTAATTTAAATAAACAAATTTGCTGTACTTGGTAAATGGTAGCGGCCATTGCTCATTTAGGAAATGTTCTTTACGCTATATATATTTATCCTAAAGAATACTTTCCATACAGTAATTTTTCTTTAGTATGCCGTGTTCAGTGCGCAAATTAAATTTATGCCGTACTGCTGCTCTAAATAGTCTTCTATATACCTGTTCCAGTGTTACAAATTAAGACACATTCAAATTGATACCATAAACTAAAAAGTAATACCAAATTCTTTGAAAACATCGTTTAAACCAGCGGTTCCCAACCTTTTTGGTGCCGTGACCCTTTTATAACATTTGCCAAGTTGCGGTGACCCCAAGGATAAAATTAGTTGGGTTGATCCTCCTTCACTGCACTTTTGGAGCTAACTAGTAGGCTACTAGGCTATATATTAATTTTGACTTCTAAATAAATAAACAACACAACAAATCAACTTATAAACACAACAATTTGTTCAGTGAGAAGGCTGTGCTTGCTTCTTTTTAGCCATATCTTCAATCATTGGAGCAGTCTTTGCAAGAGCACAACGCAGATCATCTTCCGCATTAAGTCTGCTCCTGTATTTAGATTTTATAACCAACAAGCTTAAAAAGCCTGTTTCACAAAGGTATGTTGTTGGAAAAGGAAGAATCAGGTGCAATGCGATCTCAGACAGAACGGGATATGACTGCAAACTCTTGATCCAAAATTTGGTAACTGACATTGAAGAAAAATCAGTTTTTGCTGCATCACTGGTAATGAGTTCAATGAACTCCTCTTGTGCATTCTCAGGAACATCTTCAACTCTGATGGTGAATGGGCTTCTAGCAAGTGCAAATGGTGTGTCAGGTAAATTAGGAAAATATCTTGAAATTTCTTCTTCAAGAATTTTGAAGTGTTCTTTGACAGAAAGTATTGTTCTATTCATTGTTTCCTGTTCAATATCATTTTCCTCAAAGAAAGCAGATAAGTTCGGCAACATGTAAATTCTATTTTCATCCAATTTTTTTTGCCAAAGTTGAAGTTTCAACTTGAATGCTCGGATCTTTTCTGACAAATCTAGGCATGTTGCATTTGGTCCTTGGAGAGACAAATTTAACTCATTTAAGATTGCAAAGATGTCAACCAAGTAAGCAATTTTGTGAAGTTGGTTTTTGTCGCCGAAAAGTGCTTCAAACTGTGGTTTAGATTTTTGATTAAAAAATGTTTTCAATTCATCACGAAGATCAAAAACACGTTTCAAAACTTTGCCTCTGGACAACCATCTCACACTAGTGTGAAATAACAGAACATTATTGGATGCATCCAACTCACTGCCAACTTTTGAAAATAGGCGGCTGTTTAAAGCACTAGCTTTTACAAAATTCACGACACTTACAACGCTTTTCATTGTATCTTGGAATTCTTGTGGCAAAGTCTTCGTTGCTAACACTTGTCGATGAATCATACAGTGAGTTCCGATGGCTTTCGGTGATGCATTGATTACCAAACGTTGAAATCCAGACCTACATCCCAGCATTGCTGGAGCACCGTCTGTGCAAACACCATAAACATTTTCCCAAGGAATGCCATGATTTTGCAGAAATGATCCAACTGTGTCAAAGACATCGCGTGCAGTAGTTGTCGTTTCAAGTGGTTTGCAAAAAAGAAACTCATCTTTGAAATCACCTTCATAAATGTACCTCACGTAAACCAGTAACTGAGAACAGTTTGCCACATCTGTTGATTCATCAAGCTGGATACTAAATATTCCAAGTGGAGCTGATTTCATTTCCTGGATTACTTGCTCCATAATATCAGCAGACATGTCGTCTATTCTTCTACTGACGGTGTTATTAGACAAGGATATTGTATTCAGTTTGTTACCATATTCAGCTCCAAGCATAACTCGAACAACGTCTTTGGTTGCTGGCAGCAGCAACTCCTCGGCAATGGTGTGAGGTTTCTTGGCTTTGGCGATTCTGAGAGCCACCAAATATGAAGCTTCAATGGCTGCCACATTTTGCTGTTGGTACTTGCCCCCAGAATCCAGCCTGTTTTTTTTGACACAATCAGCTTTGTTCTTAAAATACTGGACATCCTTGCCCGCAAAGTTTGGATGCTTAGCGTCAAAATGGCGTTTCATTTTGTTGGGCTTCATCGATTCGGCTGACATAATTGTGTTGCAAATGACACATTGTGGCTTTTCAATTCCTGCGTCAACTACGAAAGTAAATCCATACTTCAAAAATTCCTCACAATATTTTCTTTTCCTAGGCCTAATACTTGTCTCTCGATTCATCATGGGAAATCTGAAATTTTACAAAATAAATTTTAGTTTATGGCGCCCGTTATTCTTAAACTCTTTCCAACGGGTACTTTTTTGCTTTTTTTAAGTCTAGCAAATGTTATCAGTCGCTTTTGAAAATTCTGTAGGCTAGGCTAGCTATCGTAGGCTACCTATGGTTGATGCCGGGAATTCAATAGTAAGCCTACACTGGCTTGCCTAGGCTATCAACTGATGCAAAAATAATAGTCTAGCTCTCAACATGCTTCCTGGCTGCTCAATGTTTGAAGATTTAACTTTTTTTCTCACAAATATCAACAAAAATCGCGACCTCAAGTCCAAATTTTGCTTAAATGCATTTCAGCAATCAGCAATTAAATTGTTATTTTCATGGTAAAGGCCTTTGTGACGTAATGAATTACCTGAAATCAAACGAGTAAATTCTGTAATTTTTCATGGCCGCTAAACTGCCGTTAAAATCTTGCTTTCCGAGCATATTTGCCATTATTAAACGAAAATCCTGTAATGAGGCCCAGGGTGTTCTGGTTTGTCTAGTACTCTAGTAAAATCGCGATGCGCTCTGCGGTGAGCTGACCATTGTTAAGAGTTAACTTTCTAAATTTCTAAACTAATGAAATTCTAAACTTTTCAGAAGGCCTCAGGTGACCCGAGGCAAATTGTCAGGCGACCCCAGTTGGGGTCGCGACCCACAGGTTGGGAACCTCTGGTTTAAACGAAAATTTTTTGCACCTTGGTTTGCTGTATGAAATATTTAACTAGCAAATATTATTGGTGGTGTGCTGTTTGTGCGAGTGAAGCAAGCAATTACCATTTGTAAGGTAGTTACATTTGGAATCAGTAGTTACCAGATGTCACTGAATTCAGTTAATAATTTTGCAAATTATATTATATTTGATTGCTCAGTATTGGAGTATGTTATTATAATGTTAAACTTCTCCACTTGGTTTATTTTTATAGAACTTGCTCATATTTACTAGTATAATAAGAACACATATTATTCGTCTGTAACTGTGATTCAGCCATTCTGGGATTATGTTGGACATTGCTTAAAGACATATCAACCGTACACTGGGAAAAAAATATATATATTCAGTCTATTCCTCAAAGATACAACAAACCTCTGGTAAGATTATTGTGACAATGAGATCATAGTGTAAGGCAAACCATTATGGAATAGAGTATCTATTTTACTTATAAACAAAACTTTAAACTGCTAACTGTCCATGGGTAAAGTTTATCTAGTTTAGGGCTACCCAAGTTTTCAGGCTGTGACCTCATTTATTATATTAAACTTTTTGACCCACTAGGTTTAACAGTTTAAAAAATAACATTTCTCGATGACTGTCTGCTTTGGCATGCTTTTATTGAAGTAATGTGCGTTTCATAATTTGCCATTAACATACCAAACAGAAAAAATAACAATTTTATGAATGTAGCACTTTGTGTAAAATTTAACTCCATGAGCAACCCCCAGTTTGGAAAGCCCTGGTCTAGTTATACAAAACTTCCGAGTAATTTTACCAATGTTTTGTTTGTGTATGTTACACTGTTTTTCTATTATTCAGGTTGGAAAACTGATTGGGAACCTCTACTTAAAAAGTTCTGGTCACAGAATGAGCAGATTATTTAAAGAGTAAAATAAATTCCTTCAAATTTTCCCCCCTTTGACCATTTGTTGTTCTGTAAGAAGCCTATTAATTAATGTGAAACTTTATTCTCTTGTAGATAACATATGACACTGCTTTACACAAATTCCTACTGGTAATTGTTTGGGCTTTTCAGTGATTTTGATTTTTTAAGTCAGGGTTGTCCAAGGTTGCACAGTATTTCTTACATATTCTTTACGGGCCACAAAGCAGACTATACATGCGTGCCAGGAGCAGATAAACGATTTTCGTTTGTAACTGTCGAAAGATATATAAACTGCACAAACTTTCTGCTATCACCAAATTGTGCACAAATAAAATCGAGCGATAATAACTTTTTTGCCAAGTGATAGTAAACTGGTTTGTTTAATGGTGTAATCGGAAAAATGTAACCCTAACCAAACCATTGCAGGATGCTCGCTGATTGTTGGTCACTTATATTTCTTTAAAATAAACCCTGTACGCATTACAATAATTCAACAGTGCTTCGCGAGCCACAAACAACGATGTCGGGCCTGGGTTTTGGACCACCCTGCCTTAAGTAATCAATTTTTGTTAAAAGAGTCATTATTTTCCTACTTATTGGTACACCTTATATGCAAACTCAGGCAAGCAAAACAAAATAATGTTTATTTAAAATTTATTTGGTTAAACGTGGTAAGAATCAATCAATTTAAAGAATAAATAAAGTTCTTTATTGACACCAGATTCCAGAGGCCACTTCAGTATTGTTTTCGTTTTGTCTAGTACCTGGTCAACAGCGTCTGTATGAACACAATTTATCGACCAATATATTGCAAATGTTTTTTTATAATTTTATTAAATTATCTCTTTGCACTGATTTAGTATACTTAAATTTCAAAGTGTGTATTACAAAGTAAACGTTTTGTTTTATATGAATAAAATATTTATAAATTTTTACTTTGTCGTCAAAAGAGTTGTTAAGTTATTACTTATTCTGAATAAATTTCAGCAAATAAATTATAGACTCTAAAAGTATAGTGGCTTAATTTAGAGTAAATAAAAATATCCACACAGAACTAGGTAGCATATTGTACAGGTTTGAAATCAGGACTGCTGAGTCGGCCTCGAGGAGTCGGTTTGTTTTGCTGGAGTCGGACTCGGGACTCGAGTAAGACCATGTAAAACTACACGAGTCTCTAGTCTGAAATGCGCAGTAAACTAATATGACCACCAACTGAAAATTGTAAAGGTGGAATAGCATGTGGTGGAATATTTTCAAACCATGTATTATGAATGAGTTATACGACAACCCTATAAGTGGTAGCTAAATATCCATGTAATTTTGGTTACGTAAATTGGCGGAATACAGGCTGTTTAGTCAGGGCCGGACTCGGGACTCGACAAAATGCCACATTTAACTGGAGTCGGACTAGGGTTATTTTTAACCGACTCCGCAGTACTGTTTGAAATAGATATTTTTTGTCATTTTCAATGTAAGTTTGCGAAAACTATTTTTTACCTCGAGTGCTTCTCATCTTTTCTCCCTTATAGCAAAAGTTTGGAGCTTACTTGCTGGAGGTTGTAGTTGAATATATCAAAGCCCATGTATAGAAGTAGGTGACATCTTGTAAACAGCTTAAATATATATATATCTTTATTCAGTTTAAACTTGATTGGATAACTGGTTGTAAAAGAATAAAGATTATTATTACATTTAATTTCAACAGATTAGAAAGCTGCGTAATCTGGTGATTTCCTTTTTTAAATGAACAATATTACTCACTAAATTTGTGTTCACCAAACCCTATCCACTAAACTGGTACCAAACTGTGTAATGTTAATATTTCTTAACACCAAAACTAAAGAATAATTGAATATATTACAAGATCCCTACTCTAATTTGCTTTAAGTGTTTTACTGTAATGCTAAAATAAACGAAACTGGGGCAATAAAAATAACTTTAAACAATATTGTAATATTTTGTTTATTGTACTTATTGTACTATATAAGCGAACACAAAAAGTTGAACCAAAAGGCTTACTAGTAATAATAAAAAAATGTAAATTCCTCTCCGGCACCCCGGTTTGGAACCACTGGTCTACTCTACAGCAACGCGTTGTACGCTTCCGCAGTCATTAACTTGACGACGTTGGCGCGCCAACGAGTGTGTTACCATATTATATACCGGTAGTACTTATGGTCAGCTCATATTGTATGCCCTTTTTTAAGTGCGTTTACACGAAACTCGACAATGAAAGTTTGACACCTAATTCAAACATAACTTTTAAACTGTCAGAAATGTCGAACCTTAATATATATAAGCTGGTTGCTCCAAAATTTTACTTAACCAACATGCAAGTCAAGCCCAGTTGTTTACGTTTTACTATTATGCACTAGAGCGGAACGCTGTCGAAAGTAGAACAATGTGCTACGTCACAGTTTGTCCTCATGGTTATAATCTCTTTGCTTGGTGGTTGTAGTAATAGCAAAAATTACTACAATATGAAATACTTCTATACAGTATTGTTTGCAAGATGGGCATGGTTTTGCAAATATTCTTATAGATAGTCAAAAAATAATTGTTTTACAAACCATAGTACTTGAGCCAAAACGTTTATAAATTTATTTAAAGTTAAAGTTTATTTTTAACTTTAATTGCATTATGATAGTATCTATAGTATTTGACCTATTTGACGAGTATTTGACCGGTCAATTGATCGGATTTTATTTGACTGGTCAAATGCCCAACCCTAGTAGAAAGTAACGCAAAAAAATAAAAATCTACAAATACCTCATATCGCAATGCATATCATATCATTTGGGTTGAGGTGCGGGTTCGAGTTTGGGTGGGTCAAGCATTAATATATTTATTATTCATAAAAATGCTTGACCCACCAAAACACAAAGCACCTTAACCCAAATAATATAAGTTACTTTCTATGTATTCAAACAAGAAAAAACGCCCCAAAATATCTTGCTTATAGAACCAAGCAAATCAAACGGGTTGGCGACCCATGGGTTGAGAAACACTGCGACCTGAAAACCCGAGGTATTATTTTAAAAGTCAGGAAAACTATAGTGCCTACATATCTTAAATCGAAAGTTGTGGGACTATATAGGGCGCTCTTTCACTATTGTACGTGAAAAGTTATGCAAACAAAAAAATAATAATAATACCGCATACCACAACGCATATTGTTTGGGTTAGGGTGCGGGTTAGCGTTTGGGTGAGGGTGGGTCAAGTAATATTATGTTTATTATTAATAATAACTTGACCCATCCTCAACCAAACGTTAATCCGCACCCTAACCCAAACAATATGTGTTGTGGTATGCGGCATTTGAAAAAAAATTTTTTTATTAATTTTTACGAACAATAGTGAAAGAGCGCCCCCTGATGCCTGTCACTGCAGACCAGTGGTTCTCAACCTTTTTTCTTTCGTGGCCCCATCATTTACGTTCCAAAAAATGCTGTGGCCCGATAAATTTTAATCAAAGAAAAAACTGTAAAATAGGTTTAGAACAAAACATAGCAGAATATATTTCAAAACAGATTATTTATTCAACCGTGCATAAGTTAGACACTTTGACTGAACAATAAATTTACATTCCTTTTTAATTCCTCCCCAAGCCATTATTTCTGTAAAATTAAATATAGTGACACAAATGAAACTAAATCTAGCTTTTTTAATTGCTCTGTGGCCCACCTGAAATGTTCTTATGGCCCACTGGTAGTGGTAGAGAAAGTGTTTCTCAACCTTTTCACTTGGGGGCGCACCTAGAGACGTATGCATTTAAATGACTTAGAATTAGTAAGCAAAATATATTTGAAAAGCTTTTAGAGATAGGTCGATTTAAACCTCTCAAAAATATAAGTTTGTTTGCATTATTATTTTAGGTAAATGGTCTTTTCAACACGACAGGAATGTTTTTTATTCAACTTCATGAAAAAATATACATTCATTTTAGTGTTAGGTTTGTGATGTCCAGTGAATTTGTAACTGTGCATTACTTCACCGCATATTTAATTTATTTTAATGAATTTTTCAGTGCCTGTATATCACCATCACTTGAAGTAAATTGGGTTGCATATGAAGCAAGCGGGTCGATTATGAGCCTCTTTTATGTCTTTTTGCCTAATGAATCAACCTCACTCCTTCAAGGTAGATTGTCTGAGTCTGATTAGAAATCCACACCGATTTTGTTGGCTGGTGTTTAGCAAGCCAGCAAAAGCCGGCAAGCCACACAACCTGTCTGTGTAGGCTATCAACTGGCGACCAACTGGCAAAAATATTTACAGTATGAGAATAAAATGGGTGGGCTTGCGGGTGTGATTAATATCCTACGGCTAGAAGTTTTTCTGGTAAACGGTCTAACGGCTCAAACCGGTGTTTTCGCAATTTCTATCACCACCAAAAAGCGAGCAACAGCAACACATTTCAAAATACGCAATATCCTACGATAAATTCCATAGTATGTAATTATACATTAATTATTACTTATGACGCTACAGACACTCCAGCACAAAAGGAATTGCCGTCGTGAATATAACACGGCGGCTGATTTTCGCATTATACCCGAAAGGTTGCTATTTTTTTAACACAATTGACTTTTGTTAAAAAGTGCTTCATACGATTTGAGCGAAATGAACATGAACAAGGCAATAAGTCACACGAGTTGTAGCTTTTAGCAACACATTCAAGAACAAGATGTTTTCTTCTGTCGATAAGTCAACGAACGACAGGCATTTTGTTGTTGTCTCTTTGTCTCGTTCATGTCCTTCCGTCACACATGATGAAAAACGTGAAACTGTGAAAAACATAAAAGAAAGGAGGGGTAGTGATTTGTTCGGAATTAAATTCTATTGAATTTTAACATTGAGCAACATCTACTTATAAATTTGCATTTTTTTTTAATTTGCACAATTCGTTCAATGTAAGTTTTAATATAACGACGCATCACAAGAAAATACGCTTTGAAGTTGCTGCTTATTCAATATTGCTTTCTTCAAAAGGCAGGAAATGGAGTTTTCCTAAAGTTGTGAGTTGAAAGCTAATGTTTCGCGTGTGGATAAATCATTATGCTTGATACGAGGTATTTTAAACTCGTGTGTAAACGCGGCTGCGTATGATCAGAGAAAAAAACAGACAAAACCCCAAAACGTACCAAATGTTTAAAAGAATTCGGAAATTTATCACAAAATTATTTCGTGCACAACAAAATTAAGTCGTGATTCACAAGCTTAACGCGTTGATTTCAAACTATTGAGATCCAAGCACAAAAATTAGGCTCTTTTAAAATTTATCAAAAGATCGTGCGATCGACGTAGCTTAGACTTGACTTCATAGATATAGACTATACGCAATACATAATGGTTTAACAAAAAGTCACATAAAAACAGTTTACAGACCTTTCGGTCGGTAATTTTACTTTTTATTTTTAAATATTTTTAAAAGTATAATAGCTTTTCACCTGATAAACTAGGTAGAATCAGTGTAGCATTTATCATGCAATATTACTTGATATTGGCTAATTCTACGTCACTATACACGTGACCGTTGTCCACTGACGCGTGACCTAACGCCGAATCGTGCGCTTTGATCGTTTCGCAAGCTATTCTAGCGGCTTGAATCACCGCTCTGTTTATCATGTGTTTCTGAGATTTGTTAATATACTCGACGGGCAACATCTACTGAGTGAAGTGTCTTTGCCTAGAGTACAAGAAGTTAAGGACAGGTATTCTAGCGGCCTGCTCCTTTGGAGTCGGATTAAGAACTTGTAAGAGTCTAGGCAGCCGTCGGCACTCGTCTTCAGAGCCAGCAGCCTTCTTACCCCTAACTAAACACCCCGATTCGCCACATCAGTTATTGTGAAATCCATGATTCCAAGCGGTTGTTTCTTTAGCTTTGCTGATGCTATGAGTCGTCTTAACGTATCGTTCGACTAAATCAATTCTTCCAAACGCTGGCTTCTTGCTGGTTCCAAACACAATAGTTTTCAGAGTTCGTTCGACGACTCTTCTTGTCCATAAGAAATAGAGTTCTTCCTCACTCGATGGCAACAATTTGATGCAACGTTGGTTGAATTATGAGAATCATTAATTGTCTTTTTGCCTAATGAATCAACCTCACTCCTTCAAGGTAGATTGTCTGAGTCTGATTACAAATCCACACAGTTTTTGTTGGCTGGTGTTTAGCAAGCCAGCCAGAAGCTGGCAAGTGTAATGATTTATGTTTCTATTGTTAACTCTGATTTCTATGGTATTTGCTTCTGCGCGTTTCTCCTTTCTTTTCCTTGCCTCTCTCCGTAATTATCATTATACGTCCCGCGTCTTGTTGCATTCTTTCCCTCCCTTTATAACTCGTGTAACTTTCCTATGCTTCGTCAGTCTTTGTCAGTTTCTCTTATTGGGTACTCTTTTATATTCGTTACTAATAACGTTCTGCAGAGACCGAACAAGAAGATGAAGAAGACAGCACAGAGAAAGAAGAGGAAAATCAGGATCTCATGCTGATAGGGGGCCATAATAACGCACCCCTAATATCTAATAGTACCCCCGATCCAGGGGGGAAAAAGCGCACTTGCGATTTCTCTCCTTTAGAGGAGGAGCAAGCCTGCAAACACTCGCTCAAGGAGTGCTTGCAATGTAATGGGGCGATCACACCCCTGATTGCACACACTACCAGGAGAGCAACTCCTTCCCTAGCAACTTTACCACAGTGTTTTCATAATAATGTTTCACACCCAAAAACTCAACCCCCCAACTTTTAAAGTAAACTAAAATGGAGACCAACTTAAAAATCGCAACTTTTAATGTCAAATAACTAACCGATAAGACCAAACGCCACGCCATTTTTTCCTACCTAAAAAAATCATCTATAGATACTTATCTTTTGCAGGAGACCCACTCGACACCACAGGTTGAGTCAACCTGGGCTGCTGAGTGGACTCCTGGTGTTGCTTATTTTAATTCAGCTCCCTCTATTTGACATGGAATTTCTATCAGAAAACATTGAGAACCATGAACTAATTTTGCATGGTAGACTTGCCATATCTTAGTAAATATGTGGACAAAATTTAAGTGCAAATTTTCACTGGGGTCATGGGTAACTGGGCCACTTTTTGCTTTTTTTTCGTTTCAACCCATGTTTCACAATAAATATTTTCCAACCCCTTTAATATTTTGTACTGAAATTTTCGCAGTTAGATAATCCTGTAAACAACACTTCTACCAATTTTTAGTCAAATCCAAAAATGGGGTCTTGGCGAGGTTTCAAAATTAGGGGAAAATTTTAGCCGAGTGCTCGGAAAGGCCAACTTTGGATGTCTATGACCTTTTAGAGTGACAATTTAAACTATGTTTTTTTTTAATATTTGGTAGAAGTACTATCACCTGTAAAAAAATTGGGCTGTAACCTTATTTAGTTTAACAGTAATAGGGCGTCAAACATGGTCCAAAATAGAAAAATTGCGCCCCCTCGGCAGACCCCCAAACTAAAAGCTTTATAACTCTGGCGTTTGTCGACAAATTACGCTCAAATTTTGCAGGTGTTCATTATATAGGATAGTGAAAAGGTGTGTAATGTTAAGGGAAACCGGAGAGGTTGAATTTCTTGACTGTGTGAATTGACACGGAATGGCCCACCAGTGGTTCTCAACCTTATAAGTGTCCTGGCTACCTTCCATTAGCACTTAACACTTTGTGCTCCCTTTGCTCATGAATTCGAAAAACACTTTAAATACATCATAAGAGAGGTCTCTGGACATAACGCAAACCAAAACAAAATGGTTTAACTGGCTAAAAATTAAAATATAACATGCCTGTTGCCCCCTGAATAATTCTCCGTGCTCCCCCTGGGGCCCAAAGGACATGGTTGAACAATGCTGTCTTTATTATTATGTTTTTTATTTCATGAAACAAAACCATTTATTTGAATTTTTTTATACCTAGTTAATAAATTTTCAGTTAGTGAAAATTTGAAATTGATAAAATTAATAAAAAAATGTACCCAGTTGTCATATTTATGCAAAATTAAGGCAATTCTAATCATCGAAAACCAAAAAAAAATAGTGGTCTAAAACGAATATTTATCATGTAAATTGTAGAATATTACATCTAGAATTATATCAAAACATTTAAATCTAGATGAAAATTATCTAAAATAGCAACCATGTGTCTGGTCAAATTTATGCGGCTACCTGATCCATCTCCCTGGTTTTATTAGGTTTGATACGATGGTATTTGCTATAATCAATTTTATAACATACTGTGTAAATTGAAACCTCAGGTAACAGGCAGTGGTATAACCATAACCTCTACACTATCAACAAACATAGTTAACAAAATGTCTGCGAAGTTTCATACTTTGTCTTATTTCTTGTATGTATTTGTTTTCTAGAACTTTATACAATATGTTGAATAGAAATATTTCAGCCAATGTGTTATTGTATGTCTTTACTATAGTTGTATGTAAAGTTGCAAAAGTCAGTGTATTAACACATTTTTTGGTCACTTTTTATTGTATTATAAAGTGCTCAAATTTGAAACCTAATTACCAATTACTAATTGTAAAATACCAAGAACCACTTTAGAAAGTCAAAATACTATGTTGTCTAAAGATTATTTTGCAAACATAAAAATTGAAAAAAAACTGCAAAGCTTCGAAAAGTCTTCGGAAGTCATAAACTTTAAATGCAATTTTCATATAGAAGAAATAATCACATAGTGTTTTAAGCATCATTTTTGAAACCAGCACCCCAACAAATGGGGGAATAGCATTTTACTACAGGCTTTTGCTGCAAAATAAAGCCTCCAGAGAGATAAAAGCACTCAATAATTAAAAAACGACCTATTTTCACATAGTGGTCAAATATTCAAAACATAAAATCTTCGAAACCGCTTATCACAGAACCCTCAAATTTGTTGCAATCTTATTAACTGTTTAAAATATAAAGAAAATCTAAGAACATGGGTTCCGGCCCTTTAAATTAGACATGGAATGACCCAATAATAAATTTTAAAGAAGAAAGCCGAATATGTTAGGTTTTAAAGTTTAACTTTATTAGTACCAGATTTTAAACCCTCAAACCCGCTTGAGGCGCAATTAACATCGCATCGCCGTGAACGTGGAAAAAACAGAAACTTTTTTCGTATGACCCACCGGTGGGTCACAACACAGTAGCCAAATTTTCTGCAAGACCCACTGGTTGATCGCATAGCAGTGAACGTGTTAAAGATGACTCAAGCAATTTTCACCTTTTCACGGGTTACAGTTTAATCGCTTCTTACAGTATGTTTCATCACTTATTGTTTTCCATTCGGTACCATTTGGTACATTTCAAACCTTGGATGAAAAAAGCCGAAAAAGCCAAACGCTAATTAAATAAAGTCAAAACACATAAAAGGCTTAAATAATACTATAAGGTAATTTGTGTGATAATAAATAACCTTTAAGGTCCAAGTTTATGTGGTAAGGTAAAATGACAAACATAACACGTTCACAACATACCAAACAAAATGAAAATTTTGATCTTAGGAAAAGCTCAGTTATCCTATACCTTTAGGCTGAAAATGTAATATTTTTTTGTCAAGTTTTTTATTGAAAAATACTTTGATTTGATGAGATTACCCTAAAGCGCAGTGTTTCTCAACCTTTTTGCTGTCTGCTAAAAGTAATAAAGCGGGGCTTTGCTAACTTGGTCCACTTCACTTAACTGTTTGAGGGACCAATACTTTAAATTTAAGTATGAGCCATTTTCTTTGTATTGCTTGCGATTTTCCCAAATGTGTAAAATATTGGGGCCCCTGGGGTTCGATATGTAGAAAGTAGGGTTGGCAAGTCTGTCAATTGACTGGTCAAATGCGGTCAATTGACGGCACTTTATTTAACAGGTACTCGCATTTGATTCAAATGTTGTAAATTTGTTAAGGGTTGTTTTGAGATTTGAGTTTTTAATAGAATCGATTGTAACTTTTTTTAATAATTCAAATATAAAATGGTGGTTGTTTTGAGATTTGAGTATTTAATAGAATCGATTGTAACTTTTTTTAATAATTCAAATATAAAATGGTGGGGTTTACCTGATGCAAACACATGTTCTGTGGTAATAACGAAGTGTTTGGAATGACAAAGTAGATTTATGTTGTTTAGAATAAATGCACTAGGGTTGGGCATTTGACCAAATATTGTCCTATTTGACGAGTATTTGACTGGTCAATTAACCAAATTTTATTTGACTAATCAATAGCCCAACCCTAATGCATTTATTCTAACAAAATAAATCTACTTTGCTATTACAAACACTTTGTTACTACCACAGAACATGTGTTTGCATCAGGTAAACCCTATGATTTTATATTTGAGTTCTCTAAAAAAGTTACAATCAAGATTATTGAAATCTGAAATCACAAAACAACCCTAAAAAAATGTACACTATTTGAATCCAATATAAGTATTTGACCAGTTAAATAAAGTGTGGTCAATTGGCCGTATTTGACCGGTCAATTGACAGGTTTGCCAACCCTAAAATGCACTATATGATTAATCGCGTTTGTCATAAAAGGAAACACTAGTTGGGATATACCACAATCTTAGGCTAGTTAGGAATTTAGAAGAACCAAATCCCTCGTCTCTACTGGACCCTGGTGATGATTTAGAAAATTCAGATAGTGCAAAAGTTGTGAAGAGAAAATATTTTTTTGCTGATGCCTTTACTTGTTAAATTTGGTTAACTTGGTGGTTGTAGTAATAGCAAAAATTACTACAATATGAAATACTTCTATACAGTATTGTTTGCAAGATGGGCATGGTTTTGCAAATATTCTTATAGATAGTCAAAAAATAATTGTTTTACAAACCATAGTACTTGAGCCAAAACGTTCATAAATTTATTTAAAGTTAAAGTTTATTTTTAACTTTAATTGCATTATGATAGTACGTATAGTATTTGACCAATATTTGACCTATTTGACGAGTATTTGACCGGTCAATTGATCGGATTTTATTTGACTGGTCAAATGCCCAACCCTAGTAGAAAGTAACGCAAAAAAATAAAAATCTACAAATACCTCATATCGCAATGCATATCATATTATTTGGGTTAAGGTGCGGGTTCGAGTTTGGGTGGGTCAAGCATTAATATATTTATTATTCATAAAAATGCTTGACCCACCAAAACACAAAGCCGCACCTTAACCCAAATAATATAAGTTACTTTCTATGTATTCAAACAAGAAAAAACGCCCCAAAATATCTTGCTTATAGAACCAAGCAAATCAAACGGGTTGGCGACCCATGGGTTGAGAAACACTGCGACCTGAAAACCCGAGGTATTATTTTAAAAGTCAGGAAAACTATAGTGCCTACATATCTTAAATCGAAAGTTGTGGGACTATATAGGGCGCTCTTTCACTATTGTACGTGAAAAGTTATGCAAAAAAAATAATAATAATAATACCGCATACCACAACGCATATTGTTTGGGTTAGGGTGCGGGTTAGCGTTTGGGTGAGGGTGGGTCAAGTAATATTATGTTTATTATTAATAATAACTTGACCCACCCTCAACCAAACGCTAACCCTAACCCAAACAATATGTGTTGTGGTATGCGGCATTTGAAAAAAAAAATTTTTTATTAATTTTTACGTACAATAGTGAAAGAGCGCCCCCTGATGCCTGTCACTGCAGACCAGTGGTTCTCAACCCTTTTTCTTTCGTGGCCCCATCATTTACGTTCCAAAAAATTCTGTGGCCCAATAAATTTTAATCAAAGAAAAAACTGTAAAATAGGTTTAGAACAAAACATAGCAGAACATATTTCAAAACAGATTATTTATTCAACCGTGCATAAGTTAGACACTTTGACTGAACAATAAATTTACATTCCTTTTTAATTCCTCCCCAAGCCATTATTTCTGTAAAATTAAATATAGTGACACAAATGAAACTAAATCTAGCTTTTTTAATTGGTCTGTTGCCCACCTGAAATGTTCTTATGGCCCACTGGTAGTGGTAGAGAAAGTGTTTCTCAACCTTTTCACTTGGGGGCGCACCTAGAGACGTATGCATTTAAATGACTTAGAATTAGTAAGCAAAAATATTTGAAAAGCTTTTAGAGATAGGTCGATTTAAACCTCTCAAAAATATAAGTTTGTTTGCATTATTATTTTAGGTAAATGGTCTTTTCAACACGACCGGAATGTTTTTTATTCAACTTCATGAAAAAATATACATTCATTTTAGTGTTAGGTTTGTGATGTCCAGTGAATTTGTAACTGTGCATTACTTCACCGCATATTTAATTTATTTTAATGATTTTTTCAGTGCCTGTATATCACCATCACTTGAAGTAAATTGGGTTGCATATGAAGCAAGCGGGTCGATTATGAGCCTCTTTTATGTCTTTTTGCCTAATGAATCAACCTCACTCCTTCAAGGTAGATTGTCTGAGTCTGATTAGAAATCCACACCAATTTTGTTGGCTGGTGTTTAGCAAGCCAGCAAAAGCCGGCAAGCCACACAACCTGTCTGTGTATCAACTGGCGACCAACTGGTAAAAATATTTACAGTATGAGAATAAAATGGGTGGGCTTGCGGGTGTGATTAATATCCTACGGCTAGAAGTTTTTCTGGTAAACGGCCTCACGGCTCAAACCGGTGTTTTTGCAATTTCTATCAGCACCAAAAAGCGAGCAACAGCAACACATTTCAAAATACGCAATAGCCTACGATAAATTCCATAGTATGTAATAATACATTAATTATTACTTATGACGCTACAGACACTCCAGCACAAAAGGAATTGCCGTCGTGAATATAACACGGCGGCTGCTTTTCGCATTATACCCGAAAGGTTGCTATTTTTTAACACAATTGACTTTTGTTAAAAAGTGCTTCATACGATTTGAGCGAAATGAACATGAACAAGGCAATAAGTCACACGAGTTGTAGCTTTTAGCAACACATTCAAGAACAAGGTGTTTTCTTCTGTCGATAAGTCAACGAACGACAGGCATTTTGTTGTTGTCTCTTTGTCTCGTTCATGTCCTTCCGTCACACATGATGAAAAACGTGAAACTGTGAAAAACATAAAAGAAAGGAGGGGTAGTGATTTGTTCGGAATTAAATTCTATTGAATTTTAACATTGAGCAACATCTACTTATAAATTTGCATTTTTTTTTAATTTGCACAATTCGTTCAATGTAAGTTTTAATATAACGACGCATCACAAGAAAATACGCTTTGAAGTTGCTGCTTATTCAATATTGCTTTCTTCAAAAGGCAGGAAATGGGGTTTTCCTAAAGTTGTGAGTTGAAAGCTAATGTTTCGCGTGTGGATAAATCATTATGCTTGATACGAGGTATTTTAAACTCGTGTGTAAACGCGGCTGCGTATGATCAGAGAAAAAACAGACAAAACCCCAAAACGTACCAAATGTTTAAAAGAATTCGGAAATTTATCACGAAATTATTTCGTGCACAACAAAATTAAGTCGTGATTCACAAGCTTAACGCGTTGATTTCAAACTATTGAGATCCAATCACAAAAATTAGGCTCTTTTAAAATTTATCAAAAGATCGTGCGATCGACGTAGCTTAGACTTGACTTCATAGACATAGACTATACATAATTTGCGAAATGCAATACATAATGGTTTAACAAAAAGTCACATAAAAACAGTTTACAGACCTTTCGGTCGGTAATTTTACTTATTTATTTTTAAATATTTTTAAAAGTATAATAGCTTTTCACCTGATAAACTAGGTAGAATCAGTGTAGCATTTATCATGCAATATTACTTGATATTGGCTAATTCTACGTCACTATACACGTGACCGTTGTCCACTGACGCGTGACCGAACGCCGAATCGTGCGCTTTGATCGTTTCGCAAGCTATTCTATTATATACGTCTTACTGATAGCGGCTTGAATCACCGCTCTGTTTATCATGTGTTTCTGAGATTTGTTAATATACTCGACGGGCAACATCTACTGAGTGAAGTGTCTTTGCCTAGAGTACAAGAAGTTAAGGACAGGTATTCTAGCGGCCTGCTCCTTTGGAGTCGGATTAAGAACTTGTAAGAGTCTAGGCAGCCGTCGGCACTCGTCTTCAGAGCCAGCAGCCTTCTTACCCCTAACTAAACACCCCGATTCGCCACATCAGTTATTGTGAAATCCATGATTCCAAGCGGTTGTTTCTTTAGCTTTGCTGATGCTATGAGTCGTCTTAACGTATCGTTCGACTAAATCAATTCTTCCAAACGCTGGCTTCTTGCTGGTTCCAAACACAATAGTTTTCAGAGTTCGTTCGACGACTTTTCTTGTCCATAAGAAATAGAGTTCTTCCTCACTCGATGGCAACAATTTGATGCAACGTTGGTTGAATTATGAGAATCATTAATTGTCTTTTTGCCTAATGAATCAACCTCACTCCTTCAAGGTAGATTGTCTGAGTCTGATTACAAATCCACACAGTTTTTGTTGGCTGGTGTTTAGCAAGCAAGCCAGAAGCTGGCAAGTGTAATGATTTATGTTTCTATTGTTAACTCTGATTTCTATGGTATTTGCTTCTGTGCGTTTCTCCTTTCTTTTCCTTGCCTCTCTCCGTAATTATCATTATACGTCCCGCGTCTTGTTGCATTCTTTCTCTCCCTTTATAACTCGTGTAACTTTCCTATGCTTCGTCAGTTTCTCTTATTGGGTACTCTTTTATATTCGTTACTAATAACGTTCTGCAGAGACCGAACAAGAAGATGAAGAAGACAGCACAGAGAAAGAAGAGTAAAATCAGGATCTCATGCTAGGGGGCCAGAATAACGCACCCCTAATATCTAATAGTACCCCCGATCCAGGGGGGAAAAAGCGCACCACAGTGTTTTCATAATAATGTTTCACACCCAAAAACTCAACCCCCCAACTTTTAAAGTAAACTAAAATGGAGACCAACTTAAAAATCGCAACTTTTAATGTCAACGAACTAACCGATAAGACCAAACGCCACGCCATTTTTTCCTACCTAAAAAAATCATCTATAGATACTTATCTTTTGCAGGAGACCCACTCGACACCACAGGTTTGAGGACTCCTGGTGTTGCTTATTTTAATTCAGCTCCCTCTATTTGACATGGAATTTCTATCAGAAAACATTGAGAACCATGAACTAATTTCGCATGGTAGACTTGCCATATCTTAGTAAATATGTGGACAAAATTTAAGTGCAAATTTTTACTGGGGTCATGGGTAACTGGGATATTTAGAGGACCCCACTTTTTGCTTTTTTTTTCGTTTCAACCCATGTTTCACAATAAATATTTTCCAACCCCTTTAATATTTTGTACTGAAATTTTCGCAGTTAAGAGATAATCCTGTAAACAACACTTCTACCAATTTTTAGTCAAATCCAAAAATGGGGTCTTGGCGAGGTTACAAAATTAGGGGAAAATTTTAGCCGAGTGCTCGGAAAGGCCAACTTTGGATGTCTATGACCTTTTAGAGTGACAATGTAAACTATGTTTTTTTTTTAATATTTGGTAGAAGTACTATCACCTGTAAAAAAATTGGGCTGTTACCTTATTTAGTTTAACAGTAATAGGGCGTCAAACATGGTCCAAAATAGAAAAATTGCGCCCCCTCGGCAGACCCCCAAACTAAAAGCTTTATAACTCTGGCGTTTGTCGACAAATTACGCTCAAATTTTGCAGGTGTTCATTATATAGGATAGTGAAAAGGTGTGTAAAGTTTAAGGGAAACCGGAGAGGTTGAATTTCTTGACTGTGTGAATTGACACGGAATGGCCCACCAGTGGTTCTCAACCTTATAAGTGTCCTGGCTACCTTCCATTAGCACTTAACACTTTGTGCTCCCTTTGCTCATGAATTCGAAAAACACTTTAAATACATCATAAGAGAGGTCTCTGGACATAACGCAAACCAAAACAAAATGGTTTAACTGGCTAAAAATTAAAATATAACATGCCTGTTGCCCCCTGAATAATTCTCCGTGCTCCCCCTGGGGCCCAAAGGACACGGTTGAACAATGCTGTCTTTATTATTATGTTTTTTATTTCATGAAACAAAACCATTTATTTGAATTTTTTTTATACCTAGTTAATAAATTTTCAGTTAGTGAAAATTTGAAATTGATAAAATTAATAAAAAAATGTACCCAGTTGTCATATTAATGCAAAATTAAGGCAATTCTAATCATCGAAAACAAAAAAAAAATAGTAGTCTAAAACGAATATTTATCATGTAAATTTTAGAATATTATATCTAGAATTATATCAAAACATTTAAATCTAGATGAAAATTATCTAAAATAGCAACCATGTGTCTGGTCAAATTTATGCGGCTACCTGATCCATATCCCTGGTTTTATTAGGTTTGATACGATGGTATTTGCTATAATCAATTTTATAACATACTGTGTAAATTGAAACCTCAGGTAACAGGCAGTGGTATAACCATAACCTCTACACTATCAACAAACATAGTTAACAAAATGTCTGCGAAGTTTCATACTTTGTGTTATTTCTTGTATGTATTTGTTTTTCTAGAACTTTATACAATATGTTGAATAGAAATATTTCAGCCAATGTGTTATTGTATGTCTTTACTATAGTTGTATGTAAAGTTGCAAAAGTCAGTGTATTAACACATTTTTTGGTCACTTTTTATTGTATTATAAAGTGCTCAAATTTGAAACCTAATTACCAATTACTAATTGTAAAATACCAAGAACCACTTTAGAAAGTCAAAATACTATGTTGTCTAAAGATTATTTTGCAAACATAAACATTGAAAAAAAACTGCAGAAAGCTTCGAAAAGTCTTCGGAAGTCATAAACTTTAAATGCAAATTTCATATAGAAGAAATAATCACATAGTGTTTTAAGCGTCATTTTTGAAACTAGCACCCCAACAAATGGGGGAATAGCATTTTACTACAGGCTTTTGCTGCAAAATAAAGCCTCCAGAGAGATGATAAAAGCACTCAATAATTAAAAAACGACCTATTTTCACATAGTGGTCAAATATTCAAATCAAAAAATCTTCGAAACCGCTTATCACAGAACCCTCAAATTTGTTGCAATCTTATTAACTGTTTAAAATATAAAGAAAATCTAAGAACATGGGTTCCGGCCCTTTAAATTAGACATGGAATGACCCAATAATAAATTTTAAAGAAGAAAGCCGAATATGTTAGGTTTTAAAGTTTAACTTTATGAGTACCAGATTATAAACCCTCAAACCCGTTTGAGGCGCAATTAACATCGCATCGCCGTGAACGTGGAAAAAGCAGTAACTTTTATCGTATGACCCACCGGTGGGTCACAACACAGTAGCCAAATTTTCTGCAAGACCCACTGGTTGATCGCATAGCAGTGAACGTGTTAAAGATGACTCAAGCAATTTTCACCTTTTCACGGGTTACAGTTTAATCGCTTCTTACAGTATGTTTCATCACTTATTGTTTTCCATTCGGTAACATTTGGTACATTTCAAACCTTGGATGAAAAAAGCCGAAAAAGCCAAACGCTAATTAAATAAAGTCAAAACACATAAAAGGCTTTAATAATTACTATAAGGTAATTTGTGTGATAATAAATAACCTTTAAGGTCCAAGTTTATGTGGTAAGGTAAAATGACAAACATAACACGTTCACAACATACCAAACAAAATGAAAATTTTGATCTTAGGAAAAGCTCAGTTATCCTATACCTTTAGGCTGAAAATGTAATATTTTTTGTCAAGTTTTTTATTGAAAAATACTTTGATTTGATGAGATTACCCTAAAGCGCAGTGTTTCTCAACCTTTTTGCTGTCTGCTAAAAGTAATAAAGCGGGGCTTTGCTAACTTGGTCCACTTCACTTAACTGTTTGAGGGACCAATACTTTAAATTTAAGTATGAGCCATTTTCTTTGTATTGCTTGCGATTTTCCCAAATGTGTGAAATATTGGGGCTCTTGCGGTTCGATATGTAGAAAGTAGGGTTGGCAAGTCTGTCAATTGACTGGTCAAATGCGGTCAATTGACGGCACTTTATTTAACAGGTACTCGCATTTGATTCAAATGTTGTAAATTTGTTAAGGGTTGTTTTGAGATTTGAGTTTTTAATAGAATCGATTGTAACTTTTTTTAATAATTCAAATATAAAATGGTGGTTGTTTTGAGATTTGAGTTTTTAATAGAATCGATTGTAACTTTTTTTAATAATTCAAATATAAAATGGTGGGGTTTACCTGATGCAAACACATGTTCTGTGGTAATAACGAAGTGTTTGGAATGACAAAGTAGATTTATGTTGTTTAGAATAAATGCACTAGGGTTGGGCATTTGACCAAATATTGTCCTATTTGACGAGTATTTGACTGGTCAATTAACCAAATTTTATTTGACTAATCAATAGCCCAACCCTAATGCATTTATTCTAACAAAATAAATCTACTTTGCTATTACAAACACTTTGTTACTACCACAGAACATGTGTTTGCATCAGGTAAACCCTATGATTTTATATTTGAGTTCTCTAAAAAAGTTACAATCAAGATTATTGAAATCTGAAATCACAAAACAACCCTAAAAAAATGTACACTATTTGAATCCAATATAAGTATTTGACCAGTTAAATAAAGTGTGGTCAATTGGCCGTATTTGACCGGTCAATTGACAGGTTTGCCAACCCTAAAATGCACTATATGATTAATCGCGTTTGTCATAAAAGGAAACACTAGTTGGGATATACCACAATCTTAGGCTAGTTAGGAATTTAGAAGAACCAAATCCCTCGTCTCTACTGGACCCTGGTGATGATTTAGAAAATTCAGATAGTGCAAAAGTTCTGAGGAGAAAATATTTTTTTACTGATGCATTTACTTGTTAAATTTTGTTAACTTGGTGCAAAGAGATTATAACCATGAGGACAAACTCTCACTTTTGCCTTTTTTCTTTTGCCTTTAAGCAATGCATTCTACTTTCGACAGCCGTCACGGTCTGATTCACAATAAGAAAAACATCATCTTTTCGATTTAAGCCTGTTATAAAAATGTACGCTTTTGGCGTAATCTGTTGTTTAATGACCCCTAGTCCTAATTTAAACCGTTTTCTGTTTACAAAATTGACTTGGTAGGACAGGCAAGGTTATCACAAGTTGCGTGACACTTTCTTAGGACCCTACTGTACATTTTTGAAAGGTGTATTACTGTTAAAATGTACGCGATTGAGCTATGTCGTTGATTTCGGGGCTCTTTCCATTTGGTACGTAGAAAGTAACGCAAAAAACGGTCTACAAATGCCGCTTAACGCAACGCACATCATTATTTTATTATTAATAATAATGTTTTACCAACCCAAACTCAAACCCGCACCGTAACCCAAATAATGTGCGTTGCGGTATGCGGTATTTGTTGACCTTTTTTGCGTTACTTTCTACGTACCAAATCGATGGAGCGCCTTGGTTACCACTTCTAGGCGTTAAGATTTATGTGAGGAATTGCCTTATAAATTAAATTAATACCACTTCGTTTGTTGTAAATTTCAAGGTGCCGAACTCATTAAACTTAACTATATGGCGGTGTTAATTAACTCCTTAATGTAAATGATATAGGTATTTTGCATTGTACACTGCACAGAGCCTATTACAGAAAAAGCAACTTTTGGTAAACCAAACCCATAAATGATTTGGCTTTAGTGTACAAATTTTAGTAAAAATTGTAGAATTCCAAATTTGATGAGTGTGCCGCAAATTAAAATTCTTTTTCGAGGGCGTCGCAAAAAAAGTTTGCGAACCACTGCCTTAAATTACTATTGGAATACAAATGTATCTATTTCTATATTACTGTTTAAGATCCCAAATTTAGCGGTGGGGCGCAGTGGTACTATGCAGCTTGCGAAAAAAATTTTGAAGTGCAAATTTTGTCTGTCCCTTGGTGGTAATTAAGCTTAAAAATTAGTAATTTGCCAGCTTTTCTTACATAAAGTAAGTTGGAATAATATTTGGTTGTATACCAATTTAATTTAAATAAACAAATTTGCTGTACTTGGTAAATGGTAGCGGCCATTGCTCATTTAGGAAATGTTCTTTACGCAATATATACTTATCCTAAAGAATACTTTCCATACAGTAATTTTTCTTTAGTATGCCGTGTTCAGTGCGCAAATTAAATTTATGCCGTACTGCTGCTCTAAATAGTCTTCTATATACCTGTTCCAGTGTTACAAATTAAGACACATTCAAATTGATACCATAAACTAAAAAGTAATACCAAATTCTTTGAAAACATCGTTTAAACCAGCGGTTCCCAACCTTTTTGGTGCCGTGACCCTTTTATAACATTTGCCAAGTTGCGGTGACCCCAAGGATAAAATTAGTTGGGTTGATCCTCCTTCACTGCACTTTTGGAGCTAACTAGTAGGCTACTAGGCTATATATTAATTTTGACTTCTAAATAAATAAACAACACAACAAATCAACTTATAAACACAACAATTTGTTCAGTGAGAAGGCTGTGCTTGCTTCTTTTTAGCCAGATCTTCAATCCTTGGAGCAGTCTTTGCAAGAGCACAACGCAGATCATCTTCTGCATCAAGTCTGCTCCTGTATTTAGATTTTATAACCAACAAGCTTAAAAAGCCTGTTTCACAAAGGTATGTTGTTGGAAAAGGAAGAATCAGGTGCAATGCGATCTCAGACAGAACGGGATATGACTGCAAACTCTTGATCCAAAATTTGGTAACTGACATTGAAGAAAAATCAGTTTTTGCTGCATCACTGGTAATGAGTTCAATGAACTCCTCTTGTGCATTCTCAGGAACATCTTCAACTCTGATGGTGAATGGGCTTCTAGCAAGTGCAAATGGTGTGTCAGGTAAATTAGGAAAATATCTTGAAATTTCTTCTTCAAGAATTTTGAAGTGTTCTTTAACAGAAAGTATTGTTCTATTCATTGTTTCCTGTTCAATATCATTTTCCTCAAAGAAAGCAGATAAGTTCGGCAACATGTAAATTCTATTTTCATCCAATTTTTTTTGCCAAAGTTGAAGTTTCAACTTGAATGCTCGGATCTTTGCTGACAAATCTAGGCATGTTGCATTTGGTCCTTGGAGAGACAAATTTAACTCATTTAAGATTGCAAAGATGTCAACCAAGTAAGCAATTTTGTGAAGTTGGTTTTTGTCGCCGAAAAGTGCTTCAAACTGTGGTTTAGATTTTTGATTAAAAAATGTTTTCAATTCATCACGAAGATCAAAAACACGTTTCAAAACTTTGCCTCTGGACAACCATCTCACACTAGTGTGAAATAACAGAACATTATTGGATGTATCCAACTCACTGCCAACTTTTGAAAATAGGCGGCTGTTTAAAGCACTAGCTTTTACAAAATTCACGACACTTACAACGCTTTTCATTGTATCTTGGAATTCTTGTGGCAAAGTCTTCGTTGCTAACACTTGTCGATGAATCATACAGTGAGTTCCGATGGCTTTCGGTGATGCATTGATTACCAAACGTTGAAATCCAGACCTACATCCCAGCATTGCTGGAGCACCGTCTGTGCAAACACCATAAACATTTTCCCAAGGAATGCCATGATTTTGCAGAAATGATCCAACTGTGTCAAAGACATCGCGTGCAGTAGTTGTCGTTTCAAGTGGTTTGCAAAAAAGAAACTCATCTTTGAAATCACCTTCATAAATGTACCTCACGTAAACCAGTAACTGAGAACAGTTTGCCACATCTGTTGATTCATCAAGCTGGATACTAAATATTCCAAGTGGAGCTGATTTCATTTCCTGGATTACTTGCTCCATAATATCAGCAGACATGTCGTCTATTCTTCTACTGACGGTGTTATTAGACAAGGATATTGTATTCAGTTTGTTACCATATTCAGCTCCAAGCATAACTCGAACAACGTCTTTGGTTGCTGGCAGCAGCAACTCCTCGGCAATGGTGTGAGGTTTCTTGGCTTTGGCGATTCTGAGAGCCACCAAATATGAAGCTTCAATGGCTGCCACATTTTGCTGTTGGTACTTGCCCCCAGAATCCAGCCTGTTTTTTTTGACACAATCAGCTTTGTTCTTAAAATACTGGACATCCTTGCCCGCAAAGTTTGGATGCTTAGCGTCAAAATGGCGTTTCATTTTGTTGGGCTTCATCGATTCGGCTGACATAATTGTGTTGCAAATGACACATTGTGGCTTTTCAATTCCTGCGTCAACTACGAAAGTAAATCCATACTTCAAAAATTCCTCACAATATTTTCTTTTCCTAGGCCTAATACTTGTCTCTCGATTCATCATGGGAAATCTGAAATTTTACAAAATAAATTTTAGTTTATGGCGCCCGTTATTATTAAACTCTTTCCAACGGGTACTTTTTTGCTTTTTTTAAGTCTAGCAAATGTTATCAGTCGCTTTTGAAAGTTCTGTAGGCTAGGCTAGCTATCGTAGGCTACCTATGGTTGATGCCGGGAATTCAATAGTAAGCCTACACTGGCTTGCCTAGGCTATCAACTGATGCAAAAATAATAGTCTAGCTCTCAACATGCTTCCTGGCTGCTCAATGTTT
Organism: Ascidiella aspersa; assembly: GCF_963924565.1. NCBI lineage: Eukaryota > Metazoa > Chordata > Ascidiacea > Phlebobranchia > Ascidiidae > Ascidiella > Ascidiella aspersa. Next base: position 14,251,626 of record NC_139454.1, on the reverse strand, counting down.
GAAGATTTAACTTTTTTTCTCACAAATATCAACAAAAATCGCGACCTCAAGTCCAACTTTTGCTTAAATGCATTTCAGCAATCAGCAATTAAATTGTTATTTTCATGGTAAAGGCCTTTGTGACGTAATGAATTACCTGAAATCAAACGAGTAAATTCTGTAATTTTTCATGGCCGCTAAACTGCCGTTAAAATCTTGCTTTCCGAGCATATTTGCCATTATTAAACGAAAATCCTGTAATGAGGCCCAGGGTGTTCTGGTTTGTCTAGTACTCTAGTAAAATCGCGATGCGCTCTGCGGTGAGCTGACCATTGTTAAGAGTTAACTTTCTAAATTTCTAAACTAATGAAATTCTAAACTTTTCAGAAGGCCTCAGGTGACCCGAGGCAAATTGTCAGGCGACCCCAGTTGGGGTCGCGACCCACAGGTTGGGAACCGCTGGTTTAAACGAAAATTTTTTGCACCTTGGTTTGCTGTATGAAATATTTAACTAGCAAATATTATTGGTGGTGTGCTGTTTGTGCGAGTGAAGCAAGCAATTACCATTTGTAAGGTAGTTACATTTGGAATCAGTAGTTACCAGATGTCACTGAATTCAGTTAATAATTTTGCAAATTATATTATATTTGATTGCTCAGTATTGGAGTATGTTATTATAATGTTAAACTTCTCCACTTGGTTTATTTTTATAGAACTTGCTCATATTTACTAGTATAATAAGAACACATATTATTCGTCTGTAACTGTGATTCAGCCATTCTGGGATTATGTTGGACATTGCTTAAAGACATATCAACAGTACACTGGAAAAAAAAAATATATTCAGTCTATTCCTCAAAGATACAACAAACCTCTGGTAAGATTATTGTGACAATGAGATCATAGTGTAAGGCAAACCATTATGGAATAGAGTATCTATTTTACTTATAAACAAAACTTTAAACTGCTAACTGTCCATGGGTAAAGTTTATCTAGTTTAGGGCTACCCAAGTTTTCAGGCTGTGACCTCATTTATTATATTAAACTTTTTGACCCACTAGGTTTAACAGTTTAAAAAATAACATTTCTCGATGACTGTCTGCTTTGGCATGCATTTATTGAAGTAATGTGCGTTTCATAATTTGCCATTAACATACCAAACAGAAAAAATAACAATTTTATGAATGTAGCACTTTGTGTAAAATTTAACTCCATGAGCAACCCCCAGTTTGGAAAGCCCTGGTCTAGTTATACAAAACTTCCGAGTAATTTTACCAATGTTTTGTTTGTGTATGTTACACTGTTTTTCTATTATTCAGGTTGGAAAACTGATTGGGGACCTCTACTTAAAAAGTTCTGGTCACAGAATGAGCAGATTATTATTTAAAGAGTAAAATAAATTCCTTCAAATTTTCCCCCCTTTGACCATTTGTTGTTCTGTAAGAAGCCTATTAATTAATGTGAAACTTTATTCTCTTGTAGATAACATATGACACTGCTTTACACAAATTCCTACTGGTAATTGTTTGGGCTTTTCAGTGATTTTGATTTTTTAAGTCAGGGTTGTCCAAGGTTGCACAGTATTTCTTACATATTCTTTACGGGCCACAAAGCAGACTATACATGCGTGCCAGGAGCAGATAAACGATTTTCGTTTGTAACTGTCGAAAGATATATAAACTGCACAAACTTTCTGCTATCACCAAATTGTGCACAAATAAAATCGAGCGATAATAACTTTTTTGCCAAGTGATAGTAAACTGGTTTGTTTAATGGTGTAATCGGAAAAATGTAACCCTAACCAAACCATTGCAGGATGCTCGCTGATTGTTGGTCACTTATATTTCTTTAAAATAAACCCTGTACGCATTACAATAATTCAACAGTGCTTCGCGAGCCACAAACAACGATGTCGGGCCTGGGTTTTGGACCACCCTGCCTTAAGTAATCAATTTTTGTTAAAAGAGTCATTATTTTCCTACTTATTGGTACACCTTATATGCAAACTCAGGCAAGCAAAACAAAATAATGTTTATTTAAAATTTATTTGGTTAAACGTGGTAAGAATCAATCAATTTAAAGAATAAATAAAGTTCTTTATTGACACCAGATTCCAGAGGCCACTTCAGTATTGTTTTCGTTTTGTCTAGTACCTGGTCAACAGCGTCTGTATGAACACAATTTATCGACCAATACATTGCAAATGTTTTTTTATAATTTTATTAAATTATCTCTTTGCACTGATTTAGTATATTTAAATTTCAAAGTGTGTATTACAAAGTAAACGTTTTGTTTTATATGAATAAAATATTTATAAATTTTTACTTTGTCGTCAAAAGAGTTGTTAAGTTATTACTTATTCTGAATAAATTTCAGCAAATAAATTATAGACTCTAAAAGTATAGTGGCTTAATTTAGAGTAAATAAAAATATCCACACAGAACTAGGTAGCATATTGTACAGGTTTGAAATCAGGAATGCTGAGTCGGCCTCGAGGAGTCGGTTTGTTTTGCTGGAGTCGGACTCGGGACTCGAGTAAGACCATGTAAAACTACACGAGTCTCTAGTCTGAAATGCGCAGTAAACTAATATGACCACCAACTGAAAATTGTAAAGGTGGAATAGCATGTGGTGGAATATTTTCCAACCATGTATTATGAATGAGTTATACGACACCCCTATAAGTGGTAGCTAAATATCCATGTAATTTTGGTTACGTAAATTGGCGGAATACAGGCTGTTTAGTCAGGGCCGGACTCGGGACTCGACAAAATGCCACATTTAACTGGAGTCGGACTAGGGTTATTTTTAACCGACTCCGCAGTACTGTTTGAAATAGATATTTTTTGTCATTTTCAATGTAAGTTTGCGAAAAGTATTTTTTACCTCGAGTGCTTCTCATCTTTTCTCCCTTATAGCAAAAGTTTGGAGCTTACTTGCTGGAGGTTGTAGTTGAATATATCAAAGCCCATGTATAGAAGTAAGTGACATCTTGTAAACAGCTTAAATATATATATATCTTTATTCAGTTTAAACTTGATTGGATAACTGGTTGTAAAAGAATAAAGATTATTATTACATTTAATTTCAACAGATTAGAAAGCTGCGTAATCTGGTGATTTCCTTTTTTAAATGAACAATATTACTCACTAAATTTGTGTTCACCAAACCCTATCCACTAAACTGGTACCAAACTGTGTAATGTTAATATTTCTTAACACCAAAACTAAAGAATAATTGAATATATTACAAGATCCCTACTCTAATTTGCTTTAAGTGTTTTACTGTAATGCTAAAATAAACGAAACTGGGGCAATAAAAATAACTTTAAACAATATTGTAATATTTTGTTTATTGTACTTATTGTACTATATAAGCGAACACAAAAAGTTGTACCAAAAGGCTTACTAGTAATAATAAAAAAATGTAAATTCCTCTCCGGCACCCCGGTTTGGAACCACTGGTCTACTCTACAGCAACGCGTTGTACGCTTCCGCAGTCATTAACTTGACGACGTTGGCGCGCCAACGAGTGTGTTACCATATTATATACCGGTAGTACTTATGGTCAGCTGATATTGTATGCCCTTTTTTAAGTGCGTTTACACGAAACTCGACAATGAAAGTTTGACACCTAATTCAAACATAACTTTTAAACTGTCAGAAATGTCGAACCTTAATATATATAAGCTGGTTGCTCCAAAATTTTACTTAACCAACATGCAAGTCAAGCCCAGTTGTTTACGTTTTACTATTATGCACTAGAGCGGAACGCTGTCGAAAGTAGAACAATGTGCTACGTCACAGTTTGTCCTCATGGTTATAATCTCTTTGCTTGGTGGTTGTAGTAATAGCAAAAATTACTACAATATGAAATACTTCTATACAGTATTGTTTGCAAGATGGGCATGGTTTTGCAAATATTCTTATAGATAGTCAAAAAATAATTGTTTTACAAACCATAGTACTTGAGCCAAAACGTTTATAAATTTATTTAAAGTTAAAGTTTATTTTTAACTTTAATTGCATTATGATAGTATGTATAGTATTTGACCTATTTGACGAGTATTTGACCGGTCAATTGATCGGATTTTATTTGACTGGTCAAATGCCCAACCCTAGTAGAAAGTAACGCAAAAAAATAAAAATCTACAAATACCTCATATCGCAATGCATATCATATTATTTGGGTTAAGGTGCGGGTTCGAGTTTGGGTGGGTCAAGCATTAATATATTTATTATTCATAAAAATGCTTGACCCACCAAAACACAAAGCCGCACCTTAACCCAAATAATATAAGTTACTTTCTATGTATTCAAACAAGAAAAAACGCCCCAAAATATCTTGCTTATAGAACCAAGCAAATCAAACGGGTTGGCGACCCATGGGTTGAGAAACACTGCGACCTGAAAACCCGAGGTATTATTTTAAAAGTCAGGAAAACTATAGTGCCTACATATCTTAAATCGAAAGTTGTGGGACTATATAGGGCGCTCTTTCACTATTGTACGTGAAAAGTTATGCAAAAAAAAATAATAATAATACTACCGCATACCACAACGCATATTGTTTGGGTTAGGGTGCGGGTTAGCGTTTGGGTGAGGGTGGGTCAAGTAATATTATGTTTATTATTAATAATAACTTGACCCATCCTCAACCAAACGCTAACCCGCACCCTAACCCAAACAATATGTGTTGTGGTATGCGGCATTTGAAAAAAAAAAATTTTTATTAATTTTTACGTACAATAGTGAAAGAGCGCCCCCTGATGCCTGTCACTGCAGACCAGTGGTTCTCAACCCTTTTTCTTTCGTGGCCCCATCATTTACGTTCCAAAAAATTCTGTGGCCCAATAAATTTTAATCAAAGAAAAAACTGTAAAATAGGTTTAGAACAAAACATAGCAGAACATATTTCAAAACAGATTATTTATTCAACCGTGCATAAGTTAGACACTTTGACTGAACAATAAATTTACATTCCTTTTTAATTCCTCCCCAAGCCATTATTTCTGTAAAATTAAATATAGTGACACAAATGAAACTAAATCTAGCTTTTTTAATTGGTCTGTGGCCCACCTGAAATGTTCTTATGGCCCACTGGTAGTGGTAGAGAAAGTGTTACTCAACCTTTTCACTTGGGGGCGCACCTAGAGACTTATGCATTTAAATGACTTAGAATTAGTAAGCAAAAATATTTGAAAAGCTTTTAGAGATAGGTCGATTTAAACCTCTCAAAAATATAAGTTTGTTTGCATTATTATTTTAGGTAAATGGTCTTTTCAACACGACCGGAATGTTTTTTATTCAACTTCATGAAAAAATATATACGTTCATTTTAGTGTTAGGTTTGTGATGTCCAGTGAATTTGTAACTGTGCATTACTTCACCGCATATTTAATTTATTTTAATGATTTTTTCAGTGCCTGTATATCACCATCACTTGAAGTAAATTGGGTTGCATATGAAGCAAGCGGGTCGATTATGAGCCTCTTTTATGTCTTTTTGCCTAATGAATCAACCTCACTCCTTCAAGGTAGATTGTCTGAGTCTGATTAGAAATCCACACCAATTTTGTTGGCTGGTGTTTAGCAAGCCAGCAAAAGCCGGCAAGCCACACAACCTGTCTGTGTATCAACTGGCGACCAACTGGTAAAAATATTTACAGTATGAGAATAAAATGGGTGGGCTTGCGGGTGTGATTAATATCTTACGGCTAGAAGTTTTTCTGGTAAACGGCCTCACGGCTCAAACCGGTGTTTTTGCAATTTCTATCAGCACCAAAAAGCGAGCAACAGCAACATATTTCAAAATACGCAATAGCCTACGATAAATTCCATAGTATGTAATTATACATTAATTATTACTTATGACGCTACAGACACTCCAGCACAAAAGGAATTGCCGTCGTGAATATAACACGGCGGCTGCTTTTCGCATTATACCCGAAAGGTTGCTATTTTTTAACACAATTGACTTTTGTTAAAAAGTGCTTCATACGATTTGAGCGAAATGAACATGAACAAGGCAATAAGTCACACGAGTTGTAGCTTTTAGCAACACATTCAAGAACAAGATGTTTTCTTCTGTCGATAAGTCAACGAACGACAGGCATTTTGTTGTTGTCTCTTTGTCTCGTTCATGTCCTTCCGTCACACATGATGAAAAACGTGAAACTGTGAAAAACATAAAAGAAAGGAGGGGTAGTGATTTGTTCGGAATTAAATTCTATTGAATTTTAACATTGAGCAACATCTACTTATAAATTTGCATTTTTTTTTAATTTGCACAATTCGTTCAATGTAAGTTTTAATATAACGACGCATCACAAGAAAATACGCTTTGAAGTTGCTGCTTATTCAATATTGCTTTCTTCAAAAGGCAGGAAATGGGGTTTTCCTAAAGTTGTGAGTTGAAAGCTAATGTTTCGCGTGTGGATAAATCATTATGCTTGATACGAGGTATTTTAAACTCGTGTGTAAACGCGGCTGCGTATGATCAGAGAAAAAAACAGACAAAACCCCAAAACGTACCAAATGTTTAAAAGAATTCGGAAATTTATCACAAAATTATTTCGTGCACAACAAAATTAAGTCGTGATTCACAAGCTAAACGCGTTGATTTCAAACTATTGAGATCCAAGCACAAAAATTAGGCTCTTTTAAAATTTATCAAAAGATCGTGCGATCGACGTAGCTTAGACTTGACTTCATAGATATAGACTATACATAATTTGCGAAATGCAATACATAATGGTTTAACAAAAAGTCACATAAAAACAGTTTACAGACCTTTCGGTCGGTAATTTTACTTATTTATTTTTAAATATTTTTAAAAGTATAATAGCTTTTCACCTGATAAACTAGGTAGAATCAGTGTAGCATTTATCATGCAATATTACTTGATATTGGCTAATTCTACGTCACTATACACGTGACCGTTGTCCACTGACGCGTGACCTAACGCCGAATCGTGCGCTTTGATCGTTTCGCAAGCTATTCTATTATATACGTCTTACTGATAGCGGCTTGAATCACCGCTCTGTTTATCATGTGTTTCTGAGATTTGTTAATATACTCGACGGGCAACATCTACTGAGTGAAGTGTCTTTGCCTAGAGTACAAGAAGTTAAGGACAGGTATTCTAGCGGCCTGCTCCTTTGGAGTCGGATTAAGAACTTGTAAGAGTCTAGGCAGCCGTCGGCACTCGTCTTCAGAGCCAGCAGCCTTCTTACCCCTAACTAAACACCCCGATTCGCCACATCAGTTATTGTGAAATCCATGATTCCAAGCGGTTGTTTCTTTAGCTTTGCTGATGCTATGAGTCGTCTTAACGTATCGTTCGACTAAATCAATTCTTCCAAACGCTGGCTTCTTGCTGGTTCCAAACACAATAGTTTTCAGAGTTCGTTCGACGACTTTTCTTGTCCATAAGAAATAGAGTTCTTCCTCACTCGATGGCAACAATTTGATGCAACGTTGGTTGAATTATGAGAATCATTAATTGTCTTTTTGCCTAATGAATCAACCTCACTCCTTCAAGGTAGATTGTCTGAGTCTGATTACAAATCCACACAGTTTTTGTTGGCTGGTGTTTAGCAAGCCAGCCAGAAGCTGGCAAGTGTAATGATTTATGTTTCTATTGTTAACTCTGATTTCTATGGTATTTGCTTCTGTGCGTTTCTCCTTTCTTTTCCTTGCCTCTCTCCGTAATTATCATTATACGTCCCGCGTCTTGTTGCATTCTTTCCCTCCCTTTATAACTCGTGTAACTTTCCTATGCTTCGTCAGTCTTTGTCAGTTTCTCTTATTGGGTACTCTTTTATATTCGTTACTAATAACGTTCTTCAGAGACCGAACAAGAAGATGAAGAAGACAGCACAGAGAAAGAAGAGTAAAATCAGGATCTCATGCTAGGGGGCCAGAATAACGCACCCCTAATATCTAATAGTACCCCCGATCCAGGGGGGAAAAAGCGCACCACAGTGTTTTCATAATAATGTTTCACACCCAAAAACTCAACCCCCCAACTTTTAAAGTAAACTAAAATGGAGACCAACTTAAAAATCGCAACTTTTAATGTCAACGAACTAACCGATAAGACCAAACGCCACGCCATTTTTTCCTCCCTAAAAAAATCATCTATAGATACTTATCTTTTGCAGGAGACCCACTCGACACCACAGGTTGAGTCAACCTGGGCTGCTGAGTGGACTCCTGGTGTTTCTTATTTTAATTCATCTCCCTCTATTTGACATGGAATTTCTATCAGAAAACATTGAGAACCATGAACTAATTTTGCATGGTAGACTTGCCATATCTTAGTAAATATGTGGACAAAATTTAAGTGCAAATTTTTACTGGGGTCATAGGTAACTGGGATATTAAAAGGACCCCACTTTTTGCTTTTTTTTTCGTTTCAACCCATGTTTCACAATAAATATTTTCCAACCCCTTTAATATTTTGTACTGAAATTTTCGCAGTTAAGAGATAATCCTGTAAACAACACTTCTACCAATTTTTAGTCAAATCCAAAAATGGGGTCTTGGCGAGTTTCAAAATTAGGGGAAAATTTTAGCCGAGTGCTCGGAAAGGCCAACTTTGGATGTCTATGACCTTTTAGAGTGACAATGTAAACTATGTTTTTTTTAATATTTGGTAGAAGTACTATCACCTGTAAAAAAATTGGGCTGTTACCTTATTTAGTTTAACAGTAATAGGGCGTCAAACATGGTCCAAAATAGAAAAATTGCGCCCCCTCGGCAGACCCCCAAACTAAAAGCTTTATAACTCTGGCGTTTGTCGACAAATTACGCTCAAATTTTGCAGGTGTTCATTATATAGGATAGTGAAAAGGTGTGTAAAATTTAAGGGAAACCGGAGAGGTTGAATTTCTTGACTGTGTGAATTGACACGGAATGGCCCACCAGTGGTTCTCAACCTTATAAGTGTCCTGGCTACCTTCCATTAGCACTTAACACTTTGTGCTCCCTTTGCTCATGAATTCGAAAAACACTTTAAATACATCATAAGAGAGGTCTCTGGACATAACGCAAACCAAAACAAAATGGTTTAACTGGCTAAAAATTAAAATATAACATGCCTGTTGCCCCCTGAATAATTCTCCGTGCTCCCCCTGGGGCCCAAAGGACACGGTTGAACAATGCTGTCTTTATTATTATGTTTTTTATTTCATGAAACAAAACCATTTATTTGAATTTTTTTATACCTAGTTAATAAATTTTCAGTTAGTGAAAATTTGAAATTGATAAAATTAATAAAAAAATGTACCCAGTTGTCATATTTATGCAAAATTAAGGCAATTCTAATCATCGAAAACAAAAAAAAATAGTAGTCTAAAACGAATATTTATCATGTAAATTTTAGAATATTACATCTAGAATTATATCAAAACATTTAAATCTAGATGAAAATTATCTAAAATAGCAACCATGTGTCTGGTCAAATTTATGCGGCTAGCTGTTCCATCTCCCTGGTTTTATTAGGTTTGATACGATGGTATTTGCTATAATCAATTTTATAACATACTGTGTAAATTGAAACCTCAGGTAACAGGCAGTGGTATAACCTCCACACTATCAACAAACATAGTTAACAAAATGTCTGCGAAGTTTCATACTTTGTCTTATTTCTTGTATGTATTTGTTTTTCTAGAACTTTATACAATATGTTGAATAGAAATATTTCAGCCAATGTGTTATTGTATGTCTTTTCTATAGTTGTATGTAAAGTTGCAAAAGTCAGTGTATTAACACATTTTTTGGTCACTTTTTATTGTATTATAAAGTGCTCAAATTTGAAACCTAATTACCAATTTCTAATTGTAAAAATAAGAACCACTTTAGAAAGTCAAAATACTATGTTGTCTAAAGATTATTTTGCAAACATAAAAATTGAAAAAAAACTGCAGAAAGCTTCGAAAAGTCTTCGGAAGTCATAAACTATAAATGCAATTTTCATATAGAAGAAATAATCACATAGTGTTTTAAGCATCATTTTTGAAACTAGCACCCCAACAAATGGGGGAATAGCATTTTACTACAGGCTTTTGCTGCAAAATAAAGCCTCCAGAGAGATAAAAGCACTCAATAATTAAAAAACGACCTATTTTCACATAGTGGTCAAATATTCAAAAAATAAAATCTTCGAAACCGCTTATCACAGAACCCTCAAATTTGTTGCAATCTTATTAACTGTTTAAAATATAAAGAAAATCTAAGAACATGGGTTCCGGCCCTTTAAATTAGACATGGAATGACCCAATAATAAATTTTAAAGAAGAAAGCCGAATATGTTAGGTTTTAAAGTTTAACTTTATGAGTACCAGATTATAAACCCTCAAACCCGTTTGAGGCGCAATTAACATCGCATCGCCGTGAACGTGGAAAAAGCAGTAACTTTTATCGTATGACCCACCGGTGGGTCACAACACAGTAGCCAAATTTTCTGCAAGACCCACTGGTTGATCGCATAGCAGTGAACGTGTTAAAGATGACTCAAGCAATTTTCACCTTTTCACGGGTTACAGTTTAATCGCTTCTTACAGTATGTTTCATCACTTATTGTTTTCCATTCGGTAACATTTGGTACATTTCAAACCTTGGATGAAAAAAGCCGAAAAAGCCAAACGCTAATTAAATAAAGTCAAAACACATAAAAGGCTTTAATAATTACTATAAGGTAATTTGTGTGATAATAAATAACCTTTAAGGTCCAAGTTTATGTGGTAAGGTAAAATGACAAACATAACACGTTCACAACATACCAAACAAAATGAAAATTTTGATCTTAGGAAAAGCTCAGTTATCCTATACCTTTAGGCTGAAAATGTAATATTTTTTGTCAAGTTTTTTATTGAAAAATACTTTGATTTGATGAGATTACCCTAAAGCGCAGTGTTTCTCAACCTTTTTGCTGTCTGCTAAAAGTAATAAAGCGGGGCTTTGCTAACTTGGTCCACTTCACTTAACTGTTTGAGGGACCAATACTTTAAATTTAAGTATGAGCCATTTTCTTTGTATTGCTTGCGATTTTCCCAAATGTGTGAAATATTGGGGCTCTTGCGGTTCGATATGTAGAAAGTAGGGTTGGCAAGTCTGTCAATTGACTGGTCAAATGCGGTCAATTGACGGCACTTTATTTAACAGGTACTCGCATTTGATTCAAATGTTGTAAATTTGTTAAGGGTTGTTTTGAGATTTGAGTTTTTAATAGAATCGATTGTAACTTTTTTTAATAATTCAAATATAAAATGGTGGTTGTTTTGAGATTTGAGTATTTAATAGAATCGATTGTAACTTTTTTTAATAATTCAAATATAAAATGGTGGGGTTTACCTGATGCAAACACATGTTCTGTGGTAATAACGAAATGTTTGGAATGACAAAGTAGATTTATGTTGTTTAGAATAAATGCACTAGGGTTGGGCATTTGACCAAATATTGTCCTATTTGACGAGTATTTGACTGGTCAATTAACCAAATTTTATTTGACTAATCAATAGCCCAACCCTAATGCATTTATTCTAACAAAATAAATCTACTTTGCTATTACAAACACTTTGTTACTACCACAGAACATGTGTTTGCATCAGGTAAACCCTATGATTTTATATTTGAGTTCTCTAAAAAAGTTACAATCAAGATTATTGAAATCTGAAATCACAAAACAACCCTAAAAAAATGTACACTATTTGAATCCAATATAAGTATTTGACCAGTTAAATAAAGTGTGGTCAATTGGCCGTATTTGACCGGTCAATTGACAGGTTTGCCAACCCTAAAATGCACTATATGATTAATCGCGTTTGTCATAAAAGGAAACACTAGTTGGGATATACCACAATCTTAGGCTAGTTAGGAATTTAGAAGAACCAAATCCCTCGTCTCTACTGGACCCTGGTGATGATTTAGAAAATTCAGATAGTGCAAAAGTTGTGAGGAGAAAATATTTTTTTACTGATGCATTTACTTGTTAAATTTTGTTAACTTGGTGCAAAGAGATTATAACCATGAGGACAAACTCTCACTTTTGCCTTTTTTCTTTTGCCTTTAAGCAATGCATTCTACTTTCGACAGCCGTCACGGTCTGATTCACAATAAGAAAAACATCATCTTTTCGATTTAAGCCTGTTATAAAAATGTACGCTTTTGGCGTAATCTGTTGTTTAATGACCCCTAGTCCTAATTTAAACCGTTTTCTGTTTACAAAATTGACTTGGTAGGACAGGCAAGGTTATCACAAGTTGCGTGACACTTTCTTAGGACCCTACTGTACATTTTTGAAAGGTGTATTACTGTTAAAATGTACGCGATTGAGCTATGTCGTTGATTTCGGGGCTCTTTCCATTTGGTACGTAGAAAGTAACGCAAAAAACGGTCTACAAATGCCGCTTAACGCAACGCACATCATTATTTTATTATTAATAATAATGTTTTACCAACCCAAACTCAAACCCGCACCGTAACCCAAATAATGTGCGTTGCGGTATGCGGTATTTGTTGACCTTTTTTGCGTTACTTTCTACGTACCAAATCGATGGAGCGCCTTAGTTACCACTTCTAGGCGTTAAGATTTATGTGAGGAATTGCCTTATAAATTAAATTAATACCACTTCGTTTGTTCTAAATCTCAAGGTGCCGAACTCATTAAACTTAACTATATGGCGGTGTTAATTAACTCCTTAATGTAAATGATATAGGTATTTTGCATTGTACACTGTACAGAGCCTATTACAGAAAAAGCAACTTTTGGTAAACCAAACCCATAAATGATTTGGCTTTAGTGTACAAATTTTAGTAAAAATTGTAGAATTCCAAATTTGATGAGTGTGCCGCAAATTAAAATTCTTTTTCAAGGGCGTCGCAAAAAAAGTTTGCGAACCACTGCCTTAAATTACTATTGGAATACAAATGTATCTATTTCTATATTACTGTTTAAGATCCCAAATTTAGCGGTGGGGCGCAGTGGTACTATGCAGCTTGCGAAAACAATTTTGAAGTGCAAATTTTGTCTGTCCCTTGGTGGTAATTAAGCTTAAAAATTAGTAATTTGCCAGCTTTTCTTACATAAAGTAAGTTGGAATAATATTTGGTTGTATACCAATTTAATTTAAATAAACAAATTTGCTGTACTTGGTAAATGGTAACAGCCATTGCTCATTTAGGAAATGTTCTTTACGCAATATATACTTATCCCAAAGAATACTTTCCATACAGTAATTTTTCTTTAGTATGCCAGTGTTCAGTGCGCAAATTAAATTTATGCCGTACTGCTGCTCTAAATAGTCTTCTACATACGTGTTCCAGTGTTACAAATTAAAACACATTCAAATTGATACCATAAACTAAAAATTAATACCAAATTCTTTGAAAACATCGTTTAAACGAAAATTTTTTGCACCTTGGTTTGCTGCATGAAATATTTAACTAGCAAATATTATTGGTGGTGTGCTGTTTGTGCGAGTGAAGCAAGCAATTACCATTTGTAAGGTAGTTACATTTGGAATCAGTACCCAGCAAACACGTAACGTTGTTACGACATTCGAAACGTTGTAATAAGGTTGTCTGTTGGTTATTGCTAGAAAAATAATGAAGTAAATGTTTTAAATAGGTCAAATTTTAACGTATTAAATATAACGTCAAAATAATGTTATAAAAGTCGTACAATAAACGTTTTCATGATAACCTTAACATTCATACGTTTTCAAGACGTTTTTTAGACAAAAAAATATAACTTGAAAAAAAAACGTTTTTGTTGCGTGAAACCCAGCACATATTTTGATGTTAACAAACAACGTTTTTTAAACGTTTGACTGAAACGTTGTAAGAAAGTTGTCCACTAGTTAAGGCTTGAAAATAATAGAGTAAATGTTATATCAGGGTAAAAATCTAACGTATTATATATGACGTTTAAATACCGTTACAAAAGTCGTAAAATAGACGTTGTCGTAATAAGCGTAACATGCCGACGCTCGCAGGACGTTTTCAGTCAAAAAATGTGGGTTGTTGTTTCTTGAAAATATATAACGTTTTGAAAGAACGTTTTTGTTGCGTGAAACCGAAACCATATATTGATGTTAACAAACAACATTTTTTAAACGTTTGACTGAAACGTTGTAAGAAAATTGTCTTTTAATTAAGGCTTAAAATGGATAGAGTAAATGTTATACAAATGTAAAATTCTAACGTATTATATAAAACGTTTAAAAACGTTTGATGAAACAATGTAAAATAGTTATCTAATAGTTAAAAAAACAGATTTGTTTTTTTCTTCGAACAAGTTTTTTAAACCAGACCTTAAAATCCCATTTCCAAAACTATACATTGCACATAGAGTTACGTTAATATTAACGATAAAACACAACATCTACAGAAGCTGGAATAAGTTTAAAATTCTACATTGTTTAAGGACATAAAAAAGTACCGCATAAAATTTGTTTTTACATCAAACCTAACCCATATTGTGACGTTCAAGATCTATCATACTTGTCGAACATTAAAACAATCGGAAAGAACATTTGTGTTTCGTATGACCCCTTATGTTAGCATCGGCGTTCCCAGTTTATGCGAGTTTAGTTTGCGATAATGAAGGCTCAGAAAACGTGCTTTTTTGCGTGCAACTGCAGCGTTGTGCGTGCGTTTTAGGGCTTTAATTAAATTTCGAACTAATATCGTTAAATGCTATAAAAGTAAACTGTATAACCAAGAAATGTGCAGACTCGTCTTGGCGCTGGTCTAGAATCCTACAATAACGCACATTATTTACGTGTGGGTGGGTCAGGTATTTTATTTAATAATAAATGTAGTTTTACTTGACCCAACCACACCCTAACTGAAATTGTGCAAGGATTTAATAATTGTTTAAACGCTGTGGTATAGGATTCTAGAGACCAGCGCCAATATTGAATATTACTATTTGGTGTACGCTGATGTTTTTGCTATGCAGGGGATTTTAAACATAAATTTCGAGTTACATGGATAATTATAGAAAGATATATAAGCGTCGTTGGATCAAATTACGAAGAGAAAAGAACCGCAAAAAGTTAGAAAAAGAGTACTATCGTAAATTTATTTCTAGTAGTGACAGTGAACCAGAAGTTGTTATTTCGGCGCTCTTTCACTGTTGTACGTAAAAATTAATAAAAAAATTTTTTTCTTCATATGCCGCTTACCACAACGCATATTGTTTTGGTTAGGGTGCGGGTTAGCGTTTGGTTGAGGGTGGGTCAACTTATTATTAATAATAAACAAAATATTACTTGACCCACCCTTACCCAAACGCTAACCCAAACAATATGCGTTGTGGTATGCGGTATTATTATTTTTTTTTTGCATAACTTTTCACGTACAATAGTGAAAGAGCGCCGTTATTTCTTACTTGCCATCCAGTTGTCATACACTACTAGTAACTCCAAAAACTGTTAATTTGGAACAAAGGTCCTCAATGGAGTATTTTTACTTTTCCTTGCAAACTCAGCTATTTAATCATTTTTCTGAATTTTCCAAATTTTTTGAGCGCTTTATAGACATCCTACATATATGGTTGAATATTGATGGGTTGCCACTTTTTAAAAGTTCAAATAAATGTTTGTGGCCTATTCTATGCAGTATTAATAATTTACAGCCATCATGTGTGTTTCCTATTGCTCTATTTTATGGATGTTCAAAACCTGCTAATCTAGATTTTCTTAAAGACACTGTAGAAGATATAAAAGCATTGTTTCAAAATAAACTTATGTGGAAAAGTCAGAAAATTTATATCTCTTATGTGGAAAAGTCAGAAAATTTATATCAAGCTTCAAAGCATTATATGTGATGCCCCTGCCCGATCAATGGTAAAATCAACAAAATCATTTAATGGGTATTATGGTTGTGATTTTTGTACACAAAAGGGTCTATGGTTAGGAAGAATCACCTATACCAAGAATGTGTAAAATTTAAAATGAGAAGTGATCAATCTTTCCGGGACCAGATTAACAAAGAGCACCACATAGGGATTTCACCTTGCCAATGAAAGGTTGCCAATGAACATGATTCAACAGTTTCCTCTGGATTACATGCATCAAACTTGCTTAGGTGTCATGAAAAAACTTTTATTGACATGGATGCGTGGCAACAAAAAAGTACGACTATCATAGCAAGTCCGATTTTTTTTTGGTATACAGATATTTCTTTTAAATTTTTACAAGTATTACATTGCCGAAAATAAAAAAATGTTAGAAAACCAAACGCATAATGAATTTTGCAATTATGTAGTTAAATTAATCAAAAAGTATGTGAAATAGACTCGTGTCTGATTTGTCTAAGAGACGGCGGGCCGGATGGATTTCATTGGCGGGCCGTAGGTTGCCGACCCCTGATTTAAATAATGTATTGTTTTATCATTCATTTGGGACACTTTTTGGTAAAATCACTAACAGAATGACTCTTTTTTTAGGATTTATTTTTGTTAAAAGGTAATACATTTATATTTTACATAGTAACAAAAGTGGATACAAGGTAAGGTACACATTAGTTTGTAAATAAACAGTTACATTTATATATTGAAAAGAAGCTTTTCTGAATTAAATGGATCACATGGTTGCCATGTGAAACAGCTTTGGTATAGTAGTTTGCCAGTTTTTTCTGTATTCTTTTGGAATATTTTCAACTTCTTATTAAAGCTTTCTTGCATTTATAAGATGAAAATGTACTATTCAAATTTTTATTTTTTCCCATAAATAGTTATCTTGTACTGTACTTAGATGTCCTTTGCAATTGTTGAATTTCTGGATGAAGAAACGGTAGAAGTTGTGTGCAATTCATGGATTTTTACAACGGATGATGTAAATATATTTTTTGTTGGATGAAATTCTTAATTGCTTTTAATACCTATCACAGTTAACATCTAAATAATATTTATCTCTTTGTCACACTTTTGCATTCCCAGAAAAGTCTCACTTTGTAAAACTTGATTAAATGCAGTGGCGTAACCAGGGGGTGTATAGGCACAATATTTTTTTAATGTAATTCAGTCATATGAAGCTAATGCAAAGCCAAAATCGATAAACGTTGACTTTCGTCTCTTGTTTCCTCCTGGGCCTACCATAAACACTGGACTTTTTTCTCTGTCACCTTTCTCTATTCGTTCAGGTTGGCTGATCGGCAATTGTTTATTCGACACTTCAGCAAATACAATAGTTCATTTGTACTCCAAAAAAATTTGCTATGAAGAAGGTGTATTTTGTACATTTTTTCGATCTTGTTTCACTTGGACGCTCACTGCCAGGCGTACCACATCTTGCAGAGCAATTATTTGAAATAATTAATGCCCACTGTCCCACAGCGTTGTATGGCTTTTCAAAGCAATCATTAGCATCAGACGGAAAATGGGGAACTTGCTTAGTTGAAAATCCGAGACCCTCTTTATTAGATTTCTGTATACACACCTAATTCAATGTATATTTATTGTTAATGGTTGGGTACATTAGGTTTTTTAATAATTTTGTATAGAGTTATTTGCACAGTGTATATATATTTTATATTTTACAGAAGAAAAAGAAATGTTATTGGCCACATAATCATCCAAAACAAAAAGCAAAAAAAAATCAATTACCAGACAAAGACAATTGGAGTATATATAATGTGAGAGTATTTGGTTATTCAGGTGAGATTGCATTACCAAACAGACAGCTAGTTATTTATTTTGGAAAGCTGATAAACAATGCCTTTCAGATGGCTATAGTGATGCTTTAGTGAAGTGTAACAAAGCTCTTGAAACATCAAATATTGAGGGTTGTGAGTTGCATGAAGGTATAAGGCCAAAGAAGCGCCCAAGAAGATATTTAGATGAGGAAGGTATGATGCTAATGTTTGTTTACTAGGAGATTATCAAAAGTTGAGTTTAGGTTGTTTGACAGACGGGAGGAGATGTTTATTAACAAATAATATTATAGCAATGGGGTACTTTTCATCAAATTAACGTATATACATTTTAACCAATATTTTGAATACCATTTTATCTTTAAAATAAGTAAACAACTAATATGTATTTTTTATGTGATGTTTTGTTTTTGAGATAAAGGGTCTTCATTGAACGATGTTCATACTGAAAAAGTCCTTGGAGATATATCATTTGATGAAGGTATTTATTTGTATTTATATTAAATAAATGTGCCAAACAGTGTAACCTTTAAAACAGTGGTTCTCCAACCCTTTTCTTCTTGTGGCCCCTTTTAAGTCTTCGTTAACTTGCCCGACCCCCAATTATAGTGTATAATACATAAACCAGAGTCAATAAAAAAACACATTTTAAAAATGGCAAAATTCACATTGTAAAAAAATCTAGACAGATTGTATCAAAATTTGGCTAAAATGTCCAGATTTAAGTGTGCACATTGCACAATGAGTTAAAGTTACAGTTTGAGCGTCCATTCATTTTTATTACACATTGTTTGACTGAAGCTATGCTTAATTTGTTAATTGAAAAGTGTAATGGTTGCTTTTTCTTCTACAATGCGAAACTTTTAGTTCATATTGCTTATTTCTTATTAATTTTTTTTTATCAAATACTGCATGGCGACCCCCAAAAAAACACTTGCGACACCCAGGTTGGTAACCACAGCTTCAAAATATACATTCAAATTCCCTAAGATGTATCCAGTGGTTCTCAGCCGGGATGCAATTTCTAACACTCAAGGGTGCCATGAGACATTTCAAATTACTTTGGATTCCCATTTTTGCTTTATTAAGTTTCTGGTTACAATTTTTTATACGATTAGAGTGCAACAAATCAACAAGGTTTTTCAATCTTGTTTATTGTGATGTTACAGTAATCCAAGCTAAAAATACTAGTAGGGGTGATGCAAGCCAAAACAGGTTGAGAATCACTGATGTAAGCCTTGTGTAAAAGTACCTTAAACATTACTTTAAATATTACTTTGCAATGAAGTTTCCTTATTTCTTCAGATTTAAATATATATGTTAAATCAAATGTGTTAAAATAAAAAAAAAAGTGTAATTTGTGTATAAGTTTTGTAAGTGGTACTCTTTAAGTAGTGTGAATTAAGTTAGTTGCACTATAAATGTAGACCTTGTTGTTATTGAAGGAGCCAAATAGTGCACTTGAGCCTTTTACACCTTTACAATTTCCAGTTGGCGCCATTTGAGTTTTAAAATTTGGTACTGCGTTTGTGCATGTCGGACTCGGGACCCGGGTAGTTTTACGTGGTCTTACTGGAGTCCCTAGTCCATCTCCAGCAAAACAAGGTGACTCCTTGAGTCCTGAGTCCGACTCTGCAGCCCTGTTAATGAATATCAATAAAATTGTAAGATATTTTTGTATATATTTGTTTTTTTAGGTACTACAAGCAGTCAAGAATTCATCGAATCTACAATGACAGGTTGTTTTTTAAAACAATTAGGTTATATGTGTTATTATAGAACAGAACTTTTATAGGATTTTGTAAATCGCTTCAGCATATAAAAATATTTTTACTTTGCTTTTAAATCCTTTCATGTTTGCTCTTACTATTGTTGTTTTTGCAACAAGTTGTTTAAACAATAATTCTGCCAAGATAAAAAAATATTTTCATTGTTTTTAGTTCAAATAGGAAAGATTTTGGGCAACCAAAACAAAATTTTAAAACTACTGGAAACTAAGAGTTCCGCTAGTGATGCGGAAAACAAATTTTTTGAGATGGTGCCACTGGACAATGAAATCGAATTTTCTGAATTGGAAGAAAATTTAAAAAACAAGACAACTAGGAGATATTTGGTAAGTTTTTTTGTTTTCACCATAGAATGTTTATTTTGCTAAAAAAATTTTGTTTACATTAAAATCCTTGTTTCACCATAAAGACAATGCAATGTACAGCATGTTTAATCCAGTAGTGTACCCATTTTCACCTAGCTGTTGTCTGTATAGTGTGTCCAAAAGCAATAAGTTATTATAATAAACCAAGGAAAAATAGTATTGGCTTTCAATGTTAAAAATCTTGTACAGTATGACGTAAAGCTTGTAGAAATTTAAAAAAAAATATCTAAAACAAAAATTCATGGTTGCAAAATTTTTTCAGACTGCATGAACCAACTACTTATCGATATTATAATATTTAATTTGTATTTGCATAAATAACAATGCCTGTTTTAATAGCAATTTATCAAATCTGTGCATTATTTCGCAATAAGCCTATTAATATTTAGATTATTCAGGGGCCAGTGTATTTTTTTTTTGTAAATAACCGATACTGACGAGCAAACTGCATTCTTTTTTTAATTTCCAATTGTAGATGTGGAAGAGGCTTAAAAACCACAAGTCACATCATTTTCTTAAGGGGGTTGGGGGCTATGCTACACTGCTTACATATTTTACCGTATGTAGGTATTTTTGAATGCTAACATTATATGCAGGTGCAATACTTGCGGTCAACCAGAGGAAAGGGCGTGGGTGAAACAATACGTAGAGCTATGAAGCACATTGGTACCTACAAGCTTTGGTCTACCTTCAGCTATAAAGGCCGAAAAGGAAAGAAACCATTCATGGAATCTAAATTGTGTAAAGTTATTGTGGGTATGTACATAAGGTGTATTACGGATAATGTTAGTAGAAATACTACCAGCTAATTTACTTTTGTGTGATATTCAAACTTCTGTGAACATTAACCACCCTGATGGTAAACAGAGAATGTTTTGAAACGCAAATTAAAAAAAAAAAAAAAAATAACATGTTGTAGTATTATTTATCAGAGTTGCCTGCCATATTAATAATTGTTGAGTATAATTGTTATCCAGGGGACAAAATCTTGATGTATATATTGTAGGCACAGTTATAAAAGCTCATGAGACTACAATTAAAGCTGTAGAAGACGAAGTGTCAGCTTTTCTGAAGCATGCGCCCAACAAACCGGGTGGATCAAATTTTTCGGTAAGTTGATGGGAAAAAAAACTTTGACGTTTTAAAATGACAAAATCTATACATTGTACAAAAATGTACAATTTAATTGTATTATTATGTTTTGTCCAAAAAATGATCTTAGCAACCAGTGCTGCGGAGTCGGCCTCGGGCCTCGACAAAGTCGGTTTGTTTTGCTAGAGTGCGACCTGTTCTTACGCAGTACCAATTTCAGAAACTGATTAATCTGTTAAAAGTTGTAATAGCATATGGTTGAATATTTTCCAACCATGTATTGTTGGTTTTGAATCATATGACACCGCTATGAGCGGATTGCTAAATATCCAACTTACAGCTGGAGTCAGACTCGGGTTAGTTTTAGCCGACTCCGCAGCCCTGTTAAGCAACCATATTGAATTTGTCAATTAAGAATTAAAAATTATTGTTGTTGTTAATTCATATCGTTACAGAAACAAAACAAGACTTGTGACAGCAGCAACACCTCTATCAGCAGTGGAAGTGGAACTTTTCCATATCTTTCTTCTGACTCTGAGGAGTGAGGAGCAATAACGTCCATATATTTGATGTTTTTGGTTTGTCCGCGTACAACTTTTCATATCGTGTGCTCCTAATTTTAATAAATAAAGACCTTGAGTACTACGCTGTATTGTGATTAATTGAATATTATCCATGGCGTAATATTGCAGACATTTTTAGTAATGAACGTAAATTATTATGTTTTTTTCGCATAGGCAATGTTTTTACTTACATTTACATTGTCACCATAATAACGTGTTGATGACTGTTTATGCAGGCAAAAATCCTTCTCATGTAACTTAAAAATGTTGTTTACACATTTACGGAAAAAATACGTTTGTTTGGAAGTTATTAAAAACGTTTCTTGCGCAACAATTTAACGTAATGGCGACATAGTTAAATAAAGCTATTAAGGACGTTTACCACAACGTTAGTTTAACGTTTCTGGCTGTCTACACGTTTACGTAAAAACAACGTTTGTTTTGAATGTCATAAAAACGTTTCGACTGGCATTAGGTAACGTTACGAGGACGTATATAAAAAAGTTATTAGGACGTTGATGGAACGTTAACAGTTACGTTTACCACAACGTTATTTTAACGTTTCTGGCTGTCTACACATTTACGTTAAAACAACGAACCAGAATAACGTGACTACAACTTTTTTTTGATGTGAATATAACGTTTAAACAACGTCAAATTGTTTGCTGGGTAGTTACCAGATGTCACTGAATTCAGTTAATAATTTTGCAAATTATATTATATTTGATTGCTCAGTATTGGAGTATGTTATTATAATGTTAAACTTCTCCACTTGGTTTATTTTTATAGAACTTGCTCATATTTACTAGTTGAACTATAATAAGAACACATATTATTCGTCTGTAACTGTGATTCAGCCATTCTGGGATTATGTTGGACATTGCTTAAAGACATATCAACAGTACACTGGAAAAAAAAAATAGTCAGTCTATTCCTCAAAGATACAACAAACCTCTGGTAAGATTATTGTGATCGGGGAATCCCCATGCTTCCTCCGATTTTGAAAAACACGACTGATCCGACAGCGATGTTGGTTACGTACGGTCGATGCCCACTGCTACGATTGTGAAACGACCTTATTCTAATATATCGTACGCCTACAAGCCCTACATGTAAATAAATTTTGTAACAAATTCCATTAATGATTAACTCATATTTAATCATGTTGACTAGGTTAAATCAAAATTAATCATTCATTATTATGCTCTAAACAGTTTGACAAAGACTTTTAACCAAGTAAAAAATGATTTATTTCAATACTTTTAACGGTGCTATAGTATGTTAAGCTGATCTATAAAAATGTTTTAAAACAACACCATACCTAATTTTAATATACTATGATCGTAGGATCAGCATAAAAGTGTATTATGCAAAAAAACAAGGTCTAACTAAGATAAAAGAGCTGTTATATCTTATTCAAGCAAGGTTTCTCAGTGCACGTGGCTTACTTCACGCAATCATATACCTCAGAAAATAAGACTCAGTTTAATTTTCCATTTTGATTTTTTTTTTTCAGAAAGCAATCATCAAGGAAAATACAAAATGGTATCAAAAATCAGGAGATATATCAGCATAAAGTACTTGTGTCATGTGTTGCATGTATAGAGTTACATGCTGTGGGGACTTGGCTCTCAACTCTGATGCTATAAAAGCACCAAAATTGTCAAACCTATCATTCTGCCTGGGCTCACTTAAACTTGCCAACCTTGAGTGTGACGTTTCTAAAACATTGAGCATTTTTCTCTGCAAAAAAATATTAGCATGGTAATATTGCAATAGACCAAACACCTAACATTTTCTTTACATACTAAACTGCAAAAAAGACTACATGGTAATTAGTAACAATGTATTTACCTGAAATTCTCTTTGATCACTTTCTTTTACTGTCTTCCTCTTCTTGCTGCCGTTTGCATCATAAACTGTCTCACTGCATGTTGGAGTGTCACTGTTGTTTAACTGTCCCTCCAATTCTCCATTTGAAAAGGCACTACAATATGTATTGTACTTACAGTATATAAAAGCAAATTCATTGAAATATAAAGGAAGAAAACTATTTACATTACAACCAGAGCTGTGGAGTTGATTTAAAATCTTGTGCCTGAAACCTTCAATTATAACTCTGATTAATAGTCATACATTTACTATTTGTGCTTTAAATATTTGTGTAACTTAGAACTCCTTTTTTCAGTTTAATGCTACTCCTTTGTCCGAAAATTACTACAGATTCTCACTCCTCAGACTCGAGAAATAAAATGTTTATACATCATCTGAATATATACATATTACATACTATTGTCATAAAGTGATAGAGGTTCAATAAAGTAGTGTTTTTACCAAAATTTTCAGAAACTGTAACCATTTCCTCAGTTTCTGTGACTTCTTGGGAGAAAAAGTTGTCCTTTGTGCTAGAAAAATGATGCAGAAATATTTGTTGTTTGTCAAATGAAAACAATGAAAAAAAATCTGTCTAAAGCTCTGCATATTTATATGGTTTAATGTTGCTACCTATCTCTTATGGCTGAATTTGGTGCTGGAATAGAACTTACAATTTGAAATTTTTTAAGGAACAAATTCTGTATGAATATCAATGCATGAATTTCCAACAAATCTGTATAGTATTTGAAACATGCTATTAACACTGATTTTAAAGGCATTCTAATAACTCTTCCTTGAAGTTTTTCTGGGAGTACAAACAAGTCACACCTTCTGTGTTTTATATAACTTTACAAGAAAGACAGCTGTGAAAAGTATGGCCAGGCTTCCGGAGCCTGCACACCAGATCCACTTGAAGCACTAGATACCTTTTTATGATTTCGTGCATAGGTGCTTCTCAAATTTCCCCATCGCATCTGGCAGAACTGTACTGCGTATTGTGAAACAAATAGTGGTAAGCATTGCTTTAACTTAAGAATATCAGTAAACTGATGAGCAGTAGATAGTGTATAACAGTAAAATAATATTAAATGAAAAGTTTTAAAAACAAAAATACCAGATGAATTCATTTTGGCAGCGACTTCTTTCCAGGCACTTTCATTTTTGTTTTTATTTTTTTTGTCAGGGTGAAATTGATTGTATATAATAGGTAGGTTTGACACAATGTCAATCAGCTTCCGATTCCAAGTCTCTTCCTCCATTATACAGTACTTAATTAATTATTATGCTGTGAAAACCAAAAACAATTTTACAATATGTCAAATATGTTTTATAGTAAATATTCTCCACAAAGAAATAAAACATCTGTTGTTCACTTTTATAACATTGTTGTTTTCAATTATTACACTTTCTGAAACTGCAATAATGTTAAAGACTGAAAAAAAGTACACTGTCTCAGTGGTTATTCATTTATAACATTGCCTTTATAAGTGTAATGTCTAATTATGGTCTCCTATGGTCCACTGCCATGGCACAGCACCAACTGGGTTAAAGTGCTGACACAGTTCATCCCTAATAAATCTTGCTTCTCTAGCATAGAAGTTCGATCCGATATTTGTGACCCTGCTAAGGTTGACTGAGGTGGGAATCGAACTTCTCCAGGAACCAGGAATGCACTCTCCAGACTCATCTGGGATGTCACCAAAATTACTGGATGGTGACTGCAAATAATTATGAAGTGCAATACTTGCTTGGACTGCCATTTCTGCAAGCTCAGGTTTGTAAAAATCTGCCATCTTACAGCTAAAATACCAAACGCATTTTCCACTACTCTGCGGGCCCTACTTAGTCTATAATTGAATATTTTTTTTTTCCTTTGTTAGAAATCTTCCAGGATATGGCTTCATCAGATGCTTTTTTAACGGAAAGGCATCATCACCAACTAGCATGTATGGAACTGTTATACTCGATTGCTTTAATTTGGATGGAGCTGGAATACCCAGGAGATTGCTCTCAAGTCTTCGTCCTATTTCAGAATTGAAAAGAATACCTCCATCGCTATGAAGACCAGAGTCCCCAATGTCAACCAAAATAAATCTGTAGTGTGCATCACACACAGCCAACAAGACAATTGAAAAATAACCCTTATAATTAAAATACTCTGATCCACTATGTGGTGGACATTTTATTTGAATATGCTTTCCATCAATTACACCAATACAATTTGGAAAGTTCCAAAGAGTTTCAAATTCAGAAGCAATTTTGATCCACTCTTCCTGGTTTGGTGGTTTTAAAACTTGTCTGCCATGGACATTCCAAATTGCTGAAAGGGTTTCTCTAAGGATTTTCCCAATAGTTGAATGACCTACTCTAAAAGAGTATGACAACTGCTTTTGGGAAGATCCCGTTGCCAGATACCTGATGAATTTATATTCTTTAGTTTTTAATTGTTTTATGTTATACTTAATATATTGATGTCATACCTGATAGTCAATACAAGCCTCTGTTTGGGAGTTATTGGTTTTCGAAAGTTTGTTGTAATTTTTGCTACATGTGGCGATAGTAATTCCAAAATATAATTAAATTGATCAGGGTTCATTCGCATATATTGCCTAAATTTTTCTGGATTTTTTTTTTGCAAGTAGTTTGTCCACAAGAAGAAATTCTGATTGACTATCTCTTTCCATGTTAATCTCATCGGCCCAGAATTCTCTGCTTACAAAAAAACTGTTTTTTTGTGAAAAACGATAAACTTTATTTACTCAACATACCTTGCTTCGTTTGTTTTCAAGAGACTATACGAACAAGCTGCTTCTAGTTGAACCAACACAACTTTTTCACGCAATAATTGCATTTGCCATTGATAGGATAAAGACATTTTTTATGTAAAATGATGCAAACTAAAGGTGTGTTTACTTTTTTATAAATGTATGACTATTAATCAGTTGTTGACAATACAAGTTGTAAATTACTTTTACCCTGTTTGTTTGTCCTGTGCTATTATTATGCTTGGTTAAAACTAAATACAAGTCAGACCATGATTTGACTAGCCTACTTTACTCCCGACGTCCTTACGTAGGCCCAGCGTCGTTAGCTCGTCTTAACGCGTCGTAAGCATCGCTAAAAACAGCCGCTCTGCGTATGCTCTGACGCAGTGGGCATTAGCCGTCGTTAACGTTCGTCGTTGTCGGTTCAGAAGGCCTAACGACGAGCTTACGACGCCAGTGGGAATCGGGCTTAAGGCAAACCATTATAGAATAGAGTATTTATTTTACTTATAAACAAAACTTTAAACTGCTAACTGTCCATGGGTAAAGTTTATCTAGTTTAGGGCTACCCAAAGTTTTCAGGCTGTGACCTCATTTATTATATTAAACTTTTTGACCCACTAGGTTTAACAGTTTAAAAACTAACATTTCTCGATGACTGTCTGCTTTGGCATGCATTTATTGAAGTAATGTGCGTTTCATAATTTGCCATTAACATACCAAACAGAAAAAATAACAATTTTATGAATGTAGCACTTTGTGTAAAATTTAACTCCATGAGCAACCCCCAGTTTGGAAAGCCCTGGTCTAGTTATACAAAACTTCCGAGTAATTTTACCGATGTGTTGTTTGTGTATGTTACACTGTTTTTCTATTATTCAGGTTGAAAAACTGATTGTGAACCTCTACTTAAAAAGTTCTGGTCACAGAATGAGCAGATTATTTAAAGAGTAAAACACAATAAATTCCTTCAAATTTTCCCCCCTTTGACCATTTGTTGTTCTGTAAGAAGCCTATTAATTAATGTGAAACTTTATTCTCTTGTAGATAACATATGACACTGCTTTACACAAATTCCTACTGGTAATTGTTTGGGCTTTTCAGTGATTTTGATTTTTTAAGTCAGGGTTGTCCAAGGTTGCACAGTATTTCTTACATATTCTTTACGGGCCACAAAGCAGACTATACATGCGTGCCAGGAGCAGATAAACGATTTTCGTTTGTAACTGTCGAAAGATATATAAACTGCACAAACTTTCTGCTGTCACCAAATTGTGCACAAATAAAATCGAGCGATAATAATTTTTTTGCCAAGTGATAGTAAACTGGTTTATTTAATGGTGTAATCGGAAAAATGTAACCCTAACCAAACCATTGCAGGATGCTCGCTGATTGTTGGTCACTTATATTTCTTTAAAATAAACCCTGTACGCATTACAATAATTCAACAGTGCTTCGCGAGCCACAAACAACGATGTCGGGCCTGGGTTTTGGACCACCCTGCCTTAAGTAATCAATTTTTGTTAAAAGAGTCATTATTTTCCTACTTATTGGTACACCTTATATGCAAACTCAGGCAAGCAAAACAAAATAATGTTTATTTAAAATTTATTTGGTTAAACGTGGTAAGAATCAATCAATTTAAAGAATAAATAAAGTTCTTTATTGACACCAGATTCCAGAGGCCACTTCAGTATTGTTTTCGTTTTGTCTAGTACCTGGTCAACAGCGTCTGTATGAACACAATTTATCGACCAATATATTGCAAATGTTTTTTTATAATTTTATTAAATTATCTCTTTGCACTGATTTAGTATATTTAAATTTCAAAGTGTGTATTACAAAGTAAACGTTTTGTTTTATATGAATAAAATATTTATAAATTTTTACTTTGTCGTCAAAAGAGTTGTTAAGTTATTACTTATTCTGAATAAATTTCAGCAAATAAATTATAGACTCTAAAAGTATAGTGGCTTAATTTAGAGTAAATAAAAATATCCACACAGAACTAGGTAGCATACTGTACAGGTTTGAAATCAGGACTGCTGAGTCGGCCTCGAGGAGTCGGTTTGTTTTGCTGGAGTCGGACTCGGGACTCGAGTAAGACCATGTAAAACTACACGAGTCTCTAGTCTGAAATGCGCAGTAAACTAATATGACCACCAACTGAAAATTGTAAAGGTGGAATAGCATGTGGTGGAATATTTTCAAACCATGTATTATGAATGAGTTATACGACACCCCTATAAGTGGTAGCTAAATATCCATGTAATTTTGGTTACGTAAATTGGCGGAATACAGGCTGTTTAGTCAGGGCCGGACTCGGGACTCGACAAAATGCCACATTTAACTGGAGTCGGACTAGGGTTATTTTTAACCGACTCCGCAGTACTGTTTGAAATAGATATTTTTTGTCATTTTCAATGTAAGTTTGCGAAAAGTATTTTTTACCTCGAGTGCTTCTCATCTTTTCTCCCTTATAGCAAAAGTTTGGAGCTTACTTGCTGGAGGTTGTAGTTGAATATATCAAAGCCCATGTATAGAAGTAGGTGACATCTTGTAAACAGCTTAAATATATATATATCTTTATTCAGTTTAAACTTGATTGGATAACTGGTTGTAAAAGAATAAAGATTATTATTACATTTAATTTCAACAGATTAGAAAGCTGCGTAATCTGGTGCTTTCCTTTTTTAAATGAACAATATTACTCACTAAATTTGTGTTCACCAAACCCTATCCACTAAACTGGTACCAAACTGTGCAATGTTAATATTTCTTAACACCAAAACTAAAGAATAATTGAATATATTACAAGATCCCTACTCTAATTTGCTTTAAGTGTTTTACTGTAATGCTAAAATAAACGAAACTGGGGCAATAAAAATAACTTTAAACAATATTGTAATATTTTGTTTATTGTACTTATTGTACTATATAAGCGAACACAAAAAGTTGTACCAAAAGGCTTACTAGTAATAATAAAAAACGCTTCCGCAGTCATTAACTGGACGACGTTGGCGCGCCAACGAGTGTGTTACCATATTATATACCGGTAGTACTTATGGTCAGCTGATATTGTATGCCCTTTTTTAAGTGCGTTTACACGAAACTCGACAATGAAAGTTTGACACCTAATTCAAACATAACTTTTAACCTGTCAGAAATGTCGAACCTTAATATATATAAGCTGGTTGCTCCAAAATTTTACTTAACCAACATGCAAGTCAAGCCCAGTTGTTTACGTTTTACTATTATGCACTAGAGCGGAACGCTGTCGAAAGTAGAACAATGGGCTACGTCACAGTTTGTCCTCATGGTTATAATCTCTTTGCTTGGTGGTTGTAGTAATAGCAAAAATTACTACAATATGAAATACTTCTATACAGTATTGTTTGCAAGATGGGCATGGTTTTGCAAATATTCTTATAGCTAGTCAAAAAATAATTGTTTTACAAACCATAGTACTTGAGCCAAAACGTTCATAAATTTATTTAAAGTTAAAGTTTATTTTTAACTTTAATTGCATTATGATAGTATGTATAGTATTTGACCAATATTTGACCTATTTGACGAGTATTTGACGGGTCAATTGATCGGATTTTATTTGACTGGTCAAATGCACAACCCTAGTAGAAAGTAACGCAAAAAAATAAAAATCTACAAATACCTCATATCGCAATGCATATCATATTATTTGGGTTAAGGTGCGGGTTCGAGTTTGGGTGGGTCAAGCATTAATATATTTATTATTAATAAAAATGCTTGACCCACCAAAACACAAAGCCGCACCTTCACCCAAATAATATAAGTTACTTTCTATGTATTCAAACAAGAAAAAACGCCCCAAAATATCTTGCTTATAGAACCAAGCAAATCAAACGGGTTGGCGACCCATGGGTTGAGACACACTGCGACCTGAAAACCCGAGGTATTATTTTAAAAGTCAGGAAAACTATAGTGCCTACATATCTTAAATCGAAAGTTGTGGGACTATATAGGGCGTTCTTTCACTATTGTACGTGAAAGGTTATGCAAAAAAAAAATAATAATACCGCATACCACAACGCATATTGTTTGGGTTAGGGTGCGGGTTAGCGTTTGGGTGAGGGTGGGTCAAGTAACATTATGTTTATTATTAATAATAACTTGACCCACCCTCAACCAAACGCTAACCCGCACCCTAACCCAAACAATATGTGTTGTGGTATGCGGCATTTGAAAAAAAAAAATTTTTATTAATTTTTACGTACAATAGTGAAAGAGCGCCCCCTGATGCCTGTCACTGCAGACCAGTGGTTCTCAACCTTTTTTCTTTCGTGGCCCCATCATTTACGTTTAAAAAAATTCTGTGGCCCGATAAATTTTAATCAAAGAAAAAACTGTAAAATAGGTTTAGAACAAAACATAGCAGAACATATTTCAAAACAGATTATTTATTCAACCGTGCATAAGTTAGACACTTTGACTGAACAATAAATTTACATTCCTTTTTAATTCCTCCCCAAGCCATTATTTCTGTAAAATTAAATACAGTGACACAAATGAAACTAAATCTAGCTTTTTTAATTGGTCTGTGGCCCACCTGAAATGTTCTTATGGCCCACTGGTAGTGGTAGAGAACCGCTGCAGCGCTGCTACAGAGCATTGTCATTTCGGCGAAATAATTGTTTTAAAATTTATATATTTTTATTGCCGTTTACCATAAGTCTACCCACCCTATGACAGTGTTTCTTAACCTTTTCACTTGGGGGCGCACCTAGAGACGTATGCATTTAAATGACTTAGAATTAGTAAGCAAAAATATTTGAAAAGCTTTTAGAGATAGGTCGATTTAAACCTCTCAAAAATATAAGTTTGTTTGCATTATTATTTTAGGTAAATGGTCTTTTCAACACGACCGGAATGTTTTTTATTCAACTTCATGAAAAAATATACATTCATTTTAGTGTTAGGTTTGTGATGTCCAGTGAATTTGTAACTGTGCATTACTTCACCGCATATTTAATTTATTTTAATGATTTTTTCAGTGCCTGTATATCACCATCACTTGAAGTAAATTGGGTTGCATATGAAGCAAGCGGGTCGATTATGAGCCTCTTTTATGTCTTTTTGCCTAATGAATCAACCTCACTCCTTCAAGGTAGATTGTCTGAGTCTGATTAGAAATCCACACCGATTTTGTTGGCTGGTGTTTAGCAAGCCAGCAAAAGCCGGCAAGCCACACAACCTGTCTGTGTAGGCTATCAACTGGCGACCAACTGGCAAAAATATTTACAGTATGAGAATAAAATGGGTGGGCTTGCGGGTGTGATTAATATCCTACGGCTAGAAGTTTTTCTGGTAAACGGTCTAACGGCTCAAACCGGTGTTTTTGCAATTTCTATCAGCACCAAAAAGCGAGCAACAGCAACACATTTCAAAATACGCAATAGCCTACGATAAATTCCATAGTATGTAATTATACATTAATTATTACTTATGACGCTACAGACACTCCAGCACAAAAGGAATATAACACGGCGGCTGATTTTCGCATTATACCCGAAAGGTTGCTATTTTTTTAACACAATTGACTTTTGTTAAAAAGTGCTTCATACGATTTGAGCGAAATGAACATGAACAAGGCAATAAGTCACACGAGTTGTAGCTTTTAGCAACACATTCAAGAACAAGATGTTTTCTTCTGTCGATAAGTCAGGCATTTTGTTGTTGTCTCTTTGTCTCGTTCATGTCCTTCCGTCACACATGATGAAAAACGTGAAACTGTGAAAAACATAAAAGAAAGGAGGGGTAGTGATTTGTTCGGAATTAAATTCTATTGAATTTTAACATTGAGCAACATCTACTTATAAATTTGCATTTTGTTTTAATTTGCACAATTCGTTCAATGTAAGTTTTAATATAACGACGCATCACAAGAAAATACGCTTTGAAGTTGCTGCTTATTCAATATTGCTTTCTTCAAAAGGCAGGAAATGGGGTTTTCCTAAAGTTGTGAGTTGAAAGCTAATGTTTCGCGTGTGGATAAATCATTATGCTTGATACGAGGTATTTTAAACTCGTGTGTAAACGCGGCTGCGTATGATCAGAGAAAAAAACAGACAAAACCCCAAAACGTACCAAATGTTTAAAAGAATTCGGAAATTTATCACAAAATTATTTCGTGCACAACAAAATTAAGTCGTGATTCACAAGCTTAACGCGTTGATTTCAAACTATTGAGATCCAAGCACAAAAATTAGGCTCTTTTAAAATTTATCAAAAGATCGTGCGATCGACGTAGCTTAGACTTGACTTCATAGATATAGACTATACATAATTTGCGAAATGCAATACATAATGGTTTAACAAAAAGTCACATAAAAACAGTTTACAGACCTTTCGGTCGGTAATTTTACTTATTTATTTTTAAATATTTTTAAAAGTATAATAGCTTTTCACCTGATAAACTAGGTAGAATCAGTGTAGCATTTATCATGCAATATTACTTGATATTGGCTAATTCTACGTCACTATACACGTGACCGTTGTCCACTGACGCGTGACCTAACGCCGAATCGTGCGATTTGATCGTTTAGCAATCTATTCTATTATATACGTCTTACTGATAGCAGCTTGAATCACCGCTCTGTTTATCATGTGTTTCTGAGATTTGTTAATATACTCGACGGGCAACATCTACTGAGTGAAGTGTCTTTGCCTAGAGTACAAGAAGTTAAGGACAGGTATTCTAGCGGCCTGCTCCTTTGGAGTCGGATTAAGAACTTGTAAGAGTCTAGGCAGCCGTCGGCACTCGTCTTCAGAGCCAGCAGCCTTCTTACCCCTAACTAAACACCCCGATTCGCCACATCAGTTATTGTGAAATCCATGATTCCAAGCGGTTGTTTATTTAGCTTTGCTGATGCTATGAGTCGTCTTAACGTATCGTTCGACTAAATCAATTCTTCCAAACGCTGGCTTCTTGCTGGTTCCAAACACAATAGTTTTCAGAGTTCGTTCGACGACTTTTCTTGTCCATAAGAAATAGAGTTCTTCCTCACTCGATGGCAACAATTTGATGCAACGTTGGTTGAATTATGAGAATCATTAATTGTCTTTTTGCCTAATGAATCAACCTCACTCCTTCAAGGTAGATTGTCTGAGTCTGATTACAAATCCACACAGTTTTTGTTGGCTGGTGTTTAGCAAGCAAGCCAGCCAGAAGCTGGCAAGTGTAATGATTTATGTTTCTATTGTTAACTCTGATTTCTATGGTATTTGCTTCTGTGCGTTTCTCCTTTCTTTTCCTTGCCTCTCTCCGTAATTATCATTATACGTCCCGCGTCTTGTTGCATTCTTTCCCTCCCTTTATAACTCGTGTAACTTTCCTATGCTTCGTCAGTCTTTGTCAGTTTCTCTTATTGGGTACTCTTTTATATTCGTTACTAATAACGTTCTTCAGAGACCGAACAAGAAGATGAAGAAGACAGCACAGAGAAAGAAGAGTAAAATCAGGATCTCATGCTAGGGGGCCAGAATAACGCACCCCTAATATCTAATAGTACCCCCGATCCAGGGGGGAAAAAGCGCACCACAGTGTTTTCATAATAATGTTTCACACCCAAAAACTCAACCCCCCAACTTTTAAAGTAAACTAAAATGGAGACCAACTTAAAAATCGCAACTTTTAATGTCAACGAACTAACCGATAAGACCAAACGCCACGCCATTTTTTCCTACCTAAAAAAATCATCTATAGATACTTATCTTTTGCAGGAGACCCACTCGACACCACAGGTTGAGTCAACCTGGGCTGCTGAGTGGACTCCTGGTGTTTCTTATTTTAATTCATCTCCCTCTATTTGACATGGAATTTCTATCAGAAAACATTGAGAACCATGAACTAATTTTGCATGGTAGACTTGCCATATCTTAGTAAATATGTGGACAAAATTTAAGTGCAAATTTTTACTGGGGTCATAGGTAACTGGGATATTAAAAGGACCCCACTTTTTGCTTTTTTTTTCGTTTCAACCCATGTTTCACAATAAATATTTTCCAACCCCTTTAATATTTTGTACTGAAATTTTCGCAGTTAAGAGATAATCCTGTAAACAACACTTCTACCAATTTTTAGTCAAATCCAAAAATGGGGTCTTGGCGAGGTTTCAAAATTAGGGGAAAATTTTAGCCGAGTGCTCGGAAAGGCCAACTTTGGATGTCTATGACCTTTTAGAGTGACAATGTAAACTATGTTTTTTTTAATATTTGGTAGAAGTACTATCACCTGTAAAAAAATTGGGCTGTTACCTTATTTAGTTTAACAGTAATAGGGCGTCAAACATGGTCCAAAATAGAAAAATTGCGCCCCCTCGGCAGACCCCCAAACTAAAAGCTTTATAACTCTGGCGTTTGTCGACAAATTACGCTCAAATTTTGCAGGTGTTCATTATATAGGATAGTGAAAAGGTGTGTAAAATTTAAGGGAAACCGGAGAGGTTGAATTTCTTGACTGTGTGAATTGACACGGAATGGCCCACCAGTGGTTCTCAACCTTATAAGTGTCCTGGCTACCTTCCATTAGCACTTAACACTTTGTGCTCCCTTTGCTCATGAATTCGAAAAACACTTTAAATACATCATAAGAGAGGTCTCTGGACATAACGCAAACCAAAACAAAATGGTTTAACTGGCTAAAAATTAAAATATAACATGCCTGTTGCCCCCTGAATAATTCTCCGTGCTCCCCCTGGGGCCCAAAGGACACGGTTGAACAATGCTGTCTTTATTATTATGTTTTTTATTTCATGAAACAAAACCATTTATTTGAATTTTTTTATACCTAGTTAATAAATTTTCAGTTAGTGAAAATTTGAAATTGATAAAATTAATAAAAAAATGTACCCAGTTGTCATATTTATGCAAAATTAAGGCAATTCTAATCATCGAAAACAAAAAAAAATAGTAGTCTAAAACGAATATTTATCATGTAAATTTTAGAATATTACATCTAGAATTATATCAAAACATTTAAATCTAGATGAAAATTATCTAAAATAGCAACCATGTGTCTGGTCAAATTTATGCGGCTATCTGTTCCATCTCCCTGGTTTTATTAGGTTTGATACGATGGTATTTGCTATAATCAATTTTATAACATACTGTGTAAATTGAAACCTCAGGTAACAGGCAGTGGTATAACCTCCACACTATCAACAAACATAGTTAACAAAATGTCTGCGAAGTTTCATACTTTGTCTTATTTCTTGTATGTATTTGTTTTTCTAGAACTTTATACAATATGTTGAATAGAAATATTTCAGCCAATGTGTTATTGTATGTCTTTTCTATAGTTGTATGTAAAGTTGCAAAAGTCAGTGTATTAACACATTTTTTGGTCACTTTTTATTGTATTATAAAGTGCTCAAATTTGAAACCTAATTACCAATTTCTAATTGTAAAAATAAGAACCACTTTAGAAAGTCAAAATACTATGTTGTCTAAAGATTATTTTGCAAACATAAAAATTGAAAAAAAACTGCAGAAAGCTTCGAAAAGTCTTCGGAAGTCATAAACTATAAATGCAATTTTCATATAGAAGAAATAATCACATAGTGTTTTAAGCATCATTTTTGAAACTAGCACCCCAACAAATGGGGGAATAGCATTTTACTACAGGCTTTTGCTGCAAAATAAAGCCTCCAGAGAGATAAAAGCACTCAATAATTAAAAAACGACCTATTTTCACATAGTGGTCAAATATTCAAAAAATAAAATCTTCGAAACCGCTTATCACAGAACCCTCAAATTTGTTGCAATCTTATTAACTGTTTAAAATATAAAGAAAATCTAAGAACATGGGTTCCGGCCCTTTAAATTAGACATGGAATGACCCAATAATAAATTTTAAAGAAGAAAGCCGAATATGTTAGGTTTTAAAGTTTAACTTTATGAGTACCAGATTATAAACCCTCAAACCCGTTTGAGGCGCAATTAACATCGCATCGCCGTGAACGTGGAAAAAGCAGTAACTTTTATCGTATGACCCACCGGTGGGTCACAACACAGTAGCCAAATTTTCTGCAAGACCCACTGGTTGATCGCATAGCAGTGAACGTGTTAAAGATGACTCAAGCAATTTTCACCTTTTCACGGGTTACAGTTTAATCGCTTCTTACAGTATGTTTCATCACTTATTGTTTTCCATTCGGTAACATTTGGTACATTTCAAACCTTGGATGAAAAAAGCCGAAAAAGCCAAACGCTAATTAAATAAAGTCAAAACACATAAAAGGCTTTAATAATTACTATAAGGTAATTTGTGTGATAATAAATAACCTTTAAGGTCCAAGTTTATGTGGTAAGGTAAAATGACAAACATAACACGTTCACAACATACCAAACAAAATGAAAATTTTGATCTTAGGAAAAGCTCAGTTATCCTATACCTTTAGGCTGAAAATGTAATATTTTTTGTCAAGTTTTTTATTGAAAAATACTTTGATTTGATGAGATTACCCTAAAGCGCAGTGTTTCTCAACCTTTTTGCTGTCTGCTAAAAGTAATAAAGCGGGGCTTTGCTAACTTGGTCCACTTCACTTAACTGTTTGAGGGACCAATACTTTAAATTTAAGTATGAGCCATTTTCTTTGTATTGCTTGCGATTTTCCCAAATGTGTGAAATATTGGGGCTCTTGCGGTTCGATATGTAGAAAGTAGGGTTGGCAAGTCTGTCAATTGACTGGTCAAATGCGGTCAATTGACGGCACTTTATTTAACAGGTACTCGCATTTGATTCAAATGTTGTAAATTTGTTAAGGGTTGTTTTGAGATTTGAGTTTTTAATAGAATCGATTGTAACTTTTTTTAATAATTCAAATATAAAATGGTGGTTGTTTTGAGATTTGAGTATTTAATAGAATCGATTGTAACTTTTTTTAATAATTCAAATATAAAATGGTGGGGTTTACCTGATGCAAACACATGTTCTGTGGTAATAACGAAGTGTTTGGAATGACAAAGTAGATTTATGTTGTTTAGAATAAATGCACTAGGGTTGGGCATTTGACCAAATATTGTCCTATTTGACGAGTATTTGACTGGTCAATTAACCAAATTTTATTTGACTAATCAATAGCCCAACCCTAATGCATTTATTCTAACAAAATAAATCTACTTTGCTATTACAAACACTTTGTTACTACCACAGAACATGTGTTTGCATCAGGTAAACCCTATGATTTTATATTTGAGTTCTCTAAAAAAGTTACAATCAAGATTATTGAAATCTGAAATCACAAAACAACCCTAAAAAAATGTACACTATTTGAATCCAATATAAGTATTTGACCAGTTAAATAAAGTGTGGTCAATTGGCCGTATTTGACCGGTCAATTGACAGGTTTGCCAACCCTAAAATGCACTATATGATTAATCGCGTTTGTCATAAAAGGAAACACTAGTTGGGATATACCACAATCTTAGGCTAGTTAGGAATTTAGAAGAACCAAATCCCTCGTCTCTACTGGACCCTGGTGATGATTTAGAAAATTCAGATAGTGCAAAAGTTGTGAGGAGAAAATATTTTTTTACTGATGCATTTACTTGTTAAATTTTGTTAACTTGGTGCAAAGAGATTATAACCATGAGGACAAACTCTCACTTTTGCCTTTTTTCTTTTGCCTTTAAGCAATGCATTCTACTTTCGACAGCCGTCACGGTCTGATTCACAATAAGAAAAACATCATCTTTTCGATTTAAGCCTGTTATAAAAATGTACGCTTTTGGCGTAATCTGTTGTTTAATGACCCCTAGTCCTAATTTAAACCGTTTTCTGTTTACAAAATTGACTTGGTAGGACAGGCAAGGTTATCACAAGTTGCGTGACACTTTCTTAGGACCCTACTGTACATTTTTGAAAGGTGTATTACTGTTAAAATGTACGCGATTGAGCTATGTCGTTGATTTCGGGGCTCTTTCCATTTGGTACGTAGAAAGTAACGCAAAAAACGGTCTACAAATGCCGCTTAACGCAACGCACATCATTATTTTATTATTAATAATAATGTTTTACCAACCCAAACTCAAACCCGCACCGTAACCCAAATAATGTGCGTTGCGGTATGCGGTATTTGTTGACCTTTTTTGCGTTACTTTCTACGTACCAAATCGATGGAGCGCCTTGGTTACCACTTCTAGGCGTTAAGATTTATGTGAGGAATAGCCTTATAAATTAAATTAATACCACTTCGTTTGTTCTAAATCTCAAGGTGCCGAACTCATTAAACTTAACTATATGGCGGTGTTAATTAACTCCTTAATGTAAATGATATAGGTATTTTGCATTGTACACTGTACAGAGCCTATTACAGAAAAAGCAACTTTTGGTAAACCAAACCCATAAATGATTTGGCTTTAGTGTACAAATTTTAGTAAAAATTGTAGAATTCCAAATTTGATGAGTGTGCCGCAAATTAAAATTCTTTTTCGAGGACGTCGCAAAAAAAGTTTGCGAACCACTGCCTTAAATTACTATTGGAATACAAATGTATCTATTTCTATATTACTGTTTAAGATCCCAAATTTAGCGGTGGGGCGCAGTGGTACTATGCAGCTTGCGAAAAAAATTTTGAAGTGCAAATTTTGTCTGTCCCTTGGTGGTAATTAAGCTTAAAAATTAGTAATTTGCCAGCTTTTCTTACATAAAGTAAGTTGGAATAATATTTGGTTGTATACCAATTTAATTTAAATAAACAAATTTGCTGTACTTGGTAAATGGTAGCGGCCATTGCTCATTTAGGAAATGTTCTTTACGCTATATATATTTATCCTAAAGAATACTTTCCATACAGTAATTTTTCTTTAGTATGCCGTGTTCAGTGCGCAAATTAAATTTATGCCGTACTGCTGCTCTAAATAGTCTTCTATATACCTGTTCCAGTGTTACAAATTAAGACACATTCAAATTGATACCATAAACTAAAAAGTAATACCAAATTCTTTGAAAACATCGTTTAAACCAGCGGTTCCCAACCTTTTTGGTGCCGTGACCCTTTTATAACATTTGCCAAGTTGCGGTGACCCCAAGGATAAAATTAGTTGGGTTGATCCTCCTTCACTGCACTTTTGGAGCTAACTAGTAGGCTACTAGGCTATATATTAATTTTGACTTCTAAATAAATAAACAACACAACAAATCAACTTATAAACACAACAATTTGTTCAGTGAGAAGGCTGTGCTTGCTTCTTTTTAGCCATATCTTCAATCATTGGAGCAGTCTTTGCAAGAGCACAACGCAGATCATCTTCCGCATTAAGTCTGCTCCTGTATTTAGATTTTATAACCAACAAGCTTAAAAAGCCTGTTTCACAAAGGTATGTTGTTGGAAAAGGAAGAATCAGGTGCAATGCGATCTCAGACAGAACGGGATATGACTGCAAACTCTTGATCCAAAATTTGGTAACTGACATTGAAGAAAAATCAGTTTTTGCTGCATCACTGGTAATGAGTTCAATGAACTCCTCTTGTGCATTCTCAGGAACATCTTCAACTCTGATGGTGAATGGGCTTCTAGCAAGTGCAAATGGTGTGTCAGGTAAATTAGGAAAATATCTTGAAATTTCTTCTTCAAGAATTTTGAAGTGTTCTTTGACAGAAAGTATTGTTCTATTCATTGTTTCCTGTTCAATATCATTTTCCTCAAAGAAAGCAGATAAGTTCGGCAACATGTAAATTCTATTTTCATCCAATTTTTTTTGCCAAAGTTGAAGTTTCAACTTGAATGCTCGGATCTTTTCTGACAAATCTAGGCATGTTGCATTTGGTCCTTGGAGAGACAAATTTAACTCATTTAAGATTGCAAAGATGTCAACCAAGTAAGCAATTTTGTGAAGTTGGTTTTTGTCGCCGAAAAGTGCTTCAAACTGTGGTTTAGATTTTTGATTAAAAAATGTTTTCAATTCATCACGAAGATCAAAAACACGTTTCAAAACTTTGCCTCTGGACAACCATCTCACACTAGTGTGAAATAACAGAACATTATTGGATGCATCCAACTCACTGCCAACTTTTGAAAATAGGCGGCTGTTTAAAGCACTAGCTTTTACAAAATTCACGACACTTACAACGCTTTTCATTGTATCTTGGAATTCTTGTGGCAAAGTCTTCGTTGCTAACACTTGTCGATGAATCATACAGTGAGTTCCGATGGCTTTCGGTGATGCATTGATTACCAAACGTTGAAATCCAGACCTACATCCCAGCATTGCTGGAGCACCGTCTGTGCAAACACCATAAACATTTTCCCAAGGAATGCCATGATTTTGCAGAAATGATCCAACTGTGTCAAAGACATCGCGTGCAGTAGTTGTCGTTTCAAGTGGTTTGCAAAAAAGAAACTCATCTTTGAAATCACCTTCATAAATGTACCTCACGTAAACCAGTAACTGAGAACAGTTTGCCACATCTGTTGATTCATCAAGCTGGATACTAAATATTCCAAGTGGAGCTGATTTCATTTCCTGGATTACTTGCTCCATAATATCAGCAGACATGTCGTCTATTCTTCTACTGACGGTGTTATTAGACAAGGATATTGTATTCAGTTTGTTACCATATTCAGCTCCAAGCATAACTCGAACAACGTCTTTGGTTGCTGGCAGCAGCAACTCCTCGGCAATGGTGTGAGGTTTCTTGGCTTTGGCGATTCTGAGAGCCACCAAATATGAAGCTTCAATGGCTGCCACATTTTGCTGTTGGTACTTGCCCCCAGAATCCAGCCTGTTTTTTTTGACACAATCAGCTTTGTTCTTAAAATACTGGACATCCTTGCCCGCAAAGTTTGGATGCTTAGCGTCAAAATGGCGTTTCATTTTGTTGGGCTTCATCGATTCGGCTGACATAATTGTGTTGCAAATGACACATTGTGGCTTTTCAATTCCTGCGTCAACTACGAAAGTAAATCCATACTTCAAAAATTCCTCACAATATTTTCTTTTCCTAGGCCTAATACTTGTCTCTCGATTCATCATGGGAAATCTGAAATTTTACAAAATAAATTTTAGTTTATGGCGCCCGTTATTCTTAAACTCTTTCCAACGGGTACTTTTTTGCTTTTTTTAAGTCTAGCAAATGTTATCAGTCGCTTTTGAAAATTCTGTAGGCTAGGCTAGCTATCGTAGGCTACCTATGGTTGATGCCGGGAATTCAATAGTAAGCCTACACTGGCTTGCCTAGGCTATCAACTGATGCAAAAATAATAGTCTAGCTCTCAACATGCTTCCTGGCTGCTCAATGTTTGAAGATTTAACTTTTTTTCTCACAAATATCAACAAAAATCGCGACCTCAAGTCCAAATTTTGCTTAAATGCATTTCAGCAATCAGCAATTAAATTGTTATTTTCATGGTAAAGGCCTTTGTGACGTAATGAATTACCTGAAATCAAACGAGTAAATTCTGTAATTTTTCATGGCCGCTAAACTGCCGTTAAAATCTTGCTTTCCGAGCATATTTGCCATTATTAAACGAAAATCCTGTAATGAGGCCCAGGGTGTTCTGGTTTGTCTAGTACTCTAGTAAAATCGCGATGCGCTCTGCGGTGAGCTGACCATTGTTAAGAGTTAACTTTCTAAATTTCTAAACTAATGAAATTCTAAACTTTTCAGAAGGCCTCAGGTGACCCGAGGCAAATTGTCAGGCGACCCCAGTTGGGGTCGCGACCCACAGGTTGGGAACCTCTGGTTTAAACGAAAATTTTTTGCACCTTGGTTTGCTGTATGAAATATTTAACTAGCAAATATTATTGGTGGTGTGCTGTTTGTGCGAGTGAAGCAAGCAATTACCATTTGTAAGGTAGTTACATTTGGAATCAGTAGTTACCAGATGTCACTGAATTCAGTTAATAATTTTGCAAATTATATTATATTTGATTGCTCAGTATTGGAGTATGTTATTATAATGTTAAACTTCTCCACTTGGTTTATTTTTATAGAACTTGCTCATATTTACTAGTATAATAAGAACACATATTATTCGTCTGTAACTGTGATTCAGCCATTCTGGGATTATGTTGGACATTGCTTAAAGACATATCAACCGTACACTGGGAAAAAAATATATATATTCAGTCTATTCCTCAAAGATACAACAAACCTCTGGTAAGATTATTGTGACAATGAGATCATAGTGTAAGGCAAACCATTATGGAATAGAGTATCTATTTTACTTATAAACAAAACTTTAAACTGCTAACTGTCCATGGGTAAAGTTTATCTAGTTTAGGGCTACCCAAGTTTTCAGGCTGTGACCTCATTTATTATATTAAACTTTTTGACCCACTAGGTTTAACAGTTTAAAAAATAACATTTCTCGATGACTGTCTGCTTTGGCATGCTTTTATTGAAGTAATGTGCGTTTCATAATTTGCCATTAACATACCAAACAGAAAAAATAACAATTTTATGAATGTAGCACTTTGTGTAAAATTTAACTCCATGAGCAACCCCCAGTTTGGAAAGCCCTGGTCTAGTTATACAAAACTTCCGAGTAATTTTACCAATGTTTTGTTTGTGTATGTTACACTGTTTTTCTATTATTCAGGTTGGAAAACTGATTGGGAACCTCTACTTAAAAAGTTCTGGTCACAGAATGAGCAGATTATTTAAAGAGTAAAATAAATTCCTTCAAATTTTCCCCCCTTTGACCATTTGTTGTTCTGTAAGAAGCCTATTAATTAATGTGAAACTTTATTCTCTTGTAGATAACATATGACACTGCTTTACACAAATTCCTACTGGTAATTGTTTGGGCTTTTCAGTGATTTTGATTTTTTAAGTC
This sequence comes from Ascidiella aspersa, assembly GCF_963924565.1. Lineage (NCBI taxonomy): Eukaryota > Metazoa > Chordata > Ascidiacea > Phlebobranchia > Ascidiidae > Ascidiella > Ascidiella aspersa. The sequence continues at coordinate 14,208,721 of NC_139454.1, read as the reverse complement.
AGGGTTGTCCAAGGTTGCACAGTATTTCTTACATATTCTTTACGGGCCACAAAGCAGACTATACATGCGTGCCAGGAGCAGATAAACGATTTTCGTTTGTAACTGTCGAAAGATATATAAACTGCACAAACTTTCTGCTGTCACCAAATTGTGCACAAATAAAATCGAGCGATAATAATTTTTTTGCCAAGTGATAGTAAACTGGTTTATTTAATGGTGTAATCGGAAAAATGTAACCCTAACCAAACCATTGCAGGATGCTCGCTGATTGTTGGTCACTTATATTTCTTTAAAATAAACCCTGTACGCATTACAATAATTCAACAGTGCTTCGCGAGCCACAAACAACGATGTCGGGCCTGGGTTTTGGACCACCCTGCCTTAAGTAATCAATTTTTGTTAAAAGAGTCATTATTTTCCTACTTATTGGTACACCTTATATGCAAACTCAGGCAAGCAAAACAAAATAATGTTTATTTAAAATTTATTTGGTTAAACGTGGTAAGAATCAATCAATTTAAAGAATAAATAAAGTTCTTTATTGACACCAGATTCCAGAGGCCACTTCAGTATTGTTTTCGTTTTGTCTAGTACCTGGTCAACAGCGTCTGTATGAACACAATTTATCGACCAATATATTGCAAATGTTTTTTTATAATTTTATTAAATTATCTCTTTGCACTGATTTAGTATATTTAAATTTCAAAGTGTGTATTACAAAGTAAACGTTTTGTTTTATATGAATAAAATATTTATAAATTTTTACTTTGTCGTCAAAAGAGTTGTTAAGTTATTACTTATTCTGAATAAATTTCAGCAAATAAATTATAGACTCTAAAAGTATAGTGGCTTAATTTAGAGTAAATAAAAATATCCACACAGAACTAGGTAGCATACTGTACAGGTTTGAAATCAGGACTGCTGAGTCGGCCTCGAGGAGTCGGTTTGTTTTGCTGGAGTCGGACTCGGGACTCGAGTAAGACCATGTAAAACTACACGAGTCTCTAGTCTGAAATGCGCAGTAAACTAATATGACCACCAACTGAAAATTGTAAAGGTGGAATAGCATGTGGTGGAATATTTTCAAACCATGTATTATGAATGAGTTATACGACACCCCTATAAGTGGTAGCTAAATATCCATGTAATTTTGGTTACGTAAATTGGCGGAATACAGGCTGTTTAGTCAGGGCCGGACTCGGGACTCGACAAAATGCCACATTTAACTGGAGTCGGACTAGGGTTATTTTTAACCGACTCCGCAGTACTGTTTGAAATAGATATTTTTTGTCATTTTCAATGTAAGTTTGCGAAAAGTATTTTTTACCTCGAGTGCTTCTCATCTTTTCTCCCTTATAGCAAAAGTTTGGAGCTTACTTGCTGGAGGTTGTAGTTGAATATATCAAAGCCCATGTATAGAAGTAGGTGACATCTTGTAAACAGCTTAAATATATATATATCTTTATTCAGTTTAAACTTGATTGGATAACTGGTTGTAAAAGAATAAAGATTATTATTACATTTAATTTCAACAGATTAGAAAGCTGCGTAATCTGGTGCTTTCCTTTTTTAAATGAACAATATTACTCACTAAATTTGTGTTCACCAAACCCTATCCACTAAACTGGTACCAAACTGTGCAATGTTAATATTTCTTAACACCAAAACTAAAGAATAATTGAATATATTACAAGATCCCTACTCTAATTTGCTTTAAGTGTTTTACTGTAATGCTAAAATAAACGAAACTGGGGCAATAAAAATAACTTTAAACAATATTGTAATATTTTGTTTATTGTACTTATTGTACTATATAAGCGAACACAAAAAGTTGTACCAAAAGGCTTACTAGTAATAATAAAAAACGCTTCCGCAGTCATTAACTGGACGACGTTGGCGCGCCAACGAGTGTGTTACCATATTATATACCGGTAGTACTTATGGTCAGCTGATATTGTATGCCCTTTTTTAAGTGCGTTTACACGAAACTCGACAATGAAAGTTTGACACCTAATTCAAACATAACTTTTAACCTGTCAGAAATGTCGAACCTTAATATATATAAGCTGGTTGCTCCAAAATTTTACTTAACCAACATGCAAGTCAAGCCCAGTTGTTTACGTTTTACTATTATGCACTAGAGCGGAACGCTGTCGAAAGTAGAACAATGGGCTACGTCACAGTTTGTCCTCATGGTTATAATCTCTTTGCTTGGTGGTTGTAGTAATAGCAAAAATTACTACAATATGAAATACTTCTATACAGTATTGTTTGCAAGATGGGCATGGTTTTGCAAATATTCTTATAGCTAGTCAAAAAATAATTGTTTTACAAACCATAGTACTTGAGCCAAAACGTTCATAAATTTATTTAAAGTTAAAGTTTATTTTTAACTTTAATTGCATTATGATAGTATGTATAGTATTTGACCAATATTTGACCTATTTGACGAGTATTTGACGGGTCAATTGATCGGATTTTATTTGACTTGTCAAATGCACAACCCTAGTAGAAAGTAACGCAAAAAAATAAAAATCTACAAATACCTCATATCGCAATGCATATCATATTATTTGGGTTAAGGTGCGGGTTCGAGTTTGGGTGGGTCAAGCATTAATATATTTATTATTAATAAAAATGCTTGACCCACCAAAACACAAAGCCGCACCTTCACCCAAATAATATAAGTTACTTTCTATGTATTCAAACAAGAAAAAACGCCCCAAAATATCTTGCTTATAGAACCAAGCAAATCAAACGGGTTGGCGACCCATGGGTTGAGACACACTGCGACCTGAAAACCCGAGGTATTATTTTAAAAGTCAGGAAAACTATAGTGCCTACATATCTTAAATCGAAAGTTGTGGGACTATATAGGGCGTTCTTTCACTATTGTACGTGAAAGGTTATGCAAAAAAAAAATAATAATACCGCATACCACAACGCATATTGTTTGGGTTAGGGTGCGGGTTAGCGTTTGGGTGAGGGTGGGTCAAGTAACATTATGTTTATTATTAATAATAACTTGACCCACCCTCAACCAAACGCTAACCCGCACCCTAACCCAAACAATATGTGTTGTGGTATGCGGCATTTGAAAAAAAAAAATTTTTATTAATTTTTACGTACAATAGTGAAAGAGCGCCCCCTGATGCCTGTCACTGCAGACCAGTGGTTCTCAACCTTTTTTCTTTCGTGGCCCCATCATTTACGTTTAAAAAAATTCTGTGGCCCGATAAATTTTAATCAAAGAAAAAACTGTAAAATAGGTTTAGAACAAAACATAGCAGAACATATTTCAAAACAGATTATTTATTCAACCGTGCATAAGTTAGACACTTTGACTGAACAATAAATTTACATTCCTTTTTAATTCCTCCCCAAGCCATTATTTCTGTAAAATTAAATACAGTGACACAAATGAAACTAAATCTAGCTTTTTTAATTGGTCTGTGGCCCACCTGAAATGTTCTTATGGCCCACTGGTAGTGGTAGAGAACCGCTGCAGCGCTGCTACAGAGCATTGTCATTTCGGCGAAATAATTGTTTTAAAATTTATATATTTTTATTGCCGTTTACCATAAGTCTACCCACCCTATGACAGTGTTTCTTAACCTTTTCACTTGGGGGCGCACCTAGAGACGTATGCATTTAAATGACTTAGAATTAGTAAGCAAAAATATTTGAAAAGCTTTTAGAGATAGGTCGATTTAAACCTCTCAAAAATATAAGTTTGTTTGCATTATTATTTTAGGTAAATGGTCTTTTCAACACGACCGGAATGTTTTTTATTCAACTTCATGAAAAAATATACATTCATTTTAGTGTTAGGTTTGTGATGTCCAGTGAATTTGTAACTGTGCATTACTTCACCGCATATTTAATTTATTTTAATGATTTTTTCAGTGCCTGTATATCACCATCACTTGAAGTAAATTGGGTTGCATATGAAGCAAGCGGGTCGATTATGAGCCTCTTTTATGTCTTTTTGCCTAATGAATCAACCTCACTCCTTCAAGGTAGATTGTCTGAGTCTGATTAGAAATCCACACCGATTTTGTTGGCTGGTGTTTAGCAAGCCAGCAAAAGCCGGCAAGCCACACAACCTGTCTGTGTAGGCTATCAACTGGCGACCAACTGGCAAAAATATTTACAGTATGAGAATAAAATGGGTGGGCTTGCGGGTGTGATTAATATCCTACGGCTAGAAGTTTTTCTGGTAAACGGTCTAACGGCTCAAACCGGTGTTTTTGCAATTTCTATCAGCACCAAAAAGCGAGCAACAGCAACACATTTCAAAATACGCAATAGCCTACGATAAATTCCATAGTATGTAATTATACATTAATTATTACTTATGACGCTACAGACACTCCAGCACAAAAGGAATATAACACGGCGGCTGATTTTCGCATTATACCCGAAAGGTTGCTATTTTTTTAACACAATTGACTTTTGTTAAAAAGTGCTTCATACGATTTGAGCGAAATGAACATGAACAAGGCAATAAGTCACACGAGTTGTAGCTTTTAGCAACACATTCAAGAACAAGATGTTTTCTTCTGTCGATAAGTCAGGCATTTTGTTGTTGTCTCTTTGTCTCGTTCATGTCCTTCCGTCACACATGATGAAAAACGTGAAACTGTGAAAAACATAAAATAAAGGAGGGGTAGTGATTTGTTCGGAATTAAATTCTATTGAATTTTAACATTGAGCAACATCTACTTATAAATTTGCATTTTGTTTTAATTTGCACAATTCGTTCAATGTAAGTTTTAATATAACGACGCATCACAAGAAAATACGCTTTGAAGTTGCTGCTTATTCAATATTGCTTTCTTCAAAAGGCAGGAAATGGGGTTTTCCTAAAGTTGTGAGTTGAAAGCTAATGTTTCGCGTGTGGATAAATCATTATGCTTGATACGAGGTATTTTAAACTCGTGTGTAAACGCGGCTGCGTATGATCAGAGAAAAAAACAGACAAAACCCCAAAACGTACCAAATGTTTAAAAGAATTCGGAAATTTATCACAAAATTATTTCGTGCACAACAAAATTAAGTCGTGATTCACAAGCTTAACGCGTTGATTTCAAACTATTGAGATCCAAGCACAAAAATTAGGCTCTTTTAAAATTTATCAAAAGATCGTGCGATCGACGTAGCTTAGACTTGACTTCATAGATATAGACTATACATAATTTGCGAAATGCAATACATAATGGTTTAACAAAAAGTCACATAAAAACAGTTTACAGACCTTTCGGTCGGTAATTTTACTTATTTATTTTTAAATATTTTTAAAAGTATAATAGCTTTTCACCTGATAAACTAGGTAGAATCAGTGTAGCATTTATCATGCAATATTACTTGATATTGGCTAATTCTACGTCACTATACACGTGACCGTTGTCCACTGACGCGTGACCTAACGCCGAATCGTGCGATTTGATCGTTTAGCAATCTATTCTATTATATACGTCTTACTGATAGCAGCTTGAATCACCGCTCTGTTTATCATGTGTTTCTGAGATTTGTTAATATACTCGACGGGCAACATCTACTGAGTGAAGTGTCTTTGCCTAGAGTACAAGAAGTTAAGGACAGGTATTCTAGCGGCCTGCTCCTTTGGAGTCGGATTAAGAACTTGTAAGAGTCTAGGCAGCCGTCGGCACTCGTCTTCAGAGCCAGCAGCCTTCTTACCCCTAACTAAACACCCCGATTCGCCACATCAGTTATTGTGAAATCCATGATTCCAAGCGGTTGTTTATTTAGCTTTGCTGATGCTATGAGTCGTCTTAACGTATCGTTCGACTAAATCAATTCTTCCAAACGCTGGCTTCTTGCTGGTTCCAAACACAATAGTTTTCAGAGTTCGTTCGACGACTTTTCTTGTCCATAAGAAATAGAGTTCTTCCTCACTCGATGGCAACAATTTGATGCAACGTTGGTTGAATTATGAGAATCATTAATTGTCTTTTTGCCTAATGAATCAACCTCACTCCTTCAAGGTAGATTGTCTGAGTCTGATTACAAATCCACACAGTTTTTGTTGGCTGGTGTTTAGCAAGCAAGCCAGCCAGAAGCTGGCAAGTGTAATGATTTATGTTTCTATTGTTAACTCTGATTTCTATGGTATTTGCTTCTGTGCGTTTCTCCTTTCTTTTCCTTGCCTCTCTCCGTAATTATCATTATACGTCCCGCGTCTTGTTGCATTCTTTCCCTCCCTTTATAACTCGTGTAACTTTCCTATGCTTCGTCAGTCTTTGTCAGTTTCTCTTATTGGGTACTCTTTTATATTCGTTACTAATAACGTTCTTCAGAGACCGAACAAGAAGATGAAGAAGACAGCACAGAGAAAGAAGAGTAAAATCAGGATCTCATGCTAGGGGGCCAGAATAACGCACCCCTAATATCTAATAGTACCCCCGATCCAGGGGGGAAAAAGCGCACCACAGTGTTTTCATAATAATGTTTCACACCCAAAAACTCAACCCCCCAACTTTTAAAGTAAACTAAAATGGAGACCAACTTAAAAATCGCAACTTTTAATGTCAACGAACTAACCGATAAGACCAAACGCCACGCCATTTTTTCCTACCTAAAAAAATCATCTATAGATACTTATCTTTTGCAGGAGACCCACTCGACACCACAGGTTGAGTCAACCTGGGCTGCTGAGTGGACTCCTGGTGTTTCTTATTTTAATTCATCTCCCTCTATTTGACATGGAATTTCTATCAGAAAACATTGAGAACCATGAACTAATTTTGCATGGTAGACTTGCCATATCTTAGTAAATATGTGGACAAAATTTAAGTGCAAATTTTTACTGGGGTCATAGGTAACTGGGATATTAAAAGGACCCCACTTTTTGCTTTTTTTTTCGTTTCAACCCATGTTTCACAATAAATATTTTCCAACCCCTTTAATATTTTGTACTGAAATTTTCGCAGTTAAGAGATAATCCTGTAAACAACACTTCTACCAATTTTTAGTCAAATCCAAAAATGGGGTCTTGGCGAGGTTTCAAAATTAGGGGAAAATTTTAGCCGAGTGCTCGGAAAGGCCAACTTTGGATGTCTATGACCTTTTAGAGTGACAATGTAAACTATGTTTTTTTTAATATTTGGTAGAAGTACTATCACCTGTAAAAAAATTGGGCTGTTACCTTATTTAGTTTAACAGTAATAGGGCGTCAAACATGGTCCAAAATAGAAAAATTGCGCCCCCTCGGCAGACCCCCAAACTAAAAGCTTTATAACTCTGGCGTTTGTCGACAAATTACGCTCAAATTTTGCAGGTGTTCATTATATAGGATAGTGAAAAGGTGTGTAAAATTTAAGGGAAACCGGAGAGGTTGAATTTCTTGACTGTGTGAATTGACACGGAATGGCCCACCAGTGGTTCTCAACCTTATAAGTGTCCTGGCTACCTTCCATTAGCACTTAACACTTTGTGCTCCCTTTGCTCATGAATTCGAAAAACACTTTAAATACATCATAAGAGAGGTCTCTGGACATAACGCAAACCAAAACAAAATGGTTTAACTGGCTAAAAATTAAAATATAACATGCCTGTTGCCCCCTGAATAATTCTCCGTGCTCCCCCTGGGGCCCAAAGGACACGGTTGAACAATGCTGTCTTTATTATTATGTTTTTTATTTCATGAAACAAAACCATTTATTTGAATTTTTTTATACCTAGTTAATAAATTTTCAGTTAGTGAAAATTTGAAATTGATAAAATTAATAAAAAAATGTACCCAGTTGTCATATTTATGCAAAATTAAGGCAATTCTAATCATCGAAAACAAAAAAAAATAGTAGTCTAAAACGAATATTTATCATGTAAATTTTAGAATATTACATCTAGAATTATATCAAAACATTTAAATCTAGATGAAAATTATCTAAAATAGCAACCATGTGTCTGGTCAAATTTATGCGGCTATCTGTTCCATCTCCCTGGTTTTATTAGGTTTGATACGATGGTATTTGCTATAATCAATTTTATAACATACTGTGTAAATTGAAACCTCAGGTAACAGGCAGTGGTATAACCTCCACACTATCAACAAACATAGTTAACAAAATGTCTGCGAAGTTTCATACTTTGTCTTATTTCTTGTATGTATTTGTTTTTCTAGAACTTTATACAATATGTTGAATAGAAATATTTCAGCCAATGTGTTATTGTATGTCTTTTCTATAGTTGTATGTAAAGTTGCAAAAGTCAGTGTATTAACACATTTTTTGGTCACTTTTTATTGTATTATAAAGTGCTCAAATTTGAAACCTAATTACCAATTTCTAATTGTAAAAATAAGAACCACTTTAGAAAGTCAAAATACTATGTTGTCTAAAGATTATTTTGCAAACATAAAAATTGAAAAAAAACTGCAGAAAGCTTCGAAAAGTCTTCGGAAGTCATAAACTATAAATGCAATTTTCATATAGAAGAAATAATCACATAGTGTTTTAAGCATCATTTTTGAAACTAGCACCCCAACAAATGGGGGAATAGCATTTTACTACAGGCTTTTGCTGCAAAATAAAGCCTCCAGAGAGATAAAAGCACTCAATAATTAAAAAACGACCTATTTTCACATAGTGGTCAAATATTCAAAAAATAAAATCTTCGAAACCGCTTATCACAGAACCCTCAAATTTGTTGCAATCTTATTAACTGTTTAAAATATAAAGAAAATCTAAGAACATGGGTTCCGGCCCTTTAAATTAGACATGGAATGACCCAATAATAAATTTTAAAGAAGAAAGCCGAATATGTTAGGTTTTAAAGTTTAACTTTATGAGTACCAGATTATAAACCCTCAAACCCGTTTGAGGCGCAATTAACATCGCATCGCCGTGAACGTGGAAAAAGCAGTAACTTTTATCGTATGACCCACCGGTGGGTCACAACACAGTAGCCAAATTTTCTGCAAGACCCACTGGTTGATCGCATAGCAGTGAACGTGTTAAAGATGACTCAAGCAATTTTCACCTTTTCACGGGTTACAGTTTAATCGCTTCTTACAGTATGTTTCATCACTTATTGTTTTCCATTCGGTAACATTTGGTACATTTCAAACCTTGGATGAAAAAAGCCGAAAAAGCCAAACGCTAATTAAATAAAGTCAAAACACATAAAAGGCTTTAATAATTACTATAAGGTAATTTGTGTGATAATAAATAACCTTTAAGGTCCAAGTTTATGTGGTAAGGTAAAATGACAAACATAACACGTTCACAACATACCAAACAAAATGAAAATTTTGATCTTAGGAAAAGCTCAGTTATCCTATACCTTTAGGCTGAAAATGTAATATTTTTTGTCAAGTTTTTTATTGAAAAATACTTTGATTTGATGAGATTACCCTAAAGCGCAGTGTTTCTCAACCTTTTTGCTGTCTGCTAAAAGTAATAAAGCGGGGCTTTGCTAACTTGGTCCACTTCACTTAACTGTTTGAGGGACCAATACTTTAAATTTAAGTATGAGCCATTTTCTTTGTATTGCTTGCGATTTTCCCAAATGTGTGAAATATTGGGGCTCTTGCGGTTCGATATGTAGAAAGTAGGGTTGGCAAGTCTGTCAATTGACTGGTCAAATGCGGTCAATTGACGGCACTTTATTTAACAGGTACTCGCATTTGATTCAAATGTTGTAAATTTGTTAAGGGTTGTTTTGAGATTTGAGTTTTTAATAGAATCGATTGTAACTTTTTTTAATAATTCAAATATAAAATGGTGGTTGTTTTGAGATTTGAGTATTTAATAGAATCGATTGTAACTTTTTTTAATAATTCAAATATAAAATGGTGGGGTTTACCTGATGCAAACACATGTTCTGTGGTAATAACGAAGTGTTTGGAATGACAAAGTAGATTTATGTTGTTTAGAATAAATGCACTAGGGTTGGGCATTTGACCAAATATTGTCCTATTTGACGAGTATTTGACTGGTCAATTAACCAAATTTTATTTGACTAATCAATAGCCCAACCCTAATGCATTTATTCTAACAAAATAAATCTACTTTGCTATTACAAACACTTTGTTACTACCACAGAACATGTGTTTGCATCAGGTAAACCCTATGATTTTATATTTGAGTTCTCTAAAAAAGTTACAATCAAGATTATTGAAATCTGAAATCACAAAACAACCCTAAAAAAATGTACACTATTTGAATCCAATATAAGTATTTGACCAGTTAAATAAAGTGTGGTCAATTGGCCGTATTTGACCGGTCAATTGACAGGTTTGCCAACCCTAAAATGCACTATATGATTAATCGCGTTTGTCATAAAAGGAAACACTAGTTGGGATATACCACAATCTTAGGCTAGTTAGGAATTTAGAAGAACCAAATCCCTCGTCTCTACTGGACCCTGGTGATGATTTAGAAAATTCAGATAGTGCAAAAGTTGTGAGGAGAAAATATTTTTTTACTGATGCATTTACTTGTTAAATTTTGTTAACTTGGTGCAAAGAGATTATAACCATGAGGACAAACTCTCACTTTTGCCTTTTTTCTTTTGCCTTTAAGCAATGCATTCTACTTTCGACAGCCGTCACGGTCTGATTCACAATAAGAAAAACATCATCTTTTCGATTTAAGCCTGTTATAAAAATGTACGCTTTTGGCGTAATCTGTTGTTTAATGACCCCTAGTCCTAATTTAAACCGTTTTCTGTTTACAAAATTGACTTGGTAGGACAGGCAAGGTTATCACAAGTTGCGTGACACTTTCTTAGGACCCTACTGTACATTTTTGAAAGGTGTATTACTGTTAAAATGTACGCGATTGAGCTATGTCGTTGATTTCGGGGCTCTTTCCATTTGGTACGTAGAAAGTAACGCAAAAAACGGTCTACAAATGCCGCTTAACGCAACGCACATCATTATTTTATTATTAATAATAATGTTTTACCAACCCAAACTCAAACCCGCACCGTAACCCAAATAATGTGCGTTGCGGTATGCGGTATTTGTTGACCTTTTTTGCGTTACTTTCTACGTACCAAATCGATGGAGCGCCTTGGTTACCACTTCTAGGCGTTAAGATTTATGTGAGGAATAGCCTTATAAATTAAATTAATACCACTTCGTTTGTTCTAAATCTCAAGGTGCCGAACTCATTAAACTTAACTATATGGCGGTGTTAATTAACTCCTTAATGTAAATGATATAGGTATTTTGCATTGTACACTGTACAGAGCCTATTACAGAAAAAGCAACTTTTGGTAAACCAAACCCATAAATGATTTGGCTTTAGTGTACAAATTTTAGTAAAAATTGTAGAATTCCAAATTTGATGAGTGTGCCGCAAATTAAAATTCTTTTTCGAGGACGTCGCAAAAAAAGTTTGCGAACCACTGCCTTAAATTACTATTGGAATACAAATGTATCTATTTCTATATTACTGTTTAAGATCCCAAATTTAGCGGTGGGGCGCAGTGGTACTATGCAGCTTGCGAAAAAAATTTTGAAGTGCAAATTTTGTCTGTCCCTTGGTGGTAATTAAGCTTAAAAATTAGTAATTTGCCAGCTTTTCTTACATAAAGTAAGTTGGAATAATATTTGGTTGTATACCAATTTAATTTAAATAAACAAATTTGCTGTACTTGGTAAATGGTAGCGGCCATTGCTCATTTAGGAAATGTTCTTTACGCTATATATATTTATCCTAAAGAATACTTTCCATACAGTAATTTTTCTTTAGTATGCCGTGTTCAGTGCGCAAATTAAATTTATGCCGTACTGCTGCTCTAAATAGTCTTCTATATACCTGTTCCAGTGTTACAAATTAAGACACATTCAAATTGATACCATAAACTAAAAAGTAATACCAAATTCTTTGAAAACATCGTTTAAACCAGCGGTTCCCAACCTTTTTGGTGCCGTGACCCTTTTATAACATTTGCCAAGTTGCGGTGACCCCAAGGATAAAATTAGTTGGGTTGATCCTCCTTCACTGCACTTTTGGAGCTAACTAGTAGGCTACTAGGCTATATATTAATTTTGACTTCTAAATAAATAAACAACACAACAAATCAACTTATAAACACAACAATTTGTTCAGTGAGAAGGCTGTGCTTGCTTCTTTTTAGCCATATCTTCAATCATTGGAGCAGTCTTTGCAAGAGCACAACGCAGATCATCTTCCGCATTAAGTCTGCTCCTGTATTTAGATTTTATAACCAACAAGCTTAAAAAGCCTGTTTCACAAAGGTATGTTGTTGGAAAAGGAAGAATCAGGTGCAATGCGATCTCAGACAGAACGGGATATGACTGCAAACTCTTGATCCAAAATTTGGTAACTGACATTGAAGAAAAATCAGTTTTTGCTGCATCACTGGTAATGAGTTCAATGAACTCCTCTTGTGCATTCTCAGGAACATCTTCAACTCTGATGGTGAATGGGCTTCTAGCAAGTGCAAATGGTGTGTCAGGTAAATTAGGAAAATATCTTGAAATTTCTTCTTCAAGAATTTTGAAGTGTTCTTTGACAGAAAGTATTGTTCTATTCATTGTTTCCTGTTCAATATCATTTTCCTCAAAGAAAGCAGATAAGTTCGGCAACATGTAAATTCTATTTTCATCCAATTTTTTTTGCCAAAGTTGAAGTTTCAACTTGAATGCTCGGATCTTTTCTGACAAATCTAGGCATGTTGCATTTGGTCCTTGGAGAGACAAATTTAACTCATTTAAGATTGCAAAGATGTCAACCAAGTAAGCAATTTTGTGAAGTTGGTTTTTGTCGCCGAAAAGTGCTTCAAACTGTGGTTTAGATTTTTGATTAAAAAATGTTTTCAATTCATCACGAAGATCAAAAACACGTTTCAAAACTTTGCCTCTGGACAACCATCTCACACTAGTGTGAAATAACAGAACATTATTGGATGCATCCAACTCACTGCCAACTTTTGAAAATAGGCGGCGGTTTAAAGCACTAGCTTTTACAAAATTCACGACACTTACAACGCTTTTCATTGTATCTTGGAATTCTTGTGGCAAAGTCTTCGTTGCTAACACTTGTCGATGAATCATACAGTGAGTTCCGATGGCTTTCGGTGATGCATTGATTACCAAACGTTGAAATCCAGACCTACATCCCAGCATTGCTGGAGCACCGTCTGTGCAAACACCATAAACATTTTCCCAAGGAATGCCATGATTTTGCAGAAATGATCCAACTGTGTCAAAGACATCGCGTGCAGTAGTTGTCGTTTCAAGTGGTTTGCAAAAAAGAAACTCATCTTTGAAATCACCTTCATAAATGTACCTCACGTAAACCAGTAACTGAGAACAGTTTGCCACATCTGTTGATTCATCAAGCTGGATACTAAATATTCCAAGTGGAGCTGATTTCATTTCCTGGATTACTTGCTCCATAATATCAGCAGACATGTCGTCTATTCTTCTACTGACGGTGTTATTAGACAAGGATATTGTATTCAGTTTGTTACCATATTCAGCTCCAAGCATAACTCGAACAACGTCTTTGGTTGCTGGCAGCAGCAACTCCTCGGCAATGGTGTGAGGTTTCTTGGCTTTGGCGATTCTGAGAGCCACCAAATATGAAGCTTCAATGGCTGCCACATTTTGCTGTTGGTACTTGCCCCCAGAATCCAGCCTGTTTTTTTTGACACAATCAGCTTTGTTCTTAAAATACTGGACATCCTTGCCCGCAAAGTTTGGATGCTTAGCGTCAAAATGGCGTTTCATTTTGTTGGGCTTCATCGATTCGGCTGACATAATTGTGTTGCAAATGACACATTGTGGCTTTTCAATTCCTGCGTCAACTACGAAAGTAAATCCATACTTCAAAAATTCCTCACAATATTTTCTTTTCCTAGGCCTAATACTTGTCTCTCGATTCATCATGGGAAATCTGAAATTTTACAAAATAAATTTTAGTTTATGGCGCCCGTTATTCTTAAACTCTTTCCAACGGGTACTTTTTTGCTTTTTTTAAGTCTAGCAAATGTTATCAGTCGCTTTTGAAAATTCTGTAGGCTAGGCTAGCTATCGTAGGCTACCTATGGTTGATGCCGGGAATTCAATAGTAAGCCTACACTGGCTTGCCTAGGCTATCAACTGATGCAAAAATAATAGTCTAGCTCTCAACATGCTTCCTGGCTGCTCAATGTTTGAAGATTTAACTTTTTTTCTCACAAATATCAACAAAAATCGCGACCTCAAGTCCAAATTTTGCTTAAATGCATTTCAGCAATCAGCAATTAAATTGTTATTTTCATGGTAAAGGCCTTTGTGACGTAATGAATTACCTGAAATCAAACGAGTAAATTCTGTAATTTTTCATGGCCGCTAAACTGCCGTTAAAATCTTGCTTTCCGAGCATATTTGCCATTATTAAACGAAAATCCTGTAATGAGGCCCAGGGTGTTCTGGTTTGTCTAGTACTCTAGTAAAATCGCGATGCGCTCTGCGGTGAGCTGACCATTGTTAAGAGTTAACTTTCTAAATTTCTAAACTAATGAAATTCTAAACTTTTCAGAAGGCCTCAGGTGACCCGAGGCAAATTGTCAGGCGACCCCAGTTGGGGTCGCGACCCACAGGTTGGGAACCTCTGGTTTAAACGAAAATTTTTTGCACCTTGGTTTGCTGTATGAAATATTTAACTAGCAAATATTATTGGTGGTGTGCTGTTTGTGCGAGTGAAGCAAGCAATTACCATTTGTAAGGTAGTTACATTTGGAATCAGTAGTTACCAGATGTCACTGAATTCAGTTAATAATTTTGCAAATTATATTATATTTGATTGCTCAGTATTGGAGTATGTTATTATAATGTTAAACTTCTCCACTTGGTTTATTTTTATAGAACTTGCTCATATTTACTAGTATAATAAGAACACATATTATTCGTCTGTAACTGTGATTCAGCCATTCTGGGATTATGTTGGACATTGCTTAAAGACATATCAACCGTACACTGGGAAAAAAATATATATATTCAGTCTATTCCTCAAAGATACAACAAACCTCTGGTAAGATTATTGTGACAATGAGATCATAGTGTAAGGCAAACCATTATGGAATAGAGTATCTATTTTACTTATAAACAAAACTTTAAACTGCTAACTGTCCATGGGTAAAGTTTATCTAGTTTAGGGCTACCCAAGTTTTCAGGCTGTGACCTCATTTATTATATTAAACTTTTTGACCCACTAGGTTTAACAGTTTAAAAAATAACATTTCTCGATGACTGTCTGCTTTGGCATGCTTTTATTGAAGTAATGTGCGTTTCATAATTTGCCATTAACATACCAAACAGAAAAAATAACAATTTTATGAATGTAGCACTTTGTGTAAAATTTAACTCCATGAGCAACCCCCAGTTTGGAAAGCCCTGGTCTAGTTATACAAAACTTCCGAGTAATTTTACCAATGTTTTGTTTGTGTATGTTACACTGTTTTTCTATTATTCAGGTTGGAAAACTGATTGGGAACCTCTACTTAAAAAGTTCTGGTCACAGAATGAGCAGATTATTTAAAGAGTAAAATAAATTCCTTCAAATTTTCCCCCCTTTGACCATTTGTTGTTCTGTAAGAAGCCTATTAATTAATGTGAAACTTTATTCTCTTGTAGATAACATATGACACTGCTTTACACAAATTCCTACTGGTAATTGTTTGGGCTTTTCAGTGATTTTGATTTTTTAAGTCAGGGTTGTCCAAGGTTGCACAGTATTTCTTACATATTCTTTACGGGCCACAAAGCAGACTATACATGCGTGCCAGGAGCAGATAAACGATTTTCGTTTGTAACTGTCGAAAGATATATAAACTGCACAAACTTTCTGCTGTCACCAAATTGTGCACAAATAAAATCGAGCGATAATAATTTTTTTGCCAAGTGATAGTAAACTGGTTTATTTAATGGTGTAATCGGAAAAATGTAACCCTAACCAAACCATTGCAGGATGCTCGCTGATTGTTGGTCACTTATATTTCTTTAAAATAAACCCTGTACGCATTACAATAATTCAACAGTGCTTCGCGAGCCACAAACAACGATGTCGGGCCTGGGT
Source organism: Ascidiella aspersa (assembly GCF_963924565.1). Taxonomy (NCBI): domain Eukaryota; kingdom Metazoa; phylum Chordata; class Ascidiacea; order Phlebobranchia; family Ascidiidae; genus Ascidiella; species Ascidiella aspersa. The sequence goes on along the minus strand of NC_139454.1, from coordinate 14,192,663 downwards.
TTTGGACCACCCTGCCTTAAGTAATCAATTTTTGTTAAAAGAGTCATTATTTTCCTACTTATTGGTACACCTTATATGCAAACTCAGGCAAGCAAAACAAAATAATGTTTATTTAAAATTTATTTGGTTAAACGTGGTAAGAATCAATCAATTTAAAGAATAAATAAAGTTCTTTATTGACACCAGATTCCAGAGGCCACTTCAGTATTGTTTTCGTTTTGTCTAGTACCTGGTCAACAGCGTCTGTATGAACACAATTTATCGACCAATATATTGCAAATGTTTTTTTATAATTTTATTAAATTATCTCTTTGCACTGATTTAGTATATTTAAATTTCAAAGTGTGTATTACAAAGTAAACGTTTTGTTTTATATGAATAAAATATTTATAAATTTTTACTTTGTCGTCAAAAGAGTTGTTAAGTTATTACTTATTCTGAATAAATTTCAGCAAATAAATTATAGACTCTAAAAGTATAGTGGCTTAATTTAGAGTAAATAAAAATATCCACACAGAACTAGGTAGCATACTGTACAGGTTTGAAATCAGGACTGCTGAGTCGGCCTCGAGGAGTCGGTTTGTTTTGCTGGAGTCGGACTCGGGACTCGAGTAAGACCATGTAAAACTACACGAGTCTCTAGTCTGAAATGCGCAGTAAACTAATATGACCACCAACTGAAAATTGTAAAGGTGGAATAGCATGTGGTGGAATATTTTCAAACCATGTATTATGAATGAGTTATACGACACCCCTATAAGTGGTAGCTAAATATCCATGTAATTTTGGTTACGTAAATTGGCGGAATACAGGCTGTTTAGTCAGGGCCGGACTCGGGACTCGACAAAATGCCACATTTAACTGGAGTCGGACTAGGGTTATTTTTAACCGACTCCGCAGTACTGTTTGAAATAGATATTTTTTGTCATTTTCAATGTAAGTTTGCGAAAAGTATTTTTTACCTCGAGTGCTTCTCATCTTTTCTCCCTTATAGCAAAAGTTTGGAGCTTACTTGCTGGAGGTTGTAGTTGAATATATCAAAGCCCATGTATAGAAGTAGGTGACATCTTGTAAACAGCTTAAATATATATATATCTTTATTCAGTTTAAACTTGATTGGATAACTGGTTGTAAAAGAATAAAGATTATTATTACATTTAATTTCAACAGATTAGAAAGCTGCGTAATCTGGTGCTTTCCTTTTTTAAATGAACAATATTACTCACTAAATTTGTGTTCACCAAACCCTATCCACTAAACTGGTACCAAACTGTGCAATGTTAATATTTCTTAACACCAAAACTAAAGAATAATTGAATATATTACAAGATCCCTACTCTAATTTGCTTTAAGTGTTTTACTGTAATGCTAAAATAAACGAAACTGGGGCAATAAAAATAACTTTAAACAATATTGTAATATTTTGTTTATTGTACTTATTGTACTATATAAGCGAACACAAAAAGTTGTACCAAAAGGCTTACTAGTAATAATAAAAAACGCTTCCGCAGTCATTAACTGGACGACGTTGGCGCGCCAACGAGTGTGTTACCATATTATATACCGGTAGTACTTATGGTCAGCTGATATTGTATGCCCTTTTTTAAGTGCGTTTACACGAAACTCGACAATGAAAGTTTGACACCTAATTCAAACATAACTTTTAACCTGTCAGAAATGTCGAACCTTAATATATATAAGCTGGTTGCTCCAAAATTTTACTTAACCAACATGCAAGTCAAGCCCAGTTGTTTACGTTTTACTATTATGCACTAGAGCGGAACGCTGTCGAAAGTAGAACAATGGGCTACGTCACAGTTTGTCCTCATGGTTATAATCTCTTTGCTTGGTGGTTGTAGTAATAGCAAAAATTACTACAATATGAAATACTTCTATACAGTATTGTTTGCAAGATGGGCATGGTTTTGCAAATATTCTTATAGCTAGTCAAAAAATAATTGTTTTACAAACCATAGTACTTGAGCCAAAACGTTCATAAATTTATTTAAAGTTAAAGTTTATTTTTAACTTTAATTGCATTATGATAGTATGTATAGTATTTGACCAATATTTGACCTATTTGACGAGTATTTGACGGGTCAATTGATCGGATTTTATTTGACTGGTCAAATGCACAACCCTAGTAGAAAGTAACGCAAAAAAATAAAAATCTACAAATACCTCATATCGCAATGCATATCATATTATTTGGGTTAAGGTGCGGGTTCGAGTTTGGGTGGGTCAAGCATTAATATATTTATTATTAATAAAAATGCTTGACCCACCAAAACACAAAGCCGCACCTTCACCCAAATAATATAAGTTACTTTCTATGTATTCAAACAAGAAAAAACGCCCCAAAATATCTTGCTTATAGAACCAAGCAAATCAAACGGGTTGGCGACCCATGGGTTGAGACACACTGCGACCTGAAAACCCGAGGTATTATTTTAAAAGTCAGGAAAACTATAGTGCCTACATATCTTAAATCGAAAGTTGTGGGACTATATAGGGCGTTCTTTCACTATTGTACGTGAAAGGTTATGCAAAAAAAAAATAATAATACCGCATACCACAACGCATATTGTTTGGGTTAGGGTGCGGGTTAGCGTTTGGGTGAGGGTGGGTCAAGTAACATTATGTTTATTATTAATAATAACTTGACCCACCCTCAACCAAACGCTAACCCGCACCCTAACCCAAACAATATGTGTTGTGGTATGCGGCATTTGAAAAAAAAAAATTTTTATTAATTTTTACGTACAATAGTGAAAGAGCGCCCCCTGATGCCTGTCACTGCAGACCAGTGGTTCTCAACCTTTTTTCTTTCGTGGCCCCATCATTTACGTTTAAAAAAATTCTGTGGCCCGATAAATTTTAATCAAAGAAAAAACTGTAAAATAGGTTTAGAACAAAACATAGCAGAACATATTTCAAAACAGATTATTTATTCAACCGTGCATAAGTTAGACACTTTGACTGAACAATAAATTTACATTCCTTTTTAATTCCTCCCCAAGCCATTATTTCTGTAAAATTAAATACAGTGACACAAATGAAACTAAATCTAGCTTTTTTAATTGGTCTGTGGCCCACCTGAAATGTTCTTATGGCCCACTGGTAGTGGTAGAGAACCGCTGCAGCGCTGCTACAGAGCATTGTCATTTCGGCGAAATAATTGTTTTAAAATTTATATATTTTTATTGCCGTTTACCATAAGTCTACCCACCCTATGACAGTGTTTCTTAACCTTTTCACTTGGGGGCGCACCTAGAGACGTATGCATTTAAATGACTTAGAATTAGTAAGCAAAAATATTTGAAAAGCTTTTAGAGATAGGTCGATTTAAACCTCTCAAAAATATAAGTTTGTTTGCATTATTATTTTAGGTAAATGGTCTTTTCAACACGACCGGAATGTTTTTTATTCAACTTCATGAAAAAATATACATTCATTTTAGTGTTAGGTTTGTGATGTCCAGTGAATTTGTAACTGTGCATTACTTCACCGCATATTTAATTTATTTTAATGATTTTTTCAGTGCCTGTATATCACCATCACTTGAAGTAAATTGGGTTGCATATGAAGCAAGCGGGTCGATTATGAGCCTCTTTTATGTCTTTTTGCCTAATGAATCAACCTCACTCCTTCAAGGTAGATTGTCTGAGTCTGATTAGAAATCCACACCGATTTTGTTGGCTGGTGTTTAGCAAGCCAGCAAAAGCCGGCAAGCCACACAACCTGTCTGTGTAGGCTATCAACTGGCGACCAACTGGCAAAAATATTTACAGTATGAGAATAAAATGGGTGGGCTTGCGGGTGTGATTAATATCCTACGGCTAGAAGTTTTTCTGGTAAACGGTCTAACGGCTCAAACCGGTGTTTTTGCAATTTCTATCAGCACCAAAAAGCGAGCAACAGCAACACATTTCAAAATACGCAATAGCCTACGATAAATTCCATAGTATGTAATTATACATTAATTATTACTTATGACGCTACAGACACTCCAGCACAAAAGGAATATAACACGGCGGCTGATTTTCGCATTATACCCGAAAGGTTGCTATTTTTTTAACACAATTGACTTTTGTTAAAAAGTGCTTCATACGATTTGAGCGAAATGAACATGAACAAGGCAATAAGTCACACGAGTTGTAGCTTTTAGCAACACATTCAAGAACAAGATGTTTTCTTCTGTCGATAAGTCAGGCATTTTGTTGTTGTCTCTTTGTCTCGTTCATGTCCTTCCGTCACACATGATGAAAAACGTGAAACTGTGAAAAACATAAAATAAAGGAGGGGTAGTGATTTGTTCGGAATTAAATTCTATTGAATTTTAACATTGAGCAACATCTACTTATAAATTTGCATTTTGTTTTAATTTGCACAATTCGTTCAATGTAAGTTTTAATATAACGACGCATCACAAGAAAATACGCTTTGAAGTTGCTGCTTATTCAATATTGCTTTCTTCAAAAGGCAGGAAATGGGGTTTTCCTAAAGTTGTGAGTTGAAAGCTAATGTTTCGCGTGTGGATAAATCATTATGCTTGATACGAGGTATTTTAAACTCGTGTGTAAACGCGGCTGCGTATGATCAGAGAAAAAAACAGACAAAACCCCAAAACGTACCAAATGTTTAAAAGAATTCGGAAATTTATCACAAAATTATTTCGTGCACAACAAAATTAAGTCGTGATTCACAAGCTTAACGCGTTGATTTCAAACTATTGAGATCCAAGCACAAAAATTAGGCTCTTTTAAAATTTATCAAAAGATCGTGCGATCGACGTAGCTTAGACTTGACTTCATAGATATAGACTATACATAATTTGCGAAATGCAATACATAATGGTTTAACAAAAAGTCACATAAAAACAGTTTACAGACCTTTCGGTCGGTAATTTTACTTATTTATTTTTAAATATTTTTAAAAGTATAATAGCTTTTCACCTGATAAACTAGGTAGAATCAGTGTAGCATTTATCATGCAATATTACTTGATATTGGCTAATTCTACGTCACTATACACGTGACCGTTGTCCACTGACGCGTGACCTAACGCCGAATCGTGCGATTTGATCGTTTAGCAATCTATTCTATTATATACGTCTTACTGATAGCAGCTTGAATCACCGCTCTGTTTATCATGTGTTTCTGAGATTTGTTAATATACTCGACGGGCAACATCTACTGAGTGAAGTGTCTTTGCCTAGAGTACAAGAAGTTAAGGACAGGTATTCTAGCGGCCTGCTCCTTTGGAGTCGGATTAAGAACTTGTAAGAGTCTAGGCAGCCGTCGGCACTCGTCTTCAGAGCCAGCAGCCTTCTTACCCCTAACTAAACACCCCGATTCGCCACATCAGTTATTGTGAAATCCATGATTCCAAGCGGTTGTTTATTTAGCTTTGCTGATGCTATGAGTCGTCTTAACGTATCGTTCGACTAAATCAATTCTTCCAAACGCTGGCTTCTTGCTGGTTCCAAACACAATAGTTTTCAGAGTTCGTTCGACGACTTTTCTTGTCCATAAGAAATAGAGTTCTTCCTCACTCGATGGCAACAATTTGATGCAACGTTGGTTGAATTATGAGAATCATTAATTGTCTTTTTGCCTAATGAATCAACCTCACTCCTTCAAGGTAGATTGTCTGAGTCTGATTACAAATCCACACAGTTTTTGTTGGCTGGTGTTTAGCAAGCAAGCCAGCCAGAAGCTGGCAAGTGTAATGATTTATGTTTCTATTGTTAACTCTGATTTCTATGGTATTTGCTTCTGTGCGTTTCTCCTTTCTTTTCCTTGCCTCTCTCCGTAATTATCATTATACGTCCCGCGTCTTGTTGCATTCTTTCCCTCCCTTTATAACTCGTGTAACTTTCCTATGCTTCGTCAGTCTTTGTCAGTTTCTCTTATTGGGTACTCTTTTATATTCGTTACTAATAACGTTCTTCAGAGACCGAACAAGAAGATGAAGAAGACAGCACAGAGAAAGAAGAGTAAAATCAGGATCTCATGCTAGGGGGCCAGAATAACGCACCCCTAATATCTAATAGTACCCCCGATCCAGGGGGGAAAAAGCGCACCACAGTGTTTTCATAATAATGTTTCACACCCAAAAACTCAACCCCCCAACTTTTAAAGTAAACTAAAATGGAGACCAACTTAAAAATCGCAACTTTTAATGTCAACGAACTAACCGATAAGACCAAACGCCACGCCATTTTTTCCTACCTAAAAAAATCATCTATAGATACTTATCTTTTGCAGGAGACCCACTCGACACCACAGGTTGAGTCAACCTGGGCTGCTGAGTGGACTCCTGGTGTTTCTTATTTTAATTCATCTCCCTCTATTTGACATGGAATTTCTATCAGAAAACATTGAGAACCATGAACTAATTTTGCATGGTAGACTTGCCATATCTTAGTAAATATGTGGACAAAATTTAAGTGCAAATTTTTACTGGGGTCATAGGTAACTGGGATATTAAAAGGACCCCACTTTTTGCTTTTTTTTTCGTTTCAACCCATGTTTCACAATAAATATTTTCCAACCCCTTTAATATTTTGTACTGAAATTTTCGCAGTTAAGAGATAATCCTGTAAACAACACTTCTACCAATTTTTAGTCAAATCCAAAAATGGGGTCTTGGCGAGGTTTCAAAATTAGGGGAAAATTTTAGCCGAGTGCTCGGAAAGGCCAACTTTGGATGTCTATGACCTTTTAGAGTGACAATGTAAACTATGTTTTTTTTAATATTTGGTAGAAGTACTATCACCTGTAAAAAAATTGGGCTGTTACCTTATTTAGTTTAACAGTAATAGGGCGTCAAACATGGTCCAAAATAGAAAAATTGCGCCCCCTCGGCAGACCCCCAAACTAAAAGCTTTATAACTCTGGCGTTTGTCGACAAATTACGCTCAAATTTTGCAGGTGTTCATTATATAGGATAGTGAAAAGGTGTGTAAAATTTAAGGGAAACCGGAGAGGTTGAATTTCTTGACTGTGTGAATTGACACGGAATGGCCCACCAGTGGTTCTCAACCTTATAAGTGTCCTGGCTACCTTCCATTAGCACTTAACACTTTGTGCTCCCTTTGCTCATGAATTCGAAAAACACTTTAAATACATCATAAGAGAGGTCTCTGGACATAACGCAAACCAAAACAAAATGGTTTAACTGGCTAAAAATTAAAATATAACATGCCTGTTGCCCCCTGAATAATTCTCCGTGCTCCCCCTGGGGCCCAAAGGACACGGTTGAACAATGCTGTCTTTATTATTATGTTTTTTATTTCATGAAACAAAACCATTTATTTGAATTTTTTTATACCTAGTTAATAAATTTTCAGTTAGTGAAAATTTGAAATTGATAAAATTAATAAAAAAATGTACCCAGTTGTCATATTTATGCAAAATTAAGGCAATTCTAATCATCGAAAACAAAAAAAAATAGTAGTCTAAAACGAATATTTATCATGTAAATTTTAGAATATTACATCTAGAATTATATCAAAACATTTAAATCTAGATGAAAATTATCTAAAATAGCAACCATGTGTCTGGTCAAATTTATGCGGCTATCTGTTCCATCTCCCTGGTTTTATTAGGTTTGATACGATGGTATTTGCTATAATCAATTTTATAACATACTGTGTAAATTGAAACCTCAGGTAACAGGCAGTGGTATAACCTCCACACTATCAACAAACATAGTTAACAAAATGTCTGCGAAGTTTCATACTTTGTCTTATTTCTTGTATGTATTTGTTTTTCTAGAACTTTATACAATATGTTGAATAGAAATATTTCAGCCAATGTGTTATTGTATGTCTTTTCTATAGTTGTATGTAAAGTTGCAAAAGTCAGTGTATTAACACATTTTTTGGTCACTTTTTATTGTATTATAAAGTGCTCAAATTTGAAACCTAATTACCAATTTCTAATTGTAAAAATAAGAACCACTTTAGAAAGTCAAAATACTATGTTGTCTAAAGATTATTTTGCAAACATAAAAATTGAAAAAAAACTGCAGAAAGCTTCGAAAAGTCTTCGGAAGTCATAAACTATAAATGCAATTTTCATATAGAAGAAATAATCACATAGTGTTTTAAGCATCATTTTTGAAACTAGCACCCCAACAAATGGGGGAATAGCATTTTACTACAGGCTTTTGCTGCAAAATAAAGCCTCCAGAGAGATAAAAGCACTCAATAATTAAAAAACGACCTATTTTCACATAGTGGTCAAATATTCAAAAAATAAAATCTTCGAAACCGCTTATCACAGAACCCTCAAATTTGTTGCAATCTTATTAACTGTTTAAAATATAAAGAAAATCTAAGAACATGGGTTCCGGCCCTTTAAATTAGACATGGAATGACCCAATAATAAATTTTAAAGAAGAAAGCCGAATATGTTAGGTTTTAAAGTTTAACTTTATGAGTACCAGATTATAAACCCTCAAACCCGTTTGAGGCGCAATTAACATCGCATCGCCGTGAACGTGGAAAAAGCAGTAACTTTTATCGTATGACCCACCGGTGGGTCACAACACAGTAGCCAAATTTTCTGCAAGACCCACTGGTTGATCGCATAGCAGTGAACGTGTTAAAGATGACTCAAGCAATTTTCACCTTTTCACGGGTTACAGTTTAATCGCTTCTTACAGTATGTTTCATCACTTATTGTTTTCCATTCGGTAACATTTGGTACATTTCAAACCTTGGATGAAAAAAGCCGAAAAAGCCAAACGCTAATTAAATAAAGTCAAAACACATAAAAGGCTTTAATAATTACTATAAGGTAATTTGTGTGATAATAAATAACCTTTAAGGTCCAAGTTTATGTGGTAAGGTAAAATGACAAACATAACACGTTCACAACATACCAAACAAAATGAAAATTTTGATCTTAGGAAAAGCTCAGTTATCCTATACCTTTAGGCTGAAAATGTAATATTTTTTGTCAAGTTTTTTATTGAAAAATACTTTGATTTGATGAGATTACCCTAAAGCGCAGTGTTTCTCAACCTTTTTGCTGTCTGCTAAAAGTAATAAAGCGGGGCTTTGCTAACTTGGTCCACTTCACTTAACTGTTTGAGGGACCAATACTTTAAATTTAAGTATGAGCCATTTTCTTTGTATTGCTTGCGATTTTCCCAAATGTGTGAAATATTGGGGCTCTTGCGGTTCGATATGTAGAAAGTAGGGTTGGCAAGTCTGTCAATTGACTGGTCAAATGCGGTCAATTGACGGCACTTTATTTAACAGGTACTCGCATTTGATTCAAATGTTGTAAATTTGTTAAGGGTTGTTTTGAGATTTGAGTTTTTAATAGAATCGATTGTAACTTTTTTTAATAATTCAAATATAAAATGGTGGTTGTTTTGAGATTTGAGTATTTAATAGAATCGATTGTAACTTTTTTTAATAATTCAAATATAAAATGGTGGGGTTTACCTGATGCAAACACATGTTCTGTGGTAATAACGAAGTGTTTGGAATGACAAAGTAGATTTATGTTGTTTAGAATAAATGCACTAGGGTTGGGCATTTGACCAAATATTGTCCTATTTGACGAGTATTTGACTGGTCAATTAACCAAATTTTATTTGACTAATCAATAGCCCAACCCTAATGCATTTATTCTAACAAAATAAATCTACTTTGCTATTACAAACACTTTGTTACTACCACAGAACATGTGTTTGCATCAGGTAAACCCTATGATTTTATATTTGAGTTCTCTAAAAAAGTTACAATCAAGATTATTGAAATCTGAAATCACAAAACAACCCTAAAAAAATGTACACTATTTGAATCCAATATAAGTATTTGACCAGTTAAATAAAGTGTGGTCAATTGGCCGTATTTGACCGGTCAATTGACAGGTTTGCCAACCCTAAAATGCACTATATGATTAATCGCGTTTGTCATAAAAGGAAACACTAGTTGGGATATACCACAATCTTAGGCTAGTTAGGAATTTAGAAGAACCAAATCCCTCGTCTCTACTGGACCCTGGTGATGATTTAGAAAATTCAGATAGTGCAAAAGTTGTGAGGAGAAAATATTTTTTTACTGATGCATTTACTTGTTAAATTTTGTTAACTTGGTGCAAAGAGATTATAACCATGAGGACAAACTCTCACTTTTGCCTTTTTTCTTTTGCCTTTAAGCAATGCATTCTACTTTCGACAGCCGTCACGGTCTGATTCACAATAAGAAAAACATCATCTTTTCGATTTAAGCCTGTTATAAAAATGTACGCTTTTGGCGTAATCTGTTGTTTAATGACCCCTAGTCCTAATTTAAACCGTTTTCTGTTTACAAAATTGACTTGGTAGGACAGGCAAGGTTATCACAAGTTGCGTGACACTTTCTTAGGACCCTACTGTACATTTTTGAAAGGTGTATTACTGTTAAAATGTACGCGATTGAGCTATGTCGTTGATTTCGGGGCTCTTTCCATTTGGTACGTAGAAAGTAACGCAAAAAACGGTCTACAAATGCCGCTTAACGCAACGCACATCATTATTTTATTATTAATAATAATGTTTTACCAACCCAAACTCAAACCCGCACCGTAACCCAAATAATGTGCGTTGCGGTATGCGGTATTTGTTGACCTTTTTTGCGTTACTTTCTACGTACCAAATCGATGGAGCGCCTTGGTTACCACTTCTAGGCGTTAAGATTTATGTGAGGAATAGCCTTATAAATTAAATTAATACCACTTCGTTTGTTCTAAATCTCAAGGTGCCGAACTCATTAAACTTAACTATATGGCGGTGTTAATTAACTCCTTAATGTAAATGATATAGGTATTTTGCATTGTACACTGTACAGAGCCTATTACAGAAAAAGCAACTTTTGGTAAACCAAACCCATAAATGATTTGGCTTTAGTGTACAAATTTTAGTAAAAATTGTAGAATTCCAAATTTGATGAGTGTGCCGCAAATTAAAATTCTTTTTCGAGGACGTCGCAAAAAAAGTTTGCGAACCACTGCCTTAAATTACTATTGGAATACAAATGTATCTATTTCTATATTACTGTTTAAGATCCCAAATTTAGCGGTGGGGCGCAGTGGTACTATGCAGCTTGCGAAAAAAATTTTGAAGTGCAAATTTTGTCTGTCCCTTGGTGGTAATTAAGCTTAAAAATTAGTAATTTGCCAGCTTTTCTTACATAAAGTAAGTTGGAATAATATTTGGTTGTATACCAATTTAATTTAAATAAACAAATTTGCTGTACTTGGTAAATGGTAGCGGCCATTGCTCATTTAGGAAATGTTCTTTACGTTATATATATTTATCCTAAAGAATACTTTCCATACAGTAATTTTTCTTTAGTATGCCGTGTTCAGTGCGCAAATTAAATTTATGCCGTACTGCTGCTCTAAATAGTCTTCTATATACCTGTTCCAGTGTTACAAATTAAGACACATTCAAATTGATACCATAAACTAAAAAGTAATACCAAATTCTTTGAAAACATCGTTTAAACCAGCGGTTCCCAACCTTTTTGGTGCCGTGACCCTTTTATAACATTTGCCAAGTTGCGGTGACCCCAAGGATAAAATTAGTTGGGTTGATCCTCCTTCACTGCACTTTTGGAGCTAACTAGTAGGCTACTAGGCTATATATTAATTTTGACTTCTAAATAAATAAACAACACAACAAATCAACTTATAAACACAACAATTTGTTCAGTGAGAAGGCTGTGCTTGCTTCTTTTTAGCCATATCTTCAATCATTGGAGCAGTCTTTGCAAGAGCACAACGCAGATCATCTTCCGCATTAAGTCTGCTCCTGTATTTAGATTTTATAACCAACAAGCTTAAAAAGCCTGTTTCACAAAGGTATGTTGTTGGAAAAGGAAGAATCAGGTGCAATGCGATCTCAGACAGAACGGGATATGACTGCAAACTCTTGATCCAAAATTTGGTAACTGACATTGAAGAAAAATCAGTTTTTGCTGCATCACTGGTAATGAGTTCAATGAACTCCTCTTGTGCATTCTCAGGAACATCTTCAACTCTGATGGTGAATGGGCTTCTAGCAAGTGCAAATGGTGTGTCAGGTAAATTAGGAAAATATCTTGAAATTTCTTCTTCAAGAATTTTGAAGTGTTCTTTGACAGAAAGTATTGTTCTATTCATTGTTTCCTGTTCAATATCATTTTCCTCAAAGAAAGCAGATAAGTTCGGCAACATGTAAATTCTATTTTCATCCAATTTTTTTTGCCAAAGTTGAAGTTTCAACTTGAATGCTCGGATCTTTTCTGACAAATCTAGGCATGTTGCATTTGGTCCTTGGAGAGACAAATTTAACTCATTTAAGATTGCAAAGATGTCAACCAAGTAAGCAATTTTGTGAAGTTGGTTTTTGTCGCCGAAAAGTGCTTCAAACTGTGGTTTAGATTTTTGATTAAAAAATGTTTTCAATTCATCACGAAGATCAAAAACACGTTTCAAAACTTTGCCTCTGGACAACCATCTCACACTAGTGTGAAATAACAGAACATTATTGGATGCATCCAACTCACTGCCAACTTTTGAAAATAGGCGGCGGTTTAAAGCACTAGCTTTTACAAAATTCACGACACTTACAACGCTTTTCATTGTATCTTGGAATTCTTGTGGCAAAGTCTTCGTTGCTAACACTTGTCGATGAATCATACAGTGAGTTCCGATGGCTTTCGGTGATGCATTGATTACCAAACGTTGAAATCCAGACCTACATCCCAGCATTGCTGGAGCACCGTCTGTGCAAACACCATAAACATTTTCCCAAGGAATGCCATGATTTTGCAGAAATGATCCAACTGTGTCAAAGACATCGCGTGCAGTAGTTGTCGTTTCAAGTGGTTTGCAAAAAAGAAACTCATCTTTGAAATCACCTTCATAAATGTACCTCACGTAAACCAGTAACTGAGAACAGTTTGCCACATCTGTTGATTCATCCAACTGGATACTAAATATTCCAAGTGGAGCTGATTTCATTTCCTGGATTACTTGCTCCATAATATCAGCAGACATGTCGTCTATTCTTCTACTGACGGTGTTATTAGACAAGGATATTGTATTCAGTTTGTTACCATATTCAGCTCCAAGCATAACTCGAACAACGTCTTTGGTTGCTGGCAGCAGCAACTCCTCGGCAATGGTGTGAGGTTTCTTGGCTTTGGCGATTCTGAGAGCCACCAAATATGAAGCTTCAATGGCTGCCACATTTTGCTGTTGGTACTTGCCCCCAGAATCCAGCCTGTTTTTTTTGACACAATCAGCTTTGTTCTTAAAATACTGGACATCCTTGCCCGCAAAGTTTGGATGCTTAGCGTCAAAATGGCGTTTCATTTTGTTGGGCTTCATCGATTCGGCTGACATAATTGTGTTGCAAATGACACATTGTGGCTTTTCAATTCCTGCGTCAACTACGAAAGTAAATCCATACTTCAAAAATTCCTCACAATATTTTCTTTTCCTAGGCCTAATACTTGTCTCTCGATTCATCATGGGAAATCTGAAATTTTACAAAATAAATTTTAGTTTATGGCGCCCGTTATTCTTAAACTCTTTCCAACGGGTACTTTTTTGCTTTTTTTAAGTCTAGCAAATGTTATCAGTCGCTTTTGAAAATTCTGTAGGCTAGGCTAGCTATCGTAGGCTACCTATGGTTGATGCCGGGAATTCAATAGTAAGCCTACACTGGCTTGCCTAGGCTATCAACTGATGCAAAAATAATAGTCTAGCTCTCAACATGCTTCCTGGCTGCTCAATGTTTGAAGATTTAACTTTTTTTCTCACAAATATCAACAAAAATCGCGACCTCAAGTCCAAATTTTGCTTAAATGCATTTCAGCAATCAGCAATTAAATTGTTATTTTCATGGTAAAGGCCTTTGTGACGTAATGAATTACCTGAAATCAAACGAGTAAATTCTGTAATTTTTCATGGCCGCTAAACTGCCGTTAAAATCTTGCTTTCCGAGCATATTTGCCATTATTAAACGAAAATCCTGTAATGAGGCCCAGGGTGTTCTGGTTTGTCTAGTACTCTAGTAAAATCGCGATGCGCTCTGCGGTGAGCTGACCATTGTTAAGAGTTAACTTTCTAAATTTCTAAACTAATGAAATTCTAAACTTTTCAGAAGGCCTCAGGTGACCCGAGGCAAATTGTCAGGCGACCCCAGTTGGGGTCGCGACCCACAGGTTGGGAACCTCTGGTTTAAACGAAAATTTTTTGCACCTTGGTTTGCTGTATGAAATATTTAACTAGCAAATATTATTGGTGGTGTGCTGTTTGTGCGAGTGAAGCAAGCAATTACCATTTGTAAGGTAGTTACATTTGGAATCAGTAGTTACCAGATGTCACTGAATTCAGTTAATAATTTTGCAAATTATATTATATTTGATTGCTCAGTATTGGAGTATGTTATTATAATGTTAAACTTCTCCACTTGGTTTATTTTTATAGAACTTGCTCATATTTACTAGTATAATAAGAACACATATTATTCGTCTGTAACTGTGATTCAGCCATTCTGGGATTATGTTGGACATTGCTTAAAGACATATCAACAGTACACTGGGAAAAAAATATATATATTCAGTCTATTCCTCAAAGATACAACAAACCTCTGGTAAGATTATTGTGACAATGAGATCATAGTGTAAGGCAAACCATTATGGAATAGAGTATCTATTTTACTTATAAACAAAACTTTAAACTGCTAACTGTCCATGGGTAAAGTTTATCTAGTTTAGGGCTACCCAAGTTTTCAGGCTGTGACCTCATTTATTATATTAAACTTTTTGACCCACTAGGTTTAACAGTTTAAAAAATAACATTTCTCGATGACTGTCTGCTTTGGCATGCTTTTATTGAAGTAATGTGCGTTTCATAATTTGCCATTAACATACCAAACAGAAAAAATAACAATTTTATGAATGTAGCACTTTGTGTAAAATTTAACTCCATGAGCAACCCCCAGTTTGGAAAGCCCTGGTCTAGTTATACAAAACTTCCGAGTAATTTTACCAATGTTTTGTTTGTGTATGTTACACTGTTTTTCTATTATTCAGGTTGGAAAACTGATTGGGAACCTCTACTTAAAAAGTTCTGGTCACAGAATGAGCAGATTATTTAAAGAGTAAAATAAATTCCTTCAAATTTTCCCCCCTTTGACCATTTGTTGTTCTGTAAGAAGCCTATTAATTAATGTGAAACTTTATTCTCTTGTAGATAACATATGACACTGCTTTACACAAATTCCTACTGGTAATTGTTTGGGCTTTTCAGTGATTTTGATTTTTTAAGTCAGGGTTGTCCAAGGTTGCACAGTATTTCTTACATATTCTTTACGGGCCACAAAGCAGACTATACATGCGTGCCAGGAGCAGATAAACGATTTTCGTTTGTAACTGTCGAAAGATATATAAACTGCACAAACTTTCTGCTATCACCAAATTGTGCACAAATAAAATCGAGCGATAATAACTTTTTTGCCAAGTGATAGTAAACTGGTTTGTTTAATGGTGTAATCGGAAAAATGTAACCCTAACCAAACCATTGCAGGATGCTCGCTGATTGTTGGTCACTTATATTTCTTTAAAATAAACCCTGTACGCATTACAATAATTCAACAGTGCTTCGCGAGCCACAAACAACGATGTCGGGCCTGGGTTTTGGACCACCCTGCCTTAAGTAATCAATTTTTGTTAAAAGAGTCATTATTTTCCTACTTATTGGTACACCTTATATGCAAACTCAGGCAAGCAAAACAAAATAATGTTTATTTAAAATTTATTTGGTTAAACGTGGTAAGAATCAATCAATTTAAAGAATAAATAAAGTTCTTTATTGACACCAGATTCCAGAGGCCACTTCAGTATTGTTTTCGTTTTGTCTAGTACCTGGTCAACAGCGTCTGTATGAACACAATTTATCGACCAATATATTGCAAATGTTTTTTTATAATTTTATTAAATTATCTCTTTGCACTGATTTAGTATACTTAAATTTCAAAGTGTGTATTACAAAGTAAACGTTTTGTTTTATATGAATAAAATATTTATAAATTTTTACTTTGTCGTCAAAAGAGTTGTTAAGTTATTACTTATTCTGAATAAATTTCAGCAAATAAATTATAGACTCTAAAAGTATAGTGGCTTAATTTAGAGTAAATAAAAATATCCACACAGAACTAGGTAGCATATTGTACAGGTTTGAAATCAGGACTGCTGAGTCGGCCTCGAGGAGTCGGTTTGTTTTGCTGGAGTCGGACTCGGGACTCGAGTAAGACCATGTAAAACTACACGAGTCTCTAGTCTGAAATGCGCAGTAAACTAATATGACCACCAACTGAAAATTGTAAAGGTGGAATAGCATGTGGTGGAATATTTTCAAACCATGTATTATGAATGAGTTATACGACAACCCTATAAGTGGTAGCTAAATATCCATGTAATTTTGGTTACGTAAATTGGCGGAATACAGGCTGTTTAGTCAGGGCCGGACTCGGGACTCGACAAAATGCCACATTTAACTGGAGTCGGACTAGGGTTATTTTTAACCGACTCCGCAGTACTGTTTGAAATAGATATTTTTTGTCATTTTCAATGTAAGTTTGCGAAAACTATTTTTTACCTCGAGTGCTTCTCATCTTTTCTCCCTTATAGCAAAAGTTTGGAGCTTACTTGCTGGAGGTTGTAGTTGAATATATCAAAGCCCATGTATAGAAGTAGGTGACATCTTGTAAACAGCTTAAATATATATATATCTTTATTCAGTTTAAACTTGATTGGATAACTGGTTGTAAAAGAATAAAGATTATTATTACATTTAATTTCAACAGATTAGAAAGCTGCGTAATCTGGTGATTTCCTTTTTTAAATGAACAATATTACTCACTAAATTTGTGTTCACCAAACCCTATCCACTAAACTGGTACCAAACTGTGTAATGTTAATATTTCTTAACACCAAAACTAAAGAATAATTGAATATATTACAAGATCCCTACTCTAATTTGCTTTAAGTGTTTTACTGTAATGCTAAAATAAACGAAACTGGGGCAATAAAAATAACTTTAAACAATATTGTAATATTTTGTTTATTGTACTTATTGTACTATATAAGCGAACACAAAAAGTTGAACCAAAAGGCTTACTAGTAATAATAAAAAAATGTAAATTCCTCTCCGGCACCCCGGTTTGGAACCACTGGTCTACTCTACAGCAACGCGTTGTACGCTTCCGCAGTCATTAACTTGACGACGTTGGCGCGCCAACGAGTGTGTTACCATATTATATACCGGTAGTACTTATGGTCAGCTCATATTGTATGCCCTTTTTTAAGTGCGTTTACACGAAACTCGACAATGAAAGTTTGACACCTAATTCAAACATAACTTTTAAACTGTCAGAAATGTCGAACCTTAATATATATAAGCTGGTTGCTCCAAAATTTTACTTAACCAACATGCAAGTCAAGCCCAGTTGTTTACGTTTTACTATTATGCACTAGAGCGGAACGCTGTCGAAAGTAGAACAATGTGCTACGTCACAGTTTGTCCTCATGGTTATAATCTCTTTGCTTGGTGGTTGTAGTAATAGCAAAAATTACTACAATATGAAATACTTCTATACAGTATTGTTTGCAAGATGGGCATGGTTTTGCAAATATTCTTATAGATAGTCAAAAAATAATTGTTTTACAAACCATAGTACTTGAGCCAAAACGTTTATAAATTTATTTAAAGTTAAAGTTTATTTTTAACTTTAATTGCATTATGATAGTATGTATAGTATTTGACCTATTTGACGAGTATTTGACCGGTCAATTGATCGGATTTTATTTGACTGGTCAAATGCCCAACCCTAGTAGAAAGTAACGCAAAAAAATAAAAATCTACAAATACCTCATATCGCAATGCATATCATATCATTTGGGTTGAGGTGCGGGTTCGAGTTTGGGTGGGTCAAGCATTAATATATTTATTATTCATAAAAATGCTTGACCCACCAAAACACAAAGCACCTTAACCCAAATAATATAAGTTACTTTCTATGTATTCAAACAAGAAAAAACGCCCCAAAATATCTTGCTTATAGAACCAAGCAAATCAAACGGGTTGGCGACCCATGGGTTGAGAAACACTGCGACCTGAAAACCCGAGGTATTATTTTAAAAGTCAGGAAAACTATAGTGCCTACATATCTTAAATCGAAAGTTGTGGGACTATATAGGGCGCTCTTTCACTATTGTACGTGAAAAGTTATGCAAACAAAAAAATAATAATAATACCGCATACCACAACGCATATTGTTTGGGTTAGGGTGCGGGTTAGCGTTTGGGTGAGGGTGGGTCAAGTAATATTATGTTTATTATTAATAATAACTTGACCCATCCTCAACCAAACGTTAATCCGCACCCTAACCCAAACAATATGTGTTGTGGTATGCGGCATTTGAAAAAAAATTTTTTTATTAATTTTTACGAACAATAGTGAAAGAGCGCCCCCTGATGCCTGTCACTGCAGACCAGTGGTTCTCAACCTTTTTTCTTTCGTGGCCCCATCATTTACGTTCCAAAAAATGCTGTGGCCCGATAAATTTTAATCAAAGAAAAAACTGTAAAATAGGTTTAGAACAAAACATAGCAGAATATATTTCAAAACAGATTATTTATTCAACCGTGCATAAGTTAGACACTTTGACTGAACAATAAATTTACATTCCTTTTTAATTCCTCCCCAAGCCATTATTTCTGTAAAATTAAATATAGTGACACAAATGAAACTAAATCTAGCTTTTTTAATTGCTCTGTGGCCCACCTGAAATGTTCTTATGGCCCACTGGTAGTGGTAGAGAAAGTGTTTCTCAACCTTTTCACTTGGGGGCGCACCTAGAGACGTATGCATTTAAATGACTTAGAATTAGTAAGCAAAATATATTTGAAAAGCTTTTAGAGATAGGTCGATTTAAACCTCTCAAAAATATAAGTTTGTTTGCATTATTATTTTAGGTAAATGGTCTTTTCAACACGACAGGAATGTTTTTTATTCAACTTCATGAAAAAATATACATTCATTTTAGTGTTAGGTTTGTGATGTCCAGTGAATTTGTAACTGTGCATTACTTCACCGCATATTTAATTTATTTTAATGAATTTTTCAGTGCCTGTATATCACCATCACTTGAAGTAAATTGGGTTGCATATGAAGCAAGCGGGTCGATTATGAGCCTCTTTTATGTCTTTTTGCCTAATGAATCAACCTCACTCCTTCAAGGTAGATTGTCTGAGTCTGATTAGAAATCCACACCGATTTTGTTGGCTGGTGTTTAGCAAGCCAGCAAAAGCCGGCAAGCCACACAACCTGTCTGTGTAGGCTATCAACTGGCGACCAACTGGCAAAAATATTTACAGTATGAGAATAAAATGGGTGGGCTTGCGGGTGTGATTAATATCCTACGGCTAGAAGTTTTTCTGGTAAACGGTCTAACGGCTCAAACCGGTGTTTTTGCAATTTCTATCAGCACCAAAAAGCGAGCAACAGCAACACATTTCAAAATACGCAATAGCCTACGATAAATTCCATAGTATGTAATTATACATTAATTATTACTTATGACGCTACAGACACTCCAGCACAAAAGGAATATAACACGGCGGCTGATTTTCGCATTATACCCGAAAGGTTGCTATTTTTTTAACACAATTGACTTTTGTTAAAAAGTGCTTCATACGATTTGAGCGAAATGAACATGAACAAGGCAATAAGTCACACGAGTTGTAGCTTTTAGCAACACATTCAAGAACAAGATGTTTTCTTCTGTCGATAAGTCAGGCATTTTGTTGTTGTCTCTTTGTCTCGTTCATGTCCTTCCGTCACACATGATGAAAAACGTGAAACTGTGAAAAACATAAAAGAAAGGAGGGGTAGTGATTTGTTCGGAATTAAATTCTATTGAATTTTAACATTGAGCAACATCTACTTATAAATTTGCATTTTGTTTTAATTTGCACAATTCGTTCAATGTAAGTTTTAATATAACGACGCATCACAAGAAAATACGCTTTGAAGTTGCTGCTTATTCAATATTGCTTTCTTCAAAAGGCAGGAAATGGGGTTTTCCTAAAGTTGTGAGTTGAAAGCTAATGTTTCGCGTGTGGATAAATCATTATGCTTGATACGAGGTATTTTAAACTCGTGTGTAAACGCGGCTGCGTATGATCAGAGAAAAAAACAGACAAAACCCCAAAACGTACCAAATGTTTAAAAGAATTCGGAAATTTATCACAAAATTATTTCGTGCACAACAAAATTAAGTCGTGATTCACAAGCTTAACGCGTTGATTTCAAACTATTGAGATCCAAGCACAAAAATTAGGCTCTTTTAAAATTTATCAAAAGATCGTGCGATCGACGTAGCTTAGACTTGACTTCATAGATATAGACTATACGCAATACATAATGGTTTAACAAAAAGTCACATAAAAACAGTTTACAGACCTTTCGGTCGGTAATTTTACTTTTTATTTTTAAATATTTTTAAAAGTATAATAGCTTTTCACCTGATAAACTAGGTAGAATCAGTGTAGCATTTATCATGCAATATTACTTGATATTGGCTAATTCTACGTCACTATACACGTGACCGTTGTCCACTGACGCGTGACCTAACGCCGAATCGTGCGCTTTGATCGTTTCGCAAGCTATTCTAGCGGCTTGAATCACCGCTCTGTTTATCATGTGTTTCTGAGATTTGTTAATATACTCGACGGGCAACATCTACTGAGTGAAGTGTCTTTGCCTAGAGTACAAGAAGTTAAGGACAGGTATTCTAGCGGCCTGCTCCTTTGGAGTCGGATTAAGAACTTGTAAGAGTCTAGGCAGCCGTCGGCACTCGTCTTCAGAGCCAGCAGCCTTCTTACCCCTAACTAAACACCCCGATTCGCCACATCAGTTATTGTGAAATCCATGATTCCAAGCGGTTGTTTCTTTAGCTTTGCTGATGCTATGAGTCGTCTTAACGTATCGTTCGACTAAATCAATTCTTCCAAACGCTGGCTTCTTGCTGGTTCCAAACACAATAGTTTTCAGAGTTCGTTCGACGACTCTTCTTGTCCATAAGAAATAGAGTTCTTCCTCACTCGATGGCAACAATTTGATGCAACGTTGGTTGAATTATGAGAATCATTAATTGTCTTTTTGCCTAATGAATCAACCTCACTCCTTCAAGGTAGATTGTCTGAGTCTGATTACAAATCCACACAGTTTTTGTTGGCTGGTGTTTAGCAAGCCAGCCAGAAGCTGGCAAGTGTAATGATTTATGTTTCTATTGTTAACTCTGATTTCTATGGTATTTGCTTCTGCGCGTTTCTCCTTTCTTTTCCTTGCCTCTCTCCGTAATTATCATTATACGTCCCGCGTCTTGTTGCATTCTTTCCCTCCCTTTATAACTCGTGTAACTTTCCTATGCTTCGTCAGTCTTTGTCAGTTTCTCTTATTGGGTACTCTTTTATATTCGTTACTAATAACGTTCTGCAGAGACCGAACAAGAAGATGAAGAAGACAGCACAGAGAAAGAAGAGGAAAATCAGGATCTCATGCTGATAGGGGGCCATAATAACGCACCCCTAATATCTAATAGTACCCCCGATCCAGGGGGGAAAAAGCGCACTTGCGATTTCTCTCCTTTAGAGGAGGAGCAAGCCTGCAAACACTCGCTCAAGGAGTGCTTGCAATGTAATGGGGCGATCACACCCCTGATTGCACACACTTCCAGGAGAGCAACTCCTTCCCTAGCAACTTTACCACAGTGTTTTCATAATAATGTTTCACACCCAAAAACTCAACCCCCCAACTTTTAAAGTAAACTAAAATGGAGACCAACTTAAAAATCGCAACTTTTAATGTCAAATAACTAACCGATAAGACCAAACGCCACGCCATTTTTTCCTACCTAAAAAAATCATCTATAGATACTTATCTTTTGCAGGAGACCCACTCGACACCACAGGTTGAGTCAACCTGGGCTGCTGAGTGGACTCCTGGTGTTGCTTATTTTAATTCAGCTCCCTCTATTTGACATGGAATTTCTATCAGAAAACATTGAGAACCATGAACTAATTTTGCATGGTAGACTTGCCATATCTTAGTAAATATGTGGACAAAATTTAAGTGCAAATTTTCACTGGGGTCATGGGTAACTGGGCCACTTTTTGCTTTTTTTTCGTTTCAACCCATGTTTCACAATAAATATTTTCCAACCCCTTTAATATTTTGTACTGAAATTTTCGCAGTTAGATAATCCTGTAAACAACACTTCTACCAATTTTTAGTCAAATCCAAAAATGGGGTCTTGGCGAGGTTTCAAAATTAGGGGAAAATTTTAGCCGAGTGCTCGGAAAGGCCAACTTTGGATGTCTATGACCTTTTAGAGTGACAATTTAAACTATGTTTTTTTTTAATATTTGGTAGAAGTACTATCACCTGTAAAAAAATTGGGCTGTAACCTTATTTAGTTTAACAGTAATAGGGCGTCAAACATGGTCCAAAATAGAAAAATTGCGCCCCCTCGGCAGACCCCCAAACTAAAAGCTTTATAACTCTGGCGTTTGTCGACAAATTACGCTCAAATTTTGCAGGTGTTCATTATATAGGATAGTGAAAAGGTGTGTAATGTTAAGGGAAACCGGAGAGGTTGAATTTCTTGACTGTGTGAATTGACACGGAATGGCCCACCAGTGGTTCTCAACCTTATAAGTGTCCTGGCTACCTTCCATTAGCACTTAACACTTTGTGCTCCCTTTGCTCATGAATTCGAAAAACACTTTAAATACATCATAAGAGAGGTCTCTGGACATAACGCAAACCAAAACAAAATGGTTTAACTGGCTAAAAATTAAAACATAACATGCCTGTTGCCCCCTGAATAATTCTCCGTGCTCCCCCTGGGGCCCAAAGGACATGGTTGAACAATGCTGTCTTTATTATTATGTTTTTTATTTCATGAAACAAAACCATTTATTTGAATTTTTTTATACCTAGTTAATAAATTTTCAGTTAGTGAAAATTTGAAATTGATAAAATTAATAAAAAAATGTACCCAGTTGTCATATTTATGCAAAATTAAGGCAATTCTAATCATCGAAAACCAAAAAAAAATAGTGGTCTAAAACGAATATTTATCATGTAAATTGTAGAATATTACATCTAGAATTATATCAAAACATTTAAATCTAGATGAAAATTATCTAAAATAGCAACCATGTGTCTGGTCAAATTTATGCGGCTACCTGATCCATCTCCCTGGTTTTATTAGGTTTGATACGATGGTATTTGCTATAATCAATTTTATAACATACTGTGTAAATTGAAACCTCAGGTAACAGGCAGTGGTATAACCATAACCTCTACACTATCAACAAACATAGTTAACAAAATGTCTGCGAAGTTTCATACTTTGTCTTATTTCTTGTATGTATTTGTTTTCTAGAACTTTATACAATATGTTGAATAGAAATATTTCAGCCAATGTGTTATTGTATGTCTTTACTATAGTTGTATGTAAAGTTGCAAAAGTCAGTGTATTAACACATTTTTTGGTCACTTTTTATTGTATTATAAAGTGCTCAAATTTGAAACCTAATTACCAATTACTAATTGTAAAATACCAAGAACCACTTTAGAAAGTCAAAATACTATGTTGTCTAAAGATTATTTTGCAAACATAAAAATTGAAAAAAAACTGCAAAGCTTCGAAAAGTCTTCGGAAGTCATAAACTTTAAATGCAATTTTCATATAGAAGAAATAATCACATAGTGTTTTAAGCATCATTTTTGAAACCAGCACCCCAACAAATGGGGGAATAGCATTTTACTACAGGCTTTTGCTGCAAAATAAAGCCTCCAGAGAGATAAAAGCACTCAATAATTAAAAAACGACCTATTTTCACATAGTGGTCAAATATTCAAAACATAAAATCTTCGAAACCGCTTATCACAGAACCCTCAAATTTGTTGCAATCTTATTAACTGTTTAAAATATAAAGAAAATCTAAGAACATGGGTTCCGGCCCTTTAAATTAGACATGGAATGACCCAATAATAAATTTTAAAGAAGAAAGCCGAATATGTTAGGTTTTAAAGTTTAACTTTATTAGTACCAGATTTTAAACCCTCAAACCCGCTTGAGGCGCAATTAACATCGCATCGCCGTGAACGTGGAAAAAACAGAAACTTTTTTCGTATGACCCACCGGTGGGTCACAACACAGTAGCCAAATTTTCTGCAAGACCCACTGGTTGATCGCATAGCAGTGAACGTGTTAAAGATGACTCAAGCAATTTTCACCTTTTCACGGGTTACAGTTTAATCGCTTCTTACAGTATGTTTCATCACTTATTGTTTTCCATTCGGTACCATTTGGTACATTTCAAACCTTGGATGAAAAAAGCCGAAAAAGCCAAACGCTAATTAAATAAAGTCAAAACACATAAAAGGCTTAAATAATACTATAAGGTAATTTGTGTGATAATAAATAACCTTTAAGGTCCAAGTTTATGTGGTAAGGTAAAATGACAAACATAACACGTTCACAACATACCAAACAAAATGAAAATTTTGATCTTAGGAAAAGCTCAGTTATCCTATACCTTTAGGCTGAAAATGTAATATTTTTTTGTCAAGTTTTTTATTGAAAAATACTTTGATTTGATGAGATTACCCTAAAGCGCAGTGTTTCTCAACCTTTTTGCTGTCTGCTAAAAGTAATAAAGCGGGGCTTTGCTAACTTGGTCCACTTCACTTAACTGTTTGAGGGACCAATACTTTAAATTTAAGTATGAGCCATTTTCTTTGTATTGCTTGCGATTTTCCCAAATGTGTAAAATATTGGGGCCCCTGGGGTTCGATATGTAGAAAGTAGGGTTGGCAAGTCTGTCAATTGACTGGTCAAATGCGGTCAATTGACGGCACTTTATTTAACAGGTACTCGCATTTGATTCAAATGTTGTAAATTTGTTAAGGGTTGTTTTGAGATTTGAGTTTTTAATAGAATCGATTGTAACTTTTTTTAATAATTCAAATATAAAATGGTGGTTGTTTTGAGATTTGAGTATTTAATAGAATCGATTGTAACTTTTTTTAATAATTCAAATATAAAATGGTGGGGTTTACCTGATGCAAACACATGTTCTGTGGTAATAACGAAGTGTTTGGAATGACAAAGTAGATTTATGTTGTTTAGAATAAATGCACTAGGGTTGGGCATTTGACCAAATATTGTCCTATTTGACGAGTATTTGACTGGTCAATTAACCAAATTTTATTTGACTAATCAATAGCCCAACCCTAATGCATTTATTCTAACAAAATAAATCTACTTTGCTATTACAAACACTTTGTTACTACCACAGAACATGTGTTTGCATCAGGTAAACCCTATGATTTTATATTTGAGTTCTCTAAAAAAGTTACAATCAAGATTATTGAAATCTGAAATCACAAAACAACCCTAAAAAAATGTACACTATTTGAATCCAATATAAGTATTTGACCAGTTAAATAAAGTGTGGTCAATTGGCCGTATTTGACCGGTCAATTGACAGGTTTGCCAACCCTAAAATGCACTATATGATTAATCGCGTTTGTCATAAAAGGAAACACTAGTTGGGATATACCACAATCTTAGGCTAGTTAGGAATTTAGAAGAACCAAATCCCTCGTCTCTACTGGACCCTGGTGATGATTTAGAAAATTCAGATAGTGCAAAAGTTGTGAAGAGAAAATATTTTTTTGCTGATGCCTTTACTTGTTAAATTTGGTTAACTTGGTGGTTGTAGTAATAGCAAAAATTACTACAATATGAAATACTTCTATACAGTATTGTTTGCAAGATGGGCATGGTTTTGCAAATATTCTTATAGATAGTCAAAAAATAATTGTTTTACAAACCATAGTACTTGAGCCAAAACGTTCATAAATTTATTTAAAGTTAAAGTTTATTTTTAACTTTAATTGCATTATGATAGTACGTATAGTATTTGACCAATATTTGACCTATTTGACGAGTATTTGACCGGTCAATTGATCGGATTTTATTTGACTGGTCAAATGCCCAACCCTAGTAGAAAGTAACGCAAAAAAATAAAAATCTACAAATACCTCATATCGCAATGCATATCATATTATTTGGGTTAAGGTGCGGGTTCGAGTTTGGGTGGGTCAAGCATTAATATATTTATTATTCATAAAAATGCTTGACCCACCAAAACACAAAGCCGCACCTTAACCCAAATAATATAAGTTACTTTCTATGTATTCAAACAAGAAAAAACGCCCCAAAATATCTTGCTTATAGAACCAAGCAAATCAAACGGGTTGGCGACCCATGGGTTGAGAAACACTGCGACCTGAAAACCCGAGGTATTATTTTAAAAGTCAGGAAAACTATAGTGCCTACATATCTTAAATCGAAAGTTGTGGGACTATATAGGGCGCTCTTTCACTATTGTACGTGAAAAGTTATGCAAAAAAAATAATAATAATAATACCGCATACCACAACGCATATTGTTTGGGTTAGGGTGCGGGTTAGCGTTTGGGTGAGGGTGGGTCAAGTAATATTATGTTTATTATTAATAATAACTTGACCCACCCTCAACCAAACGCTAACCCTAACCCAAACAATATGTGTTGTGGTATGCGGCATTTGAAAAAAAAAATTTTTTATTAATTTTTACGTACAATAGTGAAAGAGCGCCCCCTGATGCCTGTCACTGCAGACCAGTGGTTCTCAACCCTTTTTCTTTCGTGGCCCCATCATTTACGTTCCAAAAAATTCTGTGGCCCAATAAATTTTAATCAAAGAAAAAACTGTAAAATAGGTTTAGAACAAAACATAGCAGAACATATTTCAAAACAGATTATTTATTCAACCGTGCATAAGTTAGACACTTTGACTGAACAATAAATTTACATTCCTTTTTAATTCCTCCCCAAGCCATTATTTCTGTAAAATTAAATATAGTGACACAAATGAAACTAAATCTAGCTTTTTTAATTGGTCTGTTGCCCACCGCCCACCTGAAATGTTCTTATGGCCCACTGGTAGTGGTAGAGAAAGTGTTTCTCAACCTTTTCACTTGGGGGCGCACCTAGAGACGTATGCATTTAAATGACTTAGAATTAGTAAGCAAAAATATTTGAAAAGCTTTTAGAGATAGGTCGATTTAAACCTCTCAAAAATATAAGTTTGTTTGCATTATTATTTTAGGTAAATGGTCTTTTCAACACGACCGGAATGTTTTTTATTCAACTTCATGAAAAAATATACATTCATTTTAGTGTTAGGTTTGTGATGTCCAGTGAATTTGTAACTGTGCATTACTTCACCGCATATTTAATTTATTTTAATGATTTTTTCAGTGCCTGTATATCACCATCACTTGAAGTAAATTGGGTTGCATATGAAGCAAGCGGGTCGATTATGAGCCTCTTTTATGTCTTTTTGCCTAATGAATCAACCTCACTCCTTCAAGGTAGATTGTCTGAGTCTGATTAGAAATCCACACCGATTTTGTTGGCTGGTGTTTAGCAAGCCAGCAAAAGCCGGCAAGCCACACAACCTGTCTGTGTAGGCTACCAACTGGCGACCAACTGGCAAAAATATTTACAGTATGAGAATAAAATGGGTGGGCTTGCGGGTGTGATTAATATCCTACGGCTAGAAGTTTTTCTGGTAAACGGTCTAACGGCTCAAACCGGTGTTTTTGCAATTTCTATCAGCACCAAAAAGCGAGCAACAGCAACACATTTCAAAATACGCAATAGCCTACAATAAATTCCATAGTATGTAATTATACATTAATTATTACTTATGACGCTACAGACACTCCAGCACAAAAGGAATTGCCGTCGTGAATATAACACGGCGGCTGCTTTTCGCATTATACCCGAAAGGTTGCTATTTTTTAACACAATTGACTTTTGTTAAAAAGTGCTTCATACGATTTGAGCGAAATGAACATGAACAAGGCAATAAGTCACACGAGTTGTAGCTTTTAGCAACACATTCAAGAACAAGATGTTTTCTTCTGTCGATAAGTCAACGAACGACAGGCATTTTGTTGTTGTCTCTTTGTCTCGTTCATGTCCTTCCGTCACACATGATGAAAAACGTGAAACTGTGAAAAACATAAAAGAAAGGAGGGGTAGTGATTTGTTCGGAATTAAATTCTATTGAATTTTAACATTGAGCAACATCTACTTATAAATTTGCATTTTTTTTTAATTTGCACAATTCGTTCAATGTAAGTTTTAATATAACGACGCATCACAAGAAAATACGCTTTGAAGTTGCTGCTTATTCAATATTGCTTTCTTCAAAAGGCAGGAAATGGGGTTTTCCTAAAGTTGTGAGTTGAAAGCTAATGTTTCGCGTGTGGATAAATCATTATGCTTGATACGAGGTATTTTAAACTCGTGTGTAAACGCGGCTGCGTATGATCAGAGAAAAAACAGACAAAACCCCAAAACGTACCAAATGTTTAAAAGAATTCGGAAATTTATCACGAAATTATTTCGTGCACAACAAAATTAAGTCGTGATTCACAAGCTTAACGCGTTGATTTCAAACTATTGAGATCCAATCACAAAAATTAGGCTCTTTTAAAATTTATCAAAAGATCGTGCGATCGACGAAGCTTAGACTTGACTTCATAGACATAGACTATACATAATTTGCGAAATGCAATACATAATGGTTTAACAAAAAGTCACATAAAAACAGTTTACAGACCTTTCAGTCGGTAATTTTACTTATTTATTTTTAAATATTTTTAAAAGTATAATAGCTTTTCACCTGATAAACTAGGTAGAATCAGTGTAGCATTTATCATGCAATATTACTTGATATTGGCTAATTCTACGTCACTATACACGTGACCGTTGTCCACTGACGCGTGACCTAACGCCGAATCGTGCGCTTTGATCGTTTCGCAAGCTATTCTATTATATACGTCTTACTGATAGCGGCTTGAATCACCGCTCTGTTTATCATGTGTTTCTGAGATTTGTTAATATACTCGACGGGCAACATCTACTGAGTGAAGTGTCTTTGCCTAGAGTACAAGAAGTTAAGGACAGGTATTCTAGCGGCCTGCTCCTTTGGAGTCGGATTAAGAACTTGTAAGAGTCTAGGCAGCCGTCGGCACTCGTCTTCAGAGCCAGCAGCCTTCTTACCCCTAACTAAACACCCCGATTCGCCACATCAGTTATTGTGAAATCCATGATTCCAAGCGGTTGTTTCTTTAGCTTTGCTGATGCTATGTCTTAACGTATCGTTCGACTAAATCAATTCTTCCAAACGCTGGCTTCTTGCTGGTTCCAAACACAATAGTTTTCAGAGTTCGTTCGACGACTTTTCTTGTCCGTAAGAAATAGAGTTCTTCCTCACTCGATGGCAACAATTTGATGCAACGTTGGTTGAATTATGAGAATCATTAATTGTCTTTTTGCCTAATGAATCAACCTCACTCCTTCAAGGTAGATTGTCTGAGTCTGATTACAAATCCACACAGTTTTTGTTGGCTGGTGTTTAGCAAGCAAGCCAGAAGCTGGCAAGTGTAATGATTTATGTTTCTATTGTTAACTCTGATTTCTATGGTATTTGCTTCTGTGCGTTTCTCCTTTCTTTTCCTTGCCTCTCTCCGTAATTATCATTATACGTCCCGCGTCTTGTTGCATTCTTTCCCTCCCTTTATAACTCGTGTAACTTTCCTATGCTTCGTCAGTCTTTGTCAGTTTCTCTTATTGGGTACTCTTTCATATTCGTTACTAATAACGTTCTGCAGAGACCGAACAAGAAGATGAAGAAGACAGCACACAGCACAGAGAAAGAAGAGTAAAATCAGGATCTCATGCTAGGGGGCCAGAATAACGCACCCCTAATATCTAATAGTACCCCCGATCCAGGGGGGAAAAAGCGCACCACAGTGTTTTCATAATAATGTTTCACACCCAAAAACTCAACCCCCCAACTTTTAAAGTAAACTAAAATGGAGACCAACTTAAAAATCGCAACTTTTAATGTCAACGAACTAACCGATAAGACCAAACGCCACGCCATTTTTTCCTACCTAAAAAAATCATCTATAGATACTTATCTTTTGCAGGAGACCCACTCGACACCACAGGTTGAGTCAACCTGGGCTGCTGAGTGGACTCCTGGTGTTGCTTATTTTAATTCAGCTCCCTCTATTTGACATGGAATTTCTATCAGAAAACATTGAGAACCATGAACTAATTTCGCATGGTAGACTTGCCATATCTTAGTAAATATGTGGACAAAATTTAAGTGCAAATTTTTACTGGGGTCATGGGTAACTGGGATATTTAGAGGACCCCACTTTTTGCTTTTTTTTTCGTTTCAACCCATGTTTCACAATAAATATTTTCCAACCCCTTTAATATTTTGTACTGAAATTTTCGCAGTTAAGAGATAATCCTGTAAACAACACTTCTACCAATTTTTAGTCAAATCCAAAAATGGGGTCTTGGCGAGGTTACAAAATTAGGGGAAAATTTTAGCCGAGTGCTCGGAAAGGCCAACTTTGGATGTCTATGACCTTTTAGAGTGACAATGTAAACTATGTTTTTTTTTAATATTTGGTAGAAGTACTATCACCTGTAAAAAAATTGGGCTGTTAACTTATTTAGTTTAACAGTAATAGGGCGTCAAACATGGTCCAAAATAGAAAAATTGCGCCCCCTCGGCAGACCCCCAAACTAAAAGCTTTATAACTCTGGCGTTTGTCGACAAATTACGCTCAAATTTTGCAGGTGTTCATTATATAGGATAGTGAAAAGGTGTGTAAAGTTTAAGGGAAACCGGAGAGGTTGAATTTCTTGACTGTGTGAATTGACACGGAATGGCCCACCAGTGGTTCTCAACCTTATAAGTGTCCTGGCTACCTTCCATTAGCACTTAACACTTTGTGCTCCCTTTGCTCATGAATTCGAAAAACACTTTAAATACATCATAAGAGAGGTCTCTGGACATAACGCAAACCAAAACAAAATGGTTTAACTGGCTAAAAATTAAAATATAACATGCCTGTTGCCCCCTGAATAATTCTCCGTGCTCCCCCTGGGGCCCAAAGGACACGGTTGAACAATGCTGTCTTTATTATTATGTTTTTTATTTCATGAAACAAAACCATTTATTTGAATTTTTTTTATACCTAGTTAATAAATTTTCAGTTAGTGAAAATTTGAAATTGATAAAATTAATAAAACAATGTACCCAGTTGTCATATTTATGCAAAATTAAGGCAATTCTAATCATCGAAAACAAAAAAAAAAATAGTAGTCTAAAACGAATATTTATCATGTAAATTTTAGAATATTACATCTAGAATTATATCAAAACATTTAAATCTAGATGAAAATTATCTAAAATAGCAACCATGTGTCTGGTCAAATTTATGCGGCTACCTGATCCATCTCCCTGGTTTTATTAGGTTTGATACGATGGTATTTGCTATAATCAATTTTATAACATACTGTGTAAATTGAAACCTCAGGTAACAGGCAGTGGTATAACCTCCACACTATCAACAAACATAGTTAACAAAATGTCTGCGAAGTTTCATACTTTGTCTTATTTCTTGTATGTATTT
Source organism: Ascidiella aspersa (assembly GCF_963924565.1). NCBI lineage: Eukaryota > Metazoa > Chordata > Ascidiacea > Phlebobranchia > Ascidiidae > Ascidiella > Ascidiella aspersa. The sequence goes on along the minus strand of NC_139454.1, from coordinate 14,160,968 downwards.
GTTTTTCTAGAACTTTAAACAATATGTTGAATAGAAATATTTCAGCCAATGTGTTATTGTATGTCTTTACTATAGTTGTATGTAAAGTTGCAAAAGTCAGTGTATTAACACATTTTTTGGTCACTTTTTATTGTATTATAAAGTGCTCAAATTTGAAACCTAATTACCAATTACTAATTGTAAAATACCAAGAACCACTTTAGAAAGTCAAAATACTATGTTGTCTAAAGATTATTTTGCAAACATAAACATTGAAAAAAAACTGCAGAAAGCTTCGAAAAGTCTTCGGAAGTCATAAACTTTAAATGCAAATTTCATATAGAAGAAATAATCACATAGTGTTTTAAGCGTCATTTTTGAAACTAGCACCCCAACAAATGGGGGAATAGCATTTTACTACAGGCTTTTGCTGCAAAATAAAGCCTCCAGAGAGATGATAAAAGCACTCAATAATTAAAAAACGACCTATTTTCACATAGTGGTCAAATATTCAAATCATAAAATCTTCGAAACCGCTTATCACAGAACCCTCAAATTTGTTGCAATCTTATTAACTGTTTAAAATATAAAGAAAATCTAAGAACATGGGTTCCGGCCCTTTAAATTAGACATGGAATGACCCAATAATAAATTTTAAAGAAGAAAGTCGAATATGTTAGGTTTTAAAGTTTAACTTTATGAGTAGCGGTGAAACAAAACTGCTCCAATTCCAACGTTTGATGCATCGCAGGAAATCCCAATAGGTAACATTGGGTCAAAATGTGTCAGAACTGTGTCAGCTGTCAGCAATTCTTTTAATCTGCAAAATGCAGCTTGCTCATTATGACCCCATTCCCATGCGATGTTTGACCGGGTAAGTCGATACAGTGGCTCTGCCACGCTTGAAAATTGTGAAGGCAGAAACTTGCTGTAGAATTGGACCGAACCAAGGAAAGAACGCAAGCTTGACATATCTTTTGGTGATGACATTTTAATAACGGCATCCACCTTTGATCCTTTGGAAATACCATCTTTTGACAAAATGTGTCCCAAGTATTCCACTTGTGCTAGCGCGAATTTACATTTTTCCAAACGACAGCGTAGACCTTTGTCGTTAAGCCGTTGAAGAAGTTGGCGAAGATTGTAAACATGCTCTTCAGCCGTTGATCCGCTAACTAAAAGATCATCGAGATAAACTGTAACACCTTGTAGATCACTTGTAATCTCGTCCATGATGGATTGAAAATACCCAGGAGCAGATGTTATACCGAAAGGTAAAACATTTTGCAATAGCACCCCTCGGTGTGCACTAATAGCTAGTCGCTTTCGGCTTTCAGGTCCCAACCGGATTTGGTTGTAGGCATCAGCTAAATCAATCTTTGTAAAGCCGTAACCACCACTTAACTTGCGCATCAAGTCTTCAGGAAGAGGATGGCGGTGTGTAGATAGCTGCGGGTTAACTGTTACAGAATAGTCTCCGCAAACTCGTATCTTGGCTTTGGTTTGTCCGGGAAGCGGTGACTTTCGTATAGGAACTACTGGTGTTCCCCACTCGTTAAATTTCGCCGGAGTCCAAATACCTTTTGCGATGCCAGCATCGTATGCGTGATTGACATCATTCTGTAGAGCAAATGGAACAGGTCTTGGCTTGCGGAAAATGGGCTTTACGTCGTTATTGAATTTCACTTCTAGTTCTAAATCCTTCAAACACCCCAAATCTTCCTTGAAAAGGTCAGGATATTCCTCGCAAAGCTTTTTACAAGCATGTTGTAATGGTGCGTCTACTTGGTTGTTGGCGTCATAATAAGTTTACCTTATCATCGGTACGATAAAGTAACTTGTCCAACGATATGTGCAACGCCTCGATTCCGCATCGACCAAGTAGATTTAAATGCGGCACTTCGGAGACAAACATTGTAAGACTACATGTAGATGTCAGCCGATGTTCCGTTGCAAAGTTGAAACGCTGATTAGTCTCCTTTAAACTCGGTTTGCCAAGTTTCTTCCAGAAATTGACAGAAATGAAATTGCCGCTGGTTGCTGTGTCAACCTCTAGCACACAAGCTTTACCGTTTATGCTGACGGTGACCTCGAGTTTCGGACTGAAATCTGCTTCTGGCTTCATCGAAAGTAGCGAATTTACATGTTGAACCGGAGAAGTAGACGCGTGTTTCTTCCTGCAAACACTTTCCAAATGGCCTATACGTTTACAAAATTTGCAAGTGGCTCTTTTATAACGGCAATCGGGTGCCAGGTGATCAGGTTTTCCACATCGGTAACAAGATGTATTCTTCCTAAACCTGTCAATTGTGGGTGTGGACGTATTGAAACCTTTCTTTGCCTCCCGCACCTTGTGTACAGATCCGCGAGTTCCATACACGGTTTCCTTTGCAACCTTTGCAGCGTCTTCGGTTTGCATTGCCACTTCAATTGCACGTGTAAAGCTTAACTCGTCGGCGTTGATTTTGAAGATTGCCTTTAGCACTGCTTCATTGCCTATAGAGCAAATAAACCTTGTACGCAAAGCTTCGTCCAGCGGGTCTTGAATTGAAGGAAAATCGCACGTGCCTGCATCGTGACGAATGCGTGCCGCTAACTCTTGCACTGTTTCCCCGGGCTTGCGTTGCATGTTGCTCCAAAACTTAAAGCGCTCCCGAATAACAAACCTTTTCGGGTCGAACTGTTCCTTCATGAAGCCTTCAATATCTTTAATAGAAAGTTCGTTTACCGTCTTGGCTGGAGAGCTTTGACCAGCTAGATTTGATAGAAGCTTGTACGTCGTAGGGGTTTGATTGGTAAGAAAAACTTGAGCCACCCTCATTTCTGGTACAGCATGTGCCTGTATAAACGTTGTAAACCTGGACCAGTAGTCGTCCCACAGCTCCGATGTTGAGTCGAATGAAGCAAAGCTAGTTTAGCAACGGAAGGTGCAACGTTTTGACTTGAACCGGCTTTCTCGACTAGGGCAAGAATTAGCTTCATTTGTTCATCATGACGTCTTTGCTGCTCTTGTAGTTGTTCTTGCATCAGCTCTGCAACTTTCTCCATCGTTGAAAAGAATATCTTCGATACCAAACTGCGTAGAACTCGTTCAGTTGGTAGAATCCCCTTCGAGTTTAGTACTGGCCACCAATAACTCTGTTGTATTCTTGTATTGTTCGCTCGAAGAGTAGAATTGAAAAAGGCCTAAGAATAAAAAGGCACAAGCTTATATAGCTTGGATAATTGGCAATTTACATAGCACACACGAGTGATAATCACCACAGGCAAAACAGTAAAGAAATGCGGTACAATTAACGAAACACGTGACTGTAAAATGCGCGTACGCGATTTCTGCCTTAAGGGCGGTGAACGAAGCGTGACCACAACAATGCCTTTCCGTTAAAAAAGCATCTGATGAAGCCATATCCTGGAAGATTTCTAACAAAGGAAAAAAATATATTCAATTATAGACTAAGTAGGGCCCGCAGAGTAGTGGAAAATGCGTTTGGTATTTTAGCTGTAAGATGGCAGATTTTTTACAATTTAATGAATTGTAAACCTGAGCTTGCCGAAATGGCAGTCCAAGCAAGTATTGCACTTCATAATTATTTGCAGTCACCATCCAGTAATTTTGGTGACATCCCAGATGAGTCTGGAGAGTGCATTCCTGGTTCCTGGAGAAGTTCGATTCCCACCTCAGTCAACCTTAGCAGGGTCACAAATATCGGATCGAACTTCTATGCTAGAGAAGCAAGATTTATTAGGGATGAACTGTGTCAGCACTTTAACCCAGTTGGTGCTGTGCCATGGCAGTGGACCATAGGAGACCATAATTAGACATTACACTTATAAAGGCAATGTTATAAATGAATAACCACTGAGACAGTGTACTTTTTTCAGTCTTTAACATTATTGCAGTTTCAGAAAGTGTAATAATTGAAAACAGCAATGTTATAAAAGTGAACAACAGATGTTTTATTTCTTTGTGGAGAATATTTACTATAAAACATATTTGACATATTGTAAAATTGTTTTTGGTTTTCACAGCATAATAATTAATTAAGTACTGTATAATGGAGGAAGAGACTTGGAATCGGAAGCTGATTGACATTGTGTCAAACCTACCTATTATATACAATCAATTTCACCCTGACAAAAAAAATAAAAACAAAAATGAAAGTGCCTGGAAAGAAGTCGCTGCCAAAATGAATTCATCTGGTATTTTTGTTTTTAAAACTTTTCATTTAATATTATTTTACTGTTATACACTATCTACTGCTCAAATCAGTTTACTGATATTCTTAAGTTAAAGCAATGTTTACCACTATTTGTTTCACAATACACAGTACAGTTCTGCCAGATGCGATGGGGAAATTTGAGAAGCACCTATGCACGAAATCATAAAAAGGTATCTGGTGCTTCAAGTGGATCTGGTGTGCAGGCTCCGGAAGCCTGGCCATACTTTTCACAGCTGTCTTTCTTGGAAAGTTATATAAAACACAGAAGGTGTGACTTGTTTGTACTCCCAGAAAAACTTCAAGGAACAGTTATTAGAATGCCTTTAAAATCAGTGTTAATAGCATGTTTCAAATACTATACAGATTTGTTGGAAATTCATGCATTGATATTCATACAGAATTTGTTCCTTAAAAAATTTCAAATTGTAAGTTCTATTCCAGCACCAAATTCAGCCATAAGAGATAGGTAGCAACATTAAACCATATAAATATGCAGAGCTTTAGACAGATTTTTTTTCATTGTTTTCATTTGACAAACAACAAATATTTCTGCATCATTTTTCTAGCACAAAGGACAACTTTTTCTCCCAAGAAGTCACAGAAACTGAGGAAATGGTTACAGTTTCTGAAAATTTTGGTAAAAACACTACTTTATTGAACCTCTATCACTTTATGACAATAGTATGTAATATGTATATATTCAGATGATGTATAAACATTTTATTTCTCGAGTCTGAGGAGTGAGAATCTGTAGTAATTTTCGGACAAAGGAGTAGCATTAAACTGAAAAAAGGAGTTCTAAGTTACACAAATATTTAAAGCACAAGTAGTAAATGTATGACTATTAATCAGAGTTATAATTGAAGGTTTCAGGCACAAGGTTTTAAATCAACTCCACAGCTCTGGTTGTAATGTAAATAGTTTTCTTCCTTTATATTTCAATGAATTTGCTTTTATATACTGTAAGTACAATACAGATTGTAGTGCCTTTTCAAATGGAGAATTGGAGGGACAGTTAAACAACAGTGACACTCCAACATGCAGTGAGACAGTTTATGATGCAAACGGCAGCAAGAAGAGGAAGACAGTAAAAGAAAGTGATCAAAGAGAATTTCAGGTAAATACATTGTTACTAATTACCATGTAGTCTTTTTTGCAGTTTAGTATGTAAAGAAAATGTTAGGTGTTTGGTCTATTGCAATATTACCATGCTAATATTTTTTTGCAGAGAAAAATGCTCAATGTTTTAGAAACGTCACACTCAAGGTTGGCAAGTTTAAGTGAGCCCAGGCAGAATGATAGGTTTGACAATTTTGGTGCTTTTATAGCATCAGAGTTGAGAGCCAAGTCCCCACAGCATGTAACTCTATACATGCAACACATGACACAAGTACTTTATGCTGATATATCTTCTGATTTTTGATACCATTTTGTATTTTCCTTGATGATTGCTTTCTGAAAAAAAAAATCAAAATGGAAAATTAAACTGAGTCTTATTTTCTGAGGTATATGATTGCGTGAAGTAAGCCACGTGCACTGAGAAACCTTGCTTGAATAAGATATAACAGCTCTTTTATCTTAGTTAGACCTTGTTTTTTTGCATAATACACTTTTATGCTGATCCTACGATCATAGTATATTAAAATTAGGTATGGTGTTGTTTTAAAACATTTTTATAGATCAGCTTAACATACTATAGCACCGTTATAAGCGTTGAAATAAATCATTTTTTACTTGGTTAAAAGTCTTTGTCAAACTGTTTAGAGCATAATAATGAATGATTAATTTTGATTTAACCTAGTCAACATGATTAAATATGAGTTAATCATTAATGGAATTTGTTACAAAATTTATTTACATGTAGGGCTTGTAGGCGTACGATATATTAGAATAAGGTCGTTTCACAATCGTAGCAGTGGGCATCGACCGTACGTAACCAACATCGCTGTCGGATCAGTCGTGTTTTTCAAAATCGGAGGAAGCATGGGGATTCCCCGATCACAATAATCTTACCAGAGGTTTGTTGTATCTTTGAGGAATAGACTGACTATTTTTTTTTTTTTTCCAGTGTACTGTTGATATGTCTTTAAGCAATGTCCAACATAATCCCAGAATGGCTGAATCACAGTTACAGACGAATAATATGTGTTCTTATTATAGTTCAACTAGTAAATATGAGCAAGTTCTATAAAAATAAACCAAGTGGAGAAGTTTAACATTATAATAACATACTCCAATACTGAGCAATCAAATATAATATAATTTGCAAAATTATTAACTGAATTCAGTGACATCTGGTAACTACTGATTCCAAATGTAACTACCTTACAAATGGTAATTGCTTGCTTCACTCGCACAAACAGCACACCACCAATAATATTTGCTAGTTAAATATTTCATACAGCAAACCAAGGTGCAAAAAATTTTCGTTTAAACGATGTTTTCAAAGAATTTGGTATTAATTTTTAGTTTATGGTATCAATTTGAATGTGTACCACTGCGCCCCCCACATTTGTATTCCAATAGTAATTTAAGGCAGTGGTTCGCAAACTTTTTTTGCGACGCCCTCGAAAAAGAATTTTAATTTGCGGCACACTCATCAAATTTGGAATTCTACAATTTTTACTAAAATTTGTACACTAAAGCCAAATCATTTATGGGTTTGGTTTACCAAAAGTTGCTTTTTCTGTAATAGGCTCTGTACAGTGTACAATGCAAAATACCTATATCATTTACATTAAGGAGTTAATTAACACCGCCATATAGTTAAGTTTAATGAGTTCGGCACCTTGAGATTTAGAACAAACGAAGTGGTATTAATTTAATTTATAAGGCAATTCCTCACATAAATCTTAACGCCTAGAAGTGGTAACCAAGGCGCTCCATCGATTTGGTACGTAGAAAGTAACGCAAAAAAGGTCAACAAATACCGCATACCGCAACGCACATTATTTGGGTTACGGTGCGGGTTTGAGTTTGGGTTGGTAAAACATTATTATTAATAATAAAATAATGATGTGCGTTGCGTTAAGCGGCATTTGTAGACCGTTTTTTGCGTTACTTTCTACGTACCAAATGGAAAGAGCCCCGAAATCAACGACATAGCTCAATCGCGTACATTTTAACAGTAATACACCTTTCAAAAATGTACAGTAGGGTCCTAAGAAAGTGTCACGCAACTTGTGATAACCTTGCCTGTCCTACCAAGTCAATTTTGTAAACAGAAAACGGTTTAAATTAGGACTAGGGGTCATTAAACAACAGATTACGCCAAAAGCGTACATTTTTATAACAGGCTTAAATCGAAAAGATGATGTTTGTGAATCAGACCGTGACGGCTGTCGAAAGTAGAATGCATTGCTTAAAGGCAAAAGAAAAAAGGCAAAAGTGAGAGTTTGTCCTCATGGTTATAATCTCTTTGCACCAAGTTAACAAAATTTAACAAGTAAATGCATCAGTAAAAAAATATTTTCTCCTCACAACTTTTGCACTATCTGAATTTTCTAAATCATCACCAGGGTCCAGTAGAGACGAGGGATTTGGTTCTTCTAAATTCCTAACTAGCCTAAGATTGTGGTATATCCCAACTAGTGTTTCCTTTTATCACAAACGCGATTGATCATATAGTGCATTTTAGGGTTGGCAAACCTGTCAATTGACCGGTCAAATACGGCCAATTGACCACACTTTATTTAACTGGTCAAATACTTATATTGGATTCAAATAGTGTACATTTTTTTAGGGTTGTTTTGTGATTTCAGATTTCAATAATCTTGATTGTAACTTTTTTAGAGAACTCAAATATAAAATCATAGGGTTTACCTGATGCAAACACATGTTCTGTGGTAGTACAAAGTGTTTGTAATAGCAAAGTAGATTTATTTTGTTAGAATAAATGCATTAGGGTTGGGCTATTGATTAGTCAAATAAAATTTGGTTAATTGACCAGTCAAATACTCGTCAAATAGGACAATATTTGGTCAAATGCCCAACCCTAGTGCATTTATTCTAAACAACATAAATCTACTTTGTCATTCCAAACACTTCGTTATTACCACAGAACATGTGTTTGCATCAGGTAAACCCCACCATTTTATATTTGAATTATTAAAAAAAGTTACAATCGATTCTATTAAAAACTCAAATCTCAAAACAACCCTTAACAAATTTACAACATTTGAATCAAATGCGAGTACCTGTTAAATAAAGTGCCGTCAATTGACCGCATTTGACCAGTCAATTGACAGACTTGCCAACCCTACTTTCTACATATCGAACCGCAAGAGCCCCAATATTTCACACATTTGGGAAAATCGCAAGCAATACAAAGAAAATGGCTCATACTTAAATTTAAAGTATTGGTCCCTCAAACAGTTAAGTGAAGTGGACCAAGTTAGCAAAGCCCCGCTTTATTACTTTTAGCAGACAGCAAAAAGGTTGAGAAACACTGCGCTTTAGGGTAATCTCATCAAATCAAAGTATTTTTCAATAAAAAACTTGACAAAAAATATTACATTTTCAGCCTAAAGGTATAGGATAACTGAGCTTTTCCTAAGATCAAAATTTTCATTTTGTTTGGTATGTTGTGAACGTGTTATGTTTGTCATTTTACCTTACCACATAAACTTGGACCTTAAAGGTTATTTATTATCACACAAAATACCTTATAGTAATTATTAAAGCCTTTTATGTGTTTTGACTTTATTTAATTAGCGTTTGGCTTTTTCGGCTTTTTTCATCCAAGGTTTGAAATGTACCAAATGTTACCGAATGGAAAACAATAAGTGATGAAACATACTGTAAGAAGCGATTAAACTGTAACCCGTGAAAAGGTGAAAATTGCTTGAGTCATCTTTAACACGTTCACTGCTATGCGATCAACCAGTGGGTCTTGCAGAAAATTTGGCTACTGTGTTGTGACCCACCGGTGGGTCATACGATAAAAGTTACTGCTTTTTCCACGTTCACGGCGATGCGATGTTAATTGCGCCTCAAACGGGTTTGAGGGTTTATAATCTGGTACTCATAAAGTTAAACTTTAAAACCTAACATATTCGGCTTTCTTCTTTAAAATTTATTATTGGGTCATTCCATGTCTAATTTAAAGGGCCGGAACCCATGTTCTTAGATTTTCTTTATATTTTAAACAGTTAATAAGATTGCAACAAATTTGAGGGTTCTGTGATAAGCGGTTTCGAAGATTTTATTTTTTGAATATTTGACCACTATGTGAAAATAGGTCGTTTTTTAATTATTGAGTGCTTTTATCTCTCTGGAGGCTTTATTTTGCAGCAAAAGCCTGTAGTAAAATGCTATTCCCCCATTTGTTGGGGTGCTAGTTTCAAAAATGATGCTTAAAACACTATGTGATTATTTCTTCTATATGAAAATTGCATTTATAGTTTATGACTTCCGAAGACTTTTCGAAGCTTTCTGCAGTTTTTTTTCAATTTTTATGTTTGCAAAATAATCTTTAGACAACATAGTATTTTGACTTTCTAAAGTGGTTCTTATTTTTACAATTAGAAATTGGTAATTAGGTTTCAAATTTGAGCACTTTATAATACAATAAAAAGTGACCAAAAAATGTGTTAATACACTGACTTTTGCAACTTTACATACAACTATAGAAAAGACATACAATAACACATTGGCTGAAATATTTCTATTCAACATATTGTATAAAGTTCTAGAAAAACAAATACATACAAGAAATAAGACAAAGTATGAAACTTCGCAGACATTTTGTTAACTATGTTTGTTGATAGTGTGGAGGTTATACCACTGCCTGTTACCTGAGGTTTCAATTTACACAGTATGTTATAAAATTGATTATAGCAAATACCATCGTATCAAACCTAATAAAACCAGGGAGATGGAACAGATAGCCGCATAAATTTGACCAGACACATGGTTGCTATTTTAGATAATTTTCATCTAGATTTAAATGTTTTGATATAATTCTAGATGTAATATTCTAAAATTTACATGATAAATATTCGTTTTAGACTACTATTTTTTTTTGTTTTCGATGATTAGAATTGCCTTAATTTTGCATAAATATGACAACTGGGTACATTTTTTTATTAATTTTATCAATTTCAAATTTTCACTAACTGAAAATTTATTAACTAGGTATAAAAAAATTCAAATAAATGGTTTTGTTTCATGAAATAAAAAACATAATAATAAAGACAGCATTGTTCAACCGTGTCCTTTGGGCCCCAGGGGGAGCACGGAGAATTATTCAGGGGGCAACAGGCATGTTATATTTTAATTTTTAGCCAGTTAAACCATTTTGTTTTGGTTTGCGTTATGTCCAGAGACCTCTCTTATGATGTATTTAAAGTGTTTTTCGAATTCATGAGCAAAGGGAGCACAAAGTGTTAAGTGCTAATGGAAGGTAGCCAGGACACTTATAAGGTTGAGAACCACTGGTGGGCCATTCCGTGTCAATTCACACAGTCAAGAAATTCAACCTCTCCGGTTTCCCTTAAATTGTACACACCTTTTCACTATCCTATATAATGAACACCTGCAAAATTTGAGCGTAATTTGTCGACAAACGCCAGAGTTATAAAGCTTTTAGTTTGGGGGTCTGCCGAGGGGGCGCAATTTTTCTATTTTGGACCATGTTTGACGCCCTATTACTGTTAAACTAAATAAGGTAACAGCCCAATTTTTTTACAGGTGATAGTACTTCTACCAAATATTAAAAAAAACATAGTTTACATTGTCACTCTAAAACAAGGGTCTCAAACACGCGGCCCGCGGGCCGCATGCGGCCCGCGAGAACATTTTGTGCGGCCCGTGTAGAAATTTTGGATTTCCAAGTATTTAACAATATTTAAGTGCCACATATCTTTTTTTATCAGATTTGAAAGTTAAAATTCACTCTAAAATTGCTTCAAAAAACTGAAACTATACTCACCAAACTTCACTGTCATATCACTTTCAAACGCTACCATTTATGCGGTAAAAGATCTACTATTACGTCACATTGCCTTTTCAACTCTGTACAGTTGTCACAATAACGCTGGAAAGTGCGTCAGTCAGGTGTTAGTGTAATTGGTCATCTCATAATGTATAAATTAATTGTCGAGTTGTATAGGCTTTGATTGTTCTACCCTAGTATTGAAATAAATTTCTATAGCTTAAAAATCTAAATTACACTTGTCTTTTGCTTCAAAAATGAGAAAAATCACAGACGAAAGAAAAGATTTTCAAGATAAGTTGGAGGAGTTATATTTTGTCACTGCGGTCAGAGGTACTATAGTTATTGCCTTATTTGCCGGCAGAAGATCGCTGTTATGAAGAAGTATAACAAGGGTTTGCACTTCGAAACCATGCACTGCGATAAATAATATGCTTACCAGGGCAAAGTAAAAAAATGAAAAGTTAAACCAGCATTTTGCAAACAAAGAATTTTCTTTGCCAATATTAGGCAGTCCACATCTGCAGGCAACTCTAAGATTTGTTTCTGCTGACAATTTAAAGCCTAATATCGAGATCATTGTCCTTGAAAAACGCTGCCAGTAAAGCAGCCAGAACAAATAACTATAGCCTAAAATCAGCCTACATGTGTTTATATTTTATTGTGTTCTATTTATTGTGAATTGCGGCCCTTGGGCATTTGACACGTCCTCATTTGGCCCTCAGAGCAATTTGAGTTTGAGACCCTTGCTCTAAAAGGTCATAGACATCCAAAGTTGGCCTTTCCGAGCACTCGGCTAAAATTTTCCCCTAATTTTGAAACCTCGCCAAGACCCCATTTTTGGATTTGACTAAAAATTGGTAGAAGTGTTGTTTACAGGATTATCTCTTAACTGCGAAAATTTCAGTACAAAATATTAGAGGGGTTGGAAAATATTTATTGTGAAACATGGGTTGAAACGAAAAAAAAAGCAAAAAGTGGGGTCCTTTTAATATCCCAGTTACCTATGACCCCAGTAAAAATTTGCACTTAAATTTTGTCCACATATTTACTAAGATATGGCAAGTCTACCATGCAAAATTAGTTCATGGTTCTCAATGTTTTCTGATAGAAATTCCATGTCAAATAGAGGGAGATGAATTAAAATAAGAAACACCAGGAGTTCACTCAGCAGCCCAGGTTGACTCAACCTGTGGTGTCGAGTGGGTCTCCTGCAAAAGATAAGTATCTATAGATGATTTTTTTAGGTAGGAAAAAATGGCGTGGCGTTTGGTCTTATCGGTTAGTTCGTTGACATTAAAAGTTGCGATTTTTAAGTTGGTCTCCATTTTAGTTTACTTTAAAAGTTGGGGGGTTGAGTTTTGGGGTGTGAAACATTATTATGAAAACACTGTGGTGCGCTTTTTCCCCCCTGGATCGGGGGTACTATTAGATATTAGGGGTGCGTTATTCTGGCCCCCTAGCATGAGATCCTGATTTTACTCTTCTTTCTCTGTGCTGTCTTCTTCATCTTCTTGTTCGGTCTCTGCAGAACGTTATTAGTAACGAATATAAAAGAGTACCCAATAAGAGAAACTGACAAAGACTGACGAAGCATAGGAAAGTTACACGAGTTATAAAGGGAGGGAAAGAATGCAACAAGACGCGGGACGTATAATGATAATTACGGAGAGAGGCAAGGAAAAGAAAGGAGAAACGCACAGAAGCAAATACCATAGAAATCAGAGTTAACAATAGAAACATAAATCATTACACTTGCCAGCTTCTGGCTTGCTTGCTAAACACCAGCCAACAAAAACTGTGTGGATTTGTAATCAGACTCAGACAATCTACCTTGAAGGAGTGAGGTTGATTCATTAGGCAAAAAGACAATTAATGATTCTCATAATTCAACCAACGTTGCATCAAATTGTTGCCATCGAGTGAGGAAGAACTCTATTTCTTATGGACAAGAAAAGTCGTCGAACGAACTCTGAAAACTATTGTGTTTGGAACCAGCAAGAAGCCAGCGTTTGGAAGAATTGATTTAGTCGAACGATACGTTAAGACGACTCATAGCATCAGCAAAGCTAAAGAAACAACCGCTTGGAATCATGGATTTCACAATAACTGATGTGGCGAATCGGGGTGTTTAGTTAGGGGTAAGAAGGCTGCTGGCTCTGAAGACGAGTGCCGACGGCTGCCTAGACTCTTACAAGTTCTTAATCCGACTCCAAAGGAGCAGGCCGCTAGAATACCTGTCCTTAACTTCTTGTACTCTAGGCAAAGACACTTCACTCAGAAGATGTTGCCCGTCGAGTATATTAACAAATCTCAGAAACACATAATAAACAGAGCGGTGATTCAAGCCGCTATCAGTAAGACGTATATAATAGAATAGCTTGCGAAACGATCAAAGCGCACGATTCGGCGTTAGGTCACGCGTCAGTGGACAACGGTCACGTGTATAGTGACGTAGAATTAGCCAATATCAAGTAATATTGCATGATAAATGCTACACTGATTCTACCTAGTTTATCAGGTGAAAAGCTATTATACTTTTAAAAATATTTAAAAATAAATAAGTAAAATTACCGACCGAAAGGTCTGTAAACTGTTTTTATGTGACTTTTTGTTAAACCATTATGTATTGCATTTCGCAAATTATGTATAGTCTATATCTATGAAGTCAAGTCTAAGCTACGTCGATCGCACGATCTTTTGATAAATTTTAAAAGAGCCTAATTTTTGTGCTTGGATCTCAATAGTTTGAAATCAACGCGTTAAGCTTGTGAATCACGACTTAATTTTGTTGTGCACGAAATAATTTTGTGATAAATTTCCGAATTCTTTTAAACATTTGCTACGTTTTGGGGTTTTGTCTGTTTTTTCTCTGATCATACGCAGCCGCGTTTACACACGAGTTTAAAATACCTCGTATCAAGCATAATGATTTATCCACACGCGAAACATTAGCTTTCAACTCACAACTTTAGGAAAACCCCATTTCCTGCCTTTTGAAGAAAGCAATATTGAATAAGCAGCAACTTCAAAGCGTATTTTCTTGTGATGCGTCGTTATATTAAAACTTACATTGAACGAATTGTGCAAATTAAAAAAAAATGCAAATTTATAAGTAGATGTTGCTCAATGTTAAAATTCAATAGAATTTAATTCCGAACAAATCACTACCCCTCCTTTCTTTTATGTTTTTCACAGTTTCACGTTTTTCATCATGTGTGACGGAAGGACATGAACGAGACAAAGAGACAACAACAAAATGCCTGTCGTTCGTTGACTTATCGACAGAAGAAAACATCTTGTTCTTGAATGTGTTGCTAAAAGCTACAACTCGTGTGACTTATTGCCTTGTTCATGTTCATTTCGCTCAAATCGTATGAAGCACTTTTTAACAAAAGTCAATTGTGTTAAAAAAATAGCAACCTTTCGGGTATAATGCGAAAATCAGCCGCCGTGTTATATTCACGACGGCAATTCCTTTTGTGCTGGAGTGTCTGTAGCGTCATAAGTAATAATTAATGTATAATTACATACTATGGAATTTATCGTAGGCTATTGCGTATTTTGAAATGTGTTGCTGTTGCTCGCTTTTTGGTGCTGATAGAAATTGCAAAAACACCGGTTTGAGCCGTTAGACCGTTTACCAGAAAAACTTCTAGCCGTAGGATATTAATCACACCCGCAAGCCCACCCATTTTATTCTCATACTGTAAATATTTTTGCCAGTTGATAGCCTACACAGACAGGTTGTGTGGCTTGCCGGCTTTTGCTGGCTTGCTAAACACCAGCCAACAAAATCGCTGTGGATTTCTAATCAGACTCAGACAATCTACCTTGAAGGAGTGAGGTTGATTCATTAGGCAAAAAGACATAAAAGAGGCTCATAATCGACCCGCTTGCTTCATATGCAACCCAATTTACTTCAAGTGATGGTGATATACAGGCACTGAAAAAATCATTAAAATAAATTAAATATGCGGTGAAGTAATGCACAGTTACAAATTCACTGGACATCACAAACCTAACACTAAAATGAATGTATATTTTTTCATGAAGTTGAATAAAAAACATTCCGGTCGTGTTGAAAAGACCATTTACCTAAAATAATAATGCAAACAAACTTATATTTTTGAGAGGTTTAAATCGACCTATCTCTAAAAGCTTTTCAAATATTTTTGCTTACTAATTCTAAGTCATTTAAATGCATACGTCTCTAGGTGCGCCCCCAAGTGAAAAGGTTAAGAAACACTGTCATAGGGTGGGTAGACTTATGGTAAACGGCAATAAAAATATATAAATTTTAAAACAATTATTTCGCCGAAATGACAATGCTCTGTAGCAGCGCTGCAGCGGTTCTCTACCACTACCAGTTGGCCATAAGAACATTTCAGGTGGGCCACAGACCAATTAAAAAAGCTGGATTTAGTTTCATTTGTGTCACTATATTTAATTTTACAGAAATAATGGCTTGGGGAGGAATTAAAAAGGAATGTAAATTTATTGTTCAGTCAAAGTGTCTAACTTATGCACGGTTGAATAAATAATCTGTTTTGAAATATGTTCTGCTATGTTTTGTTCTAAACCTATTTTACAGTTTTTTCTTTGATTAAAATTTATCGGGCCACAGAATTTTTTTAAACGTAAATGATGGGGCCACGAAAGAAAAAAGGTTGAGAACCACTGGTCTGCAGTGACAGGCATCAGGGGGCGCTCTTTCACTATTGTACGTAAAAATTAATAAAATTTTTT
This sequence comes from Ascidiella aspersa, assembly GCF_963924565.1. Taxonomy (NCBI): domain Eukaryota; kingdom Metazoa; phylum Chordata; class Ascidiacea; order Phlebobranchia; family Ascidiidae; genus Ascidiella; species Ascidiella aspersa. Next base: position 14,145,086 of record NC_139454.1, on the reverse strand, counting down.
TTTTTCAAATGCCGCATACCACAACACATATTGTTTGGGTTAGGGTGCGGGTTAGCGTTTGGTTGAGGGTGGGTCAAGTTATTATTGATAATAAACATAATATTACTTGACCCACCCTCACCCAAACGCTAACCCGCACCCTAACCCAAACAATATGCGTTGTGGTATGCGGTATTATTATTTTTTTTTTTGCATAACCTTTCACGTACAATAGTGAAAGAGCGCCCTATATAGTCCCACAACTTTCGATTTAAGATATGTAGGCACTATAGTTTTCCTGACTTTTAAAATAATACCTCGGGTTTTCAGGTCGCAGTGTTTCTCAACCCATGGGTCGCCAACCCGTTTGATTTGCTTGGTTCTATAAGCAAGATATTTTGGGGCGTTTTTTCTTGTTTGAATACATAGAAAGTAACTTATATTATTTGGGTGAAGGTGCGGCTTTGTGTTTTGGTGGGTCAAGCATTTTTATTAATAATAAATATATTAATGCTTGACCCACCCAAACTCGAACCCGCACCTTAACCCAAATAATATGATATGCATTGCGATATGAGGTATTTGTAGATTTTTATTTTTTTGCGTTACTTTCTACTAGGGTTTTGCATTTGACCAGTCAAATAAAATCCGATCAATTGACCCGTCAAATACTCGTCAAATAGGTCAAATATTGGTCAAATACTATACATACTATCATAATGCAATTAAAGTTAAAAATAAACTTTAACTTTAAATAAATTTATGAACGTTTTGGCTCAAGTACTATGGTTTGTAAAACAATTATCTTTTGACTATCTATAAGAATATTTGCAAAACCATGCCCATCTTGCAAACAATACTGTATAGAAGTATTTCATATTGTAGTAATTTTTGCTATTACTACAACCACCAAGCAAAGAGATTATAACCATGAGGACAAACTGTGACGTAGCCCATTGTTCTACTTTCGACAGCGTTCCGCTCTAGTGCATAATAGTAAAACGTAAACAACTGGGCTTGACTTGCATGTTGGTTAAGTAAAATTTTGGAGCAACCAGCTTATATATATTAAGGTTCGACATTTCTGACAGGTTAAAAGTTATGTTTGAATTAGGTGTCAAACTTTCATTGTCGAGTTTCGTGTAAACGCACTTAAAAAAGGGCATACAATATCAGCTGACCATAAGTACTACCGGTATATAATATGGTAACACACTCGTTGGCGCGCCAACGTCGTCCAGTTAATGACTGCGGAAGCGTACAACGCGTTGCTATAGAGTAGACCAGTGGTTCCAAACCGGGGTGCCGGAGAGGAATTTACATTTTTTTATTATTACTAGTAAGCCTTTTGGTACAACTTTTTGTGTTCGCTTATATAGTACAATAAGTACAATAAACAAAATATTACAATATTGTTTAAAGTTATTTTTATTGCCCCAGTTTCGTTTATTTTAGCATTACAGTAAAACACTTAAAGCAAATTAGAGTAGGGATCTTGTAATATATTCAATTATTCTTTAGTTTTGGTGTTAAGAAATATTAACATTGCACAGTTTGGTACCAGTTTAGTGGATAGGGTTTGGTGAACACAAATTTAGTGAGTAATATTGTTCATTTAAAAAAGGAAAGCACCAGATTACGCAGCTTTCTAATCTGTTGAAATTAAATGTAATAATAATCTTTATTCTTTTACAACCAGTTATCCAATCAAGTTTAAACTGAATAAAGATATATATATATTTAAGCTGTTTACAAGATGTCACCTACTTCTATACATGGGCTTTGATATATTCAACTACAACCTCCAGCAAGTAAGCTCCAAACTTTTGCTATAAGGGAGAAAAGATGAGAAGCACTCGAGGTAAAAAATACTTTTCGCAAACTTACATTGAAAATGACAAAAAATATCTGTGTCGTATAACTCATTCATAATACATGGTTTGAAAATATTCCACCACATGCTATTCCACCTTTACAATTTTCAGTTGGTGGTCATATTAGTTTACTGCGCATTTCAGACTAGAGACTCGTGTAGTTTTACATGGTCTTACTCGAGTCCCGAGTCCGACTCCAGCAAAACAAACCGACTCCTCGAGGCCGACTCAGCAGTCCTGATTTCAAACCTGTACAATATGCTACCTAGTTCTGTGTGGATATTTCTATTTACTCTAAATTAAGCCACTATACTTTTAGAGTCTATCATTTATTTGCTGAAATTTATTCAGAATAAGTAATAACTTAACAACTCTTTTGACGACAAAGTAAAAATTTATAAATATTTTATTCATATAAAACAAAACGTTTACTTTGTAATACACACTTTGAAATTTAAATATACTAAATCAGTGCAAAGAGATAATTTAATAAAATTATAAAAAAACATTTGCAATATATTGGTCGATAAATTGTGTTCATACAGACGCTGTTGACCAGGTACTAGACAAAACGAAAACAATACTGAAGTGGCCTCTGGAATCTGGTGTCAATAAAGAACTTTATTTATTCTTTAAATTGATTGATTCTTACCATGTTTAACCAAATAAATTTTAAATAAACATTATTTTGTTTTGCTTGCCTGAGTTTGCATATAAGGTGTACCAATAAGTAGGAAAATAATGACTCTTTCAACAAAAATTGATTACTTAAGGCAGGGTGGTCCAAAACCCAGGCCCGACATCGTTGTTTTTGGCTCGCAAAGCACTGTTGAATTATTGTAATGCGTACAGGGTTTATTTTAAAGAAATATAAGTGACCAACAATCAGCGAGCATCCTGCAATGGTTTGGTTAGGGTTACATTTTTCCGATTACACCATTAAATAAACCAGTTTACTATCACTTGGCAAAAAAATTATTATCGCTCGATTTTATTTGTGCACAATTTGGTGACAGCAGAAAGTTTGTGCAGTTTATATATCTTTCGACAGTTACAAACGAAAATCGTTTATCTGCTCCTGGCACGCATGTATAGTCTGCTTTGTGGCCCGTAAAGAATATGTAAGAAATACTGTGCAACCTTGGACAACCCTGGCTTAAAAAATCAAAATCACTGAAAAGCCCAAACAATTACCAGTAGGAATTTGTGTAAAGCAGTGTCATATGTTATCTACAAGAGAATAAAGTTTCACATTAATTAATAGGCTTCTTACAGAACAACAAATGGTCAAAGGGGGGAAAATTTGAAGGAATTTATTGTGTTTTACTCTTTAAATAATCTGCTCATTCTGTGACCAGAACTTTTTAAGTAGAGGTTCACAATCAGTTTTCCAACCTGAATAATAGAAAAACAGTGTAACATACACAAACAAAACATCGGTAAAATTACTCGGAAGTTTTGTATAACTAGACCAGGGCTTTCCAAACTGGGGGTTGCTCATGGAGTTAAATTTTACACAAAGTGCTACATTCATAAAATTGTTATTTTTTCTGTTTGGTATGTTAATGGCAAATTATGAAACGCACATTACTTCAATAAATGCATGCCAAAGCAGACAGTCATCGAGAAATGTTAGTTTTTAAACTGTTAAACCTAGTGGGTCAAAAAGTTTAATATAATAAATGAGGTCACAGCCTGAAAACTTTGGGTAGCCCTAAACTAGATAAACTTTACCCATGGACAGTTAGCAGTTTAAAGTTTTGTTTATAAGTAAAATAAATACTCTATTCTATAATGGTTTGCCTTAAGCCCGATTCCCACTGGCGTCGTAAGCTCGTCGTTAGGCCTTCTGAACCGACAACGACGGCTAATGCCCACTGCGTCAGAGCATACGCAGAGCGGCTGTTTTTAGCGATGCTTACGACGCGTTAAGACGAGCTAACGACGCTGGGCCTACGTAAGGACGTCGGGAGTAAAGTAGGCTAGTCAAATCATGGTCTGACTTGTATTTAGTTTTAACCAAGCATAATAATAGCACAGGACAAACAAACAGGGTAAAAGTAATTTACAACTTGTATTGTCAACAACTGATTAATAGTCATACATTTATAAAAAAGTGAACACACCTTTAGTTTGCATCATTTTACATAAAAAATGTCTTTATCCTATCAATGGCAAATGCAATTATTGCGTGAAAAAGTTGTGTTGGTTCAACTAGAAGCAGCTTGTTCGTATAGTCTCTTGAAAACAAACGAAGCAAGGTATGTTGAGTAAATAAAGTTTATCGTTTTTCACAAAAAAACAGTTTTTTTGTAAGCAGAGAATTCTGGGCCGATGAGATTAACATGGAAAGAGATAGTCAATCAGAATTTCTTCTTGTGGACAAACTACTTGCAAAAAAAAAATCCAGAAAAATTTAGGCAATATATGCGAATGAACCCTGATCAATTTAATTATATTTTGGAATTACTATCGCCACATATAGCAAAAATTACAACAAACTTTCGAAAACCAATAACTCCCAAACAGAGGCTTGTATTGACTATCAGGTATGACATCAATATATTAAGTATAACATAAAACAATTAAAAACTAAAGAATATAAATTCATCAGGTATCTGGCAACGGGATCTTCCCAAAAGCAGTTGTCATACTCTTTTAGAGTAGGTCATTCAACTATTGGGAAAATCCTTAGAGAAACCCTTTCAGCAATTTGGAATGTCCATGGCAGACAAGTTTTAAAACCACCAAACCAGGAAGAGTGGATCAAAATTGCTTCTGAATTTGAAACTCTTTGGAACTTTCCAAATTGTATTGGTGTAATTGATGGAAAGCATATTCAAATAAAATGTCCACCACATAGTGGATCAGAGTATTTTAATTATAAGGGGTATTTTTCAATTGTCTTGTAGGCTGTGTGGGATGCACACTACAGATTTATTTTGGTTGACATTGGGGACTCTGGTCTTCATAGCGATGGAGGTATTCTTTTCAATTCTGAAATAGGACGAAGACTTGAGAGCAATCTCCTGGGTATTCCAGCTCCATCCAAATTAAAGCAATCGAGTATAACAGTTCCATACATGCTAGTTGGTGATGATGCCTTTCCGTTAAAAAAGCATCTGATGAAGCCATATCCTGGAAGATTTCTAACAAAGGAAAAAAAATATTCAATTATAGACTAAGTAGGGCCCGCAGAGTAGTGGAAAATGCGTTTGGTATTTTAGCTGTAAGATGGCAGATTTTTACAATTTAATAAATTGTAAACCTGAGCTTGCAGAAATGGCAGTCCAAGCAAGTATTGCACTTCATAATTATTTGCAGTCACCATCCAGTAATTTTGGTGACATCCCAGATGAGTCTGGAGAGTGCATTCCTGGTTCCTGGAGAAGTTCGATTCCCACCTCAGTCAACCTTAGCAGGGTCACAAATATCGGATCGAACTTCTATGCTAGAGAAGCAAGATTTATTAGGGACGAACTGTGTCAGCACTTTAACCCAGTTGGTGCTGTGCCATGGCAGTGGACCATAGGAGACCATAATTAGACATTACACTTATAAAGGCAATGTTATAAATGAATAACCACTGAGACAGTGTACTTTTTTCAGTCTTTAACATTATTGCAGTTTCAGAAAGTGTAATAATCTTCAAGTGGATCTGGTGTGCAGGCTCCGGAAGCCTGGCCATACTTTTCACAGCTGTCTTTCTTGTAAAGTTATATAAAACACAGAAGGTGTGACTTGTTTGTACTCCCAGAAAAACTTCAAGGAAGAGTTATTAGAATGCCTTTAAAATCAGTGTTAATAGCATGTTTCAAATACTATACAGATTTGTTGGAAATTCATGCATTGATATTCATACAGAATTTGTTCCTTAAAAAATTTTTTTTTTTGTTCCTTAAAAAATTTTTTTTTTTATTGTTTTCATTTGACAAACAACAAATATTTCTGCATCATTTTTCTAGCACAAAGGACAACTTTTTCTCCCAAGAAGTCACAGAAACTGAGGAAATGGTTACAGTTTCTGAAAATTTTGGTAAAAACACTACTTTATTGAACCTCTATCACTTTATGACAATAGTATGTAATATGTATATATTCAGATGATGTATAAACATTTTATTTCTCGAGTCTGAGGAGTGAGAATCTGTAGTAATTTTCGGACAAAGGAGTAGCATTAAACTGAAAAAAGGAGTTCTAAGTTACACAAATATTTAAAGCACAAATAGTAAATGTATGACTATTAATCAGAGTTATAATTGAAGGTTTCAGGCACAAGGTTTTAAATCAACTCCACAGCTCTGGTTGTAATGTAAATAGTTTTCTTCCTTTATATTTCAATGAATTTGCTTTTATATACTGTAAGTACAATACATATTGTAGTGCCTTTTCAAATGGAGAATTGGAGGGACAGTTAAACAACAGTGACACTCCAACATGCAGTGAGACAGTTTATGATGCAAACGGCAGCAAGAAGAGGAAGACAGTAAAAGAAAGTGATCAAAGAGAATTTCAGGTAAATACATTGTTACTAATTACCATGTAGTCTTTTTTGCAGTTTAGTATGTAAAGAAAATGTTAGGTGTTTGGTCTATTGCAATATTACCATGCTAATATTTTTTTGCAGAGAAAAATGCTCAATGTTTTAGAAACGTCACACTCAAGGTTGGCAAGTTTAAGTGAGCCCAGGCAGAATGATAGGTTTGACAATTTTGGTGCTTTTATAGCATCAGAGTTGAGAGCCAAGTCCCCACAGCATGTAACTCTATACATGCAACACATGACACAAGTACTTTATGCTGATATATCTTCTGATTTTTGATACCATTTTGTATTTTCCTTGATGATTGCTTTCTGAAAAAAAAAAAAATCAAAATGGAAAATTAAACTGAGTCTTATTTTCTGAGGTATATGATTGCGTGAAGTAAGCCACGTGCACTGAGAAACCTTGCTTGAATAAGATATAACAGCTCTTTTATCTTAGTTAGACCTTGTTTTTTTGCATAATACACTTTTATGCTGATCCTACGATCATAGTATATTAAAATTAGGTATGGTGTTGTTTTAAAACATTTTTATAGATCAGCTTAACATACTATAGCACCGTTAAAAGTATTGAAATAAATCATTTTTTACTTGGTTAAAAGTCTTTGTCAAACTGTTTAGAGCATAATAATGAATGATTAATTTTGATTTAACCTAGTCAACATGATTAAATATGAGTTAATCATTAATGGAATTTGTTACAAAATTTATTTACATGTAGGGCTTGTAGGCGTACGATATATTAGAATAAGGTCGTTTCACAATCGTAGCAGTGGGCATCGACCGTACGTAACCAACATCGCTGTCGGATCAGTCGTGTTTTTCAAAATCGGAGGAAGCATGGGGATTCCCCGATCACAATAATCTTACCAGAGGTTTGTTGTATCTTTGAGGAATAGACTGACTATTTTTTTTTTTTTTCCAGTGTACTGTTGATATGTCTTTAAGCAATGTCCAACATAATCCCAGAATGGCTGAATCACAGTTACAGACGAATAATATGTGTTCTTATTATAGTTCAACTAGTAAATATGAGCAAGTTCTATAAAAATAAACCAAGAGGAGAAGTTTAACATTATAATAACATACTCCAATACTGAGCAATCAAATATAATATAATTTGCAAAATTATTAACTGAATTCAGTGACATCTGGTAACTACCCAGCAAACAATTTGACGTTGTTTAAACGTTATATTCACATAAAAAAAAAGTTGTAGTCACGTTATTCTGGTTCGTTGTTTTAACGTAAATGCGTAGACAGCCAGAAACGTTAAAATAACGTTGTGGTAAACGTAACTGTTAACGTTCCATCAACGTCCTAATAACTTTTTTATATACGTCCTCGTAACGTTACCTAATGCCAGTCGAAACGTTTTTATGACATTCAAAACAAACGTTGTTTTTACGTAAACGTGTAGACAGCCAGAAACGTTAAACTAACGTTGTGGTAAACGTCCTTAATAGCTTTATTTAACTATGTCGCCATTACGTTAAATTGTTGCGCAAGAAACGTTTTTAATAACTTCCAAACAAACGTATTTTTTCCGTAAATGTGTAAACAACATTTTTAAGTTACATGAGAAGGATTTTTGCCTGCATAAACAGTCATCAACACGTTATTATGGTGACAATGTAAATGTAAGTAAAAACATTGCCTATGCGAAAAAAACATAATAATTTACGTTCATTACTAAAAATGTCTGCAATATTACGCCATGGATAATATTCAATTAATCACAATACAGCGTAGTACTCAAGGTCTTTATTTATTAAAATTAGGAGCACACGATATGAAAAGTTGTACGCGGACAAACCAAAAAACATCAAATATATGGACGTTATTGCTCCTCACTCCTCAGAGTCAGAAGAAAGATATGGAAAAGTTCCACTTCCACTGCTGATAGAGGTGTTGCTGCTGTCACAAGTCTTGTTTTGTTTCTGTAACGATATGAATTAACAACAACAATAATTTTTAATTCTTAATTGACAAATTCAATATGGTTGCTTAACAGGGCTGCGGAGTCGGCTAAAACTAACCCGAGTCTGACTCCAGCTGTAAGTTGGATATTTAGCAATCCGCTCATAGCGGTGTCATATGATTCAAAACCAACAATACATGGTTGGAAAATATTCAACCATATGCTATTACAACTTTTAACAGATTAATCAGTTTCTGAAATTGGTACTGCGTAAGAACAGGTCGCACTCTAGCAAAACAAACCGACTTTGTCGAGGCCCGAGGCCGACTCCGCAGCACTGGTAGCTAAGATCATTTTTTGGACAAAACATAATAATACAATTAAATTGTACATTTTTGTACAATGTATAGATTTTGTCATTTTAAAACGTCAAAGTTTTTTTTCCCATCAACTTACCGAAAAATTTGATCCACCCGGTTTGTTGGGCGCATGCTTCAGAAAAGCTGACACTTCGTCTTCTACAGCTTTAATTGTAGTCTCATGAGCTTTTATAACTGTGCCTACAATATATACATCAAGATTTTGTCCCCTGGATAACAATTATACTCAACAATTATTAATATGGCAGGCAACTCTGATAAATAATACTACAACATGTTATTTTTTTTTTTTTTTAATTTGCGTTTCAAAACATTCTCTGTTTACCATCAGGGTGGTTAATGTTCACAGAAGTTTGAATATCACACAAAAGTAAATTAGCTGGTAGTATTTCTACTAACATTATCCGTAATACACCTTATGTACATACCCACAATAACTTTACACAATTTAGATTCCATGAATGGTTTCTTTCCTTTTCGGCCTTTATAGCTGAAGGTAGACCAAAGCTTGTAGGTACCAATGTGCTTCATAGCTCTACGTATTGTTTCACCCACGCCCTTTCCTCTGGTTGACCGCAAGTATTGCACCTGCATATAATGTTAGCATTCAAAAATACCTACATACGGTAAAATATGTAAGCAGTGTAGCATAGCCCCCAACCCCCTTAAGAAAATGATGTGACTTGTGGTTTTTAAGCCTCTTCCACATCTACAATTGGAAATTAAAAAAAGAATGCAGTTTGCTCGTCAGTATCGGTTATTTACAAAAAAAAATACACTGGCCCCTGAATAATCTAAATATTAATAGGCTTATTGCGAAATAATGCACAGATTTGATAAATTGCTATTAAAACAGGCATTGTTATTTATGCAAATACAAATTAAATATTATAATATCGATAAGTAGTTGGTTCATGCAGTCTGAAAAAATTTTGCAACCATGAATTTTTGTTTTAGATATTTTTTTTTTAATTTCTACAAGCTTTACGTCATACTGTACAAGATTTTTAACATTGAAAGCCAATACTATTTTTCCTTGGTTTATTATAATAACTTATTGCTTTTGGACACACTATACAGACAACAGCTAGGTGAAAATGGGTACACTACTGGATTAAACATGCTGTACATTGCATTGTCTTTATGGTGAAACAAGGATTTTAATGTAAACAAAATTTTTTTAGCAAAATAAACATTCTATGGTGAAAACAAAAAAACTTACCAAATATCTCCTAGTTGTCTTGTTTTTTAAATTTTCTTCCAATTCAGAAAATTCGATTTCATTGTCCAGTGGCACCATCTCAAAAAAATTGTTTTCCGCATCACTAGCGGAACTCTTAGTTTCCAGTAGTTTTAAAATTTTGTTTTGGTTGCCCAAAATCTTTCCTATTTGAACTAAAAACAATGAAAATATTTTTTTATCTTGGCAGAATTATTGTTTAAACAACTTGTTGCAAAAACAACAATAGTAAGAGCAAACATGAAAGGATTTAAAAGCAAAGTAAAAATATTTTTATATGCTGAAGCGATTTACAAAATCCTATAAAAGTTCTGTTCTATAATAACACATATAACCTAATTGTTTTAAAAAACAACCTGTCATTGTAGATTCGATGAATTCTTGACTGCTTGTAGTACCTAAAAAAACAAATATTTACAAAAATATCTTACAATTTTATTGATATTCATTAACAGGGCTGCAGAGTCGGACTCAGGACTCAAGGAGTCACCTTGTTTTGCTGGAGATGGACTAGGGACTCCAGTAAGACCACGTAAAACTACCCGGGTCCCGAGTCCGACATGCACAAACGCAGTACCAAATTTTAAAACTCAAATGGCGCCAACTGGAAATTGTAAAGGTGTAAAAGGCTCAAGTGCACTATTTGGCTCCTTCAATAACAACAAGGTCTACATTTATAGTGCAACTAACTTAATTCACACTACTTAAAGAACTTATACACAAATTACACTTTTTTTTTTATTTTAACACATTTGATTTAACATATATATTTAAATCTGAAGAAATAAGGAAACTTCATTGCAAAGTAATATTTAAAGTAATGTTTAAGGTACTTTTACACAAGGCTTACATCAGTGATTCTCAACCTGTTTTGGCTTGCATCACCCCTACTAGTATTTTTAGCTTGGATTACTGTAACATCACAATAAACAAGATTGAAAAACCTTGTTGATTTGTTGCACTCTAATCGTATAAAAAATTGTAACCAGAAACTTAATAAAGCAAAAATGGGAATCCAAAGTAATTTGAAATGTCTCATGGCACCCTTGAGTGTTAGAAATTGCATCCCGGCTGAGAACCACTGGATACATCTTAGGGAATTTGAATGTATATTTTGAAGCTGTGGTTACCAACCTGGGTGTCGCAAGTGTTTTTTGGGGGGTCGCCATGCAGTATTTGATAAAAAAAAAATTAATAAGAAATAAGCAATATGAACTAAAAGTTTCGCATTGTAGAAGAAAAAGCAACCATTACACTTTTCAATTAACAAATTAAGCATAGCTTCAGTCAAACAATGTGTAATAAAAATGAATGGACGCTCAAACTGTAACTTTAACTCATTGTGCAATGTGCACACTTAAATCTGGACATTTTAGCCAAATTTTGATACAATCTGTCTAGATTTTTTTACAATGTGAATTTTGCCATTTTTAAAATGTGTTTTTTTATTGACTCTGGTTTATGTATTATACACTATAATTGGGGGTCGGGCAAGTTAACGAAGACTTAAAAGGGGCCACAAGAAGAAAAGGGTTGGAGAACCACTGTTTTAAAGGTTACACTGTTTGGCACATTTATTTAATATAAATACAAATAAATACCTTCATCAAATGATATATCTCCAAGGACTTTTTCAGTATGAACATCGTTCAATGAAGACCCTTTATCTCAAAAACAAAACATCACATAAAAAATACATATTAGTTGTTTACTTATTTTAAAGATAAAATGGTATTCAAAATATTGGTTAAAATGTATATACGTTAATTTGATGAAAAGTACCCCATTGCTATAATATTATTTGTTAATAAACATCTCCTCCAGTCTGTCAAACAACCTAAACTCAACTTTTGATAATCTCCTAGTAAACAAACATTAGCATCATACCTTCCTCATCTAAATATCTTCTTGGGCGCTTCTTTGGCCTTATACCTTCATGCAACTCACAACCCTCAATATTTGATGTTTCAAGAGCTTTGTTACACTTCACTAAAGCATCACTATAGCCATCTGAAAGGCATTGTTTATCAGCTTTCCAAAATAAATAACTAGCTGTCTGTTTGGTAATGCAATCTCACCTGAATAACCAAATACTCTCACATTATATATACTCCAATTGTCTTTGTCTGGTAATTGATTTTTTTTTGCTTTTTGTTTTGGATGATTATGTGGCCAATAACATTTCTTTTTCTTCTGTAAAATATAAAATATATATACACTGTGCAAATAACTCTATACAAAATTATTAAAAAACCTAATGTACCCAACCATTAACAATAAATATACATTGAATTAGGTGTGTATACAGAAATCTAATAAAGAGGGTCTCGGATTTTCAACTAAGCAAGTTCCCCATTTTCCGTCTGATGCTAATGATTGCTTTGAAAAGCCATACAACGCTGTGGGACAGTGGGCATTAATTATTTCAAATAATTGCTCTGCAAGAAGTGGTACGCCTGGCAGTGAGCGTCCAAGTGAAACAAGATCGAAAAAATGTACAAAATACACCTTCTTCATAGCAAATTTTTTTGGAGTACAAATGAACTATTGTATTTGCTGAAGTGTCGAATAAACAATTGCCGATCAGCCAACCTGAACGAATAGAGAAAGGTGACAGAGAAAAAAGTCCAGTGTTTATGGTAGGCCCAGGAGGAAACAAGAGACGAAAGTCAACGTTTATCGATTTTGGCTTTGCATTAGCTTCATATGACTGAATTACATTAAAAAAATATTGTGCCTATACACCCCCTGGTTACGCCACTGCATTTAATCAAGTTTTACAAAGTGAGACTTTTCTGGGAATGCAAAAGTGTGACAAAGAGATAAATATTATTTAGATGTTAACTGTGATAGGTATTAAAAGCAATTAAGAATTTCATCCAACAAAAAATATATTTACATCATCCGTTGTAAAAATCCATGAATTGCACACAACTTCTACCGTTTCTTCATCCAGAAATTCAACAATTGCAAAGGACATCTAAGTACAGTACAAGATAACTATTTATGGGAAAAAATAAAAATTTGAATAGTACATTTTCATCTTATAAATGCAAGAAAGCTTTAATAAGAAGTTGAAAATATTCCAAAAGAATACAGAAAAAACTGGCAAACTACTATACCAAAGCTGTTTCACATGGCAACCATGTGATCCATTTAATTCAGAAAAGCTTCTTTTCAATATATAAATGTAACTGTTTATTTACAAACTAATGTGTACCTTACCTTGTATCCACTTTTGTTACTATGTAAAATATAAATGTATTACCTTTTAACAAAAATAAATCCTAAAAAAAGAGTCATTCTGTTAGTGATTTTACCAAAAAGTGTCCCAAATGAATGATAAAACAATACATTATTTAAATCAGGGGTCGGCAACCTACGGCCCGCCAATGAAATCCATCCGGCCCGCCGTCTCTTAGACAAATCAGACACGAGTCTATTTCACATACTTTTTGATTAATTTAACTACATAATTGCAAAATTCATTATGCGTTTGGTTTTCTAACATTTTTTTATTTTCGGCAATGTAATACTTGTAAAAATTTAAAAGAAATATCTGTATACCAAAAAAAAATCGGACTTGCTATGATAGTCGTACTTTTTTGTTGCCACGCATCCATGTCAATAAAAGTTTTTTCATGACACCTAAGCAAGTTTGATGCATGTAATCCAGAGGAAACTGTTGAATCATGTTCATTGGCAACCTTTCATTGGCAAGGTGAAATCCCTATGTGGTGCTCTTTGTTAATCTGGTCCCGGAAAGATTGATCACTTCTCATTTTAAATTTTACACATTCTTGGTATAGGTGATTCTTCCTAACCATAGACCCTTTTGTGTACAAAAATCACAACCATAATACCCATTAAATGATTTTGTTGATTTTACCATTGATCGGGCAGGGGCATCACATATAATGCTTTGAAGCTTGATATAAATTTTCTGACTTTTCCACATAAGAGATATAAATTTTCTGACTTTTCCACATAAGTTTATTTTGAAACAATGCTTTTATATCTTCTACAGTGTCTTTAAGAAAATCTAGATTAGCAGGTTTTGAACATCCATAAAATAGAGCAATAGGAAACACACATGATGGCTGTAAATTATTAATACTGCATAGAATAGGCCACAAACATTTATTTGAACTTTTAAAAAGTGGCAACCCATCAATATTCAACCATATATGTAGGATGTCTATAAAGCGCTCAAAAAATTTGGAAAATTCAGAAAAATGATTAAATAGCTGAGTTTGCAAGGAAAAGTAAAAATACTCCATTGAGGACCTTTGTTCCAAATTAACAGTTTTTGGAGTTACTAGTAGTGTATGACAACTGGATGGCAAGTAAGAAATAACGGCGCTCTTTCACTATTGTACGTGAAAAGTTATGCAAAAAAAAAATAATAATACCGCATACCACAACGCATATTGTTTGGGTTAGCGTTTGGGTAAGGGTGGGTCAAGTAATATTTTGTTTATTATTAATAATAAGTTGACCCACCCTCAACCAAACGCTAACCCGCACCCTAACCAAAACAATATGCGTTGTGGTAAGCGGCATATGAAGAAAAAAAATTTTTTATTAATTTTTACGTACAACAGTGAAAGAGCGCCGAAATAACAACTTCTGGTTCACTGTCACTACTAGAAATAAATTTACGATAGTACTCTTTTTCTAACTTTTTGCGGTTCTTTTCTCTTCGTAATTTGATCCAACGACGCTTATATATCTTTCTATAATTATCCATGTAACTCGAAATTTATGTTTAAAATCCCCTGCATAGCAAAAACATCAGCGTACACCAAATAGTAATATTCAATATTGGCGCTGGTCTCTAGAATCCTATACCACAGCGTTTAAACAATTATTAAATCCTTGCACAATTTCAGTTAGGGTGTGGTTGGGTCAAGTAAAACTACATTTATTATTAAATAAAATACCTGACCCACCCACACGTAAATAATGTGCGTTATTGTAGGATTCTAGACCAGCGCCAAGACGAGTCTGCACATTTCTTGGTTATACAGTTTACTTTTATAGCATTTAACGATATTAGTTCGAAATTTAATTAAAGCCCTAAAACGCACGCACAACGCTGCAGTTGCACGCAAAAAAGCACGTTTTCTGAGCCTTCATTATCGCAAACTAAACTCGCATAAACTGGGAACGCCGATGCTAACATAAGGGGTCATACGAAACACAAATGTTCTTTCCGATTGTTTTAATGTTCGACAAGTATGATAGATCTTGAACGTCACAATATGGGTTAGGTTTGATGTAAAAACAAATTTTATGCGGTACTTTTTTATGTCCTTAAACAATGTAGAATTTTAAACTTATTCCAGCTTCTGTAGATGTTGTGTTTTATCGTTAATATTAACGTAACTCTATGTGCAATGTATAGTTTTGGAAATGGGATTTTAAGGTCTGGTTTAAAAAACTTGTTCGAAGAAAAAAACAAATCTGTTTTTTTAACTATTAGATAACTTTTTTACATTGTTTCATCAAACGTTTTTAAACGTTTTATATAATACGTTAGAATTTTACATTTGTATAACATTTACTCTATCCATTTTAAGCCTTAATTAAAAGACAATTTTCTTACAACGTTTCAGTCAAACGTTTAAAAAATGTTGTTTGTTAACATCAATATATGGTTTCGGTTTCACGCAACAAAAACGTTCTTTCAAAACGTTATATATTTTCAAGAAACAACAACCCACATTTTTTGACTGAAAACGTCCTGCGAGCGTCGGCATGTTACGCTTATTACGACAACGTCTATTTTACGACTTTTGTAACGGTATTTAAACGTCATATATAATACGTTAGATTTTTACCCTGATATAACATTTACTCTATTATTTTCAAGCCTTAACTAGTGGACAACTTTCTTACAACGTTTCAGTCAAACGTTTAAAAAACGTTGTTTGTTAACATCAAAATATGTGCTGGGTTTCACGCAACAAAAACGTTTTTTTTTCAAGTTATATTTTTTTGTCTAAAAAACGTCTTGAAAACGTATGAATGTTAAGGTTATCATGAAAACGTTTATTGTACGACTTTTATAACATTATTTTGACGTTATATTTAATACGTTAAAATTTGACCTATTTAAAACATTTACTTCATTATTTTTCTAGCAATAACCAACAGACAACCTTATTACAACGTTTCGAATGTCGTAACAACGTTACGTGTTTGCTGGGTACTGATTCCAAATGTAACTACCTTACAAATGGTAATTGCTTGCTTCACTCGCACAAACAGCACACCACCAATAATATTTGCTAGTTAAATATTTCATGCAGCAAACCAAGGTGCAATAAATTTTCGTTTAAACGATGTTTTCAAAGAATTTGGTATTAATTTTTAGTTTATGGTATCAATTTGAATGTGTTTTAATTTGTAACACTGGAACACGTATGTAGAAGACTATTTAGAGCAGCAGTACGGCATAAATTTAATTTGCGCACTGAACACTGGCATACTAAAGAAAAATTACTGTATGGAAAGTATTCTTTAGGATAAGTATATATTGCGTAAAGAACATTTCCTAAATGAGCAATGGCTGTTACCATTTACCAAGTACAGCAAATTTGTTTATTTAAATTAAATTGGTATACAACCAAATATTATTCCAACTTACTTTATGTAAGAAAAGCTGGCAAATTACTAATTTTTAAGCTTAATTACCACCAAGGGACAGACAAAATTTGCACTTCAAAATTTTTTTCGCAAGCTGCATAGTACCACTGCGCCCCACCGCTAAATTTGGGATCTTAAACAGTAATATAGAAATAGATACATTTGTATTCCAATAGTAATTTAAGGCAGTGGTTCGCAAACTTTTTTTGCGACGCCCTCGAAAAAGAATTTTAATTTGCGGCACACTCATCAAATTTGGAATTCTACAATTTTTACTAAAATTTGTACACTAAAGCCAAATCATTTATGGGTTTGGTTTACCAAAAGTTGCTTTTTCTGTAATAGGCTCTGTACAGTGTACAATGCAAAATACCTATATCATTTACATTAAGGAGTTAATTAACACCGCCATATAGTTAAGTTTAATGAGTTCGGCACCTTGAGATTTAGAACAAACGAAGTGGTATTAATTTAATTTATAAGGCAATTCCTCACATAAATCTTAACGCCTAGAAGTGGTAACTAAGGCGCTCCATCGATTTGGTACGTAGAAAGTAACGCAAAAAAGGTCAACAAATACCGCATACCGCAACGCACATTATTTGGGTTACGGTGCGGGTTTGAGTTTGGGTTGGTAAAACATTATTATTAATAATAAAACAATGATGTGCGTTGCGTTAAGCGGCATTTGTAGACCGTTTTTTGCGTTACTTTCTACGTACCAAATGGAAAGAGCCCCGAAATCAACGACATAGCTCAATCGCGTACATTTTAACAGTAATACACCTTTCAAAAATGTACAGTAGGGTCCTAAGAAAGTGTCACGCAACTTGTGATAACCTTGCCTGTCCTACCAAGTCAATTTTGTAAACAGAAAACGGTTTAAATTAGGACTAGGGGTCATTAAACAACAGATTACGCCAAAAGCGTACATTTTTATAACAGGCTTAAATCGAAAAGATGATGTTTTTCTTATTGTGAATCAGACCGTGACGGCTGTCGAAAGTAGAATGCATTGCTTAAAGGCAAAAGAAAAAAGGCAAAAGTGAGAGTTTGTCCTCATGGTTATAATCTCTTTGCACCAAGTTAACAAAATTTAACAAGTAAATGCATCAGTAAAAAAATATTTTCTCCTCACAACTTTTGCACTATCTGAATTTTCTAAATCATCACCAGGGTCCAGTAGAGACGAGGGATTTGGTTCTTCTAAATTCCTAACTAGCCTAAGATTGTGGTATATCCCAACTAGTGTTTCCTTTTATGACAAACGCGATTAATCATATAGTGCATTTTAGGGTTGGCAAACCTGTCAATTGACCGGTCAAATACGGCCAATTGACCACACTTTATTTAACTGGTCAAATACTTATATTGGATTCAAATAGTGTACATTTTTTTAGGGTTGTTTTGTGATTTCAGATTTCAATAATCTTGATTGTAACTTTTTTAGAGAACTCAAATATAAAATCATAGGGTTTACCTGATGCAAACACATGTTCTGTGGTAGTAACAAAGTGTTTGTAATAGCAAAGTAGATTTATTTTGTTAGAATAAATGCATTAGGGTTGGGCTATTGATTAGTCAAATAAAATTTGGTTAATTGACCAGTCAAATACTCGTCAAATAGGACAATATTTGGTCAAATGCCCAACCCTAGTGCATTTATTCTAAACAACATAAATCTACTTTGTCATTCCAAACACTTCGTTATTACCACAGAACATGTGTTTGCATCAGGTAAACCCCACCATTTTATATTTGAATTATTAAAAAAAGTTACAATCGATTCTATTAAATACTCAAATCTCAAAACAACCACCATTTTATATTTGAATTATTAAAAAAAGTTACAATCGATTCTATTAAAAACTCAAATCTCAAAACAACCCTTAACAAATTTACAACATTTGAATCAAATGCGAGTACCTGTTAAATAAAGTGCCGTCAATTGACCGCATTTGACCAGTCAATTGACAGACTTGCCAACCCTACTTTCTACATATCGAACCGCAAGAGCCCCAATATTTCACACATTTGGGAAAATCGCAAGCAATACAAAGAAAATGGCTCATACTTAAATTTAAAGTATTGGTCCCTCAAACAGTTAAGTGAAGTGGACCAAGTTAGCAAAGCCCCGCTTTATTACTTTTAGCAGACAGCAAAAAGGTTGAGAAACACTGCGCTTTAGGGTAATCTCATCAAATCAAAGTATTTTTCAATAAAAAACTTGACAAAAAATATTACATTTTCAGCCTAAAGGTATAGGATAACTGAGCTTTTCCTAAGATCAAAATTTTTTGATTTTGTTTGGTATGTTGTGAACGTGTTATGTTTGTCATTTTACCTTACCACATAAACTTGGACCTTAAAGGTTATTTATTATCACACAAATTACCTTATAGTAATTATTAAAGCCTTTTATTTTGGAGCATAATGGTTGGAGGTTGTAGTCAGACGTAATAAGAATATCAAAGCCCATACAGAAGTAGGTATCATTTTGAACGTTTCGAATAACTCTTTATTCATTTTTCAACATCTGATGTTGAAAATGAATAAAGAGTTATTCGAAACGTTCAAAATGATACCTACTTCTGTATGGGCTTTGATATTCTTATTAAAGCCTTTTATGTGTTTTGACTTTATTTAATTAGCGTTTGGCTTTTTCGGCTTTTTTCATCCAAGGTTTGAAATGTACCAAATGTTACCGAATGGAAAACAATAAGTGATGAAACATACTGTAAGAAGCGATTAAACTGTAACCCGTGAAAAGGTGAAAATTGCTTGAGTCATCTTTAACACGTTCACTGCTATGCGATCAACCAGTGGGTCTTGCAGAAAATTTGGCTACTGTGTTGTGACCCACCGGTGGGTCATACGATAAAAGTTACTGCTTTTTCCACGTTCACGGCGATGCGATGTTAATTGCGCCTCAAACGGGTTTGAGGGTTTATAATCTGGTACTCATAAAGTTAAACTTTAAAACCTAACATATTCGGCTTTCTTCTTTAAAATTTATTATTGGGTCATTCCATGTCTAATTTAAAGGGCCGGAACCCATGTTCTTAGATTTTCTTTATATTTTAAACAGTTAATAAGATTGCAACAAATTTGAGGGTTCTGTGATAAGCGGTTTCGAAGATTTTATTTTTTGAATATTTGACCACTATGTGAAAATAGGTCGTTTTTTAATTATTGAGTGCTTTTATCTCTCTGGAGGCTTTATTTTGCAGCAAAAGCCTGTAGTAAAATGCTATTCCCCCATTTGTTGGGGTGCTAGTTTCAAAAATGATGCTTAAAACACTATGTGATTATTTCTTCTATATGAAAATTGCATTTATAGTTTATGACTTCCGAAGACTTTTCGAAGCTTTCTGCAGTTTTTTTTCAATTTTTATGTTTGCAAAATAATCTTTAGACAACATAGTATTTTGACTTTCTAAAGTGGTTCTTATTTTTACAATTAGAAATTGGTAATTAGGTTTCAAATTTGAGCACTTTATAATACAATAAAAAGTGACCAAAAAATGTGTTAATACACTGACTTTTGCAACTTTACATACAACTATAGAAAAGACATACAATAACACATTGGCTGAAATATTTCTATTCAACATATTGTATAAAGTTCTAGAAAAACAAATACATACAAGAAATAAGACAAAGTATGAAACTTCGCAGACATTTTGTTAACTATGTTTGTTGATAGTGTGGAGGTTATACCACTGCCTGTTACCTGAGGTTTCAATTTACACAGTATGTTATAAAATTGATTATAGCAAATACCATCGTATCAAACCTAATAAAACCAGGGAGATGGAACAGATAGCCGCATAAATTTGACCAGACACATGGTTGCTATTTTAGATAATTTTCATCTAGATTTAAATGTTTTGATATAATTCTAGATGTAATATTCTAAAATTTACATGATAAATATTCGTTTTAGACTACTATTTTTTTTTGTTTTCGATGATTAGAATTGCCTTAATTTTGCATAAATATGACAACTGGGTACATTTTTTTATTAATTTTATCAATTTCAAATTTTCACTAACTGAAAATTTATTAACTAGGTATAAAAAAATTCAAATAAATGGTTTTGTTTCATGAAATAAAAAACATAATAATAAAGACAGCATTGTTCAACCGTGTCCTTTGGGCCCCAGGGGGAGCACGGAGAATTATTCAGGGGGCAACAGGCATGTTATATTTTAATTTTTAGCCAGTTAAACCATTTTGTTTTGGTTTGCGTTATGTCCAGAGACCTCTCTTATGATGTATTTAAAGTGTTTTTCGAATTCATGAGCAAAGGGAGCACAAAGTGTTAAGTGCTAATGGAAGGTAGCCAGGACACTTATAAGGTTGAGAACCACTGGTGGGCCATTCCGTGTCAATTCACACAGTCAAGAAATTCAACCTCTCCGGTTTCCCTTAAATTTTACACACCTTTTCACTATCCTATATAATGAACACCTGCAAAATTTGAGCGTAATTTGTCGACAAACGCCAGAGTTATAAAGCTTTTAGTTTGGGGGTCTGCCGAGGGGGCGCAATTTTTCTATTTTGGACCATGTTTGACGCCCTATTACTGTTAAACTAAATAAGGTAACAGCCCAATTTTTTTACAGGTGATAGTACTTCTACCAAATATTAAAAAAAACATAGTTTACATTGTCACTCTAAAAGGTCATAGACATCCAAAGTTGGCCTTTCCGAGCACTCGGCTAAAATTTTCCCCTAATTTTGAAACCTCGCCAAGACCCCATTTTTGGATTTGACTAAAAATTGGTAAAGTGTTGTTTACAGGATTATCTCTTAACTGCGAAAATTTCAGTACAAAATATTAAAGGGGTTGGAAAATATTTATTGTGAAACATGGGTTGAAACGAAAAAAAAAGCAAAAAGTGGGGTCCTTTTAATATCCCAGTTACCTATGACCCCAGTAAAAATTTGCACTTAAATTTTGTCCACATATTTACTAAGATATGGCAAGTCTACCATGCAAAATTAGTTCATGGTTCTCAATGTTTTCTGATAGAAATTCCATGTCAAATAGAGGGAGATGAATTAAAATAAGAAACACCAGGAGTCCACTCAGCAGCCCAGGTTGACTCAACCTGTGGTGTCGAGTGGGTCTCCTGCAAAAGATAAGTATCTATAGATGATTTTTTTAGGTAGGAAAAAATGGCGTGGCGTTTGGTCTTATCGGCCCCCTAGCATGAGATCCTGATTTTACTCTTTTTTTTCTGTGCTGTCTTCTTCATCTTCTTGTTCGGTCTCTGCAGAACGTTATTAGTAACGAATATAAAAGAGTACCCAATAAGAGAAACTGACAAAGACTGACGAAGCATAGGAAAGTTACACGAGTTATAAAGGGAGGGAAAGAATGCAACAAGACGCGGGACGTATAATGATAATTACGGAGAGAGGCAAGGAAAAGAAAGGAGAAACGCACAGAAGCAAATACCATAGAAATCAGAGTTAACAATAGAAACATAAATCATTACACTTGCCAGCTTCTGGCTTGCTTGCTAAACACCAGCCAACAAAAACTGTGTGGATTTGTAATCAGACTCAGACAATCTACCTTGAAGGAGTGAGGTTGATTCATTAGGCAAAAAGACAATTAATGATTCTCATAATTCAACCAACGTTGCATCAAATTGTTGCCATCGAGTGAGGAAGAACTCTATTTCTTATGGACAAGAAAAGTCGTCGAACGAACTCTGAAAACTATTGTGTTTGGAACCAGCAAGAAGCCAGCGTTTGGAAGAATTGATTTAGTCGAACGATACGTTAAGACGACTCATAGCATCAGCAAAGCTAAAGAAACAACCGCTTGGAATCATGGATTTCACAATAACTGATGTGGCGAATCGGGGTGTTTAGTTAGGGGTAAGAAGGCTGCTGGCTCTGAAGACGAGTGCCGACGGCTGCCTAGACTCTTACAAGTTCTTAATCCGACTCCAAAGGAGCAGGCCGCTAGAATACCTGTCCTTAACTTCTTGTACTCTAGGCAAAGACACTTCACTCAGTAGATGTTGCCCGTCGAGTATATTAACAAATCTCAGAAACACATGATAAACAGAGCGGTGATTCAAGCCGCTATCAGTAAGACGTATATAATAGAATAGCTTGCGAAACGATCAAAGCGCACGATTCGGCGTTAGGTCACGCGTCAGTGGACAACGGTCACGTGTATAGTGACGTAGAATTAGCCAATATCAAGTAATATTGCATGATAAATGCTACACTGATTCTACCTAGTTTATCAGGTGAAAAGCTATTATACTTTTAAAAATATTTAAAAATAAATAAGTAAAATTACCGACCGAAAGGTCTGTAAACTGTTTTTATGTGACTTTTTGTTAAACCATTATGTATTGCATTTCGCAAATTATGTATAGTCTATATCTATGAAGTCAAGTCTAAGCTACGTCGATCGCACGATCTTTTGATAAATTTTAAAAGAGCCTAATTTTTGTGCTTGGATCTCAATAGTTTGAAATCAACGCGTTAAGCTTGTGAATCACGACTTAATTTTGTTGTGCACGAAATAATTTTGTGATAAATTTCCGAATTCTTTTAAACATTTGGTACGTTTTGGGGTTTTGTCTGTTTTTTTCTCTGATCATACGCAGCCGCGTTTACACACGAGTTTAAAATACCTCGTATCAAGCATAATGATTTATCTACACGCGAAACATTAGCTTTCAACTCACAACTTTAGGAAAACCCCATTTCCTGCCTTTTGAAGAAAGCAATATTGAATAAGCAGCAACTTCAAAGCGTATTTTCTTGTGATGCGTCGTTATATTAAAACTTACATTGAACGAATTGTGCAAATTAAAAAAAAATGCAAATTTATAAGTAGATGTTGCTCAATGTTAAAATTCAATAGAATTTAATTCCGAACAAATCACTACCCCTCCTTTCTTTTATGTTTTTCACAGTTTCACGTTTTTCATCATGTGTGACGGAAGGACATGAACGAGACAAAGAGACAACAACAAAATGCCTGTCGTTCGTTGACTTATCGACAGAAGAAAACATCTTGTTCTTGAATGTGTTGCTAAAAGCTACAACTCGTGTGACTTATTGCCTTGTTCATGTTCATTTCGCTCAAATCGTATGAAGCACTTTTTAACAAAAGTCAATTGTGTTAAAAAAATAGCAACCTTTCGGGTATAATGCGAAAATCAGCCGCCGTGTTATATTCACGACGGCAATTCCTTTTGTGCTGGAGTGTCTGTAGCGTCATAAGTAATAATTAATGTATAATTACATACTATGGAATTTATCGTAGGCTATTGCGTATTTTGAAATGTGTTGCTGTTGCTCGCTTTTTGGTGCTGATAGAAATTGCAAAAACACCGGTTTGAGCCGTTAGACCGTTTACCAGAAAAACTTCTAGCCGTAGGATATTAATCACACCCGCAAGCCCACCCATTTTATTCTCATACTGTAAATATTTTTGCCAGTTGGTCGCCAGTTGATAGCCTACACAGACAGGTTGTGTGGCTTGCCGGCTTTTGCTGGCTTGCTAAACACCAGCCAACAAAATCGCTGTGGATTTCTAATCAGACTCAGACAATCTACCTTGAAGGAGTGAGGTTGATTCATTAGGCAAAAAGACATAAAAGAGGCTCATAATCGACCCGCTTGCTTCCTATGCAACCCAATTTACTTCAAGTGATGGTGATATACAGGCACTGAAAAAATCATTAAAATAAATTAAATATGCGGTGAAGTAATGCACAGTTACAAATTCACTGGACATCACAAACCTAACACTAAAATGAATGTATATTTTTTCATGAAGTTGAATAAAAAACATTCCGGTCGTGTTGAAAAGACCATTTACCTAAAATAATAATGCAAACAAACTTATATTTTTGAGAGGTTTAAATCGACCTATCTCTAAAAGCTTTTCAAATATTTTTGCTTACTAATTCTAAGTCATTTAAATGCATACGTCTCTAGGTGCGCCCCCAAGTGAAAAGGTTAAGAAACACTGTCATAGGGTGGGTAGACTTATGGTAAACGGCAATAAAAATATATAAATTTTAAAACAATTATTTCGCCGAAATGACAATGCTCTGTAGCAGCGCTGCAGCGGTTCTCTACCACTACCAGTGGGCCATAAGAACATTTCAGGTGGGCCACAGACCAATTAAAAAAGCTAGATTTAGTTTCATTTGTGTCACTATATTTAATTTTACAGAAATAATGGCTTGGGGAGGAATTAAAAAGGAATGTAAATTTATTGTTCAGTCAAAGTGTCTAACTTATGCACGGTTGAATAAATAATCTGTTTTGAAATATGTTCTGCTATGTTTTGTTCTAAACCTATTTTACAGTTTTTTCTTTGATTAAAATTTATCGGGCCACAGAATTTTTTTAAACGTAAATGATGGGGCCACGAAAGAAAAAAGGTTGAGAACCACTGGTCTGCAGTGACAGGCATCAGGGGGCGCTCTTTCACTATTGTACGTAAAAATTAATAAAAATTTTTTTTTTTCAAATGCCGCATACCACAACACATATTGTTTGGGTTAGCGTTTGGTTGAGGGTGGGTCAAGTTATTATTAATAATAAACATAATGTTACTTGACCCACCCTCACCCAAACGCTAACCCGCACCCTAACCCAAACAATATGCGTTGTGGTATGCGGTATTATTATTTTTTTTTTTTGCATAACCTTTCACGTACAATAGTGAAAGAACGCCCTATATAGTCCCACAACTTTCGATTTAAGATATGTAGGCACTATAGTTTTCCTGACTTTTAAAATAATACCTCGGGTTTTCAGGTCGCAGTGTGTCTCAACCCATGGGTCGCCAACCCGTTTGATTTGCTTGGTTCTATAAGCAAGATATTTTGGGGCGTTTTTTCTTGTTTGAATACATAGAAAGTAACTTATATTATTTGGGTGAAGGTGCGGCTTTGTGTTTTGGTGGGTCAAGCATTTTTATTAATAATAAATATATTAATGCTTGACCCACCCAAACTCGAACCCGCACCTTAACCCAAATAATATGATATGCATTGCGATATGAGGTATTTGTAGATTTTTATTTTTTTGCGTTACTTTCTACTAGGGTTGTGCATTTGACCAGTCAAATAAAATCCGATCAATTGACCCGTCAAATACTCGTCAAATAGGTCAAATATTGGTCAAATACTATACATACTATCATAATGCAATTAAAGTTAAAAATAAACTTTAACTTTAAATAAATTTATGAACGTTTTGGCTCAAGTACTATGGTTTGTAAAACAATTATTTTTTGACTATCTATAAGAATATTTGCAAAACCATGCCCATCTTGCAAACAATACTGTATAGAAGTATTTCATATTGTAGTAATTTTTGCTATTACTACAACCACCAAGCAAAGAGATTATAACCATGAGGACAAACTGTGACGTAGCCCATTGTTCTACTTTCGACAGCGTTCCGCTCTAGTGCATAATAGTAAAACGTAAACAACTGGGCTTGACTTGCATGTTGGTTAAGTAAAATTTTGGAGCAACCAGCTTATATGTATTAAGGTTCGACATTTCTGACAGGTTAAAAGTTATGTTTGAATTAGGTGTCAAACTTTCATTGTCGAGTTTCGTGTAAACGCACTTAAAAAAGGGCATACAATATCAGCTGACCATAAGTACTACCGGTATATAATATGGTAACACACTCGTTGGCGCGCCAACGTCGTCCAGTTAATGACTGCGGAAGCGTACAACGCGTTGCTGTAGAGTAGACCAGTGGTTCCAAACCGGGGTGCCGGAGAGGAATTTACATTTTTTTATTATTACTAGTAAGCCTTTTGGTACAACTTTTTGTGTTCGCTTATATAGTACAATAAGTACAATAAACAAAATATTACAATATTGTTTAAAGTTATTTTTATTGCCCCAGTTTCGTTTATTTTAGCATTACAGTAAAACACTTAAAGCAAATTAGAGTAGGGATCTTGTAATATATTCAATTATTCTTTAGTTTTGGTGTTAAGAAATATTAACATTACACAGTTTGGTACCAGTTTAGTGGATAGGGTTTGGTGAACACAAATTTAGTGAGTAATATTGTTCATTTAAAAAAGGAAATCACCAGATTACGCAGCTTTCTAATCTGTTGAAATTAAATGTAATAATAATCTTTATTCTTTTACAACCAGTTATCCAATCAAGTTTAAACTGAATAAAGATATATATATATTTAAGCTGTTTACAAGATGTCACCTACTTCTATCCATGGGCTTTGATATATTCAACTACAACCTCCAGCAAGTAAGCTCCAAACTTTTGCTATAAGGGAGAAAAGATGAGAAGCACTCGAGGTAAAAAATACTTTTCGCAAACTTACATTGAAAATGACAAAAAATATCTATTTCAAACAGTACTGCGGAGTCGGTTAAAAATAACCCTAGTCCGACTCCAGTTAAATGTGGCATTTTGTCGAGTCCCGAGTCCGGCCCTGACTAAACAGCCTGTATTCCGCCAATTTACGTAACCAAAATTACATGGATATTTAGCTACCACTTATAGGGGTGTCGTATAACTCATTCATAATACATGGTTTGAAAATATTCCACCACATGCTATTCCACCTTTACAATTTTCAGTTGGTGGTCATATTAGTTTACTGCGCATTTCAGACTAGAGACTCGTGTAGTTTTACATGGTCTTACTCGAGTCCCGAGTCCGACTCCAGCAAAACAAACCGACTCCTCGAGGCCGACTCAGCAGTCCTGATTTCAAACCTGTACAATATGCTACCTAGTTCTGTGTGGATATTTTTATTTACTCTAAATTAAGCCACTATACTTTTAGAGTCTATAATTTATTTGCTGAAATTTATTCAGAATAAGTAATAACTTATCAACTCTTTTGACGACAAAGTAAAAATTTATAAATATTTTATTCATATAAAACAAAACGTTTACTTTGTAATACACACTTTGAAATTTAAATATACTAAATCAGTGCAAAGAGATAATTTAATAAAATTATAAAAAAACATTTGCAATATATTGGTCGATAAATTGTGTTCGTACAGACGCTGTTGACCAGGTACTAGACAAAACGAAAACAATACTGAAGTGGCCTCTGGAATCTGGTGTCAATAAAGAACTTTATTTATTCTTTAAATTGATTGATTCTTACCACGTTTAACCAAATAAATTTTAAATAAACATTATTTTGTTTTGCTTGCCTGAGTTTGCATATAAGGTGTACCAATAAGTAGGAAAATAATGACTCTTTCAACAAAAATTGATTACTTAAGGCAGGGTGGTCCAAAACCCAGGCCCGACATCGTTGTTTGTGGCTCGCAAAGCACTGTTGAATTATTGTAATGCGTACAGGGTTTATTTTAAAGAAATATAAGTGACCAACAATCAGCGAGCATCCTGCAATGGTTTGGTTAGGGTTACATTTTCCGATTACACCATTAAATAAACCAGTTTACTATCACTTGGCAAAAAAATTATTATCGCTCGAATTTATTTGTGCACAATTTGGTGACAGCAGAAAGTTTGTGCAGTTTATATATCTTTCGACAGTTACAAACGAAAATCGTTTATCTGCTCCTGGCACGCATGTATAGTCTGCTTTGTGGCCCGTAAAGAATATGTAAGAAATACTGTGCAACCTTGGACAACCCTGACTTAAAAAATCAAAATCACTGAAAAGCCCAAACAATTACCAGTAGGAATTTGTGTAAAGCAGTGTCATATGTTATCTACAAGAGAATAAAGTTTCACATTAATTAATAGGCTTCTTACAGAACAACAAATGGTCAAAGGGGGGAAAATTTGAAGGAATTTATTGTGTTTTACTCTTTAAATAATCTGCTCATTCTGTGACCAGAACTTTTTAAGTAGAGGTTCACAATCAGTTTTCCAACCTGAATAATAGAAAAACAGTGTAACATACACAAACAAAACATCGGTAAAATTACTCGGAAGTTTTGTATAACTAGACCAGGGCTTTCCAAACTGGGGGTTGCTCATGGAGTTAAATTTTACACAAAGTGCTACATTCATAAAATTGTTATTTTTTCTGTTTGGTATGTTAATGTCAAATTATGAAACGCACATTACTTAAATGCATGCCAAAGCAGACAGTCATCGAGAAATGTTAGTTTTTAAACTGTTAAACCTAGTGGGTCAAAAAGTTTAATATAATAAATGAGGTCACAGCCTGAAAACTTTGGGTAGCCCTAAACTAGATAAACTTTACCCATGGACAGTTAGCAGTTTAAAGTTTTGTTTATAAGTAAAATAAATACTCTATTCTATAATGGTTTGCCTTAAGCCCGATTCCCACTGGCGTCGTAAGCTCGTCGTTAGGCCTTCTGAACCGACAACGACGAACGTTAACGACGGCTAATGCCCACTGCGTCAGAGCATACGCAGAGCGGCTGTTTTTAGCGATGCTTACGACGCGTTAAGACGAGCTAACGACGCTGGGCCTACGTAAGGACGTCGGGAGTAAAGTAGGCTAGTCAAATCATGGTCTGACTTGTATTTAGTTTTAACCAAGCATAATAATAGCACAGGACAAACAAACAGGGTAAAAGTAATTTACAACTTGTATTGTCAACAACTGATTAATAGTCATACATTTATAAAAAAGTAAACACACCTTTAGTTTGCATCATTTTACATAAAAAAAGTCTTTATCCTATCAATGGCAAATGCAATTATTGCGTGAAAAAGTTGTGTTGGTTCAACTAGAAGCAGCTTGTTCGTATAGTCTCTTGAAAACAAACGAAGCAAGGTATGTTGAGTAAATAAAGTTTATCGTTTTTCACAAAAAAACAGTTTTTTTGTAAGCAGAGAATTCTGGGCCGATGAGATTAACATGGAAAGAGATAGTCAATCAGAATTTCTTCTTGTGGACAAACTACTTGCAAAAAAAAAATCCAGAAAAATTTAGGCAATATATGCGAATGAACCCTGATCAATTTAATTATATTTTGGAATTACTATCGCCACATATAGCAAAAATTACAACAAACTTTCGAAAACCAATAACTCCCAAACAGAGGCTTGTATTGACTATCAGGTATGACATCAATATATTAAGTATAACATAAAACAATTAAAAACTAAAGAATATAAATTCATCAGGTATCTGGCAACGGGATCTTCCCAAAAGCAGTTGTCATACTCTTTTAGAGTAGGTCATTCAACTATTGGGAAAATCCTTAGAGAAACCCTTTCAGCAATTTGGAATGTCCATGGCAGACAAGTTTTAAAACCACCAAACCAGGAAGAGTGGATCAAAATTGCTTCTGAATTTGAAACTCTTTGGAACTTTCCAAATTGTATTGGTGTAATTGATGGAAAGCATATTCAAATAAAATGTCCACCACATAGTGGATCAGAGTATTTTAATTATAAGGGTTATTTTTCAATTGTCTTGTTGGCTGTGTGTGATGCACACTACAGATTTATTTTGGTTGACATTGGGGACTCTGGTCTTCATAGCGATGGAGGTATTCTTTTCAATTCTGAAATAGGACGAAGACTTGAGAGCAATCTCCTGGGTATTTCAGCTCCATCCAAATTAAAGCAATCGAGTATAACAGTTCCATACATGCTAGTTGGTGATGATGCCTTTCCGTTAAAAAAGCATCTGATGAAGCCATATCCTGGAAGATTTCTAACAAAGGAAAAAAAAATATTCAATTATAGACTGAGTAGGGCCCGCAGAGTAGTGGAAAATGCGTTTGGTATTTTAGCTGTAAGATGGCAGATTTTTACAAACCTGAGCTTGCAGAAATGGCAGTCCAAGCAAGTATTGCACTGCATAATTATTTGCAGTCACCATCCAGTAATTTTGGTGACATCCCAGATGAGTCTGGAGAGTGCATTCCTGGTTCCTGGAGAAGTTCGATTCCCACCTCAGTCAACCTTAGCAGGGTCACAAATATCGGATCGAACTTCTATGCTAGAGAAGCAAGATTTATTAGGGATGAACTGTGTCAGCACTTTAACCCAGTTGGTGCTGTGCCATGGCAGTGGACCATAGGAGACCATAATTAGACATTACACTTATAAAGGCAATGTTATAAATGAATAACCACTGAGACAGTGTACTTTTTTCAGTCTTTAACATTATTGCAGTTTCAGAAAGTGTAATAATTGAAAACAGCAATGTTATAAAAGTGAACAACAGATGTTTTATTTCTTTGTGGAGAATATTTACTATAAAACATATTTGACATATTGTAAAATTGTTTTTGGTTTTCACAGCATAATAATTAATTAAGTACTGTATAATGGAGGAAGAGACTTGGAATCGGAAGCTGATTGACATTGTGTCAAACCTACCTATTATATACAATCAATTTCACCCTGACAAAAAAAATAAAAACAAAAATGAAAGTGCCTGGAAAGAAGTCGCTGCCAAAATGAATTCATCTGGTATTTTTGTTTTTAAAACTTTTCATTTAATATTATTTTACTGTTATACACTATCTACTGCTCATCAGTTTACTGATATTCTTAAGTTAAAGCAATGCTTACCACTATTTGTTTCACAATACGCAGTACAGTTCTGCCAGATGCGATGGGGAAATTTGAGAAGCACCTATGCACGAAATCATAAAAAGGTATCTGGTGCTTCAAGTGGATCTGGTGTGCAGGCTCCGGAAGCCTGGCCATACTTTTCACAGCTGTCTTTCTTGTAAAGTTATATAAAACACAGAAGGTGTGACTTGTTTGTACTCCCAGAAAAACTTCAAGGAAGAGTTATTAGAATGCCTTTAAAATCAGTGTTAATAGCATGTTTCAAATACTATACAGATTTGTTGGAAATTCATGCATTGATATTCATACAGAATTTGTTCCTTAAAAAATTTCAAATTGTAAGTTCTATTCCAGCACCAAATTCAGCCATAAGAGATAGGTAGCAACATTAAACCATATAAATATGCAGAGCTTTAGACAGATTTTTTTTCATTGTTTTCATTTGACAAACAACAAATATTTCTGCATCATTTTTCTAGCACAAAGGACAACTTTTTCTCCCAAGAAGTCACAGAAACTGAGGAAATGGTTACAGTTTCTGAAAATTTTGGTAAAAACACTGCTTTATTGAACCTCTATCACTTTATGACAATAGTATGTAATATGTATATATTCAGATGATGTATAAACA
Organism: Ascidiella aspersa; assembly: GCF_963924565.1. Taxonomy (NCBI): domain Eukaryota; kingdom Metazoa; phylum Chordata; class Ascidiacea; order Phlebobranchia; family Ascidiidae; genus Ascidiella; species Ascidiella aspersa. Next base: position 14,113,320 of record NC_139454.1, on the reverse strand, counting down.
TTTTATTTCTCGAGTCTGAGGAGTGAGAATCTGTAGTAATTTTCGGACAAAGGAGTAGCATTAAACTGAAAAAAGGAGTTCTAAGTTACACAAATATTTAAAGCACAAATAGTAAATGTATGACTATTAATCAGAGTTATAATTGAAGGTTTCAGGCACAAGGTTTTAAATCAACTCCACAGCTCTGGTTGTAATGTAAATAGTTTTCTTCCTTTATATTTCAATGAATTTGCTTTTATATACTGTAAGTACAATACATATTGTAGTGCCTTTTCAAATGGAGAATTGGAGGGACAGTTAAACAACAGTGACACTCCAACATGCAGTGAGACAGTTTATGATACAAACGGCAGCAAGAAGAGGAAGACAGTAAAAGAAAGTGATCAAAGAGAATTTCAGGTAAATACATTGTTACTAATTACCATGTAGTCTGTTTTGCAGTTTAGTATGTAAAGAAAATGTTAGGTGTTTGGTCTATTGCAATATTACCATGCTAATATTTTTTTGCAGAGAAAAATGCTCAATGTTTTAGAAACGTCACACTCAAGGTTGGCAAGTTTAAGTGAGCCCAGGCAGAATGATAGGTTTGACAATTTTGGTGCTTTTATAGCATCAGAGTTGAGAGCCAAGTCCCCACAGCATGTAACTCTATACATGCAACACATGACACAAGTACTTTATGCTAATATATCTTCTGATTTTTGATACCATTTTGTATTTTCCTTGATGATTGCTTTCTGAAAAAAAAAAATCAAAATGGAAAATTAAACTGAGTCTTATTTTCTGAGGTATATGATTGCGTGAAGTAAGCCACGTGCACTGAGAAACCTTGCTTGAATAAGATATAACAGCTCTTTTATCTTAGTTAGACCTTGTTTTTTTGCATAATACACTTTTATGCTGATCCTACGATCATAGTATATTAAAATTAGGTATGGTGTTGTTTTAAAACATTTTTATAGATCAGCTTAACATACTATAGCACCGTTAAAAGTATTGAAATAAATCATTTTTAAATTGGTTAAAAGTCTTTGTCAAACTGTTTAGAGCATAATAATGAATGATTAATTTTGATTTAACCTAGTCAACATGATTAAATATGAGTTAATCATTAATGGAATTTGTTACAAAATTTATTTACATGTAGGGCTTGTAGGCGTACGATATATTAGAATAAGGTCGTTTCACAATCGTAGCAGTGGGCATCGACCGTACGTAACCAACATCGCTGTCGGATCAGTCGTGTTTTTCAAAATCGGAGGAAGCATGGGGATTTCCCGATCACAATAATCTTACCAGAGGTTTGTTGTATCTTTGAGGAATAGACTGACTATTTTTTTTTTCCAGTGTACTGTTGATATGTCTTTAAGCAATGTCCAACATAATCCCAGAATGGCTGAATCACAGTTACAGACGAATAATATCTGTTCTTATTATAGTTCAACTAGTAAATATGAGCAAGTTCTATAAAAATAAACCAAGTGGAGAAGTTTAACATTATAATAACATACTCCAATACTGAGCAATCAAATATAATATAATTTGCAAAATTATTAACTGAATTCAGTGACATCTGGTAACTACCTTACAAATGGTAATTGCTTGCTTCACTCGCACAAACAGCACACCACCAATAATATTTGCTAGTTAAATATTTCATGCAGCAAACCAAGGTGCAAAACATTTTCGTTTAAACGATGTTTTCAAAGAATTTGGTATTAATTTTTAGTTTATGGTATCAATTTGAATGTGTTTTAATTTGTAACAGTGGAACACGTATATAGAAGACTATTTAGAGCAGCAGTACGGCATAAATTTAATTTGCGCACTGAACACTGGCATACTAAAGAAAAATTACTGTATGGAAAGTATTCTTTAGGATAAGTATATATTGCGTAAAGAACATTTCCTAAATGAGCAATGGCCGTTACCATTTACCAAGTACAGCAAATTTGTTTATTTAAATTAAATTGGTATACAACCAAATATTATTCCAACTTACTTTATGTAAGAAAAGCTGGCAAATTACTAATTTTTAAGCTTAATTACCACCAAGGGACAGACAAAATTTGCACTTCAAAATTTTTTTCGCAAGCTGCATAGTACCACTGCGCCCCACCGCTAAATTTGGGATCTTAAACAGTAATATAGAAATAGATACATTTGTATTCCAATAGTAATTTAAGGCAGTGGTTCGCAAACTTTTTTTGCGACGCCCTCGAAAAAGAATTTTAATTTGCGGCACACTCATCAAATTTGGAATTCTACAATTTTTACTAAAATTTGTACACTAAAGCCAAATCATTTATGGGTTTGGTTTACCAAAAGTTGCTTTTTCTGTAATAGGCTCTGTACAGTGTACAATGCAAAATACCTATATCATTTACATTAAGGAGTTAATTAACACCGCCATATAGTTAAGTTTAATGAGTTCGGCACCTTGAGATTTACAACAAACGAAGTGGTATTAATTTAATTTAAAAGGCAATTCCTCACATAAATCTTAACGCCTAGAAGTGGTAACCAAGGCGCTCCATCGATTTGGTACGTAGAAAGTAACGCAAAAAAGGTCAACAAATACCGCATACCGCAACGCACATTATTTGGGTTACGGTGCGGGTTTGAGTTTGGGTTGGTAAAACATTATTATTAATAATAAAATAATGATGTGCGTTGCGTTAAGCGGCATTTGTAGACCGTTTTTTGCGTTACTTTCTACCAAAGAGATTATAACCATGAGGACAAACTGCGACGTAGCCCATTGTTCTACTTTCGACTGCGTTCCGCTCTAGTGCATAATAGTAAAACGTAAACAACTGGGCTTGACTTGTATGTTGGTGAGCTAACATTTTGGAGCAACCGGCTTATATATATTAAGGTTCGACATTTCTGACAGGTTAAAAGTTATGTTTAAATTAGGTGTCAAACTTTCATTGCCGAGTTTCGTGTAAACACTCTTAAAAATGCCTGTAGGGCATACAATATCAGTTAACCATAAGTACTATATAATATGGTTAACACACTCGTTGGCGCGCCAACGTCGTCCAGTTAATGACTGCGGAAGCGTACAACGCGTTGCTGTAGAGTAGACCAGTGGTTCCAAACCGGGGTGCCGGAGAGGAATTTACATTTTTATTATTACTAGTAAGTCTTTTGGTACAACTTTTTGTGTTTGCTTATATAGTACAATAAACAAAATATTACAATATTGTTTAAAGTTATTTTTATAGCCCCAGTTTCGTTTATTTTAGTATTACAGTAAAAAACTTAAAGAAAATTAAAGTAGGGATCTTGTAATATATTCAATTATTCTTTATTTTTGGTGTTAAGGAATATTAACATTATACATTTTGGTACAGGATAGGGTTTGGTGAACACAACTTAGTGTGTAATATTGTTCATTGAAAAAGGAAAGCACCAGATTATGCAGCTTTGTAATCTGTTGAAATTAAATGTAATAATAACCTTTATTCTTTTACTACCAGTTATCCAATCAAGTTTAAACTGAATAAATATATATATTTAAGCTGTTTACAAGATGTCACCTATTTCTATACATGGGCTTTGATATTCATTTAACTACATCCTCCAGCAGTTAAGCTCCAAACTTTTGTTATCAGCTATTAGGGAGAAAAGAGATGAGAAGCACTCAAGGTAAAAAATACTTTTCGCAAACTTACATTGAAAATGAAAAAAAATATCTATTTCAAACAGGGCTGCGGAGTCGGTTAAAAATAACCCGAGTCCGACTCCGGTTAAATGTGGCATTTCATTGAGTCCCGAGTCTGGCCCTGACTAAACAGCCTGTTTAACAATGGATATTCAGCTATACACTTATAGGGGTGTCATATAATTCATTCACTCATAATACATGGTTGGAAAATATTCCACCACATGCTATATTCCACCTTTACAATTTTCAGTTGGCGATCATATTAGTTTACTGCGCATGTCAGACTTTGGAGTCGGGTAGTTTTACATGGTCTTACTTGAGTCCCGAGCCTGACTCCAGCAAAACAAACCGACTCCTCGATGCATACTCCACAGTCCTGATTTCAAACCTGTACAATATGCTACCTAGTTCTGTGTGGAATTTTTTATTTACTCTAAATTAAGCCACTATACTTTTACAGTCTATAATTTATTTCCTGAAATTTATTCAGAATAAGTAATAATTTATAAATATTTTATTCATATAAAACAAAACGTTTACTATGTAATACACACTTGGAAATATAAATATAATAAATCAGTGCAAAGAGAGATAATTTAATAAAATTATAAAAAAACATTTGTAATATATTGATAAATTGTGTTCTTACAGACGCTGTTGACCAGGTAATACACAAAAGAGTACAATACTGAAATGGCCTCTGGAATCTGGTGTCAATCAAGAACTTTATTCATTCCTTAAATTGATTGATTCCTGCCATGTTTAACCAAATAAATTTTAAATAAACTGTATTTTGTTTTGCTTGCCTGAGTTTGCATATTAGGTATACCAAGAAGTAGGAAAATAATGAAACTTTTAACAAGAATTGATTACTTAAGACAGGGTGGTCCAAAACCCAGGCCCGACATCATTGTTTGTGGCCCGCGAAGCACTGTTGAATTATTGTAATGCATACAGGGTTTATTTTAAAGAAATATAAGTGACCAACAATCAGTGAGCATACTGCAATGGTTTGGTTAGGGTTTCATTTTTGCGATTACACTATTAAATAAACCAGTTTACTATAACTTGAAAAAAAAAGCCTAATTTTTTGTATGTGTCAGACAGGTTTGAAAGTCGCAGTGCGTCCTATATGGAACTTTCTAAAATGGCTGTTTTTCAATGCAAGTTATATTTGTGTTCACTTATAAATGCAGTCTTTTTCTAAATTAAGTGTTGTCAAATATGCAATTTTGCGTGTTTGGAGCGCACCATTCTGCCAGTCTGATTATTATCGCTCGATTTTATTTGTGCACAATTTGGTGATAGCAGAAAGTTTGTGCAGTTTATATATCTTTCGACAGTTACTTTTTGACAATGCTTTGTGCCGTCATCTGTAAACCCCTTCATGCTCCGACCTAACGAAAATCGTTTATCCGCGCCTGGTCTGCATGTAGCCTGCTTTGTGGCCCGTAAAGAATATGTAAGAAATATTGTGCAACCTTGGACCACCCTGACTTAAGAATTCAAAATCAAAAGCCCAAAACAATTTCCAGTAGGAATTTGTGTAAAGCAGTGTCATATGTTATCCAAAAGAGAATAAAGTTTCACATTAATGGGATGGTTTCCACCACTAGAGGCGTTGCGTGAGTCAGATGAACAGTTGCGAGCGCCTATCTTTTACAATGGTTATCCGTGGTTTTCAATTACGTGTTTTCGCGCTTTGTTTTTGTAGAATCTATTGTGAAACTAATTATTCGTTTTAAGTTAACTTTAATTCATATCTATAATCACTTTTTATTCGCAATTTCTTCAAATACTGGTAGCGAGAAGTTGTTAAACATGTACTGTTACAACTTTAATTTTGTACTTAAAATAGGGTTTCGGTTAATACCAGGAAGCATTTGCGTCAACTTTAAATTATAAATAAAATGTAATTAGAATACTTAAGGTCAGCTAGTTCCAAACAAAGCTGAAATAAGCATTTTTATGAGGGAATATTGTAGTTTTTTGTGGTACTGCTGTTTTTTAACCTATAACTTTGCATTTTGCAAGTTGTTTCATTCACACTTTTTAACAGACATTTTTAATTCAAAAATATATCTTCTGTATAGTATTCTAAAGGACATTGTATTGCTTGTGCATTAACTTAAAATTTTCACCAGATATTTCTTTTGTACTCAACATTAATTTAACACCTTTTAATACAAGATACCTCACATCTTAGGAAAATATTCGAGTGATCCACATCCTATTAAAACATAACTAACTATTTATACTGTTTTAAAATAGGTGTAATTTTGTAAATGTTATCTTATTATAACCTTTCTTACAAGTGACCCCATGTGGTTTTACAAAAGTTGAATAAATATAGCCTGGAGCCCTAGAGCAGACACTATCATGCAAGCTTGTGCATTTGGCTGAAAAATCAGGCACTTGCTGAATTCCAAAGAATATTTTGGCTACAGAACTGAAATCTAACATCTTGAAAAATAAACCATATATTTGTGGAAGAACGCCAGGACAATGAAATAAGTTTGTCAGTTTCCAATGTTACAAACAAGTCACAACTATAATGAATCTTATCATTCTTCAAATAGTAGTCAAATCTCTAGAATAATATTGTACTGATTTTAATATGAAATTTAGTAGAATGTTTTTTACTTGTGGTTTTGCAATCATCAATTTAATTCGCAGCGTTTAGATCAACTGTAAAATTTTGTTTCATTTCGTATCATACAAAAAATAAATGCATATTATGAAGTTTAATAAAACAAGCAAAACTGTTGACTTTTTGTTAGGTGTGAACTGTAGTATATGACATCAAGAACATGATTAAAAGTGTTTTTTTAATGCAGGCTTGTTTACATCTCCCCTCGTAGAAATTATATTTCCAGATTTGTCTGTTTTGATTCCAAACCTATAAAAAAGGTATAAATAATGTTTATAAGACAATGATTATTATTTATTTCAACTAAATCAAACAGTGTTAAAGAATCCCATAACTTAATAAAAAATGCATATAACAAATTAATTTAATCAGCGAGCACTAGAGGAAGAAAATAAACTTTTACCTGTTAGATCACTTGGAAAGCAGCATCTGCTTAAAAAATTGTATTCCGTACCAGTTTCATTAGTTCCATAAATTGTTAACCCAGGGAGAGAATGCATACAAGGTTTAATATTACCAAACAAGTATTTTCTAGAAGTTTACACAAAATTCTCACTAACTTCAGAAAATTATAAACAACATTATTAGTAAAAATTGACCAATATATCTAACTTTATTATGGTAAACCCTTTCACTTGGTAAATGCATGTTAGTTTAATGCATGTTGGTTTAATGCACTTTCTGGATCAATAACTAGAAGCTTACCCCAAAACATACCACAGCAACATTGCCAAACAAATTTCTCGTGAAAGATTTTCTGAGTGTGACAACAAGCTAAAATCGTGAACTAACTTAATTAACAATCAAGTCTTTGATTCGGGGAATGGAAAAGGCGTAGATTACAACAACTTATTGCCAGGAAACTTTGATTACTGGAAAAAGCAATACTCACATACTTGTCTTTGCGATAAAAATAAAAAGATGGTCTGATAGTGACTACAGGGATAAACTTATCAGTTAAACCGGTCAAAATGTCGCAAACGGCCCTAATAACTGAATTATCGACCAAATAGTGCCAGTCTCAGACCTATCGCCATTGTAAAAAAATGCGACTTCATCTGAGTCGGTCCGCGCGACCCCTAGTGGTGGAAACCATCCCATTAATAGGCTTCTTGCAGCACAACAAATGGTAAAAGGGTGGAAAATTTGAAGGAATTTATTGTGTTTTACTCTTTAATCTGCTCATTCTGTGACCAGAACTTTTTAAGTGGAGGTTCCCAATCAGTTTTCCAACCTGTATAATAGAAAAAAAGTGTAACATACTAAAATAAAAAAAGATTTTAAATAAATAAATACTTAAAATATGCCAGTAAGTCACAAACAAAACATTGGTAAAAGTACTCGGAAGTTTTGTATAACTAGACCAGGGCTTTCCAAACTGGGGGTTGCTCATGGAGTTAAATTTTATACAAAATGCTAAATTTATAAAAAAAAATTTTTTTTGTTTGATATGTTAATGGCGAATTATGTAATGCACATTACTTCAATAAATACATGCCAAAGCAGACATCGAGAAATGTTATGTTTTAAAATGTTAAACCTAGTGGGTCAAAAAGTTTAATACAATAAAAGCAGTCACAGACTGAAAAGTTTGGGTAGCCCTAAACTAAATAGGCCTAAACTTTACCCATGGACAGATGGCAGTTTAAAGTTTTGTTTATAAGTAAAATAAATACTCTATAATGGTTTGCATTACACTATGATCTCATTGTCACAATAATCTTACCAGAGATTTGTTGTATCTTTGAGGAATAGACAGACTATTTTTTTATTTTCCCAGTGTACTGTTGATATGTCTTTAAGCAATGTCCAACATAATCCCAGAATGGCTGAATCACAGTTATAGACGAATATGTGTTCTTATTATAGTTTAACTAGTAAATACGAGCAAGTTCTATAAAAATAAACCAAGTGGAGAAGTTTAACATTATAATAACATACTCCAATACTGAGCAATCAAATATAATATAATTTGCAACATTATTAACTGAATTCAGTGGCATTTGGTATAAACTGATTTCAAATGTAACTACCTTTTTTAAATGTAACTACAAATGCTAATTGCTTGCTTCACTCGCACAAACAGCACACCACCAATAATATTTGCTAGTTAAATATTACACACAGCAAACTGAGGTGCAAAAACTTTTTGTTTGAACGATGTTTTCAAATAATTTGGTATTAATTTTCAGTTTATGGTATCAATTTCAATGTGTCTTAATTTGTAACACTGGAACAAGTATATAGAAGACTATTTAGAGCAGCAGTACAACATAATTTTATTTTGCGCACTGAACACTGGCATACTAAAGAAAAATGACTGTATGGAAAGTATTCTTTAGGATAAGGATATATTTGCGTAAAGAACATTTCCTAAATAAACAATGTCTTTTACCATTTACCAAGCACAGCAAATGTTTTTATTTAAATTAAATTGGTATACAACCAAATATTACTCCAACTTACTTTATGTAAGAAAAGCTGGAATTACCACCAAGGGGCAGACAAAATTTGCACTTCAAAAAATTGTTCGCAATCTGCATAGCACTGCTGCGCCCCACCGCTAAATTTGGGATCTTAAACAGTAGTATAGAAATAGATACATTTGTATTCCAATAGTAATGTAAGGCAGTGGTTCGCAAACTTTTTTTGCGACGCCCTCAAAAAAGAATTTTGATTTGCGGCACACTTATCAAATTTGGAATTCTACAATTTTTACTAAAATTTATACACTAAAGCCAATTCATTTATGGGTTTGGTTTACCAAAAGTTTCTTTTTCTGTAATAGGCTCTGTAGTGTACAGTGTACAATGCAAAATACCTATATATCATTTACATTAAGAAGCTAACAATTAACACCGCCATACAGTTAAGTTTAATGAGTTCGGCACCTTGAGATTAACAACAAACTAAGTGATATTAATTTAATTTGTACGCCAACTCCTCACATAAATCTTAACGTAGAAAGTAACGCAAAAAACGGTCAACAAATACCGCATACCGGAACGGATTACGGTGCGGGTTTGAGTTTGGGTTGGTAGAACATTATTATTAATAATAAAATAATGATGTGCGTTGCGTTATGCGGCATTTGTAGACCTTTTTTGCGTTACTTTCTACGTACCAAATGGAAAGAGCCCCGAAATCAACGACATAGCTCAATCGCGTACATTTTAACAGTAACACGCCTTTCAAAAAAGTACAGTAGGGTCCTAAGAAAATGTCACGCAACTTGTGATAACCTTGCCTGTCCTACCAAGTCAATTTTGTAAACAGAAAACGGTTTAAATTAGGTCTAGGGGTCATTAAACAACAAATTACGCCAAAAGCGTACATTTTTATAACAGGCTTAAATGGGAAAGATGATGTTTTTCTTATTGTGAATCAGACCGTAACGGCTGTCGAAAGTAGAATGCATTGCTTAAAGGCAAAAGAAAAAAGGCAAAAGTGAGAGTTTGTCCTCATGGTTATAATCTCTTTGTTTCTACGTACCAAATGGAAAGAGCCCCGAAATCAACGACATAGCTCAATCGCGTACATTTTAACAGTAATACACCTTTCAAAAATGTACAGTAGGGTCCTAAGAAAGTGTCACGCAACTTGTGATAACCTTGCCTGTCCTACCAAGTCAATTTTGTAAACAGAAAACGGTTTAAATTAGGACTAGGGGTCATTAAACAACAGATTACGCCAAAAGCGTACATTTTTTTAAGAGGCTTAAATGGAAAAGATGATGTTTTACTTATTATGAATCAGACCGTGACGGCTGTCGAAAGTAGAATGCATTGCTTAAAGGCAAAAGTGAGAGTTTGTCCTCATGGTTATAATCTCTTTGCACCAAGTTAACAAAATTTAACAAGTAAATGCATCAGTAAAAAAATATTTTCTCCTCACAACTTTTGCACTATCTGAATTTTCTAAATCATCACCAGGGTCCAGTAGAGACGAGGGATTTGGTTCTTCTAAATTCCTAACTAGCCTAAGATTGTGGTATATCCCAACTAGTGTTTCCTTTTATCACAAACGCGATTGATCATATAGTGCATTTTAGGGTTGGCAAACCTGTCAATTGACCGGTCAAATACGGCCAATTGACCACACTTTATTTAACTGGTCAAATACTTATATTGGATTCAAATAGTGTACATTTTTTTAGGGTTGTTTTGTGATTTCAGATTTCAATAATCTTGATTGTAACTTTTTTAGAGAACTCAAATATAAAATCATAGGGTTTACCTGATGCAAACACATGTTCTGTGGTAGTAACAAAGTGTTTGTAATAGCAAAGTAGATTTATTTTGTTTAGAATAAATGCATTAGGGTTGGGCTATTGATTAGTCAAACAAAATTTGGTCAATTGACCAGTCAAATACTCGTCAAATAGGACAATATTTGGTCAAATGCCCAACCCTAGTGCATTTATTCTAAACAACATCAATCTACTTTGCCATTCCAAACACTTCGTTATTACCACAGAACATGTGTTTGCATCAGGTAAACCCCACCATTTTATATTTGAATTATTAAAAAAAGTTACAATCGATTCTATTAAAAACTCAAATCTCAAAACAAAACCCTTAACAAATTTACAACATTTGAATCAAATGCGAGTACCTGTTAAATAAAGTGCCGTCAATTGACCGCATTTGACCAGTCAATTGACAGACTTGCCAACCCTACTTTCTACATATCGAACCGCAAGAGCCCCAATATTTTACACATTTGGGAAAATCGCAAGCAATACAAAGAAAATGGCTCATACTTAAATTTAAAGTATTGGTCCCTCAAACAGTTAAGTGAAGTGGACCAAGTTAGCAAAGCCCCGCTTTATTACTTTTAGCAGACAGCAAAAAGGTTGAGAAACACTGCGCTTTAGGGTAATCTCATCAAATCAAAGTATTTTTCAATAAAAAACTTGACAAAAAAATATTACATTTTCAGCCTAAAGGTATAGGATAACTGAGCTTTTCCTAAGATCAAAATTTTCATTTTGTTTGGTATGTTGTGAACGTGTTATGTTTGTCATTTTACCTTACCACATAAACTTGGACCTTAAAGGTTATTTATTATCACACAAATTACCTTATAGTATTATTCAAGCCTTTTATGTGTTTTGACTTTATTTAATTAGCGTTTGGCTTTTTCGGCTTTTTTCATCCAAGGTTTGAAATGTACCAAATGGTACCGAATGGAAAACAATAAGTGATGAAACATACTGTAAGAAGCGATTAAACTGTAACCCGTGAAAAGGTGAAAATTGCTTGAGTCATCTTTAACACGTTCACTGCTATGCGATCAACCAGTGGGTCTTGCAGAAAATTTGGCTACTGTGTTGTGACCCACCGGTGGGTCATACGAAAAAAGTTTCTGTTTTTTCCACGTTCACGGCGATGCGATGTTAATTGCGCCTCAAACGGGTTTGAGGGTTTAAAATCTGGTAGGCCTACTCATAATATTAAACTTTAAAACCTAACATATTCGACTTTCTTCTTTAAAATTTATTATTGGGTTATTCCATGTCTAATTTAAAGGGCCGGAACCCATGTTCTTAGATTTTCTTTATATTTTAAACAGTTAATAAGATTGCAACAAATTTGAGGGTTCTGTGATAAGCGGTTTCGAAGATTTTATGATTTGAATATTTGACCACTATGTGAAAATAGGTCGTTTTTTAATTATTGAGTGCTTTTATCATCTCTCTGGAGGCTTTATTTTGCAGCAAAAGCCTGTAGTAAAATGCTATTCCCCCATTTGTTGGGGTGCTAGTTTCAAAAATGATGCTTAAAACACTATGTGATTATTTCTTCTATATGAAATTTGCATTTAAAGTTTATGACTTCCGAAGACTTTTCGAAGCTTTCTGCAGTTTTTTTTCAATGTTTATGTTTGCAAAATAATCTTTAGACAACATAGTATTTTGACTTTCTAAAGTGGTTCTTGGTATTTTACAATTAGTAATTGGTAATCAGGTTTCAAATTTGAGCACTTTATAATACAATAGAAAGTGACCAAAAAATGTGTTAATACACTGACTTTTGCAACTTTACATACAACTATAGTAAAGACATACAATAACACACTGGCTGAAATATTTCTATTCAACATATTGTTTAAAGTTCTAGAAAAACAAATACATACAAGAAATAAGACAAAGTATGAAACTTCGCAGACATTTTGTTAACTATGTTTGTTGATAGTGTGGAGGTTATACCACTGCCTGTTACCTGAGGTTTCAATTTACACAGTATGTTATAAAATTGATTATAGCAAATACCATCGTATCAAACCTAATAAAACCAGGGAGATGGATCAGGTAGCCGCATAAATTTGACCAGACACATGGTTGCTATTTTAGATAATTTTCATCTAGATTTAAATGTTTTGATATAATTCTAGATGTAATATTCTAAAATTTACATGATAAATATTCGTTTTGGACTACTATTTTTTTTTTGTTTTCGATGATTAGAATTGCCTTAATTTTGCATAAATATGACAACTGGGTACATTTTTTTATTAATTTTATCAATTTCAAATTTTCACTAACTGAAAATTTATTAACTAGGTATAAAAAAAATTCAAATAAATGGTTTTGTTTCATGAAATAAAAAACATAATAATAAAGACAGCATTGTTCAACCGTGTCCTTTGGGCCCCAGGGGGAGCACGGAGAATTATTCAGGGGGCAACAGGCATGTTATATTTTAATTTTTAGCCAGTTAAACCATTTTGTTTTGGTTTGCGTTATGTCCAGAGACCTCTCTTATGATGTGTTTAAAGTGTTTTTCGAATTCATGAGCAAAGGGAGCACAAAGTGTTAAGTGCTAATGGAAGGTAGCCAGGACACTTATAAGGTTGAGAACCACTGGTGGGCCATTCCGTGTCAATTCACACAGTCAAGAAATTCAACCTCTCCGGTTTCCCTTAAACTTTACACACCTTTTCACTATCCTATATAATGAACACCTGCAAAATTTGAGCGTAATTTGTCGACAAACGCCAGAGTTATAAAGCTTTTAGTTTGGGGGTCTGCCGAGGGGGCGCAATTTTTCTATTTTGGACCATGTTTGACGCCCTATTACTGTTAAACTAAATAAGGTAACAGCCCAATTTTTTTACAGGTGATAGTACTTCTACCAAATATTAAAAAAAACATAGTTTACATTGTCACTCTAAAAGGTCATAGACATCCAAAGTTGGCCTTTCCGAGCACTCGGCTAAAATTTTCCCCTAATTTTGAAACCTCGCCAAGACCCCATTTTTGGATTTGACTAAAAATTGGTAGAAGTGTTGTTTACAGGATTATCTCTTAACTGCGAAAATTTCAGTACAAAATATTAAAGGGGTTGGAAAATATTTATTGTGAAACATGGGTTGAAACGAAAAAAAAAGCAAAAAGTGGGGTCCTTTTAATATCCCAGTTACCTATGACCCCAGTAAAAATTTGCACTTAAATTTTGTCCACATATTTACTAAGATATGGCAAGATAACCATGCAAAATTAGTTCATGGTTCTCAATGTTTTCTGATAGAAATTCCATGTCAAATAGAGGGTGATGAATTAAAATAAGAAACACCAGGAGTCCACTCAGCAGCCCAGGTTGACTCAACCTGTGGTGTCGAGTGGGTCTCCTGCAAAAGATAAGTATCTATAGATGATTTTTTTAGGTAGGAAAAAATGGCGTGGCGTTTGGTCTTATCGGTTAGTTCGTTGACATTAAAAGTTGCGATTTTTAAGTTGGTCTCCATTTTAGTTTACTTTAAAAGTTGGGGGGTTGAGTTTTTGGGTGTGAAACATTATTATGAAAACACTGTGGTAAAGTTGCTAGGGAAGGAGTTGCTCTCCTGGTAGTGTGTGCAATCAGGGGTGTGATCGCCCCATTACATTGCAAGCACTCCTTGAGCGAGTGTTTGCAGGCTTGCTCCTCCTCTAAAGGAGAGAAATCGCAAGTGCGCTTTTTCCCCCTGGATCGGGGGTACTATTAGATATTAGGGGTGCGTTATTATGGCCCCCTATCAGCATGAGATCCTGATTTTCCTCTTCTTTCTCTGTGCTGTCTTCTTCATCTTCTTGTTCGGTCTCTGCAGAACGTTATTAGTAACGAATATAAAAGAGTACCCAATAAGAGAAACTGACAAAGACTGACGAAGCATAGGAAAGTTACACGAGTTATAAAGGGAGGGAAAGAATGCAACAAGACGCGGGACGTATAATGATAATTACGGAGAGAGGCAAGGAAAAGAAAGGAGAAACGCGCAGAAGCAAATACCATAGAAATCAGAGTTAACAATAGAAACATAAATCATTACACTTGCCAGCTTCTGGCTGGCTTGCTAAACACCAGCCAACAAAAACTGTGTGGATTTGTAATCAGACTCAGACAATCTACCTTGAAGGAGTGAGGTTGATTCATTAGGCAAAAAGACAATTAATGATTCTCATAATTCAACCAACGTTGCATCAAATTGTTGCCATCGAGTGAGGAAGAACTCTATTTCTTATGGACAAGAAAAGTCGTCGAACGAACTCTGAAAACTATTGTGTTTGGAACCAGCAAGAAGCCAGCGTTTGGAAGAATTGATTTAGTCGAACGATACGTTAAGACGACTCATAGCATCAGCAAAGCTAAAGAAACAACCGCTTGGAATCATGGATTTCACAATAACTGATGTGGCGAATCGGGGTGTTTAGTTAGGGGTAAGAAGGCTGCTGGCTCTGAAGACGAGTGCCGACGGCTGCCTAGACTCTTACAAGTTCTTAATCCGACTCCAAAGGAGCAGGCCGCTAGAATACCTGTCCTTAACTTCTTGTACTCTAGGCAAAGACACTTCACTCAGTAGATGTTGCCCGTCGAGTATATCAACAAATCTCAGAAACACATGATAAACAGAGCGGTGATTCAAGCCGCTAGAATAGCTTGCGAAACGATCAAAGCGCACGATTCGGCGTTAGGTCACGCGTCAGTGGACAACGGTCACGTGTATAGTGTGACGTAGAATTAGCCAATATCAAGTAATATTGCATGATGCTACACTGATTCTACCTAGTTTATCAGGTGAAAAGCTATTATACTTTTAAAAATATTTAAAAATAAATAAGTAAAATTACCGACCGAAAGGTCTGTAAACTGTTTTTATGTGACTTTTTGTTAAACCATTATGTATTGCATTTCGCAAATTATGTATAGTCTATATCTATGAAGTCAAGTCTAAGCTACGTCGATCGCACGATCTTTTGATAAATTTTAAAAGAGCCTAATTTTTGTGCTTGGATCTCAATAGTTTGAAATCAACGCGTTAAGCTTGTGAATCACGACTTAATTTTGTTGTGCACGAAATAATTTTGTGATAAATTTCCGAATTCTTTTAAACATTTGGTACGTTTTGGGGTTTTGTCTGTTTTTTTCTCTGATCATACGCAGCCGCGTTTACACACGAGTTTAAAATACCTCGTATCAAGCATAATGATTTATCCACACGCGAAACATTAGCTTTCAACTCACAACTTTAGGAAAACCCCATTTCCTGCCTTTTGAAGAAAGCAATATTGAATAAGCAGCAACTTCAAAGCGTATTTTCTTGTGATGCGTCGTTATATTAAAACTTACATTGAACGAATTGTGCAAATTAAAAAAAAATGCAAATTTATAAGTAGATGTTGCTCAATGTTAAAATTCAATAGAATTTAATTCCGAACAAATCACTACCCCTCCTTTCTTTTATGTTTTTCACAGTTTCACGTTTTTCATCATGTGTGACGGAAGGACATGAACGAGACAAAGAGACAACAACAAAATGCCTGTCGTTCGTTGACTTATCGACAGAAGAAAACATCTTGTTCTTGAATGTGTTGCTAAAAGCTACAACTCGTGTGACTTATTGCCTTGTTCATGTTCATTTCGCTCAAATCGTATGAAGCACTTTTTAACAAAAGTCAATTGTGTTAAAAAAATAGCAACCTTTCGGGTATAATGCGAAAATCAGCCGCCGTGTTATATTCACGACGGCAATTCCTTTTGTGCTGGAGTGTCTGTAGCGTCATGAGTAATAATTAATGTATAATTACATACTATGGAATTTATCGTAGGCTATTGCGTATTTTGAAATGTGTTGCTGTTGCTCGCTTTTTGGTGCTGATAGAAATTGCAAAAACACCGGTTTGAGCCGTTAGACCGTTTACCAGAAAAACTTCTAGCCGTAGGATATTGATCACACCCGCAAGCCCACCCATTTTATTCTCATACTGTAAATATTTTTGCCAGTTGGTCGCCAGTTGATAGCCTACACAGACAGGTTGTGTGGCTTGCCGGCTTTTGCTGGCTTGCTAAACACCAGCCAACAAAATCGGTGTGGATTTCTAATCAGACTCAGACAATCTACCTTGAAGGAGTGAGGTTGATTCACTAGGCAAAAAGACATAAAAGAGGCTCATAATCGACCCGCTTGCTTCATATGCAACCCAATTTACTTCAAGTGATGGTGATATACAGGCACTGAAAAAATCATTAAAATAAATTAAATATGCGGTGAAGTAATGCACAGTTACAAATTCACTGGACATCACAAACCTAACACTAAAATGAATGTATATTTTTTCATGAAGTTGAATAAAAAACATTCCGGTCGTGTTGAAAAGACTATTTACCTAAAATAATAATGCAAACAAACTTATATTTTTGAGAGGTTTAAATCGACCTATCTCTAAAAGCTTTTCAAATATATTTTGCTTACTAATTCTAAGTCATTTAAATGCATACGTCTCTAGGTGCGCCCCCAAGTGAAAAGGTTGAGAAACACTTTCTCTACCACTACCAGTGGGCCATAAGAACATTTCAGGTGGGCCACCGACCAATTAAAAAAGCTAGATTTAGTTTCATTTGTGTCACTATATTTAATTTTACAGAAATAATGGCTTGGGGAGGAATTAAAAAGGAATGTAAATTTATTGTTCAGTCAAAGTGTCTAACTTATGCACGGTTGAATAAATAATCTGTTTTGAAATATATTCTGCTATGTTTTGTTCTAAACCTATTTTACAGTTTTTTCTTTGATTAAAATTTATCGGGCCACAGAATTTTTTGGAACGTAAATGATGGGGCCACGAAAGAAAAAAGGTTGAGAACCACTGGTCTGCAGTGACAGGCATCAGGGGCCGCTCTTTCACTATTGTTCATAAAAATTAATAAAAATTTTTTTTTTCAAATGCCGCATACCACAACACATATTGTTTGGGTTAGGGTGCGGGTTAGCGTTTGGTTGAGGATGGGTCAAGTTATTATTAATAATAAACATAATATTACTTGACCCACCCTCACCCAAACAATATGCGTTGTGGTATGCGGTATTATTATTATTTTTTTGTTTGCATAACTTTTCACGTACAATAGTGAAAGAGCGCCCTATATAGTCCCACAACTTTCGATTTAAGATATGTAGGCACTATAGTTTTCCTGACTTTTAAAATAATACCTCGGGTTGTCAGGTCGCAGTGTTTCTCAACCCATGGGTCGCCAACCCGTTTGATTTGCTTGGTTCTATAAGCAAGATATTTTGGGGCGTTTTTTCTTGTTTGAATACATAGAAAGTAACTTATATTATTTGGGTTAAGGTGCGGCTTTGTGTTTTGGTGGGTCAAGCATTTTTATTAATAATAAATATATTAATGCTTGACCCACCCAAACTCGAACCCGCACCTTAACCCAAATAATATGATATGCATTGCGATATGAGGTATTTGTAGATTTTTATTTTTTTGCGTTACTTTCTACTAGGGTTGGGCATTTGACCAGTCAAATAAAATCCGATCAATTGACCGGTCAAATACTCGTCAAATAGGTCAAATACTATACATACTATCATAATGCAATTAAAGTTAAAAATAAACTTTAACTTTAAATAAATTTATAAACGTTTTGGCTCAAGTACTATGGTTTGTAAAACAATTATTTTTTGACTATCTATAAGAATATTTGCAAAACCATGCCCATCTTGCAAACAATACTGTATAGAAGTATTTCATATTGTAGTAATTTTTGCTATTACTACAACCACCAAGCAAAGAGATTATAACCATGAGGACAAACTGTGACGTAGCACATTGTTCTACTTTCGACAGCGTTCCGCTCTAGTGCATAATAGTAAAACGTAAACAACTGGGCTTGACTTGCATGTTGGTTAAGTAAAATTTTGGAGCAACCAGCTTATATATATTAAGGTTCGACATTTCTGACAGTTTAAAAGTTATGTTTGAATTAGGTGTCAAACTTTCATTGTCGAGTTTCGTGTAAACGCACTTAAAAAAGGGCATACAATATCAGCTGACCATAAGTACTACCGGTATATAATATGGTAACACACTCGTTGGCGCGCCAACGTCGTCAAGTTAATGACTGCGGAAGCGTACAACGCGTTGCTGTAGAGTAGACCAGTGGTTCCAAACCGGGGTGCCGGAGAGGAATTTACATTTTTTTATTATTACCAGTAAGCCTTTTGGTACAACTTTTTGTGTTCGCTTATATAGTACAATAAGTACAATAAACAAAATATTACAATATTGTTTAAAGTTATTTTTATTGCCCCAGTTTCGTTTATTTTAGCATTACAGTAAAACACTTAAAGCAAATTAGAGTAGGGATCTTGTAATATATTCAATTATTCTTTAGTTTTGGTGTTAAGAAATATTAACATTACACAGTTTGGTACCAGTTTAGTGGATAGGGTTTGGTGAACACAAATTTAGTGAGTAATATTGTTCATTTAAAAAAGGAAATCACCAGATTACGCAGCTTTCTAATCTGTTGAAATTAAATGTAATAATAATCTTTATTCTTTTACAACCAGTTATCCAATCAAGTTTAAACTGAATAAAGATATATATATATTTAAGCTGTTTACAAGATGTCACCTACTTCTTCTATACATGGGCTTTGATATATTCAACTACAACCTCCAGCAAGTAAGCTCCAAACTTTTGCTATAAGGGAGAAAAGATGAGAAGCACTCGAGGTAAAAAATACTTTTCGCAAACTTACATCGAAAATGACAAAAAATATTTATTTCAAACAGTACTGCGGAGTCGGTTAAAAATAACCCTAGTCCGACTCCAGTTAAATGTGGCATTTTGTCGAGTCCCGAGTCCGGCCCTGACTAAACAGCCTGTATTCCGCCAATTTACGTAACCAAAATTACATGGATATTTAGCTACCACTTATAGGGGTGTCGTATAACTCATTCATAATACATGGTTGGAAAATATTCCACCACATGCTATTCCACCTTTACAATTTTCAGTTGGTGGTCATATTAGTTTACTGCGCATTTCAGACTAGAGACTCGTGTAGTTTTACATGGTCTTACTCGAGTCCCGAGTCCGACTCCAGCAAAACAAACCGACTCCTCGAGGCCGACTCAGCAGTCCTGATTTCAAACCTGTACAATATGCTACCTAGTTCTGTGTGGATATTTTTATTTACTCTAAATTAAGCCACTATACTTTTAGAGTCTATAATTTATTTGCTGAAATTTATTCAGAATAAGTAATAACTTAACAACTGTTTTGACGACAAAGTAAAAATTTATAAATATTTTATTCATATAAAACAAAACGTTTACTTTGTAATACACACTTTGAAATTTAAATATACTAAATCAGTGCAAAGAGATAATTTAATAAAATTATAAAACAACATTTGCAATATATTGGTCGATAAATTGTGTTCATACAGACGCTGTTGACCAGGTACTAGAACAATACTGAAGTGGCCTCTGGAATCTGGTGTCAATAAAGAACTTTATTTATTCTTTAAATTGATTGATTCTTACCATGTTTAACCAAATAAATTTTAAATAAACATTATTTTGTTTTGCTTGCCTGAGTTTGTATATAAGGTGTACCAATAAGTAGGAAAATAATGACTCTTTTAACAAAAATTGATTACTTAAGGCAGGGTGGTCCAAAACCCAGGCACGACATCGTTGTTTGTGGCTCGCGAAGCACTGTTGAATTATTGTAATGCGTACAGGGTTTATTTTAAAGAAATATAAGTGACCAACAATCAGCGAGCATCCTGCAATGGTTTGGTTAGGGTTACATTTTTCCGATTACACCATTAAACAAACCAGTTTACTATCACTTGGCAAAAAATTTATTATCGCTCGATTTTATTTGTGCGCAATTTGGTGATAGCAGAAAGTTTGTGCAGTTTATATATCTTTCGACAGTTACAAACGAAAATCGTTTATCTGCTCCTGGCACGCATGTATAGTCTGCTTTGTGGCCCGTAAAGAATATGTAAGAAATACTGTGCAACCTTGGACAACCCTGACTTAAAAAATCAAAATCACTGAACAGCCCAAACAATTACCAGTAGGAATTTGTGTAAAGCAGTGTCATATGTTATCTACAAGAGAATAAAGTTTCACATTAATTAATAGGCTTCTTACAGAACAACAAATGGTCAAAGGGGGGAAAATTTGAAGGAATTTATTTTACTCTTTAAATAATCTGCTCATTCTGTGACCAGAACTTTTTAAGTAGAGGTTCCCAATCAGTTTTCCAACCTGAATAATAGAAAAACAGTGTAACATACACAAACAAAACATTGGTAAAATTACTCGGAAGTTTTGTATAACTAGACCAGGGCTTTCCAATCTGGGGGTTGCTCATGGAGTTAAATTTTACACAAAGTGCTACATTCATAAAATTGTTATTTTTTCTGTTTGGTAATGGCAAATTATGAAACGCACATTACTTCAATAAATGCATGCCAAAGCAGACAGTCATCGAGAAATGTTATTTTTTAAACTGTTAAACCTAGTGGGTCAAAAAGTTTAATATAATAAATGAGGTCACAGCCTGAAAACTTTGGGTAGCCCTAAACTAGATAAACTTTACCCATGGACAGTTAGCAGTATAAAGTTTTGTTTATAAGTAAAATAAATACTCTATTCTATAATGGTTTGCCTTACACTATGATCTCATTGTCACAATAATCTTACCAGAGGTTTGTTGTATCTTTGAGGAATAGACTGACTATTTTTTTTTTTTTTCCCAGTGTACTGTTGATATGTCTTTAAGCAATGTCCAACATAATCCCAGAATGGCTGAATCACAGTTACAGACGAATAATATGTGTTCTTATTATAGTTCACCTAGTAAATATGAGCAAGTTCTATAAAAATAAACCAAGTGGAGAAGTTTAACATTATAATAACATACTCCAATACTGAGCAATCAAATATAATATAATTTGCAAAATTATTAACTGAATTCAGTGACATCTGGTAACTACTGATTCCAAATGTAACTACCTTACAAATGGTAATTGCTTGCTTCACTCGCACAAACAGCACACCACCAATAATATTTGCTAGTTAAATATTTCATACAGCAAACCAAGGTGCAAAAAATTTTCGTTTAAACCAGCGGTTCCCAACCTGTGGGTCGCGACCCCAACTGGGGTCGCCTGACAATTTGCCTGGGGTCACCTGAGGCCTTCTGAAAAGTTTAGAATTTCATTAGTTTAGAAATTTAGAAAGTTAACTCTTAACAATGGTCAGCTCACCACAGAGCGCATCGCGATTTTACTAGAGTACTAGACAAACCAGAACACCCTGGGCCTCATTACAGGATTTTCGTTTAATAATGGCAAATATGCTCGGAAAGCAAGATTTTAACGGCAGTTTAGCGGCCATGAAAAATTACAGAATTTACTCGTTTGATTTCAGGTAATTCATTACGTCACAAAGGCCTTTACCATGAAAATAACAATTTAATTGCTGATTGCTGAAATGCATTTAAGCAAAAGTTGGACTTGAGGTCGCGATTTTTGTTGATATTTGTGAGAAAAAAAGTTAAATCTTCAAACATTGAGCAGCCAGGAAGCATGTTGAGAGCTAGACTATTATTTTTGCATCAGTTGATAGCCTAGGCAAGCCAGTGTAGGCTTACTGTTGAATTCCCGGCATCAACCATAGGTAGCCTACGATAGCTAGCCTAGCCTACAGAACTTTCAAAAGCGACTGATAACATTTGCTAGACTTAAAAAAAGCAAAAAAGTACCCGTTGGAAAGAGTTTAAGAATAACGGGCGCCATAAACTAAAATTTATTTTGTAAAATTTCAGATTTCCCATGATGAATCGAGAGACAAGTATTAGGCCTAGGAAAAGAAAATATTGTGAGGAATTTTTGAAGTATGGATTTACTTTCGTAGTTGACGCAGGAATTGAAAAGCCACAATGTGTCATTTGCAACACAATTATGTCAGCCGAATCGATGAAGCCCAACAAAATGAAACGCCATTTTGACGCTAAGCATCCAAACTTTGCGGGCAAGGATGTCCAGTATTTTAAGAACAAAGCTGATTGTGTCAAAAAAAACAGGCTGGATTCTGGGGGCAAGTACCAACAGCAAAATGTGGCAGCCATTGAAGCTTCATATTTGGTGGCTCTCAGAATCGCCAAAGCCAAGAAACCTCACACCATTGCCGAGGAGTTGCTGCTGCCAGCAACCAAAGACGTTGTTCGAGTTATGCTTGGAGCTGAATATGGTAACAAACTGAATACAATATCCTTGTCTAATAACACCGTCAGTAGAAGAATAGACGACATGTCTGCTGATATTATGGAGCAAGTAATCCAGGAAATGAAATCAGCTCCACTTGGAATATTTAGTATCCAGCTTGATGAATCAACAGATGTGGCAAACTGTTCTCAGTTACTGGTTTACGTGAGGTACATTTATGAAGGTGATTTCAAAGATGAGTTTCTTTTTTGCAAACCACTTGAAACGACAACTACTGCACGCGATGTCTTTGACACAGTTGGATCATTTCTGCAAAATCATGGCATTCCTTGGGAAAATGTTTATGGTGTTTGCACAGACGGTGCTCCAGCAATGCTGGGATGTAGGTCTGGATTTCAACGTTTGGTAATCAATGCATCACCGAAAGCCATCGGAACTCACTGTATGATTCATCGACAAGTGTTAGCAACGAAGACTTTGCCACAAGAATTCCAAGATACAATGAAAAGCGTTGTAAGTGTCGTGAATTTTGTAAAAGCTAGTGCTTTAAACAGCCGCCTATTTTCAAAAGTTGGCAGAGAGTTGGATGCATCCAATAATGTTCTGTTATTTCACACTAGTGTGAGATGGTTGTCCAGAGGCAAAGTTTTGAAACGTGTTTTTGATCTTCGTGATGAATTGAAAACATTTTTTAATCAAAAATCTAAACCACAGTTTGAAGCACTTTTCGGCGACAAAAACCAACTTCACAAAATTGCTTACTTGGTTGACATCTTTGCAATCTTAAATGAGTTAAATTTGTCTCTCCAAGGACCAAATGCAACATGCCTAGATTTGTCAGAAAAGATCCGAGCATTCAAGTTGAAACTTCAACTTTGGCAAAAAAAATTGGATGAAAATAGAATTTACATGTTGCCGAACTTATCTGCTTTCTTTGAGGAAAATGATATTGAACAGGAAACAATGAATAGAACAATACTTTCTGTCAAAGAACACTTCAAAATTCTTGAAGAAGAAATTTCAAGATATTTTCCTAATTTACCTGACACACCATTTGCACTTGCTAGAAGCCCATTCACCATCAGAGTTGAAGATGTTCCTGAGAATGCACAAGAGGAGTTCATTGAACTCATTACCAGTGATGCAGCAAAAACTGATTTTTCTTCAATGTCAGTTACCAAATTTTGGATCAAGAGTTTGCAGTCATATCCCGTTCTGTCTGAGATCGCATTGCACCTGATTCTTCCTTTTCCAACAACATACCTTTGTGAAACGGGCTTTTTAAGCTTGTTGGTTATCAAATCTAAATACAGGAGCAGACTTGATGCAGAAGATGATCTGCGTTGTGCTCTTGCAAAGACTGCTTCAAGGATTGAAGATCTGGCTAAAAAGAAGCAAGCACAGCCTTCTCACTGAACAAATTGTTGTGTTTATAAGTTGATTTGTTGTGTTGTTTATTTATTTAGAAGTCAAAATTAATATATAGCCTAGTAGCCTACTAGTTAGCTCCAAAAGTGCAGTGAAGGAGGATCAACCCAACTAATTTTATCCTTGGGGTCACCGCAACTTGGCAAATGTTATAAAAGGGTCACGGCACCAAAAAGGTTGGGAACCGCTGGTTCAAACGATGTTTTCAAAGAATTTGGTATTACTTTTTAGTTTATGGTATCAATTTGAATGTGTCTTAATTTGTAACACTGGAACAGGTATATAGAAGACTATTTAGAGCAGCAGTACGGCATAAATTTAATTTGCGCACTAAACACGGCATACTAAAGAAAAATTACTGTATGGAAAGTATTCTTTAGGATAAGTATATATTGCGTAAAGAACATTTCCTAAATGAGCAATGGCCGTTACCATTTACCAAGTACAGCAAATTTGTTTATTTAAATTAAATTGGTATACAACCAAATATTATTCCAACTTACTTTATGTAAGAAAAGCTGGCAAATTACTAATTTTTAAGCTTACTTACCACCAAGGGGCAGACAAAATTTGCACTTCAAAATTTTTTTCGCAAGCTGCATAGTACCACTGCGCCCCACCGCTAAATTTGGGATCTTAAACAGTAATATAGAAATAGATACATTTGTATTCCAATAGTAATTTAAGGCAGTGGTTCGCAAACTTTTTTTGCGACGCCCTCGAAAAAGAATTTTAATTTGCGGCACACTCATCAAATTTGGAATTCTACAATTTTTGCTAAAATTTGTACACTAAAGCCAAATCATTTATGGGTTTGGTTTACCAAAAGTTGCTTTTTCTGTAATAGGCTCTGTACAGTGTACAATGCAAAATACCTATATCATTTACATTAAGGAGTTAATTAACACCGCCATATAGTTAAGTTTAATGAGTTCGGCACCTTGAGATTTAGAACAAACGAAGTGGTATTAATTTAATTTATAAGGCAATTCCTCACATAAATCTTAACGCCTAGAAGTGGTAACCAAGGCGCTCCATCGATTTGGTACGTAGAAAGTAACGCAAAAAAGGTCAACAAATACCGCATACCGCATACCGCAACGCACATTATTTGGGTTACGGTGCGGGTTTGAGTTTGGGTTGGTAAAACATTATTATTAATAATAAAATAATGATGTGCGTTGCGTTAAGCGGCATTTGTAGACCGTTTTTTGCGTTACTTTCTACGTACCAAATGGAAAGAGCCCCGAAATCAACGACATAGCTCAATCGCGTACATTTTAACAGTAATACACCTTTCAAAAATGTACAGTAGGGTCCTAAGAAAGTGTCACGCAACTTGTGATAACCTTGCCTGTCCTACCAAGTCAATTTTGTAAACAGAAAACGGTTTAAATTAGGACTAGGGGTCATTAAACAACAGATTACGCCAAAAGCGTACATTTTTATAACAGGCTTAAATGGAAAATATGATGTTTTTCTTATTGTGAATCAGACCGTGACGGCTGTCGAAAGTAGAATGCATTGCTTAAAGGCAAAAGAAAAAAGGCAAAAGTGAGAGTTTGTCCTCATGGTTATAATCTCTTTGCACCAAGTTAACAAAATTTAACAAGTAAATGCATCAGTAAAAAAATATTTTCTCCTCACAACTTTTGCACTATCTGAATTTTCTAAATCATCACCAGGGTCCAGTAGAGACGAGGGATTTGGTTCTTCTAAATTCCTAACTAGCCTAAGATTGTGGTATATCCCAACTAGTGTTTCCTTTTATGACAAACGCGATTGATCATATAGTGCATTTTAGGGTTGGCAAACCTGTCAATTGACCGGTCAAATACGGCCAATTGACCACACTTTATTTAACTGGTCAAATACTTATATTGGATTCAAATAGTGTACATTTTTTTAGGGTTGTTTTGTGATTTCAGATTTCAATAATCTTGATTGTAACTTTTTTAGAGAACTCAAATATAAAATCATAGGGTTTACCTGATGCAAACACATGTTCTGTGGTAGTAACAAAGTGTTTGTAATAGCAAAGTAGATTTATTTTGTTAGAATAAATGCATTAGGGTTGGGCTATTGATTAGTCAAATAAAATTTGGTTAATTGACCAGTCAAATACTCGTCAAATAGGACAATATTTGGTCAAATGCCCAACCCTAGTGCATTTATTCTAAACAACATAAATCTACTTTGTCATTCCAAACACTTCGTTATTACCACAGAACATGTGTTTGCATCAGGTAAACCCCACCATTTTATATTTGAATTATTAAAAAAAGTTACAATCGATTCTATTAAAAACTCAAATCTCAAAACAACCACCATTTTATATTTGAATTATTAAAAAAAGTTACAATCGATTCTATTAAAAACTCAAATCTCAAAACAACCCTTAACAAATTTACAACATTTGAATCAAATGCGAGTACCTGTTAAATAAAGTGCCGTCAATTGACCGCATTTGACCAGTCAATTGACAGACTTGCCAACCCTACTTTCTACATATCGAACCGCAAGAGCCCCAATATTTCACACATTTGGGAAAATCGCAAGCAATACAAAGAAAATGGCTCATACTTAAATTTAAAGTATTGGTCCCTCAAACAGTTAAGTGAAGTGGACCAAGTTAGCAAAGCCCCGCTTTATTACTTTTAGCAGACAGCAAAAAGGTTGAGAAACACTGCGCTTTAGGGTAATCCCATCAAATCAAAGTATTTTTCAATAAAAAACTTGACAAAAAATATTACATTTTCAGCCTAAAGGTATAGGATAACTGAGCTTTTCCTAAGATCAAAATTTTCATTTTGTTTGGTATGTTGTGAACGTGTTATGTTTGTCATTTTACCTTACCACATAAACTTGGACCTTAAAGGTTATTTATTATCACACAAATTACCTTATAGTATTATTCAAGCCTTTTATGTGTTTTGACTTTATTTAATTAGCGTTTGGCTTTTTCGGCTTTTTTCATCCAAGGTTTGAAATGTACCAAATGGTACCGAATGGAAAACAATAAGTGATGAAACATACTGTAAGAAGCGATTAAACTGTAACCCGTGAAAAGGTGAAAATTGCTTGAGTCATCTTTAACACGTTCACTGCTATGCGATCAACCAGTGGGTCTTGCAGAAAATTTGGCTACTGTGTTGTGACCCACCGGTGGGTCATACGATAAAAGTTACTGCTTTTTCCACGTTCACGGCGATGCGATGTTAATTGATTGGGTCATTCCATGTCTAATTTAAAGGGCCGGAACCCATGTTCTTAGATTTTCTTTATATTTTAAACAGTTAATAAGATTGCAACAAATTTGAGGGTTCTGTGATAAGCGGTTTCGAAGATTTTATTTTTTGAATATTTGACCACTATGTGAAAATAGGTCGTTTTTTAATTATTGAGTGCTTTTATCTCTCTGGAGGCTTTATTTTGCAGCAAAAGCCTGTAGTAAAATGCTATTCCCCCATTTGTTGGGGTGCTAGTTTCAAAAATGATGCTTAAAACACTATGTGATTATTTCTTCTATATGAAAATTGCATTTATAGTTTATGACTTCCGAAGACTTTTCGAAGCTTTCTGCAGTTTTTTTTCAATTTTTATGTTTGCAAAATAATCTTTAGACAACATAGTATTTTGACTTTCTAAAGTGGTTCTTGGTATTTTACAATTAGTAATTGGTAATTAGGTTTCAAATTTGAGCACTTTATAATACAATAAAAAGTGACCAAAAAATGTGTTAATACACTGACTTTTGCAACTTTACAAACAACTATAGAAAAGACATATAATAACACATTGGCTGAAATATTTCTATTCAACATATTGTATAAAGTTCTAGAAAAACAAATACATACAAGAAATAAGACAAAGTATGAAACTTCGCAGACATTTTGTTAACTATGTTTGTTGATAGTGTGGAGGTTATACCACTGCCTGTTACCTGAGGTTTCAATTTACACAGTATGTTATAAAATTGATTATAGCAAATACCATCGTATCAAACCTAATAAAACCAGGGAGATGGAACAGATAGCCGCATAAATTTGACCAGACACATGGTTGCTATTTTAGATAATTTTCATCTAGATTTAAATGTTTTGATATAATTCTAGATGTAATATTCTAAAATTTACATGATAAATATTCGTTTTAGACTACTATTTTTGTTTTTGTTTTCGATGATTAGAATTGCCTTAATTTTGCATAAATATGACAACTGGGTACATTTTTTTATTAATTTTATCAATTTCAAATTTTCACTAACTGAAAATTTATTAACTAGGTATAAAAAAATTCAAATAAATGGTTTTGTTTCATGAAATAAAAAACATAATAATAAAGACAGCATTGTTCAACCGTGTCCTTTGGGACCCAGGGGGAGCACGGAGAATTATTCAGGGGGCAACAGGCATGCTATATTTTAATTTTTAGCCAGTTAAACCATTTTGTTTTGGTTTGCGTTATGTCCAGAGACCTCTCTTATGATGTATTTAAAGTGTTTTTCGAATTCATGAGCAAAGGGAGCACAAAGTGTTAAGTGCTAATGGAAGGTAGCCAGGACACTTATAAGGTTGAGAACCACTGGTGGGCCATTCCGTGTCAATTCACACAGTCAAGAAATTCAACCTCTCCGGTTTCCCTTAAATTTTACACACCTTTTCACTATCCTATATAATGAACACCTGCAAAATTTGAGCGTAATTTGTCGACAAACGCCAGAGTTATAAAGCTTTTAGTTTGGGGGTCTGCTGAGGGGGCGCAATTTTTCTATTTTGGACCATGTTTGACGCCCTATTACTGTTAAACTAAATAAGGTAACAGCCCAATTTTTTTACAGGTGATAGTACTTCTATCAAATATTAAAAAAAACATAGTTTACATTGTCACTCTAAAAGGTCATAGACATCCAAAGTTGGCCTTTCCGAGCACTCGGCTAAAATTTTCCCCTAATTTTGAAACCTCGCCAAGACCCCATTTTTGGATTTGACTAAAAATTGGTAGAAGTGTTGTTTACAGGATTATCTCTTAACTGCGAAAATTTCAGTACAAAATATTAAAGGGGTTGGAAAATATTTATTGTGAAACATGGGTTGAAACGAAAAAAAAAGCAAAAAGTGGGGTCCTTTTAATATCCCAGTTACCTATGACCCCAGTAAAAATTTGCACTTAAATTTTGTCCACATATTTACTAAGATATGGCAAGTCTACCATGCAAAATTAGTTCATTGTTCTCAATGTTTTCTGATAGAAATTCCATGTCAAATAGAGGGAGCTCAATTAAAATAAGCAACACCAGGAGTCCACTCAGCAGCCCAGGTTGACTCAACCTGTGGTGTCGAGTGGGTCTCCTGCAAAAGATAAGTATCTATAGATGATTTTTTTAGGTAGGAAAAAATGGCGTGGCGTTTGGTCTTATCGGTTAGTTCGTTGACATTAAAAGTTGCGATTTTTAAGTTGGACTCCATTTTAGTTTACTTTAAAAGTTGGGGGGTTGAGTTTTTGGGTGTGAAACATTATTATGAAAACACTGTGGTGCGCTTTTTCCCCCCTGGATCGGGGGTACTATTAGATATTAGGGGTGCGTTATTCTGGCCCCCTAGCATGAGATCCTGATTTTACTCTTCTTTCTCTGTGCTGTCTTCTTCATCTTCTTGTTCGGTCTCTGCAGAACGTTATTAGTAACGAATATAAAAGAGTACCCAATAAGAGAAACTGACAAAGACTGACGAAGCATAGGAAAGTTACACGAGTTATAAAGGGAGGGAAAGAATGCAACAAGACGCGGGACGTATAATGATAATTACGGAGAGAGGCAAGGAAAAGAAAGGAGAAACGCACAGAAGCAAATACCATAGAAATCAGAGTTAACAATAGAAACATAAATCATTACACTTGCCAGCTCCTGGCTTGCTTGCTAAACACCAGCCAACAAAAACTGTGTGGATTTGTAATCAGACTCAGACAATCTACCTTGAAGGAGTGAGGTTGATTCATTAGGCAAAAAGACAATTAATGATTCTCATAATTCAACCAACGTTGATTGCATCAAATTGTTGCCATCGAGTGAGGAAGAACTCTATTTCTTATGGACAAGAAAAGTCGTCGAACGAACTCTGAAAACTATTGTGTTTGGAACCAGCAAGAAGCCAGCGTTTGGAAGAATTGATTTAGTCGAACGATACGTTAAGACGACTCATAGCATCAGCAAAGCTAAAGAAACAACCGCTTGGAATCATGGATTTCACAATAACTGATGTGGCGAATCGGGGTGTTTAGTTAGGGGTAAGAAGGCTGCTGGCTCTGAAGACCAGTGCCGACGGCTGCCTAGACTCTTACAAGTTGTTAATCCGACTCCAAAGGAGCAGGCCGCTAGAATACCTGTCCTTAACTTCTTGTACTCTAGGCAAAGACACTTCACTCAGTAGATGTTGCCCGTCGAGTATATTAACAAATCTCAGAAAAACATGATAAACAGAGCGGTGATTCAAGCCGCTATCAGTAAGACGTATATAATAGAATAGCTTGCGAAACGATCAAAGCGCACGATTCGGCGTTAGGTCACGCGTCAGTGGACAACGGTCACGTGTATAGTGACGTAGAATTAGCCAATATCAAGTAATATTGCATGATAAATGCTACACTGATTCTACCTAGTTTATCAGGTGAAAAGCTATTGTACTTTTAAAAATATTTAAAAATAAATAAGTAAAATTACCGACCGACAGGTCTGTAAACTGTTTTTATGTGACTTTTTGTTAAACCATTATGTATTGCATTTCGCAAATTATGTATAGTCTATATCTATGAAGTCTAGTCTAAGCTACGTCGATCGCACGATCTTTTGATAAATTTTAAAAGAGCCTAATTTTTGTGCTTGGATCTCAATAGTTTGAAATCAACGCGTTAAGCTTGTGAATCACGACTTAATTTTGTTGTGCACGAAATAATTTCGTGATAAATTTCCGAATTCTTTTAAACATTTGGTACGTTTTGGGGTTTTGTCTGTTTTTTTCTCTGATCATACGCAGCCGCGTTTACACACGAGTTTAAAATACCTCGTATCAAGCATAATGATTTATCCACACGCGAAACATTAGCTTTCAACTCACAACTTTAGGAAAACCCCATTTCCTGCCTTTTGAAGAAAGCAATATTGAATAAGCAGCAACTTCAAAGCGTATTTTCTTGTGATGCGTCGTTATATTAAAACTTACGTTGAACGAATTGTGCAAATTAAAAAACAATGCAAATTTATAAGTAGATGTTGCTCAATGTTAAAATTCAATAAAATTTAATTCCGAACAAATCACTACCACTCCTTTCTTTTATGTTTTTCACAGTTTCACGTTTTTCATCATGTGTGACGGAAGGACATGAACGAGACAAAGAGACAACAACAAAATGCCTGTCGTTCGTTGACTTATCGACAGAAGAAAACATCTTGTTCTTGAATGTGTTGCTAAAAGCTACAACTCGTGTGACTCATTGCCTTGTTCATGTTCATTTCGCTCAAATCGTATGAAGCACTTTTTAACAAAAGTCAATTGTGTTAAAAAAATAGCAACCTTTCGGGTATAATGCGAAAAGCAGCCGCCGTGTTATATTCACGACGGCAATTCCTTTTGTGCTGGAGTGTTTGTAGCGTCATAAGTAATAATTAATGTATAATTACATACTATGGAATTTATCGTAGGCTATTGCGTATTTTGAAATGTGTTGCTGTTGCTCGCTTTTTGGTGCTGACAGAAATTGCAAAAACACCGGTTTGAGCCGTGAGACCGTTTACCAGAAAAACTTCTAGCCGTAGGATATTAATCACACCCGCAAGCCCATCCATTTTATTCTCATACTGTAAATATTTTTGCCAGTTGGTCGCCAGTTGATACACAGACAGGTTGTGTGGCTTGCCGGCTTTTGCTGGCTTGCTAAACACCAACCAACAAAAACGGTGTGGATTTGTAATCAGACTCAGACAATCTACCTTGAAGGAGTGAGGTTGATTCATTAGGCAAAAATACATTAAAGAGGCTCATAATCGACCCGCTTGCTTCATATGCAACCCAATTTACTTCAAGTGATGGTGATATACAGGCACTGAAAAAATCATTAAAATAAATTAAATATGCGGTGAAGTAATGCACAGTTACAAATTCACTGGACATCACAAACCTAACACTAAAATGAATGTATATTTTTTCATGAAGTTGAATAAAAAAACATTCCTGTCGTGTTGAAAAGACCATTTACCTAAAATAATAATGCAAACAAACTTATATTTTTGAGAGGTTTAAATCGACCTATCTCTAAAAGCTTTTCAAATATATTTTGCTTACTAATTCTAAGTCATTTAAATGCATACGTCTCTAGGTGCGCCCCCAAGTGAAAAGGTTAAGAAACACTGTCATAGGGTGGGTAGACTTATGGTAAACGGCAATAAAAATATATAAATTTTAAAACAATTATTTCGCCGAAATGACAATGCTCTGTAGCAGCGCTGCAGCGGTTCTCTACCACTACCAGTGGGCCATAAGAACATTTCAGGTGGGCCACAGACCAATTAAAAAAGCTAGATTTAGTTTCATTTGTGTCACTATATTTAATTTTACAGAAATAATGGCTTGGGGAGGAATTAAAAAGGAATGTAAATTTATTGTTCAGTCAAAGTGTCTAACTTATGCACGGTTGAATAAATAATCTGTTTTGAAATATGTTCTGCTATGTTTTGTTCTAAACCTATTTTACAGTTTTTTCTTTGATTAAAATTTATCGTGCCACAGAATTTTTTTAAACGTAAATGATGGGGCCACGAAAGAAAAAAGGTTGAGAACCACTGGTCTGCAGTGACAGGCATCAGGGGGCGCTCTTTCACTATTGTTCGTAAAAATTAATAAAAATTTTTTTTTTCAAATGCCGCATACCACAACACCTATTGTTTGGGTTAGGGTGCGGGTTAGCGTTTGGTTGAGGGTGGGTCAAGTTATTATTAATAATAAACATAATATTACTTGACCCACCCTCACCCAAACGCTAACCCGCACCCTAACCCAAACAATATGCGTTGTGGTATGCGGTATTATTATTTTTTTTTTTTGCATAACCTTTCACGTACAATAGTGAAAGAGCGCCCTATATAGTCCCACAACTTTTAAAATAATACCTCGGGTTTTCAGGTCGCAGTGTTTCTCAACCCATGGGTCGCCAACCCGTTTGATTTGCTTGGTTCTATAAGCAAGATATTTTGGGGCGTTTTTTCTTGTTTGAATACATAGAAAGTAACTTATATTATTTGGGTTAAGGTGCGGCTTTGTGTTTTGGTGGGTCAAGCATTTTTATTAATAATAAATATATTAATGCTTGACCCACCCAAACTCGAACCCGCACCTTAACCCAAATAATATGATATGCATTGCGATATGAGGTATTTGTAGATTTTTATTTTTTTGCGTTACTTTCTACTAGGGTTGGGCATTTGACCAGTCAAATAAAATCCGATCAATTGACCCGTCAAATACTCGTCAAATAGGTCAAATATTGGTCAAATACTATACATACTATCATAATGCAATTAAAGTTAAAAATAAACTTTAACTTTAAATAAATTTATGAACGTTTTGGCTCAAGTACTATGGTTTGTAAAACAATTATTTTTTGACTATCTATAAGAATATTTGCAAAACCATGCCCATCTTGCAAACAATACTGTATAGAAGTATTTCATATTGTAGTAATTTTTGCTATTACTACAACCACCAAGCAAAGAGATTATAACCATGAGGACAAACTGTGACGTAGCCCATTGTTCTACTTTCGACAGCGTTCCGCTCTAGTGCATAATAGTAAAACGTAAACAACTGGGCTTGACTTGCATGTTGGTTAAGTAAAATTTTGGAGCAACCAGCTTATATATATTAAGGTTCGACATTTCTGACAGGTTAAAAGTTATGTTTGAATTAGGTGTCAAACTTTCATTGTCGAGTTTCGTGTAAACGCACTTAAAAAAGGGCATACAATATCAGCTGACCATAAGTACTACCGGTATATAATATGGTAACACACTCGTTGGCGCGCCAACGTCGTCCAGTTAATGACTGCGGAAGCGTACAACGCGTTGCTGTAGAGTAGACCAGTGGTTCCAAACCGGGGTGCCGGAGAGGAATTTACATTTTTTTATTATTACTAGTAAGCCTTTTGGTACAACTTTTTGTGTTCGCTTATATAGTGCAATAAGTACAATAAACAAAATATTACAATATTGTTTAAAGTTATTTTTATTGCCCCAGTTTCGTTTATTTTAGCATTACAGTAAAACACTTAAAGCAAATTAGAGTAGGGGTCTTGTAATATATTCAATTATTCTTTAGTTTTGGTGTTAAGAAATATTAACATTGCACAGTTTGGTACCAGTTTAGTGGATAGGGTTTGGTGAACTCAAATTTAGTGAGTAATATTGTTCATTTAAAAATGGAAAGCACCAGATTACGCAGCTTTCTAATCTGTTGAAATTAAATGTAATAATAATCTTTATTCTTTTACAACCAGTTATCCAATCAAGTTTAAACTGAATAAAGATATATATATATTTAAGCTGTTTACAAGATGTCACCTACTTCTATACATGGGCTTTGATATATTCAACTACAACCTCCAGCAAGTAAGCTCCAAACTTTTGCTATAAGGGAGAAAAGATGAGAAGCACTCGAGGTAAAAAATACTTTTCGCAAACTTACATTGAAAATGACAAAAAATATCTATTTCAAACAGTACTGCGGAGTCGGTTAAAAATAACCCTAGTCCGACTCCAGTTAAATGTGGCATTTTGTCGAGTCCCGAGTCCGGCCCTGACTAAACAGCCTGTATTCCGCCAATTTACTTAACCAAAATTACATGGATATTTAGCTACCACTTATAGGGGTGTCGTATAACTCATTCATAATACATGGTTTGAAAATATTCCACCACATGCTATTCCACCTTTACAATTTTCAGTTGGTGGTCATATTAGTTTACTGCGCATTTCAGACTAGAGACTCGTGTAGTTTTACATGGTCTTACTCGAGTCCCGAGTCCGACTCCAGCAAAACAAACCGACTCCTCGAGGCCGACTCAGCAGTCCTGATTTCAAACCTGTACAATATGCTACCTAGTTCTGTGTGGATATTTTTATTTACTCTAAATTAAGCCACTATACTTTTAGAGTCTATAATTTATTTGCTGAAATTTATTCAGAATAAGTAATAACTTAACAATTCTTTTGACGACAAAGTAAAAATTTATAAATATTTTATTCATATAAAACAAAACGTTTACTTTGTAATACACACTTTGAAATTTAAATATACTAAATCAGTGCAAAGAGATAATTTAATAAAATTATAAAAAAACATTTGCAATATATTGGTCGATAAATTGTGTTCATACAGACGCTGTTGACCAGGTACTAGACAAAACGAAAACAATACTGAAGTGGCCTCTGGAATCTGGTGTCAATAAAGAACTTTATTTATTCTTTAAATTGATTGATTCTTACCATGTTTAACCAAATAAATTTTAAATAAACATTATTTTGTTTTGCTTGCCTGAGTTTGCATATAAGGTGTACCAATAAGTAGGAAAATAATGACTCTTTCTACAAAAATTGATTACTTAAGGCAGGGTGGTCCAAAACCCAGGCCCGACATCGTTGTTTGTGGCTCGCGAAGCACTGTTGAATTATTGTAATGCGTACAGGGTTTATTTTAAAGAAATATAAGTGACCAACAATCAGCGAGCATCCTGCAATGGTTTGGTTAGGGTTACATTTTTCCGATTACACCATTAAATAAACCAGTTTACTATCACTTGGCAAAAACATTATTATCGCTCGATTTTATTTGTGCACAATTTGGTGACAGCAGAAAGTTTGTGCAGTTTATATATCTTTCGACAGTTACAAACGAAAATCGTTTATCTGCTCCTGGCACGCATGTATAGTCTGCTTTGTGGCCCGTAAAGAATATGTAAGAAATACTGTGCAACCTTGGACAACCCTGACTTAAAAAATCAAAATCACTGAAAAGCCCAAACAATTACCAGTAGGAATTTGTGTAAAGCAGTGTCATATGTTATCTACAAGAGAATAAAGTTTCACATTAATTAATAGGCTTCTTACAGAACAACAAATGGTCAAAGGGGGGAAAATTTGAAGGAATTTATTTTACTCTTTAAATAATCTGCTCATTCTGTGACCAGAACTTTTTAAGTAGAGGTTCCCAATCAGTTTTCCAACCTGAATAATAGAAAAACAGTGTAACATACACAAACAAAACATTGGTAAAATTACTCGGAAGTTTTGTATAACTAGACCAGGGCTTTCCAAACTGGGGGTTGCTCATGGAGTTAAATTTACACAAAGTGCTACATTCATAAAATTGTTATTTTTTCTGTTTGGTATGTTAATGGCAAATTATGAAACGCACATTACTTCAATAAATGCATGCCAAAGCAGACAGTCATCGAGAAATGTTATTTTTTAAACTGTTAAACCTAGTGGGTCAAAAAGTTTAATATAATAAATGAGGTCACAGCCTGAAAACTTTGGGTAGCCCTAAACTAGATAAACTTTAGCCATGGACAGTTAGCAGTTTAAAGTTTTGTTTATAAGTAAAATAAATACTCTATTCTATAATGGTTTGCCTTACACTATGATCTCATTGTCACAATAATCTTACCAGAGGTTTGTTGTATCTTTGAGGAATAGACTGACTATTTTTTTTTTCCCAGTGTACTGTTGATATGTCTTTAAGCAATGTCCAACATAATCCCAGAATGGCTGAATCACAGTTACAGACGAATAATATGTGTTCTTATTATAGTTCAACTAGTAAATATGAGCAAGTTCTATAAAAATAAACCAAGTGGAGAAGTTTAACATTATAATAACATACTCCAATACTGAGCAATCAAATATAATATAATTTGCAAAATTATTAACTGAATTCAGTGACATCTGGTAACTACTGATTCCAAATGTAACTACCTTACAAATGGTAATTGCTTGCTTCACTCGCACAAACAGCACACCACCAATAATATTTGCTAGTTAAATATTTCATACAGCAAACCAAGGTGCAAAAAATTTTCGTTTAAACGATGTTTTCAAAGAATTTGGTATTAATTTTTAGTTTATGGTATCAATTTGAATGTGTCTTAATTTGTAACACTGGAACAGGTATATAGAAGACTATTTAGATCAGCAGTACGGCATAAATTTAATTTGCGCACTGAACACTGGCATACTAAAGAAAAATTACTATATGGAAAGTATTCTTTAGGATAAGTCTATATTGCGTAAAGAACATTTCCTAAATGAGCAATGGCTGTTACCATTTACCAAGTACAGCAAATTTGTTTATTTAAATTAAATTGGTATTCAACCAAATATTATTCCAACTTACTTTATGTAAGAAAAGCTGGCAAATTACTAATTTTTAAGCTTAATTACCACCTAGGGACAGACAAAATTTGCACTTCAAAATTT
This sequence comes from Ascidiella aspersa, assembly GCF_963924565.1. Lineage (NCBI taxonomy): Eukaryota > Metazoa > Chordata > Ascidiacea > Phlebobranchia > Ascidiidae > Ascidiella > Ascidiella aspersa. The sequence goes on along the minus strand of NC_139454.1, from coordinate 14,075,527 downwards.
TTTTCGCAAGCTGCATAGTACCACTGCGCCCCACCGCTAAATTTGGGATCTTAAACAGTAATACAGAAATAGATAGATTTGTATTCCAATAGTAATTTAAGGCAGTGGTTCGCAAACTTTTTTTGCGACGCCCTCGAAAAAGAATTTTAATTTGCGGCACACTCATCAAATTTGGAATTCTACAATTTTTACTAAAATTTGTACACTAAAGCCAAATCATTTATGGGTTTGGTTTACCAAAAGTTGCTTTTTCTGTAATAGGCTCTGTACAGTGTACAATGCAAAATACCTATATCATTTACATTAAGGAGTTAATTAACACCGCCATATAGTTAAGTTTAATGAGTTCGGCACCTTGAGATTTACAACAAACTAAGTGGTATTAATTTGATTTATAAGGCAATTCCTCACATAAATCTTAACGCCTACCCAGCTAACAATTTGACGTCGCAGCGACGTAGATTTTTGGTTTAAGTTTGGTCGATAAGACGTTGCAACCAACGTTATTTCTACGTAAAAACGTCGACACTTTACGACCTAGATGCGACGTTGTGCAACTACGTTGTTTATACGTTCATCATAAACGTTATTTTTACGTAGAAGTGTCTACTCCAGACGACGTAGATTCAACGTTGCAAATTACGATGTTCAGCGACGTTATTTATACGTTTATCATGAACGTTATTTTCACGTAAAAGTGTCGACACCAAACGATGTAGATGCGACGTTGTGCAACTACGTTATTTAGACGTTTATCATGAACGTTATTTTCACGTAAAAGCGTCGACACTTTGCGACCTAGATGCGACGTTGTGCAACTACGTTATTTAAACGTTTATCATGAACGTTGTTTTTACGTAGAAGTGTCTATTCCAGACGACGTAGATTAGACGTTGCAAATTACGATGTTCAGCGACGTTATTTATAAGTTTATCACAGACGTTATTTCTACGTAAAAATGTGTGATCCGGACAAAGTTCATGCGACGTTGGAAACTACGTTGTAAAACTAGGTTATTAAAAGCGTTCACATTGTTATTTTTGCGTAATAGTTTGGACTCCATGCCCTACAAATTACGTTTGCAATGGAGTTACAAATTACGTTCGCAACTACGGTATAATGCGCAAAAAAGAAACATAATAACGATGTTTTGCACTTTTAAAACACTTATACTTGTTGTAACATATCTGACTGTAATTATTTACACTTGCAAATTCTTACTAAATCTTCTAAACAATTACCATCCAGGAAAATATAGAAATAATATAGTATTGAAGTAAAACAAACACGGCAGTATAAAAATGTTGACAATAAAGAACTGTAAAAAAGACAAGAAAACTGAGAAAATTGGTCTGTGGACCTGCAAAACACACAAATTTTATAGTGTTACTTAAATTGCTCTATTACACTAACACAGTCTAAAAGACAAAATTGAAAAAGTTTTGCATTTCACAGACTATGTGTAAAACAATGCACATTAAAACAGGAAAGTAACGTTAACAACAACAACGTATTGAAAAAATAAGAACAATACAAATCCAGCGGTGTAAAATGAAAATCCAGCAGTTTAATCCGAATCTGAATGCATGTGTGATACATCGAGAGAGCTGTTGGCAAATAATATAAAAATTAGGGAATAGGGAAGTGACTGCTAGGGCTATAGGGTCAAACAGGGGAATATATACCTTATAAAAATGGCTCATGTGTTTGTCAAGCTAAGGAAAACCCCATCCAACTTTCATCTGTTTAAGCTGCATTAACTGGGAAATGTGATTAATGACTACAAACATAACTTTTAACTTTATTTACCTTATGAAACCAAATCGAAATGAGCAAAGCCAAAAAAACTAATTGCAATGATTTACGTGCTTCTACATGGTACAATAAATGCCCAATTGGTTGCCTTAAACAAAACATTTAAAACAACCTGATAGTTATTTCATGTTTTTGATTTTTTTATTATGTCAGCAAAGTGTTTTGTGATTAATTGTTCTCACTATTAGTAATATTATGATCCAGACGTTTGGAATCCTAACACAATTCAACCATAGTTTCAAAATTTAGATGTGCCATTTACTAATTTAGCCAAGCACAGAAATTTTATATCACTGTTAATGTATTTTCTTGTGCAACCTGAATTTGTTTGGTAAAATTTAGGATCAAGAATTTTTATCTCATTTTTTTGCCAATAATAACATTTAATAATGAATATTAGTATTTTTTACATTTTTTTAACTTTGTTTTTATATTAAAAAAATATAGACCATTCTTAGTACTAGTCTATGGTATAATTTTTTCCCAATAATTCTGTCATATTATGTTTATTTTGCCTTTACTTATTGTGTAATAGCGTTTTGTGCTGTGTAGCTTCTGGTCCACAGAATGCAGACTGGTCAGAAATATATAAAATTAAAATTCTGGTGACATTGTATAACTATCACTGGTAGGTTTTGAAAAAAATTGCTGCCCAAATAAAGAAATTTAAATGCAGCCAGGATACATTTTAAAGTCTTTGTTGTTAGCATCTAGGGCAATTGCAAGCATAAAACAAAACAGCAAGAGTCAAATAAATATAATAATTAACAAAAATCTTGAAAATATTAATCACTAATTTACCTGTAAATATTGATGAGCAGCCAAGTTCATGAGGAATATCTTTAACGTGTACCCTTTTTCAAATCCCACCTTGAACTTTTAATCAAGCCTTTAGTCGAGATCTTCAGTAATGAATTTTCAAGTGTTCATTTGGGGTTTTATGCACACCCAAGGTATTTACGCTGGCATGATACAAAGATCAAGATTTGCATTAAAATTGTCTAAAAAGTTTGGGTGTTCACTCGCTGCAGAATGCAATTGGGCGCTGGTCTAGAATCCTACCACATTGATTAAATCAACGCACAATATTTGGGTTAGGGTGCGAGTTAGCGTTTGGGTGAGGGTGGGTCAAGTATTATTATATCTATTATTTAATACTTGACCCACCCTAATCCAAAATGCTAACCCGCACCCTAACCGAAATATTGTGCACTGTGGTAGGATTCTAGACCAGTGCCTGCAATTGCCCACAGAGGTAATAGAGCTTGTTTTTCTATGTTAGATGAAAATTAGTGGAGGCTTTAAAGTCATTTATTCAGTAAATTATTTTTTTTCCTACTTAAAATATAAGTTATAAATAAAACTACAAATACAGCTTAGACTATTTAACCTGAAAATATATTTGATAACAAAGCCTAATCTTCATGGTTTAAGGAAAACAACCTAAATATCTAACAAGCAGTCCTTAACGCTGAGCTGCCAAAACTTATTTTGAATTCCAATGTCCCGATAGCAAATGTTCAAACTGGACTGTGATGTCATCCGCATATTGGCCAATCACGAGTTTACGCGCCGTTCGAAAACCGCGAAAAAAAAGCAGCAGGGAGCGACATTCTTGTCTATCCAGGAAACTGCGTCTATAGCGGTCGCTGCGCTAAGTACTTTTTTATGCGATTTGTTTCATGTAAAGACAATGTTACCCTTACTAAAATGCTATCTTAAATTAAGTCACATCTCTATTTTATGTAAGCATAACTAAGTATACTTCTTTACATTTTCTAAAAAAGTTAATCAAAACACATTACAGAAAAAAACAAATATTTTGTACTTAGGCTACATAATCCCGAGGCATTCCTTAAAAGAGAGCATTTCTATTTAACGAAAATTAAAACTTGGAAAGTTAGTTTTGACGTCGGCAAACAACGTTTTTTATACGACACGTATGACATTTTGATTCGATTGTACTTCAGCTCAGTCGAAAAAACTGTGTATGACACGGAAATTCGTCTAAAATCAGTTACCTTCAACGTAAGTAGGCTAATTGATGTTGTTTCTACCTCACGTTTAACGTTTTAATAGGGTTCCTTTGACGTTTGTATCAACGCTAAACAATATTAATGAAATGTTTTAATTTATGTATAAAATAGTCTAAAACAAGTTGACCTCGATGTCAGGTATATACCTTGTTGTATACGTCACGTTTAACGTTTTAATCCGGTTGCATTGTGGTTTGCCGTAACCTTCGAAATAACTACGATCATTCAAGATGTTGCAAATTTGGTCGCGTTTTAGTTTTTCGTAATGTCAAGAAATAAAGTTATTGGAACTTCTGAAAATAGCATTTAAAATGGTTTCAAATAAGTTATCTTCAGCGACAGTTATCATTGCTTTTTGCATATACGCCACGTATGATGTTTTGAATTGGTTATATTGAAGATTGTAATAACGTTGAAAAATAACGTTATATTAACGTTAAAAATGACGTATAAAATAGTCTAATTCTAAACACAAGTAAGCTTCGATGTCAGTATTTACCGTAGTTTTTACGTCACGTGAAGTTCTAATTAGATTGCATTGTTGTTAGTTACAAACCAAAAAATAACGTTGTTAAAACGCTTAAAATCACGTCCAAAAAGCTGTCAAAGAAGTTAGCTTTAACCTTAGAATTCAACGTCATTTATACTTCACGCGTGACGTTGTCAGTTACTTGGATCTTAGTTTGTCGCAACGTCAAGAAATAACGTTATTAAAACGTTTAAAATTACATCCAAAACGGTCTTAAATAAGTTAGCTTTGACGTCAGAAATCACCGTTGATTGTACGTCACGTATGATTTCCTAAATTGGGTCCATTGTGGTTTCTCACGACAACGTATGAAATGAAATCAAGTTTACTTTGACGTGAGTAATTAACGTTGCATGTACGTCACCTATGACGTTCTAAATTGGTTACATTAAGGTTTGTAATAAGGTTGAGAAATGACGTTATTAAAACGTTAGAAATGATGTATAAAATAGTCATAAAAGAATTATCCTTGTTACAAAAGGTAACGTTGTTGTTACGTCACGTTTTACGTTTTAATTATATAACATTGTAGTTAGTCAAAACGGTAAAATGACGTTATTATAACGCTTAAAATGGCGTCCTGGTCTCCAAGAAATTAGCTTTGATGTCAGAATTTAATGTTGTTTGTACGTCACGTATCACGTTGTAAATTAGTTACATCAATGGTGGTCACAAAGTTTAAAAATAATGTTAGCAAACCGTTCGCTCTGACGTACAAAATAGCCCAAAACAAGTTATTAGCCTCGAAGTAATTAATTAACCTTGTTTGTACGTCACTTTGACGTTATAATCAGGTTACTTTGTGGTGCGCCACAATTTTTTTAAAGAATACCATTGAATTGAAAAAACGTTTAAACGACGTCAAAAGTGGCTGAAAAGACGTTAGTTTTGACGTCAGTAAACAACGTTTTTTGTACGTGATTTATGACGTTTTAAAATAAATTGCATTTGGTTTGTTTCAACGTTACGAAAGAACGTTAATCAAACGTTTGAAGTTACGTTAAAATTTGTCTATAACAAGTTAATTATGACGTCAGAAATGAACGTGAATTCTACGTCACGTATGACGTTCTAAGCTGGTTGCGCTATAGTTTTACGGAACGTTAAATATACAGCGTTAATTAAACGTGTAAAAGACGTCTAAACCGGTCTAAAAATGTTAGATTTTACGTCAGTAATAAACGTTATTTGCGTGTCACCTATGACGTTGTAAATTTGTTTCATTGTGGTTCGTCGCAACGTTAAAAAATAACGTTCAACAAACGTTCGAAGTGACGTCCAAAATGATGTAAAACATGTTAAGATCAACGTCTGTAATCAACGTTGTTTGTACGTTACAAATGACGTTGAAATTTGGTCGCATTGCGGTTTTTCTTAACGTTAATTTTGACGTTAGTGCAACGTTTTACATTACGTTTTGATAACACGGCCTCGACGTATTTTCTTAACGTTCGTTTGGACACATTCCCACAACGTTTACTTAGTTTAAAAAAAATATCCGAACGTCGAAAAAACGTTGTGTGTTAGCTGGGTAGAAGTGGTAACCAAGGCGCTCCATCGATTTGGTACGTAGAAAGTAAGGCAAAAAAGGTCAAAAAATACCGCATACCGCAACGCACATTATTTGGGTTACGGTGCGGGTTTGAGTTTGGGTTGGTAAAACATTATTATTAATAATAAAATAATGATGTGCGTTGCGTTAAGCGGGATTTGTAGACCGTTTTTTGCGTTACTTTCTACGTACCAAATGGAAAGAGCCCCGAAATCAACGACATAGGTCAATCGCGTACTTTTTAACAGTAATACACCTTTCAAAAATGTACAGTAGGGTCCTAAGAAAGTGTCACGCAACTTGTGATAACCTTGCCTGTCCTACCAAGTCAATTTTGTAAATTGAAAACGGTTTAAATTAGGACTAGGGGTCATTAAACAACACAGTACGCCAAAAGCGTACATTTTTATAACAGGCTTAAATGGAAAAGATGATGTTTTCTTATTGTGAATCAGACCGTGACGGCTGTCGAAAGTAGAATGCATTGCTTAAAGGCAAAAGAAAAAAGGCAAAAGTGAGAGTTTGTCCTCATGGTTATAATCTCTTTGCACCAAGTTAACAAAATTTAACAAGTAAATGCATCAGTAAAAAAATATTTTCTCCTCACAACTTTTGCACTATCTGAATTTTCTAAATCATCACCAGGGTCCAGTAGAGACGAGGGATTTGGTTCTTCTAAATTCCTAACTAGCCTAAGATTGTGGTATATCCCAACTAGTGTTTCCTTTTATGACAAACGCGATTGATCATATAGTGCATTTTAGGGTTGGCAAACCTGTCAATTGACCGGTCAAATCCGGCCAATTGACCACACTTTATTTAACTGGTCAAATACTTATATTGGATTCAAATAGTGTACATTTTTTTAGGGTTGTTTTGTGATTTCAGATTTCAATAATCTTGATTGTAACTTTTTTAGAGAACTCAAATATAAAATCATAGGGTTTACCTGATGCGAACACATGTTCTGTGGTAGTAACAAAGTGTTTGTAATAGCAAAGTAGATTTATTTTGTTTAGAATAAATGCATTAGGGTTGGGCTATTGATTAGTCAAATAAAATTTGGTCAATTGACCAGTCAAATACTCGTCAAATAGGACAATATTTGGTCAAATGCCCAACCCTAGTGCATTTATTCTAAACAACATAAATCTACTTTGCCATTCCAAACACTTCGTTATTACCACAGAACATGTGTTTGCATCAGGTAAACCCCACCATTTTATATTTGAATTATTAAAAAAAGTTACAATCGATTCTATTAAAAACTCAAATCTCAAAACAACCAGCATTTTATATTTGAATTATTAAAAAAAGTTACAATCGATTCTATTAAAAACTCAAATCTCAAAACAACCCTTAACAAATTTCCGACATTTGAATCAAATGCGAGTACCTGTTAAATAAAGTGCCGTCAATTGACCGCATTTGACCAGTCAATTGACAGACTTGCCAACCCTACATTCTACATATCGAACCGCAAGAGCCCCAATATTTTACACATTTGGGAAAATCGCAAGCAATACAAAGAAAATGGCTCATACTTAAATTTAAAGTATTGGTCCCTCAAACAGTTAAGTGAAGTGGACCAAGTTAGCAAAGCCCCGCTTTATTGCTTTTAGCAGACAGCAAAAAGGTTGAGAAACACTGCGCTTTAGGGTAATCTCATCAAATCAAAGTATTTTTCAATAAAAAACTTGACAAAAAATATTACATTTTCAGCCTAAAGGTATAGGATAACTGAGCTTTTCCTAAGATCAAAATTTTCATTTTGTTTGGTATGTTGTGAACGTGTTATGTTTGTCATTTTACCTTACCACATAAACTTGGACCTTAAAGGTTATTTATTATCACACAAATTACCTTATAGTATTATTCAAGCCTTTTATGTGTTTTGACTTTATTTAATTAGCGTTTGGCTTTTTCGGCTTTTTTCATCCAAGGTTTGAAATGTACCAAATGGTACCGAATGGAAAACAATAAGTGATGAAACATACTGTAAGAAGCGATTAAACTGTAACTCGTGAAAAGGTGAAAATTGCTTGAGTCATCTTTAACACGTTCACTGCTATGCGATCAACCAGTGGGTCTTGCATAAAATTTGGCTACTGTGTTGTGACCCACCGGTGGGTCATCCGAAAAAAGTTTCTGTTTTTTCCACGTTCACGGCGATGCGATGTTAATTGCGCCTCAAACGGGTTTGAGGGTTTATAATCTGGCACTCATAAAGTTAAACTTTAAAACCTAACATATTCGGCTTTCTTCTTTAAAATTTATTATTGGGTCATTCCATGTCTAATTTAAAGGGCCGGAACGCATGTTCTTAGATTTTCTTTATATTTTAAACAGTTAATAAGATTGCAACAAATTTGAGGGTTCTGTGGTAAGCGGTTTCGAAGATTTTATGTTTTGAATATTTGACCACTATGTGAAAATAGGTCGTTTTTTAATTATTGAGTGCTTTTATCTCTCTGGAGACTTTATTTTGCAGCAGAAGCCTGTAGTAAAATGCTATTCCCCCATTTGTTGGGGTGCTAGTTTCAAAAATGATGCTTAAAACACTATGTGATTATTTCTTCTATATGAAAATTGCATTTAAAGTTTATGACTTCCGAAGACTTTTCGAAGCTTTCTGCAGTTTTTTTTCAATTTTTATGTTTGCAAAATAATCTTTAGACAACATAGTATTTTGACTTACTAAAGTGGTTCTTGGTATTTTACAATTAGTAATTGGTAATCCGGTTTCAATTTTGAGCACTTGATAATACAATAAAAAGTGACCAAAAAATGTGTTAATACACTGACTTTTGCAACTTTACATACAACTATAGTAAAGACATACAATAACACATTGGCTGAAATATTTCTATTCAACATATTGTATAAAGTTCTAGAAAAACAAATACATACAAGAAATAAGACAAAGTATGAAACTTCGCAGACATTTTGTTAACTATGTTTGTTGATAGTGTGGAGGTTATACCACTGCCTGTTACCTGAGGTTTCAATTTACACAGTATGTTATAAAATTGATTATAGCAAATACCATCGTATCAAACCTAATAAAACCAGGGAGATGGAACAGATAGCCGCATAAATTTGACCAGACACATGGTTGCTATTTTAGATAATTTTCATCTAGATTTAAATGTTTTGATATAATTCTAGATGTAATATTCTAAAATTTACATGATAAATATTCGTTTTAGACTACTATTTTTTTTTGTTTTCGATGATTAGAATTGCCAGGTGATAGTACTTCTACCAAATATTAAAAAAAACATAGTTTACATTGTCACTCTAAAAGGTCATAGACATCCAAAGTTGGCCTTTCCGAGCACTCGGCTAAAATTTTCCCCTAATTTTGAAACCTCGCCAAGACCCCATTTTTGGATTTGACTAAAAATTGGTAGAAGTGTTGTTTACAGGATTATCTCTTAACTGCGAAAATTTCAGTACAAAATATTAAAGGGGTTGGAAAATATTTATTGTGAAACATGGGTTGAAACGAAAAAAAAAGCAAAAAGTGGGGTCCTTTTAATATCCCAGTTACCTATGACCCCAGTAAAAATTTGCACTTAAATTTTGTCCTCATATTTACTAAGATATGGCAAGTCTACCATGCAAAATTAGTTCATTGCTCTCAATGTTTTCTGATAGAAATTCCATGTCAAATAGAGGGAGCTCAATTAAAATAAGCAACACCAGGAGTCCACTCAGCAGCCCAGGTTGACTCAACCTGTGGTGTCGAGTGGGTCTCCTGCAAAAGATAAGTATCTATAGATGATTTTTTTAGGTAGGAAAAAATGGCGTGGCGTTTGGTCTTATCGGTTAGTTCGTTGACATTAAAAGTTGCGATTTTTAAGTTGGACTCCATTTTAGTTTACTTTAAAAGTTGGGGGGTTGAGTTTTTGGGTGTGAAACATTATTATGAAAACACTGTGGTGCGCTTTTTCCCCCCTGGATCGGGGGTACTATTAGATATTAGGGGTGCGTTATTCTGGCCCCCTAGCATGAGATCCTGATTTTACTCTTCTTTCTCTGTGCTGTCTTCTTCATCTTCTTGTTCGGTCTCTGCAGAACGTTATTAGTAACGAATATAAAAGAGTACCCAATAAGAGAAACTGACAAAGACTGACGAAGCATAGGAAAGTTACACGAGTTATAAAGGGAGGGAAAGAATGCAACAAGACGCGGGACGTATAATGATAATTACGGAGAGAGGCAAGGAAAAGAAAGGAGAAACGCACAGAAGCAAATACCATAGAAATCAGAGTTAACAATAGAAACATAAATCATTACACTTGCCAGCTCCTGGCTTGCTTGCTAAACACCAGCCAACAAAAACTGTGTGGATTTGTAATCAGACTCAGACAATCTACCTTGAAGGAGTGAGGTTGATTCATTAGGCAAAAAGACAATTAATGATTCTCATAATTCAACCAACGTTGATTGCATCAAATTGTTGCCATCGAGTGAGGAAGAACTCTATTTCTTATGGACAAGAAAAGTCGTCGAACGAACTCTGAAAACTATTGTGTTTGGAACCAGCAAGAAGCCAGCGTTTGGAAGAATTGATTTAGTCGAACGATACGTTAAGACGACTCATAGCATCAGCAAAGCTAAAGAAACAACCGCTTGGAATCATGGATTTCACAATAACTGATGTGGCGAATCGGGGTGTTTAGTTAGGGGTAAGAAGGCTGCTGGCTCTGAAGACCAGTGCCGACGGCTGCCTAGACTCTTACAAGTTGTTAATCCGACTCCAAAGGAGCAGGCCGCTAGAATACCTGTCCTTAACTTCTTGTACTCTAGGCAAAGACACTTCACTCAGTAGATGTTGCCCGTCGAGTATATTAACAAATCTCAGAAAAACATGATAAACAGAGCGGTGATTCAAGCCGCTATCAGTAAGACGTATATAATAGAATAGCTTGCGAAACGATCAAAGCGCACGATTCGGCGTTAGGTCACGCGTCAGTGGACAACGGTCACGTGTATAGTGACGTAGAATTAGCCAATATCAAGTAATATTGCATGATAAATGCTACACTGATTCTACCTAGTTTATCAGGTGAAAAGCTATTGTACTTTTAAAAATATTTAAAAATAAATAAGTAAAATTACCGACCGACAGGTCTGTAAACTGTTTTTATGTGACTTTTTGTTAAACCATTATGTATTGCATTTCGCAAATTATGTATAGTCTATATCTATGAAGTCTAGTCTAAGCTACGTCGATCGCACGATCTTTTGATAAATTTTAAAAGAGCCTAATTTTTGTGCTTGGATCTCAATAGTTTGAAATCAACGCGTTAAGCTTGTGAATCACGACTTAATTTTGTTGTGCACGAAATAATTTCGTGATAAATTTCCGAATTCTTTTAAACATTTGGTACGTTTTGGGGTTTTGTCTGTTTTTTTCTCTGATCATACGCAGCCGCGTTTACACACGAGTTTAAAATACCTCGTATCAAGCATAATGATTTATCCACACGCGAAACATTAGCTTTCAACTCACAACTTTAGGAAAACCCCATTTCCTGCCTTTTGAAGAAAGCAATATTGAATAAGCAGCAACTTCAAAGCGTATTTTCTTGTGATGCGTCGTTATATTAAAACTTACGTTGAACGAATTGTGCAAATTAAAAAACAATGCAAATTTATAAGTAGATGTTGCTCAATGTTAAAATTCAATAAAATTTAATTCCGAACAAATCACTACCACTCCTTTCTTTTATGTTTTTCACAGTTTCACGTTTTTCATCATGTGTGACGGAAGGACATGAACGAGACAAAGAGACAACAACAAAATGCCTGTCGTTCGTTGACTTATCGACAGAAGAAAACATCTTGTTCTTGAATGTGTTGCTAAAAGCTACAACTCGTGTGACTCATTGCCTTGTTCATGTTCATTTCGCTCAAATCGTATGAAGCACTTTTTAACAAAAGTCAATTGTGTTAAAAAAATAGCAACCTTTCGGGTATAATGCGAAAAGCAGCCGCCGTGTTATATTCACGACGGCAATTCCTTTTGTGCTGGAGTGTTTGTAGCGTCATAAGTAATAATTAATGTATAATTACATACTATGGAATTTATCGTAGGCTATTGCGTATTTTGAAATGTGTTGCTGTTGCTCGCTTTTTGGTGCTGACAGAAATTGCAAAAACACCGGTTTGAGCCGTGAGACCGTTTACCAGAAAAACTTCTAGCCGTAGGATATTAATCACACCCGCAAGCCCATCCATTTTATTCTCATACTGTAAATATTTTTGCCAGTTGGTCGCCAGTTGATACACAGACAGGTTGTGTGGCTTGCCGGCTTTTGCTGGCTTGCTAAACACCAACCAACAAAAACGGTGTGGATTTGTAATCAGACTCAGACAATCTACCTTGAAGGAGTGAGGTTGATTCATTAGGCAAAAAGACATTAAAGAGGCTCATAATCGACCCGCTTGCTTCATATGCAACCCAATTTACTTCAAGTGATGGTGATATACAGGCACTGAAAAAATCATTAAAATAAATTAAATATGCGGTGAAGTAATGCACAGTTACAAATTCACTGGACATCACAAACCTAACACTAAAATGAATGTATATTTTTTCATGAAGTTGAATAAAAAAACATTCCTGTCGTGTTGAAAAGACCATTTACCTAAAATAATAATGCAAACAAACTTATATTTTTGAGAGGTTTAAATCGACCTATCTCTAAAAGCTTTTCAAATATTTTTGCTTACTAATTCTAAGTCATTTAAATGCATACGTCTCTAGGTGCGCCCCCAAGTGAAAAGGTTAAGAAACACTGTCATAGGGTGGGTAGACTTATGGTAAACGGCAATAAAAATATATAAATTTTAAAACAATTATTTCGCCGAAATGACAATGCTCTGTAGCAGCGCTGCAGCGGTTCTCTACCACTACCAGTGGGCCATAAGAACATTTCAGGTGGGCCACAGACCAATTAAAAAAGCTAGATTTAGTTTCATTTGTGTCACTATATTTAATTTTACAGAAATAATGGCTTGGGGAGGAATTAAAAAGGAATGTAAATTTATTGTTCAGTCAAAGTGTCTAACTTATGCACGGTTGAATAAATAATCTGTTTTGAAATATGTTCTGCTATGTTTTGTTCTAAACCTATTTTACAGTTTTTTCTTTGATTAAAATTTATCGTGCCACAGAATTTTTTTAAACGTAAATGATGGGGCCACGAAAGAAAAAAGGTTGAGAACCACTGGTCTGCAGTGACAGGCATCAGGGGGCGCTCTTTCACTATTGTTCGTAAAAATTAATAAAAATTTTTTTTTTCAAATGCCGCATACCACAACACATATTGTTTGGGTTAGGGTGCGGGTTAGCGTTTGGTTGAGGGTGGGTCAAGTTATTATTAATAATAAACATAATATTACTTGACCCTACCTCACCCAAACGCTAACCCGCACCCTAACCCAAACAATATGCGTTGTGGTATGCGGTATTATTATTTTTTTTTTTGCATAACCTTTCACGTACAATAGTGAAAGAGCGCCCTATATAGTCCCACAACTTTTAAAATAATACCTCGGGTTTTCAGGTCGCAGTGTTTCTCAACCCATGGGTCGCCAACCCGTTTGATTTGCTTGGTTCTATAAGCAAGATATTTTGGGGCGTTTTTTCTTGTTTGAATACATAGAAAGTAACTTATATTATTTGGGTTAAGGTGCGGCTTTGTGTTTTGGTGGGTCAAGCATTTTTATTAATAATAAATATATTAATGCTTGACCCACCCAAACTCGAACCCGCACCTTAACCCAAATAATATGATATGCATTGCGATATGAGGTATTTGTAGATTTTTATTTTTTTGCGTTACTTTCTACTAGGGTTGGGCATTTGACCAGTCAAATAAAATCCGATCAATTGACCCGTCAAATACTCGTCAAATAGGTCAAATATTGGTCAAATACTATACATACTATCATAATGCAATTAAAGTTAAAAATAAACTTTAACTTTAAATAAATTTATGAACGTTTTGGCTCAAGTACTATGGTTTGTAAAACAATTATTTTTTGACTATCTATAAGAATATTTGCAAAACCATGCCCATCTTGCAAACAATACTGTATAGAAGTATTTTATATTGTAGTAATTTTTGCTATTACTACAACCACCAAGCAAAGAGATTATAACCATGAGGACAAACTGTGACGTAGCCCATTGTTCTACTTTCGACAGCGTTCCGCTCTAGTGCATAATAGTAAAACGTAAACAACTGGGCTTGACTTGCCTGTTGGTTAAGTAAAATTTTGGAGCAACCAGCTTATATATATTAAGGTTCGACATTTCTGACAGGTTAAAAGTTATGTTTGAATTAGGTGTCAAACCTTCATTGTCGAGTTTCGTGTAAATGCACTTAAAAAAGGGCATACAATATCAGCTGACCATAAGTACTACCGGTAAATAATATGGTAACACACTCGTTGGCGCGCCAACGTCGTCAAGTTAATGACTGCGGAAGCGTACAACGCGTTGCTGTAGAGTAGACCAGCGGTTCCAAACCGGGGTGCCGGAGAGGAATTTACATTTTTTTATTATTACTAGTAAGCCTTTTGGTACAACTTTTTGTGTTCGCTTATATAATACAATAAGTACAATAAACAAAATATTACAATATTGTTTAAAGTTATTTTTATTGCCCCAGTTTCGTTTATTTTAGCATTACAGTAAAACACTTAAAGCAAATTAGAGTAGGGATCTTGTAATATATTCAATTATTCTTTAGTTTTGGTGTTAAGAAATATTAACATTACACAGTTTGGTACCAGTTTAGTGGATAGGGTTTGGTGAACACAAATTTAGTGAGTAATATTGTTCATTTAAAAAAGGAAATCACCAGATTACGCAGCTTTCTAATCTGTTGAAATTAAATGTAATAATAATCTTTATTCTTTTACAACCAGTTATCCAATCAAGTTTAAACTGAATAAAGATATATATATATTTAAGCTGTTTACAAGATGTCACCTACTTCTATCCATGGGCTTTGATATATTCAACTACAACCTCCAGCAAGTAAGCTCCAAACTTTTGCTATAAGGGAGAAAAGATGAGAAGCACTCGAGGTAAAAAATACTTTTTGCAAACTTACATTGAAAATGACAAAAAATATCTATTTCAAACAGTACTGCTTAAAAAAATAACCCTAGACTCCAGTTAAATGTGGCATTTTGTCGAGTCCCGAGTCCGGCCCTGACTAAACAGCCTGTATTCCGCCAATTTACGAAACCAAAATTACATGGATATTTAGCTACCACTTATAGGGGTGTCGTATAACTCATTCATAATACATGGTTGGAAAATATTCCACCACATGCTATTCCACCTCTACAATTTTCAGTTGGTGGTCATATTAGTTTACTGCGCATTTCAGACTAGAGACTCGTGTAGTTTTACATGGTCTTACTCGAGTCCCGAGTCCGACTCCAGCAAAACAAACCGACTCCTCGAGGCCGACTCAGCAGTCCTGATTTCAAACCTGTACAATATGCTACCTAGTTCTGTGTGGATATTTTTATTTACTCTAAATTAAGCCACTATACTTTTAGAGTCTATAATTTATTTGCTGAAATTTATTCAGAATAAGTAATAACTTAACAACTCTTTTGACGACAAAGTAAAAATTTATAAATATTTTATTCATATAAAACAAAACGTTTACTTTGTAATACACACTTTGAAATTTAAATATACTAAATCAGTGCAAAGAGATAATTTAATAAAATTACAAAAAAAACATTTGCAATATATTGGTCGATAAATTGTGTTCATACAGACGCTGTTGACCAGGTACTAGACAAAACGAAAACAATACTGAAGTGGCCTCTGGAATCTGGTGTCAATAAAGAAATTTATTTATTCTTTAAATTGATTGATTCTTACCATGTTTAACCAAATAAATTTTAAATAAACATTATTTTGTTTTGCTTGCCTGAGTTTGCATATAAGGTGTACCAATAAGTAGGAAAATAATGACTCTTTTAACAAAAATTGATTACTTAAGGCAGGGTGGTCCAAAACCCAGGCCCGACATCGTTGTTTGTGGCTCGCGAAGCACTGTTGAATTATTGTAATGCGTACAGGGTTTATTTTAAAGAAATATAAGTGACCAACAATCAGCGAGCATCCTGCAATGGTTTGGTTAGGGTTACATTTTTCCGATTACGCCATTAAATAAACCAGTTTACTATCACTTGGCAAAAAAAATTATTATCGCTCGATTTTATTTGTGCACAATTTGGTGATAGCAGAAAGTTTGTGCATTTTATATATCTTTCGACAGTTACAAACGAAAATCGTTTATCTGCTCCTGGCACGCATGTATAGTCTGCTTTGTGGCCCGTAAAGAATATGTAAGAAATACTGTGCAACCTTGGACAACCCTGACTTAAAAAATCAAAATCACTGAAAAGCCCAAACAATTACCAGTAGGAATTTGTGTAAAGCTGTGTCATATGTTATCTACAAGAGAATAAAGTTTCACATTAATTAATAGGCTTCTTACAGAACAACAAATGGTCAAAGGGGGGAAAATTTGAAGGAATTTATTGTGTTTTACTCTTTAAATAATCTGCTCATTCTGTGACCAGAACTTTTTAAGTAGAGGTTCCCAATCAGTTTTCCAACCTGAATAATAGAAAAACAGTGTAACATACACAAACAAAACATTGGTAATATTACTCGGAAGTTTTGTATAACTAGACCAGGGCTTTCCAAACTGTTGCTCATGGAGTTAAATTTTACACAAAGTGCTACATTCATAAAATTGTTATTTTTTCTGTTTGGTATGTTAAAGGCAAATTATGAAACGCACATTACTTCAATAAATGCATGCCAAAGCAGACAGTCATCGAGAAATGTTATTTTTTAAACTGTTAAACCTAGTGGGTCAAAAAGTTTAATATAATAAATGAGGTCACAGCCTGGAAACTTTGGGTAGCCCTAAACTAGATAAACTTTACCCATGGACAGTTAGCAGTTTAAAGTTTTGTTTATAAGTAAAATAAATACTCTATTCTATAATGGATTGCCTTACACTATGATCTCATTGTCACAATAATCTTACCAGAGGTTTGTTGTATCTTTGAGGAATAGACTGACTATTTTTTTTTTTTTTTCCCAGTGTACTGTTGATATGTCTTTAAGCAATGTCCAACATAATCCCAGAATGGCTGAATCACAGTTACAGACGAATAATATGTGTTCTTATTATAGTTCACCTAGTAAATAGGAGCAAGTTCTATAAAAATAAACCAAGTGGAGAAGTTTAACATTATAATAAAATACTCCAATACTGAGCAATCAAATATAATATAATTTGCAAAATTATTAACTGAATTCAGTGACATCTGGTAACTACTGATTCCAAATGTAACTACCTTACAAATGGTAATTGCTTGCTTCACTCGCACAAACAGCACACCACCAATAATATTTGCTAGTTAAATATTTCATGCAGCAAACCAAGGTGCAAAAAATTTTCGTTTAAACGATGTTTTCAAAGAATTTGGTATTAATTTTTAGTTTATGGTATCAATTTGAATGTGTCTTAATTTGTAACACTGGAACAGGTATATAGAAGACTATTTAGAGCAGCAGTACGGCATAAATTTAATTTGCGCACTGAACACTGGCATACTAAAGAAAAATTACTGTATGGAAAGTATTCTTTAGGATAAGTATATATTGCGTAAAGAACATTTCCTAAATGAGCAATGGCTGTTATCATTTACCAAGTACAGCAAATTTGTTTATTTAAATTAAATTGGTATACAACCAAATATTATTCCAACTTACTTTATGTAAGAAAAGCTGGCAAATTACTAATTTTTAAGCTTAATTAACACCAAGGGACAGACAAAATTCGACTTCAAAATTTTTTTCGCAAGCTGCATAGTACCACTGCGCCCCACCGCTAAATTTGGGATCTTAAACAGTAATATAGAAATAGATACATTTGTATTCCAATAGTAATTTAAGGCAGTGGTTCGCAAACTTTTTTTGCGACGCCCTCAAAAAGAATTTTAATTTGCGGCACACTCATCAAATTTGGAATTCTACAATTTTTACTAAAATTTGTACACTAAAGCCAAATCATTTATGGGTTTGGTTTACCAAAAGTTGCTTTTTCTGTAATAGGCTCTGTACAGTGTACAATGCAAAATATCTATATCATTTACATTAAGGAGTTAATTAACACCGCCATATAGTTAAGTTGAATGAGTTCGGCACCTTGAGATTTACAACAAACGAAGTGGTATTAATTTAATTTATAAGGCAATTCCTCACATAAATCTTAACGCCTAGAAGTGGTAACCAGGCGCTCCATCGATTTGGTACGTAGAAAGTAACGCAAAAAAGGTCAACAAATACCGCATACCGCAACGCACATTATTTGGGTTACGGTGCGGGTTTGAGTTTGGGTTGGTAAAACATTATTATTAATAATAAAATAATGATGTGCGTTGCGTTAAGCGGGATTTGTAGACCGTTTTTTGCGTTACTTTCTACGTACCAAATGGAAATAGCCCCGAAATCAACGACATAGCTCAATCGCGTACATTTTAACAGTAATACACCTTTCAAAAATGTACAGTAGGGTCGTAAGAAAGTGTCACGCAACTTGTGATAACCTTGCCTGTCCTACCAAGTCAATTTTGTAAACAGAAAACGGTTTAAATTAGGACTAGGGGTCATTAAACAACAGATTACGCCAAAAGCGTACATTTTTATAACAGGCTTAAATGGAAAATATGATGTTTTTCTTATTGTGAATCAGACCGTGACGGCTGTCGAAAGTAGAATGCATTGCTTAAAGGCAAAAGAAAAAAGGCAAAAGTGAGAGTTTGTCCTCATGGTTATAACACCCGATCCGTTGGAAATCAGTGCATTTCTAAGCAAAAAGGTCTACGACAATCAGGGCATCCAATGGCAGAAAAGTCTAGACTTTTAGACCTTGAGGTCCTGGCAATGCACTGATTTGGACCTTTAGGTAAACTCCCGGCGTAGATAAATTAAAAATATTCATTAAAAGTTCAGAAAAGATAACAAAAAATATGAGATAGGATTAATAACACTTGACCCACCTAAACCCTAACGCTAACCCGAATCCTAACCCAAATAATGTGCGTTATTTTAATAATTCTTTAAATGCTGGGGAAAAAGGCCCATGGTCATAAGATGGTTTCTCGTCCATTGTATTTAAGATTATTACGTCACAAATTGAGGTATTGGGGCCTGAAGCGTTATAAGTATTAAATTATCACGCATTATTTGGGTTAGGGCGCTGGTTAGCGTTTAGGTTTGGTTGGGTCAAGTATTGTTAAACTTAGTTTTCTTATGCACATTTGTTAATGCAAATTAGTTCATTGCCCAAGACCTCAAAGTCTAAAAGTCGGACTTTTTGATCCTTTGAATGCACTGATTGTCGTAGACCTTTTTGCTTAGAAATGCACTGATTTCTGACGGATCGGGTGGTTATAATCTCTTTGCACCAAGTTAACAAAATTTAACAAGTAAATGCATCAGTAAAAAAATATTTTCTCCTTACAACTTTTGCACTATCTGAATTTTCTAAATCATCACCAGGGTCCAGTAGAGACGAGGGATTTGGTTCTTCTAAATTCCTAACTAGCCTAAGATTGTGGTATATCCCAACTAGTGTTTCCTTTTATGACAAACGCGATTGATCATATAGTGCATTTTAGGGTTGGCAAACCTGTCAATTGACCGGTCAAATACGGCCAATTGACCACACTTTATTTAACTGGTCAAATACTTATATTGGATTCAAATAGTGTACATTTTTTTAGGGTTGTTTTGTGATTTCAGATTTCAATAATCTTGATTGTAACTTTTTTAGAGAACTCAAATATATAAATGCATTAGGGTTGGGCTATTGATTAGTCAAATAAAATGTGGTCAATTGACCAGTCAAATAGGACAATATTTGGTCAAATGCCCAACCCTAGTGCATTTATTCTCAACAACATAAATCTACTTTGCCATTCCAAACACTTCGTTATTACCACAGAACATGTGTTTGCATCAGGTAAACCCCACCATTTTATATTTGAATTATTAAAAAAAGTTACAATCGATTCTATTAAAAACTCAAATCTCAAAACAACCACCATTTTATATTTGAATTAGTGAAAAAAGTTACAATCGATTGTATTAAAAACTCAAATCTCAAAACAACCCTTAACAAATTTACAACATTTGAATCAAATGCGAGTACCTGTTAAATAAAGTGCCGTCAATTGACCGCATTTGACCAGTCAATTGACAGACTTGCCAACCCTACTTTCTACATATCGAACCGCAAGAGCCCCAATATTTTACACATTTGGGAAAATCGCAAGCAATACAAAGAAAATGGCTCATACTTAAATTTAAAGTATTGGTCCCTCAAACAGTTAAGTGAAGTGGACCAAGTTAGCAAAGCCCCGCTTTATTGCTTTTAGCAGACAGCAAAAAGGTTGAGAAACACTGCGCTTTAGGGTAATCTCATCAAATCAAAGTATTTTTCAATAAAAAACTTGACAAAAAATATTACATTTTCAGCCTAAAGGTATAGGATAACTGAGCTTTTCCTAAGATCAAAATTTTCATTTTGTTTGGTATGTTGTGAACGTGTTATGTTTGTCATTTTACCTTACCACATAAACTTGGACCTTAAAGGTTATTTATTATCACACAAATTACCTTATAGTATTATTCAAGCCTTTTATGTGTTTTGACTTTATTTAATTAGCGTTTGGCTTTTTCGGCTTTTTTCATCCAAGGTTTGAAATGTACCAAATGGTACCGAATGGAAAACAATAAGTGATGAAACATACTGTAAGAAGCGATTAAACTGTAACCCAACCAGTGGGTCTTGCATAAAATTTGGCTACTGTGTTGTGACCCACCGGTGGGTCATACGAAAAAAGTTTCTGTTTTTTCCACGTTCACGGCGATGCGATGTTAATTGCGCCTCAAACGGGTTTGAGGGTTTATAATCTGGTACTCATAAAGTTTAACTTTAAAACCTAACATATTCGGCTTTCTTCTTTAAAATTTATTATTGGGTCATTCCATGTCTAATTTAAAGGACCGGAACCCATGTTCTTAGATTTTCTTTATATTTTAAACAGTTAATAAGATTGCAACAAATTTGAGGGTTCTGTGATAAGCGGTTTCGAAGATTTTATGTTTTGAATATTTGACCACTATGTGAAAATAGGTCGTTTTTTAATTATGGAGTGCTTTTATCTCTCTGGAGGCTTTATTTTGCAGCAGAAGCCTGTAGTAAAATGCTATTCCCCCATTTGTTGGGGTGCTAGTTTCAAAAATGATGCTTAAAACACTATGTGATTATTTCTTCTATATGAAAATTGCATTTAAAGTTTATGACTTCCGAAGACTTTTCGAAGCTTTCTACAGTTTTTTTTCAATTTTTATGTTTGCAAAATAATCTTTAGACAACATAGTATTTTGACTTTCTAAAGTGGTTCTTGGTATTTTACAATTAGTAATTGGTAATTAGGTTTCAAATTTGAGCACTTTATAATACAATAAAAAGTGACCAAAAAATGTGTTAATACACTGACTTTTGCAACTTTACATACAACTATAATAAAGACATACAATAACACATTGGCTGAAATATTTCTATTCAACATATTGTATAAAGTTCTAGAAAAACAAATACATTCAAGAAATAAGACAAAGTATGAAACTTCGCAGACATTTTGTTAACTATGTTTGTTGATAGTGTGGAGGTTATACCACTGCCTGTTACCTGAGGTTTCAATTTACACAGTATGTTATAAAATTGATTATAGCAAATACCATCGTATCAAACCTAATAAAACCAGGGAAATGGATCAGATAGCCGCATAAATTTGACCAGACACATGGTTGCTATATTTTAGATAATTTTCATCTAGATTTAAATGTTTTGATATAATTCTAGATGTAATATTCTACAATTTACATGATAAATATTCGTTTTAGACTAATATTTTTTTTTGTTTTCGATGATTAGAATTGCCTTAATTTTGCATAAATATGACAACTGGGTACATTTTTTTATTAATTTTATCAATTTTCAAATTTTCACTAACTGAAAATTTATTAACTAGGTATAAAAAAAATTCAAATAAATGGTTTTGTTTCATGAAATAAAAAACATAATAATAAAGACAGCATTTTTCAATCGTGTCCTTTGGGCCCCAGGGGGAGCACGGAGAATTATTCAGGGGGCAACAGGCATGTTATATTTTAATTTTTAGCCAGTTAAACCATTTTGTTTTGGTTTGCGTTATGTCCAGAGACCTCTCTTATGATGTATTTAAAGTGTTTTTCGAATTCATGAGCAAAGTGTTAAAAGTGCTAATGGAAGGTAGCCAGGACACTTATAAGGTTGAGAACCACTGGTGGGCCATTCCGTGTCAATTCACACAGTCAAGAAATTCAACCTCTCCGGTTTCCCTTAAATTTTACACACCATTTCACTATCCTATATAATGAACACCTGTCGACAAACGCCAGAGTTATAAAGCTTTTAGTTTGGGGGTCTGCCGAGGGGGCGCAATTTTTCTATTTTGGACCATGTTTGACGCCCTATTACTGTTAAACTAAATAAGGTAACAGCCCAATTTTTTTACAGGTGATAGTACTTCTACCAAATATTAAAAAAAAACATAGTTTACATTGTCACTCTAAAAGGTCATAGACATCCAAAGTTGGCCTTTCCGAGCACTCGGCTAAAATTTTCCCCTAATTTTGAAACCTCGCCAAGACCCCATTTTTGGATTTGACTAAAAATTGGTAGAAGTGTTGTTTACAGGATTATCTCTTAACTGCGAAAATTTCAATACAAAATATTAAAGGGGTTGGAAAATATTTATTGTGAAACATGGGTTGAAACGAAAAAAAAGCAAAAAGTGGGTTCCTTTTAATATCCCAGTTACCCATGACCCCAGTAAAAATTTGCACTTAAATTTTGTCCACATATTTACTAAGATATGGCAAGTCTACCATGCAAAATTAGTTCATGGTTCTCAATGTTTTCTGATAGAAATTTCATGTCAAATAGAGGGAGCTGAATTAAAATAAGCAACACCAGGAGTCCACTCAGCAGCCCAGGTTGACTCAACCTGTGGTGTCGAGTGGGTCTCCTGCAAAAGATAAGTATCTATAGATGATTTTTTTAGGTAGGAAAAAATGGCGTGGCGTTTGGTCTTATCGGTTAATTCGTTGACATTAAAAGTTGCGATTTTTAAGTTGGACTCCATTTTAGTTTACTTTAAAAGTTGGGGGGTTGAGTTTTTGGGTGTGAAACATTATTATGAAAACACTGTAAAGTTGCTAGGGAAGGAGTTGCCCTCCTGGTAGTGTGTGCAATCAGGGGTTGATCGCCCCATTACATTGCAAGCACTCCTTGAGCGAGTGTTTGCAGGCTTGCTCCTCCTCTAACGGAGAGAAATCGCAAGTGCGCTTTTTCCCCCCTGGATCAGCATGAGATCCTGATTTTCCTCATCTTTCTCTGTGCTGTCTTCTTCATCTTCTTGTTCGGTATCTGCAGAACGTTATTAGTAACGAATATAAAAGAGTACCCAATAAGAGAAACTGACAAAGACTGACGAAGCATAGGAAAGTTACACGAGTTATAAAGGGAGGGAAAGAATGCAACAAGACGCGGGACGTATAATGATAATTACGGAGAGAGGCAAGGAAAAGAAAGGAGAAACGCACAGAAGCAAATACCATAGAAATCAGAGTTAACAATAGAAACATAAACCATTACACTTGCCAGCTTCTGGCTGGCTTGCTAAACACCAGCCAACAAAAACTGTGTGGATTTGTAATCAGACTCAGACAATCTACCTTGAAGGAGTGAGGTTGATTCATTAGGCAAAAAGACAATTAATGATTCTCATAATTCAACCAACGTTGATTGCATCAAATTGTTGCCATCGAGTGAGGAAGAACTCTATTTCTTATGGACAAGAAAAGTCGTCGAACGAACTCTGAAAACTATTGTGTTTGGAACCAGCAAGAAGCCAGCGTTTGGAAGAATTGATTTAGTCGAACGATACGTTAAGACGACTCATAGCATCAGCAAAGCTAAAGAAACAACCGCTTGGAATCATGGATTTCACAATAACTGATGTGGCGAATCGGGGTGTTTAGTTAGGGGTAAGAAGGCTGTTGGCTCTGAAGACGAGTGCCGACGGCTGCCTAGACTCTTACAAGTTCTTAATCCGACTCCAAAGGAGCAGGCCGCTAGAATACCTGTCCTTAACTTCTTGTACTCTAGGCAAAGACACTTCACTCAGTAGATGTTGCCCGTCGAGTATATTAACAAATCTCAGAAACACATGATAAACAGAGCGGTGATTCAAGCCGCTGTCAGTAAGACGTATATAATAGAATAGCTTGCGAAACGATCGAAGCGCACGATTCGGCGTTAGGTCACGCGTCAGTGGACAACGGTCACGTGTATAGTGACGTAGAATTAGCCAATATCAAGTAATATTGCATGATAAATGCTGCACTGATTCTACCTAGTTTATCAGGTGAAAAGCTATTATACTTTTAAAAATATTTAAAAATAAATAAGTAAAATTACCGACCGAAAGGTCTGTAAACTGTTTTTATGTGACTTTTTGTTAAACCATTATGTATTGCATTTCGCAAATTATGTATAGTCTATATCCACCCCATCCGTCAGAAATCAGTGCAGTTCTAAGCAAAAAGGTCTACGACAATCAGTGCATTCAAAGGTTCAAAAAGTCCGACTTTTAGACTTTGAGGTCTTGGACAATGCACTAATTTGCATTAACAAATGTGCATAAGAAGATTAAGTTTAACAATACTTGACCCAACCAAACCCAAACGCTCACCAGCGCCCTAACCCAAATAATGTGCGATAATTTAATAATTATAACGCTTCAGGCCCCAATACCTCAATTTGTGACGTAATAATCTTAAGTACAATGGATGAGAAACCATCCGAGTTTGGGCTTTTTTTCCCCGCATTTAAAGAATTATTAAAATAACGCACATTATTTGGGTTAGGATTCGGGTTAGCGTTAGGGTTTAGGTGGGTCAAGTGTTATTAATCCTATCTCATATTTTTTGTTATCTTTTCTGATCTTTTTATGAATATTTTTAATTTTATCTTCGCCGGGAGTTTACCTAAAGGTCCAAATCAGTGCATTGCCAGGACCTCAAGGTCTAAAAGTCTAGACTTTTCTGCCATTGGATGCCCTGATTGTCGTAGACCTTTTTGCTTAGAAATGCACTGATTTCTAACGGATCGGGTGCTATATCTATGAAGTCAAGTCTAAGCTACGTCGATCGCACGATCTTTTGATAAATTTTAAAAGAGCCTAATTTTTGTGCTTGGACAGTTTTAAACTTTTTGTTCTTTTCTACTTATGCCAGGGTAAATGTCAATATGTAATTAATCCATTTTCGATCAATTTATTTGTACAATACCCTTAAGATGAAAAACAGTAATCAGTATATTCTGATAGTTGCCAATTGTCTTGTTTTGTAATGTACCATTTTGAAGAAGCTGATTACCCTTGCGGTCCATTCAGATGTCACTACCAGCTAATTGTTTTGTATTTCATTTAACTTTTTGTTCAGACAATTTTTTTTATCATATTATTGAAGCTCTATAATGCAGTTAAAGATTTTTATTATTATGTTTTTAGTATTGCATTAGAAATATTACTGCAGCATAAATCAAATTTGTCAAGGTGTTCTGCAAAAATATGTAACCTCAGTAAAAATGGGTTTAAGATGCCTTTTCTGTGCTGGTCGTCCAACTTTTTCTTCATCTCATCCTTTTCCAACATATAAATCTATTTCTACCTTTGAAGAAAATACACAAAGTTTTTAACGTTTGGTACGTAGATCTCAGTTCAATAAGTTTAGAAATAAATTTGTCTGCTTACCTTTAAGCAGTTAAATTGGTACTTTTATTAGCTAAAGGATTGTCATAAGTTGAATAATTTTATTGGACTTTTGCCAGATTATGCATTTTCCACCCGATTCGTCAGAAATTAGTGCAGTTCTATGCAAAAAGGTCTACAACAATTAAGGAATCCAAGGGACTTTTAGACCTTTAGGTTGTTGCAATGCACTAGGGTGGGCAAATGTTTTCAATGAAAGAGCCATTTAAAAAAAAAATGCAAGTAACAGAGAGCCTCAAAATTATTTCTATATAAAAGCAGTAAATAATTAGTTTCAGCAATAATAACACAATTGTAATATAACAAAACGGTAATAATTAACACAGCAATAATAAGGGTAGTAACAAAAAACACGCACAAGATTTATTAATCTCAGTATTTTGTTTAATTTGCTAATCTCTGAAACCTTAGCAATGAAATTGTGTGGACTTATTGTTAATTAACTCTTCAAATTATATGTCTAATGTTACGTCATAAACAAAATGAAACGTTCACAAATGGTACTCTTGGAAGTCTTTGCAATTTTTTTGGGAATTTTACGATTCGCCTAGAAGAGCCACAAAAAACATGCCAGAGAGCCGCATAAGGCTCGCAAGCCACAGTTTACCCACCCATGATCTAAAGCAGGGGTGACGAACCTATTTGCTGTCGCGGGCCACTTTGTCAGTTACCGCTGAGTAAGCGGGCCACACAGCTTTTAACTCATGCTATAAAACCTGTTAAAATCATAAAAAAATGTTCAATGGCAAGCTAAGCTTACACTCAACTAGTTACTACTGCAATGTAAAGAAGTATCAACAGGCTCATGGTGTTAAATTTCATTATTATTAGTATATTTTATGACACAACAATGAATAAACAGTTGAATCCTGAATTGATGGTTACTGTATGGATTTACACAACAGTTTCTACGATCCCTGCATGATATACGCCAGTGGTTCTAAACCTTTTTTTAGCCGCGCCCCCCTTTTGCAATTTTTCTATGCCCCTACGAAAAGCAATTCGGCATTTTTTGATTAATATCACTGAGACAATATGAAAATAGTTGAGCGTAATTGCAATTTAGGAGGCTTTTAGCATTGGGCACAAAACAAATTACTATGCTCGACACATTGATTTTCATCATGCTGATTTTGAAAAACGTGTTGTGAGGAAATTGACTCCAAGGTGTAAGGCTGTGATGTCGAGCGCAAAAAGTCAAGCGCAAAAATTAAACATTACGTTCTCGTTTTTTAAAAGATGTGACGACACACAATACAACGGCTATATTACAAAGAACGTTATAAATTTGCGCAAAAAAGTGTCCCCTGTTGCTAGCCTGTTATCATATATAAAATATGGAACAAAAATATTTCGAAAGGGAACTTTTATCAGTTATCTGTTAGTTAGCAAAACTGAAATTAAATAAGGGCGTTATATCTTCAATGATATATGTATAACATATAGACAGAAAACATGCAATGGCACTCAAAGAGAATTTGTACTTAAAAAGAAAAAAAGTAGATAATTGAAATTACGTGCGTAGGGCAAAAATTTTGGGCAGTTTCAAAGGTAAAGTTGAAAAAAAAACAGAGTTTGTACATCTGTAGTAGTGGTGCCTAACCTAAACGATACCATTAAAATCACGGAAGAAAATTAAATAATCAAGTAAAGCTCGCGCCCCCTGATGAATTGCTTGGCCAGGGGGGCGCGCCCCCCCGGTTAAGAACCGCTGATTATTTAATTCGTCAATCAGCTTTTGATATCGCATCGCAAAAAGTAGAAGCGGGTCAAAGAAACTTTAAGACTGCCTTGTCCTCACCCGAATGCTTCGCGGGCCACACAAAATTCTTTTGCGGGCCATGTGTTCGTCACCCCTGATCTAAAGGATCAAAAAGTCTGACTTTAGACTTGGTCTTGGACAATGTACTATTTTGACTTGACAAATTTGCATAAGAAGAATAATTTTAGCCATATTTGACCCACCAAAATGTTAACCAGCACCCTAACCCATGCGTTGATTTAAAAATTACATAAACGCTTTAGGTCCCAATACCTCAATTTGTTAAGCAACAATTCTATATAGCATGGACAAGAAACTATCTTATGCAAACCCGAGTTTGGGCTTTTTCCCAGCGTTCAAATAATTATTAAATTACTGCACATTATTTGGGTTAGGGCTAGCGTTTTGGTATCATCAAGTGTTATAAATTGCGAATATTTTCAATTTATCTACGCTGGGAGTTTACCTAAAGGTCCAAATTATTGGATTGCCACAACCTCAAGGTCTAAATGTCAGACTTTTCTGCCCTTGTATTCCCTAATTGTTACAGACCTTTTAGCTTAGAACTGCACCAATTTCTAACGGATTGGGTGCATTTTTGTTAAATTTATACTAATTTTGAAAAACAATGTCAAGCACTACAAAATTGTACCAGTAACGTTCGTCTAATAATTAAGTGTCAATCAAGCGTTATTGGGCGAGCGATCAATGAGTAATGTCTGGTGTGGAGTTCGCAATTTCCCTAAATGCGTTAAGTTGCAAAAGTAACATTGCGTTGTAAAATGTGCTGGCCGTCCACAAAATGCGCTATAGGGTTACTTAAGGTCAACTTTAGGCCAATATTCAGCGAGGTTATGCAGTTATGCGCAGTTTAATTGTCAAGAATTTGTTAAGTTAATAGTAACTTTGTATTCTTTGCAGTGCATTATTTGACTGCATAACAGATCACGTTAGTAAAAAATAAGCCCTAAGACCTAACAATGCTTGAAAAAACAGGACTGAATTGCTTAAGACACTGTGTGCAGTGTTGCATTGTACTCACTATTGGCAAAAATCTAAGTTTAGGCAACAACCTGGACAGTTGACATATTACAGTTTACACAACTGCTTCAAATGACAGAACTTTGTTAAGAATGTTAACATATGAGAGAGTTTTTTTATTATAATGTACACATGTTAGAAAATTGTTTGGGCGATTTATTGCTGTGATTGTGGGCCCTGTAGGGTAGATTAAGATTAATCCCTACCCCAAACAAAATCGAGGTTCAATAATATAATAAAAATATACTAGGATTCGCTATTCTAGATTCGTTATTCTAGATTCGAAACCTATTATTCTAGAATACCTTGGGATTCTACTTTGAACATCCCTACATAAGAACCATGGTCTGATTTTAACCTTTATGCACAACTTTCCATTCAACTGTTCTACCTTCTTCAGACAAACTAAGCCCAAATCAGTCGTAAAAGATGCAAATATGAGCTAAATGAGCCTGTAGACACCAAGAACGAATCAAAATTAGTTTCTAGTAAGCTTTTCAATCACGAAATCAACTACCACCCGCTCTTGTCAAAAATTAGTGCAGTTCTAAGCAAAAAGGTCTACGAAAATTAGGGATCAAAGGGCAGTCTTGGACAATGTAACAATTTGACTTAACAAATCTGCTTACGAAGATTAAATTTAATAATACTTCAGTAGCACCCTAACTCAAATAATGTGCATTGATTTAATAATTATATAAAAGCTTTAGGCCAGGGGTTGGCAATAAAAATTGCAATTGTTTGGTTTACAAGAAGATGTGACGTGTTGCGCACACACAAAATAAAATATGCACACATTTTTTTTACTCTTGTTTTTATAGGTTATAAGACGAAATACATCACAGCGAGAAAAGATTATATGAATTAAGTTACAGAAACTTTCATTTTAGAGAGTTCCATGCTATCAATAGTTTCCACTCATAGTATCATGCGCATGGTCCTTTTAGTACGAGAAGACTTGCTAAGAAATGTAGCTAAAGTGAAACAAGATTAGCGCAAAGCACCAAAATTTTTTGCCTTGTTGGTTAAAATAGTTCAAAAATATGAAGCACGACTCTGTTTTCAGCTTGAAAAAGTTTTTTGTCATACCTATAGCCCCGGGAAAACTAATTTGGGCACATTTTTAGTCGTACGTATAGCCTTGACAAAACTAATTTGGCACCTTTTTGTCCATGCGTAGCTTGAAAAAACCTGATTTGGCCGCTTTTTTGTCCGTACGGAACTCTTATAGAACTAATTTGGACACTTTTTGTTCTGCATGTAGCTTGGTTAAACTAATTTATTTGGTCACTTTTTTGGTCTTACATAGCTTAAATAAAATAATATTGGGCACTTTTGGTTCTGTAGCTTGGATAAAACTAAATTGGGCATATTTTTGTCTATACAGAGATCAAATCAAAATAATTTGGGCACTTTTTGTTCCGTACGTAGCTTGAATAAAACTAATTTGGGCACTTTTTGTTTTTAACATAGCTTGGATAAAACAAATTTGGGCTTAAGTGTGCAAGTTCCCCCAATTTTGCGCAAATATTTTCCATTCATTCATTATGGAAATGTATATTTAGCTTTTTATATTAAAAGTTATCACTGAGTTTTGTAACATAAAGAATCCCCTATTCACTATACTTGTACTGCTTTTTAACAGTTATGCAGTGAAATGTAAGAAGCATTAGGGTTGTGTTGCTCATCGTTAGTTTTTTCAATTCTACTAGTTTCATTTGGAGACATAGAAGCATAGGCGCCGAACTTTCAAAAATCCAGTCACAGTGTGTTTTAAGATTTAGGAATTGTTACGTCACACGACGCAGTGTGTAAAATGAAGTTCGGCAACCTTTTTCTAGACTCGTGTTAATGCTAAACCTAAAATGTCTTGGCGGCTTGTAATAAATTATATCTAACAATTTAAAAATGGGTCTAATTAAAATAAGATAAAGCCATTAAATTCATTAAGATATTCAAAGTGATTGTAACTTTAATGGTTGTAGTTTCAGAGTGTGCAGATGCAATAATAAAACTCACACGTGACCAGTTTGTAAAAATATTGCAGGCTGGATGTTTTACATTGGCAGGTCAGATTATTTTGCGAGTTAAGCACTTTGTATATGTGCGAATTCTCACACCCACGTTCGACGCCTATGGATAGGAGCCATGTTTTAAACATTGTGCTGTAAAGCTTTTTGCTTTGCTTCCCCACACTGATAAATAGCTAGTTTGATGAGGGGCAATGCCTATCACCTAGAAACCTTGGACAAATTGTATATTAACAAACAATTATATTATCTTAAGCATGTGCACACCTGCCCCAAACCAACAAGCCAAAATATAGTGTTGGAAAAAGTAATATGTTGAATAACCCTAGATATATTGGCCAGTTTCCACTAACAAGCCTACCATGAAAATTAAGCCCTAAAAAATATCCCTAACAAAATATACAACTACCACTGCCTTGTCTTTTTTTCAGGCACTGGCTCACTTCTGTCAAGTTTTTTTTAACAAAATTTGATCTCAAGACATCTCCTGGATCCCACATGATTACTATTGTGCAACGAATATTAAATATATGACCTTAAGTACTCCATTTTTAGTTCACTAAACTTTTAAGTTCCCAAATTAGTCTTATTTAAACTACATGCGGACAAAAAGTGCCTTGACCATTTGGCAATTAAATCGTGCTACATTTGGCTAAGTCTGCCAAACAAACTACCAAAAATTGCGTCTTGAAATAGATTTAACGCCTGTCATGCTTTTTCGCGCATATTGCTCCGCCTTTCCCTTGTAACAAAAACAACCAAGGCAAAAGTAATTATAGTTGACAGTTAATAAAAACAGAAGTAGTTAGCCAAATAATTATACATTTTGCGTTTGGCAACAAGTTTTACATTAAGACAAAATGCTGTTTCAATGGCAAGTAAGCTAAGCAGTGCCTGGATATTAACAGACTAAAAAAGTCAAGAGCCAAAAAAACGTCTTCCGCTTCCACTTGGCCCAGACCTGGACAACATACGGCCTGCAGGCTGGATCCGGCCAGATAAGCAGTTTAATCCGGCTTGCGGCTTATTTTCCTTAAAATACATATGCTAAACGAAAACAAGGACGAGTTTCTACATGTTTGGTTGCCAGACTGAGGAGTCGGACTCCGGACTTGAGGAGTCAGTTTGTTTTGCTGGAGTCGGACTCGGGACTCGAGTAAGACCACGTAAAACTACCTGAGTCCGACATGCGCATGCGCCATACCAAATTTTAAAACTGATATGGCCACCAACTGGAAATTGTAAAAGTGGAATAGCATATGGTGGAATATTATCCAACCATGTATTGTGAGTGAATGAATTATACAACAACCCTATAAGTGGATTGCTGAATATCCATGTTATTTTATTTACTTAAATTGGCGGAATACTGGCTGTAGAGTCAGGGCCAGACTCGGGACTAAGTGAAATCGGACTCGGGAGTCAGACTCTGGTTTATTTTTATAGCCGGAGTCGGATTAGGGTTATTTGTAATCGACTCCACGGCCCTGTTTGGTTGTATAGTAAACACTCTTTCCAGGGACGGATGTTCCACGCCCCCTTCTAAATCTAAATTAAACTTTGCAATTTAAAACAAACATAGTCACAATTTTTTCACGCTTCAAGCAACGCCCTGTGCCCTTCTTTAAATTCGACTTACACTGCACATTTTCGCATAACTTTAAACGTAATAAAAAATTCGTTAGCTAATTTGTTTTATAGTGTCGGAGTCGGAGTGTGACGTCGAACTGCGTGTATTTGAGATCCTATTTTTGACCCGGCCCGCCACAACATTTTAAGTTTCTCATGCGGCCCACGCCTAAAAATAATTGCCCACCCCTGACGTAGCCTATTTGGGCACTTTTACGTTTAATAATTTGGGCAGTTTTGCGCATTGATTCGGCTCTTCCTGCACACATGGTATAAATTAGCGGGAACACTGTCTATGTAGTACATACAACAATTGTTTATGGATTGAGTTCACCAAATTACACCAACATTGGCAAACCAATTATTATTATCCTTCTTATAGTTAAGCACATTGCGTTTTATAGTTTCTTTCTCAATATTATTCAAATT
Organism: Ascidiella aspersa; assembly: GCF_963924565.1. Taxonomy (NCBI): domain Eukaryota; kingdom Metazoa; phylum Chordata; class Ascidiacea; order Phlebobranchia; family Ascidiidae; genus Ascidiella; species Ascidiella aspersa. Next base: position 14,042,685 of record NC_139454.1, on the reverse strand, counting down.
ATTTTTTTATGATTTACAGAACAAAAAATGGCACAAACATCCCACCTTAAACACCCCATGAGAACAAGAAGAACTCGCTTGAGTAACAAAACACATGGGTCAGAAATAGATTTGCTTTCTGTATGTTCATCTGGTTGCATAACAAGAGGACAAATCAATAAGGTGAAAAAGATTATTGAAGAGTGTCCTATTACTGCAAATTTCGATCAAGTAATCTCTAGTAAACCTAAAACAAGCATCAGGCGTGAAACAAAGCCAACAAATGACATTGCAAACAACTTTCAACTGAGCAAATATGCTTCTGGTGAAAAAGGGAATGACAAAGTAAGTGATAGTTTATATAGTTGGTTATATAAATGAGAGCATTTTTTCAACTCTTGACTAGTTAGATGACTTTCTTCGTCATATAATGTCTTCACTTTTTAGGTTTAGAGGATTACCACAAAGTCTTTGAATTGATTTCTATATTTAACCAAGTCTTTTCAATTTATTTTATGTCCAGCGTAAGTTATGTGTTTAAAAAATGTGTTTAAAAAAACATTTGTAATTGTGTTAACCATGGTGTCTATGCTGTGTTCAGGCTTGTAGCGTAGCCCTTTTAAAGAGGGGGGGGGGGGGGGGGGCACATGATCGGTAACCCAAATAATCTTGAAGGTCTCAAGGTGTGATATGAACACCCCTAACTAGTACGGGCGTTTAGGTCTTACCTTTGAAACCAGTTGTAGGTTGAAAACTTCCACGTAAAATACGTGTGATATCAAAAAGACAGAAGCAAATTGCTTATTAAATTGACGTTTCCATTCTCTGCTTTTAAGTTGCACATACTTTTGTCTTGATTTCATTTTGGGTTGGTTTTCATTTTTGAAGGTCCACCGTTCCACAAAACTTGTTTTGAAATTTTACCGTTCCATAAGCTAAAAAGGTTGAGAGCAACTGTTCTAGACACTGAAAACGGAGATTATTAATTGTCTGTTCGCTGTGAGAAAAACGCAACACCTCATTGACACATTCAAGTCACGTGACTTCATTGCGTGAAAGGCTATGGAATGCCAGTGTCAGAACAGCCTCTGTGATGTATTAATCACAAACTGTTGTACTTGTGGGATGTTCAAATAACTTTCGTTTTTTAATCCAAAATATCTATTCCTAGTATATTTTTTTAAATTATTTAAACTTGATTTTGTTTGAGGAAGGGATTTATCTTAAAATACTCTATATGGCCCACAGTTACAGAAACAAATCGTAAAACAATTTGCTAACGTGTGTATATGGTAATAAAAAATCTCCTAAATGTTTAACATGTTTAACAACTGTTATTTAAAGCAGTTGTGTCAACTGTAATACATGTCCAGGTTTTTATCAATATAGTGAGTATAATGCAATACTACAAAATAAACTCTTTAGCAATTCAGTCTTGTTTTTTACTCAACGATTACACTGTGCATGACCTTGCTGAATATTGGCCTAAATGTGACCCTAAGTAACCCTGTAGCGCTTTTTGTCCAAGGCCCACATGTTTAATGAGGATGTTACTTTTGCAACTTAACACAGTTAAGGAAATTGCTAACTTCGCATTACATGTTAGTCGCTCACCAAATACCGCTTGATTGACACTTAATTGTTAGGTGAAGGTTATCGCAAGACGCAAAGTAATTGGTCTCCCGAAAAAAAAAAACGCTGGCACTGCATTACTTGTATATAATGACAGCACTAGGGATGCTCAAAGTAGAATATCGAATCCTTGGATTCGAATCCAGATGGGATTTGAATCTAATTATGCCATTTATTTCGGGTAATTGGAACCGATATAATTTAATGTTTTACCGCGGATTGTTGCGCCTAATTGCACAGACGCGTGTGGTAAGTTGGCCTGTCGCCGCGGCGACCAATTTATAGTGCTTGCTTTAAATGCAACCTGGTAAGGCAGTGTCAGCGTTTTTTCGCGAGACCAATTACTTTGCGTCTGGCGACAACGTTCGTCTAATAATTAAGTGTCAGTCAAGCGTTATTGGGAGAGCGGCTAACGTGTAATGTCTGGTGTGGAGTTCGCAATTTCCCTAAATGCGTTAAGTTGCAAAAGTAACATAGCGTTGCAAAACGTGCTGGCCGTCCACAAAATGCGCTATGGGGTTACTTAAGGTCAACTTTAGGCCAATATTCAGGGAAGTTATGCAGTTATGCACAACGTAATTGTCAAGAATTCGTTATGTCACTAATAATTTTGTGTTCTTTGCAGTACATCATTTGACTGCTTAACAGATCATGTTAGTCAAAAAAGAAGCAATAAGACTTAACAATGCTTTCAAAATCAGGACCGAATTGCTTAAGACTTCTATGTGCAGTGTTGCATTTGCTCACATTTGGCAAAAATATAAGTTTTGGACACAACCTGGACAGTTGACATATTACAGTTTACAGAACAGCTTCAGATGACAGAACTTTGTTAAGAATGTTAAACATATGAGAGAGTTTTTTTATTATAATGTACTTGTTAGAAAATTGTTTGGGCGATTTATTGCTGTGATTGTGGGCCCTGTAGGGTAGATTAAGATTAATCCCTTCCCCAACAAAATCGAGGATAAATAATTTAATAAAAATATACTAGGATTTGCTATTCTGGATTCGTTATTCTACATTCGAAACCTATTATTCTAGAATACCTTGAGATTCTACTTTGAACATCCCTAGACAGCACTATAAATGTGTCGCTGGAGTGACAGGGCTTTATCTAAACTTGTCACTCTCGTATGTACAATTAGGCGATACCATGGCGGTAAAACTTTACAATTGTATCGGTTCTACTTAACCTGAAATAAGTGGCATAATTATACGAATACGAATCCCATTTGGATTCGAGTAAAAAAATTACTTTATTCAAAAATATGGATTATTCTAGATTTGAAAACTAATATTCTAGAAAATCTGGACATTCTGTTTGGGCCATCTCTACTAGTACAAAGTGAAAATATTAATTAGCGCAAGTTATTTGTTTAAACACTAAGGCTTTTTTTTTTTATATTTTGTATTTTTATTATATATTTTATATTTTTTTCCTGAACTTGTTTCTGCAAGCAAAGATAGATATGGGCCGAAAACTTCCCCACTTAACTTCTGGCTTTGATGCGAAAGGGGTTCAAATATGGCGTCGTAGTATTTGGGAAATGATCGAAACATATATTTGATAAATACAATTTACGTCGATAATGCGTACAAGCATGTTATTACACTTTGGCCAGCTAACATGTTTAAAAAGCAAATATTTTCATTCTCTTAAAATGGTTTAACGTCCATGGTTTGCTATACTTTGCCAACTTTTACTGGGTAAATTTTTTCCATGGCTTGGTCCGAGCAATCACAGTTATAGCAGACTTTAAATCTGTAGTTTCGAGCAATATATAAAACAAGTTTATGTGCCTAATAAACCACCTTTTAAATGGAAAGTTTTGCCAATTGAAATCCAATAAACGCAGTGTTCTTAATATTTATTTTAGTATGACGCCAATGTTAAAACGTAGCTTTGTAACGTCCTCCGTAATAATGCATTCAGCTTTATGTTTTGCTTGCTGCGCCCTTGTACAATTTTAATTTGTTATGGCCTGGTGTTGGTATGTTTGATTGGAGTAACATGCCCAACAGGTGCAAATAGAGAGGCGTACACTGCCACGAGATTTTGCATTTAAATTTGCGAGGCTAAAAAATATGTTGTTTCGTAAGAGCGATAAGTTATTTTACTAAGCGAAGCCTCCTATCAAAAGGCTAGTCGCATGCGTCCACTTTTACTAGATAAGCCACTTCGCACAATAAGTCTCACGCATGGTGTTGATATGTTTGGATGGAACAACAATTACAACAGGTGCTAACAGAGAGGTGTACACTGCCTCCAGGATTCGCATTTAAATTTGTGGCCGTAAAATATGTTGTGTTGTAAGAGCAATAATTTTTTTTTACTAAGAAAACCTTCTTTCTAAAAGGCAAGTCGCATGCGCCTAGTTTACGACAAGCCACTTCACTGTATGAACGTTGCACACGTAGGACAATAAGGCACAGCAGGGATTCCAGCAGCCGCCTCATCGCGACGTGAGCTGAATAAAGCAAGTGATATGAAAGCATTCTGTATTGAAGTTTTTCTGCCGCTAGATAGGAGTAGATAGCTGTTATGAACTAAAACGATGACGTCACACTTATGTTTTTTGTCCCCCAATTGGAGGTGCCTAGGGGTGCAGCCTCATAAATCTCGACATCGCACCTTCATACCACTCTACGCCATGTCTGAAAATTTGAAAGTTCTGCGATGTACACTTTTTCTATAATGCTCTGGACAAAAATTGGTCTAAAACATACCAAGCAAACCATAAAAACCAAAAAAGAATAGCGGCAAAAACAAGATATGTCCCGAAAATAAATTTTTGGCCCATATAATGAGACGGGGGTGTGGTTGTTGTATATTTTATTGGGGGGTCGGGGGTTATATTTTTAGGGTTTAGCGTATATTTTTACAAATTTAATTTTTTTTTTTGCGGGTTGGGGGGGTGGAGGGGATTGTGGAGCGTTACAAATAGCGTTACTTATCAGGGTTTCATTCCCTTAACTTGTTTCTGCAAGCAAAAGCAGATATGGGCCAAAAATCACCCGCCTTAACTTTTGTCTTAGATACGAAAGGGGTAGATGCCAGGGTTTAATTTTCTTATACGTTAGTATGGTTAAGACTATGCAAAATTAATTTTAGAATCGTTTTGCCATTAAAATATTTTATTCATTTATTTACATGGGCCAAATATTTATTTTCGGGACATATTTTGTTTTTGCCGCTATTTATATGGGCCGAAAATTTATTTTCGGGACATATCTTGTTTTTGCCGCTATTCTTTTTTGGTTTCCTATGGTATGTTTCAAACCGATTTTTGTCCGAAGCTTTATAGAAAAAGTAGACATTGTAGAACCTTCAAATTTTCAGACATGGCGTAGAGTGGTATGTAGGTGCTTTGTAAAAGTTTATGAGGCTGCACCCCCAGGGGCCTTTGCTTGCGAGGCAAAAACCTGAAATATTGCGTTTTAGCTCTTTCTAGCTAACGACTGCCATCTAGCAGCAGAAAAACTTTCATACAGAATTCGTTCACATTCGCTTGCTTTGTCCAGCTTGTGAAGTGATGAAGCGACTCACCGCCTGCTGTGCTTTATTGTCCCGCGCGTGAGACTTTCATTGTGTGAAGTGGCACGTCCAAAACTGGGCTCGTGCGACTTGCATTTTAAAAAGGGGCTTCTCTTTAGTAAAATTTCTTAATGCTCTTAAGAAATAACTTATTTTACCGCTGCAAATTTAAATGCGAAATCTGGTGGCAACTCTAATCCAACATATCAACACCAGGCCTACACAACTTAAAATTGTGTGTTGATATGTTGGATTGGAGTAACATACTATACAGGTGCAAATAGCAAATATTCTCCAAATACGATTTTTCCAATATTCTCCAAATCGTATTTCATCGTAATGTCGCGGTAATACACAAAGAGGTAAGGCCGTGAATAAAGTTTCACCAACCGTACAATTAACGGAGGGAAGCATTGCGAGTAGAGATGTTCAAAGTAGAATATCGGCGACTCATTTATAATGCTTGCTTTCAATGCGGCGTTAGTTTTTTTTCGGGCGACCAATTACTTCGCGATAATCTTCGCCTAATAATTAAGTGTCAATAGGGTGTATTTACCGCTGCAAGTTTAAATGTCGAAATGTTAAGGCAGTCTACGCCTCTCTGTTAGCACCTGTTGTGCATCTTGCTCCAACCAGCATACTACCAACATCAGGCCTAAACATCTAGCAAAACTTTCGATTTAATAGTTTGCGTATTGAGAACATAATAGTGTTTTTCATATTGTTTAAAACTACAGATTTAAAGCCTGTTTTAACAGTGATTGCTCGGCCCAAGCCATGGTAAAAATTTACCGAGTAAAAGTTTGCAAAAGTATAGCAAACCACAGGTGTTAAACCATTTTTAGTCTTTAAGAGAATAATAATATTTGCTTTTCAAACACGTAAGCTGGTCAAAATTTAATAAAATGACCATACGCATTATCTACGTAAATTCTATTTATCAAATATATGTTTCGATCATTCCCCAAATTCTACGCCGTATTTGAACCCCTTTCGCATCAAAGGCATAAGTTAAGTGGGGAAGTTTTCGGCCCATATCTGTTTTTGCTTGCAGAAACAAGTTAAGGAAAATGAAAAACAAAATATATAATATAAAGTACACAATACAAAATATTAAAAAAAAAAAAATGAACAAAATAAAATAAAAAAAAATAAAATAAAGTAAAAATTGAAAATAAACACTAAGCCCTGAAAATATACCCCCTGACAAAATATACAACAACCGCACCCCCGTCTAGTTCTTTTTTGGTTTCCTATGGTATGTTTCAAACCGATTTTGTCCGAAGCTTTATAGAAAAAGTAGACATCGTAGAACCTTCAAATTTTCAGACATGGCGTAGAGTGGTATGTAGGTGCTTTGTAAAAGTTTATGAGGCTGCACCCCCAGGGGCCTTTGCTTGGGGGGTAAAAACCTGAAATATTGCGTTTTAGCACTTTGTAGCTAACGACTGCCATCTAGCAGCAGACAAACTTTCATACAGAATTCGTTCATATTCGCTTGCTTTGTCCAGCTTGTCAAGTGACGAAGCGACTTACCGCCTGCTGCCCTTTATTTTCCCGCGCGTGAGACTTTCATTGTGCCAAGTGGCACGTCCTAAACTGGGCTCGTGCTACTTGCATTTTAAAACGAGGCTTCTCTTTAGTAAAATTACTTAATGCTGTTAAGAAACAACTTATTTTACCGCCGCAAATTTAAATGCGAAATCTGGTGGCAACTCTAATCCAACATATCAACACCAGGCCTACACAACTTAAAATTGTGTGTTGATATGTTGGATTGGAGTAACATACTATACAGGTGCAAATAGCAAATATTCTCCAAATACGATTTTTCCAATATTCTCCAAATCGTATTTCATCGTATTGTCGCGGTAATACACAAAGAGGTAAGGCCGTGAATAAAGTTTCACCCACCGTACAATTAACGGAGGGAAGCATTGCGAGTAGAGATGTTCAAAGCAGAATATCGGCGACTCATTTATAATGCTTGCTTTCAATTCGGCGTTAGTTTTTTTTCGGGCGACCAATTACTTCGCGATAATCTTCGCCTAATAACTAAGTGTCAATAGGGTGTATTTACCGCCACAAGTTTAAATGCGAAATCTTAAGGCAGTCTACGCTTCTCTGTTAGCACCTGTCCTGCATCTTGCTCCAACCAGCATACTACCAACATCAGGCCTAAACATCAAGCAAAACTTTCGATTTAATAGTTTGCGTATTGAGAACATAATAGTGTTTTTCATATTGTTTAAAACTACAGATTTAAAGCCTGTTTTAACAGTGATTGCTCGACCCAAGCCATGGTAAAAAATTACCGAGTAAAAGTTTGCAAAAGTATAGCAAACCATAGGCGTCAAACCATTCTTAATCGTTAAGAGAATAATAATATTTGCTTTTCAAACACGTAAGCTGGTCAAAATTTAATAAAATGACCATACGCATTATCTCCGTAAATTCTATTTATCAAATATATGTTTCGATCATTCCCCAAATTCTACGCCATATTTGAACCCCTTTCGCATCAAAGGCATATTTTAAGTGGGAAGTTTTCGGCCCATATCTGTTTTTGCTTGCAGAAACAAGTTAAGGAAAATAAAAAACAAAATATATAATATAAAGTACACAATACAAAATATTAAAAAAATAAAAAATAAAAAAAATAAAATAAAGTAAAAATTGAAAATAAACACTAAGCCCTGAAAATATACCCCCTGACAAAATATACAACAACCGCACCCCCGTCTAGTTCTTTTTTGGTTTCCTATGGCATGTTTCAGACCGATTTTTGTCCGAAGCTTTATAGAAAAAGTATACATCGTAGCACCTTCTAATTTTCAGACATGGCGTAGAGTGGTATGTAGGTGCTTTGTAGAAGTTTATGAGGCTGCACCCCCAGGGGCCTTTGCTTGGGGGGTAAAAACCTGAAATATTGCGTTTTAGCACTTTGTAGCAAACGACTGCCATCTAGCAGCAGACAAACTTTCATACAGAATTCGTTCATATTCGCTTGCTTTGTCCAGCTTGTGAAGTGACGAAGCGACTTACCGCCTGCTGCGCTTTATTGTCCCGCGCGTGAGACTTTCATTGTGCGAAGTGGCTCGTCCTAAACTGGGCTCGTGCTACTTGCATTTTAAAACGAGGCTTCTCTTTAGTAAAATTACTTAATGCTGTTAAGAAACAACTTATTTTACCGCCGCAAATTTAAATGCGAAATCTGGTGGCAACTCTAATCCAACATATCAACACCAGGCCTACACAACTTAAAATTGTGTGTTGATATGTTGGATTGGAGTAACATACTATACAGGTGCAAATAGCAAATATTCTCCAAATACGATTTTTCCAATATTCTCCAAATCGTATTTCATCGTATTGTCGCGGTAATACACAAAGAGGTAAGGCCGTGAATAAAGTTTCACCCACCGTACAATTAACGGAGGGAAGCATTGCGAGTAGAGATGTTCAAAGCAGAATATCGGCGACTCATTTATAATGCTTGCTTTCAATTCGGCGTTAGTTTTTTTTAGGGCGACCAATTACTTCGCGATAATCTTCGCCTAATAACTAAGTGTCAATAGGGTGTATTTACCGCCGCAAGTTTAAATGCGAAATCTTAAGGCAGTCTACGCTTCTCTGTTAGCACCTGTCCTGCATCTTGCTCCAACCAGCATACTACCAACATCAGGCCTAAACATCAAGCAAAACTTTCGATTTAATAATTTGCGTATTGAGAACATAATAGTGTTTTTCATATTGTTTAAAACTACAGATTTAAAGCCTGTTTTAACAGTGATTGCTCGCCCAAGCCATGGTAAAAAATTACCGAGTAAAAGTTTGCAAAAGTATAGCAAACCATAGGCGTCAAACCATTTTTAATCGTTAAGAGAATAATAATATTTGCTTTTCAAACACGTAAGCTGGTCAAAATTTAATAAAATGACCATACGCATTATCTCCGTAAATTCTATTTATCAAATATATGTTTCGATCATTCCTCAAATTCTACGCCATATTTGAACCCCTTTCGCATCAAAGGCATATTTTAAGTGGGAAGTTTTCGGCCCATATCTGTTTTTGCTTGCAGAAACACGTTAAGGAAAATAAAAAACAAAATATATAATATAAAGTACACAATACAAAATATTAAAAAAATAAAAAATAAAAATAATAAAATAAAGTAAAAATTGAAAATAAACACTAAGCCCTGAAAATATACCCCCTGACAAAATATACAACAACCGCACCCCCGTCTAGTTCTTTTTTGGTTTCCTATGGCATGTTTCAGACCGATTTTTGTCCGAAGCTTTATAGAAAAAGTATACATCGTAGCACCTTCTAATTTTCAGACATGGCGTAGAGTGGTATGTAGGTGCTTTGTAGAAGTTTATGAGGCTGCACCCCCAGGGGCCTTTGCTTGGGGGGCAAAAACCTGAAATATTGCGTTTTAGCTCTTTGTAGCTAACGACTGCCATCTAGCAGCAGAAAAACTTTCATACAGAATTCGTTCATATTCTCTTGCTTTGTCCAGCTTTGTGAAGTGACGAAGCGACTCACCGCCTGCTGCGCTTTTTTGTCCCGCGCGTGAGACTTTCATTGTGCGAAGTGGCACGTCCAAAACTGGGCCCGTGCGACTTGCATTTTGAAAAGAGGCTTCTCTTTAGGAAAATTACTTAATGGTCTTAAGAAACAACTTATTTTACCGCCGCAAATTTAAATGCGATATCTGGTGGCAACTCCAATCCAACATATCAACACCAGGCCTACACAACTTAAAATTGTGTGTTGATATGTTGGATTGGAGTAACATACTATACAGGTGCAAATAGCAAATATTCTCCAAATACGATTTTTTCAAATATTCTTCAAATCGTATTTCATTGTATTGTCGCGGTAATACAAAAAGAGGTAAGGCCGTGAATAAAGTTTTCACCCACGTATAATTAACACAGGGAAGCATTTCGAGTAGGGATGTTCAAGGCAGAATATCGGCGACACATTTATAATGCTTGCTTTAAATGCGGCGTCAGCATTTTTTGGGGCGACCAATTACTTTGCGATAAGCTTCGCCTAATAATGAAGTGTCAATGGGGTGTATTTACCGCCGCAAATTTAAATGCGAAATCTTAAGGCAGTGTACGCCTCTCTGTTAGCACCTGTTGTGCATGTTGCTCCATCCAACATACCAAAATCAGGCCTAAACAACTAGCAAAACTTTCGATTTAATAGTTTGCGTATTAGGCACATAATAGTGTGTTTCATATTGTTTGAAACTACAGATTTAAAGTCTGTTTTAACAGTGATTGCTCGGACCAAGCCATGGTAAAAATTTACCGAGTAAAAATTTGCAAAAGTATTGCAAACCATGGGCGTTAAACCATTTTAAGTCTTTAGGAGAATGATAATATTTGCTTTTCAAACACGTAAGCTGGCCAAAATGTAATAAAATGGCCATACACATTATCTACGTAAATTCTATTTATCAAATATATGTTTCGATCATTCCCCAAATACTACGCCATATTTGAACCCCTTTCGCATCAAAGACATATGTTAAGGCTGGATAATTTTCTCCCCATTACTGTTTTTGCTTGCAGAAACATGTTAAGGAAACTATAGAACATGCAACGTTTATACCAATCAAAAACTAAAAGTCAAATTAATAATATTTGAAAGCAACCCTGTTAAGTAACGCTATTCATAACGGACTACTTCCCCCCTCACCCTCGTCTGATTTATTTTTGCCTGCTTGTATAAATGTATAAATTGCATTTCACACAAAACTTTGTGAAATTAATACTTAAAGCAAATGTGATTGGATAGCAATTGATTATAGAGCAATTGTTTATACGCTGCTTAAAATGTGTCATTAAGTTGAAGTGCAAAGGTAAAAAGCAAATGCCCATTGTTTTTTGGGGGGTTCTGCCGCTAGGTTGAATGCATTTTATTTTAGTAATAAATGTCAAAAAAAGAAAACCGGTTTTAATTATTTTTGGATGCCCTTTACTTGAAATCCATCTCAGGAAAAACAAATTTGCACTTTTTTAAACTCAGCACAAAGATGGTTGCCAACTCTAAAAATGAAGTAAACTTTGTAGGCCTGGCAGACTGGCCACTACTCTACATCTGATAAATGCCCTATTTCTATCTTTACAAAGCAAGGAATTAAAATGTTATTCATGCAAGTCGCTTTACCTTTCTTTGCCAATAAGCAGTAAATTTCCAAACTTAAAATTGATAAGCTAGGTTTTTATGAACTCTTTGTAATAGATTTCCTGAGTCATTTTTTCCCCACGATCACTCTACTAGAGAAGCTTAAACTGGTTGTAAAATGACATGAATCCTACATTCCCACGGCCCGCATGTAGACTACTGAGTTTGTTTAAGCAGTTTTGTTACTTTTTACACAAGAAAGACTTATAGGTTTTACAAAGAAAAAACAACTTTTTGTAGGTTTCACAAAAAACAATTATTCAACTTTCCCCTATAATATATTTGCAGATGAAACGAAAACGCAAAGTAATATGTGATCAATCCTCAAAATCACCAGAAAAAAAGGCTTGCAGATCCAACGAGTAAGTTTTAAAAATTTAAACCGAACTTTAATTAACACAGAGAGATTTTGCACTCACCTGCTGCCCAATGCCAATGTAATTCGCTATGGGTGAGTGCTTATTTATTATGGATTGACACCCACCTGCTAGATTGGCAAAGTGGCCTTTTTAACCATATTTTAAACTTATAAGTGTTTGTCAACTGAATTGTATCGTTTGGGATCAAAATATCAACCAAAAATGTTTCAGCTCATCTCTCCTGGGCCACAAATTTGGATATTCAGAATTGCCACCAGGTGTATTCCATGACAATTAACCAGGCCATGTGATCATGGTTTTAAATTTTCAAATCTTAAATTGCAACAATTTTTTCTGAGAAATGCATTTCATCTACTCAACCAATTTTTATAATGTGAAAATATGGCCTTTTCGTAAAGTCACTTTGTGCTCATTAAATTTTGTAATATAAAAAAGGTTGCATATAAACTTGAATACATTTTGAATTAATAAAATTGAAAAGATTGAAAGGAGAACACACAATTAAACTATTAAAACAAAACTGGCAACATTAAGATTATATCTATAATGCCATGTTGTTATGAACAATGTTATAAAACAAAGCTATATGCGTAATAATATCTATAACATATCAGAAAACAACAGAATACTAGCAAATCTAGTAATTCAGGTCTGACACTATTTGTTTAAAAATATGTATTTTTGCTGGCGTAGGCAACGTCAGTATAGCTTATTCCAATAGAATTGTGAGAACAAGGTGCTTTACACCTCGCTTCTACACACCTTTTTATCTATCGTTTTTGCGACGCTTGTTTCGCACCTTTTTATCATTCCTTTGTGCGACTAAAGTGTATATAAACGGGTGTAACTGATGTGGTCTTCATTTCACTGATGATGGCATGAGCATTTGCCGAAACGTTTAAATAATAAAGCATGTCGCTTTTTATGTCTATTTGGGCCTTTATTTTCACCATTAAACTTATGAACAGATCCGTATATAGTGTTCCAAGGTGCTTTAGGTCTTACTACGACCTAAAGGTGAGTCTAAGTTTATCCTTTAGCCAAATCTGGTTTAATTCTGGCATTGATGTTACTCCTATTTTGGTTTTAGTGCTTATTTCTAATTTTTCGTGCCCTTTTTAGCCTTTCAACAAGGTTACTACTTGACAAACATGTTGTTGTTATCAGACGTGTTGGTGGCTGTAGTTGTTCATCTTAGACAAATCATGTTAAACTTCAACGACTGAAGACCAATTGTTGTATAAATCAACACTAAAAGTCAAAGGCATTTAACAGTCAGATCCCAGAGGGGCAGCAAGAGGTCTTAGGTTTGCTGTGCACTATTTGCTAAAAGTAAACTTCACGGAAAAGCAAACAAAATAAACTAAAAAGTTAATTTTGATTCATGAACAACCGCCAGTCTATAATTTTGTTTATGACATTACTTCGGTTGATTTATGACGTCACACTTGTTTTCCATCAATGGCGAAGCATAGCCCCAGTCAAATCAACTTGTCTATTTTTGCTCTGCATGCCTTGTTTGGCCTGTGGACCATAGGTTGAAAAGCCCACCTTTACAATTGGTAGGAATATTTTATCACAGTTCAAGACGAGAAAATGATTTTGAATCTATACTTCATGTTTAAAGCTATCAAGTTAAAGCTTTTAAAGAGGAGTATATATGGAATATCTCATATGAAAAAAATAGTTTTCAATGCAAAAAGTATTGCCACAATTTTTTGAATTCTCATTACCAGGAAATGTTTTCTTTCCAATTAGGGCTTGGACTCCAGGTCTTTCATTTTACCGAATTCATGGTACTATTAGCCATGCTTTTTCAGAGAGGAAACACTGAGTTTTCTTGGTAGGCGTACTATTGTGACCCAATGCAACAGCAAATCCCTTTGTATTTTTCATAATATTTTCATTTTTCATCCTCTCTTACAATTAATGCGTTTGCTAGAGGTTAAGTCTGATATGTTGCTAATGCACCGTATTAAAAAAGAATTCGTCATGACGTCAAAATAAAGACCGAAAGTTTAACAAGTAATCTCAATTTCTGAATTTTGGTAACAGTGGCAATCCGCAAAATGGTAAAACAAATTTACATTCTGTATCCAAAACAGTTAGTACATTTGGAGGCTGTATTTTATTTTAGTACCTAACAAGTCATTGTCTAATATTTGAAAAGCTTGGTCAGTTTTCAGTGCACTAGCGGACCCCTGTTTGGGGACCACTAGATTAGACCTTGTTGCTGTGTTTCAAGTGTTGACATCTGCCTTCACTTCAGGCACCTCACATGTGAATTGCTGAACCAGATCAAAGTGCATAAGAAAAGTAGCCGCATTTCCAGACACACTGAACAAAGTGATCAACCAACGGTCACCCAACAATACAAGTTGTTAGTAGTGCTATTTAATTGTTGTTTTACATTTTAATTTGCCAATATTTTTCATTACTAAAAACATCAGTCTGTGACTTGAATTTGGAATATTTACTTTAAACTAAAATAATGTTTACAGGTAATTAGAACATTTGTTTGATTCAGGTTGTCGTCAGCCCAACAGTCACTTCTTGGTTTGCCAGAAGGAAGTGAGGAATGGATAAGAAGGTTTTTGTTTGTGTTGTTGGTTTGTCCTATTATGTTTTATTTTGCAGGGTAAATAGTAATAAATTAAAAGTCATTTATGGTTCACTTAAATGCTATCCTGCTGTTTAAATTATCATTAAAACAACTTAGAAGTAGTAAAATAAGTGTAGCACTACGATTCTAGAAAAATATTTAATTTTTGAATATATAACATTGCTGAGTTTTATTATATCAAATAACTCAATGCATAAAGCTTGACCTTTGGTACACTTGGTCAAGCCCAAACACAAACTCTTTGTTTCAAATTTCATTGGCCAGTTACTTTGTGGGATAACACAGTGAAGTTTTAACACTAGGGGTGCAAAACCTTTGTATCTATTGACATCTGCAACAATAGTCTAAATATTTTCAAGACTGCCAGGATTATGTCCAATAATATAGGATTGAAGCTAATCCAAGTGGTAGTATCGGGCACATAAAAGGATTCGAATATTGCTCAAAATAATCGCATTTATAGAATAATTTAGCAGAATTTCGACTGTACAGTTATAAGTCACACGACACAAGAAATTATAGAATATCGCTTTTGTGCTGAATGATATAACTTATACATAAAAATCCATACATCTGACGTCACAAGTAAAGTTGGAGTTCAGGTAGTTTTTAGGAAATGTGTTGTTCTAGAACCAACAGGTGTGGTATTATGCAGGCTGGCAGAATCTTGCCAGCCTTCGGGTGACAAGCATTTTTGGTGTAAATTCTTCGTTTTTTTGTCGTGACTCAAAACTTAAATGATGTGTTAGTCAAAGAAATGTATCAACCTTGCCATGTTGGGCGATAAATAAGACTATTAAGAAGTAAATAAATTAGCAAAAAGTTACAATATAAAAATAGCCAAATTTTAAAATACAGTGCAATCAATGTACGGCTATCACGCGGCCCACAACTCTATGATAACACTATATTATTCAAAAGTAACTCGCGGCCCACTAAAAATGGCTCTGCGGCCCATATTTGGGCCGATGCCCAGAGTTTGCCAACCACTGCCTTAGAGGGTATTTGTATTTCTAAAAGACATAAAACATGCAATGGTACTTACAGACTTTTGGTAAAACAATGCTAAGCAACTGGAAAAAAACAGACACTACAAGATTGGCGGGCAGTTGGAAAAGCCTTTTCAATGTTGAAGTTGGCTAAAACAAAGTTAGGTGTGGGAAACCCAATGATCCCTATGACCCTATGTGCACAACTTACAGCTACCATATTGTTCTCACTAAATAGAGCCCTAATCAATCGTGAAAAGTAGCTATTATAGTCCACAAACCGAGAAACTATTGAAAATTAGTAGCAATGCTTACAAATGGCAAAACCATGAATAATTTATTCAGTTACTTAACTACACACAGGTCATTTTAATGTAAAGCATAGCACATCACAAAAATAGAATGAACACCACGAACCATTAAAATCACTACAAAAAGTTAAATATTGAAGTAGTGCTCGCACCCCTCTAAGAATTGCTTGATCTTCCAAACGCATTCATGTCTGAAGGTTTGTGTGCACATAATTCCTTGCTTCTGAAATGTATTGAAGTGGTAAAAAGAGTATAATGTCCTGCTATTCATTGAAAATATTGCCAAATATTTTTTTTTATTCCTCATTGTTGTAGGGCAGTGCTTTTCAACCTGGGGGTCGCCCCGGGTGGGTCGTTTGCCTTTTCTGGGTTTGTGAAGACGACAATTCAATACAAATCACTATTACGAGAATGCCAATTAATTACAATAAAAAATATTTGTAGTGATATTAGTGAATTTGTTGACAATGAATGTTTAAACAGTTGAATAAAAGTTGAATGTTCAAACAGTGAGCAGCCAGGAAGCAAGTTGTGAGATAGACTAATATTTTGTAAGCTCACTACTGAGTTCCCGGTATCCATAATATGTAGCCTACGCCCATCGGTAGCTATAGACTAGTCTGAGGAAATTTCAAATGCGACTGTTAAGAGCAATGTACCATTTGCTAGACATAAAAAAATAAAACTTGATTTTTGAAATAAGAACATTTTAAAAGCTTATTTCACAGAAAATCAACTTTACCCAGGGTTAACGATTAGTATTTGACGAGCAAGAGAAATAGTGCTCGTTATACCAAAGTTAGTAGCGAAAAAATGACTTTATCGAGACTCTTTGAAAGGGGGTCGTTAGTTACATGTGGTTGTTAAAATGTGTCCGGGTATGCAAAAGTTTGAATACCACTGCTTTAGGGAGTTGATCATCCCAAGTTTCTGCTCAGTATCACCAGAACTTAGTGTCTAAGACAGGGGACGTGAACCTTTTTAGCTAGGCGAGCCATAAAAGCCAAATATTCTTGGTTGTATTTTCATGAGAGCCATATAATACTTTTTTACATCTAGTTAGGTTGGAAAAATGTCAATTTGAACAGAGCCCTTTATTTTGTTCTCATTGAAAAGACAGCACATACTACGCACTAAAAATCAATTAGTAAAGTTTGCACAACTTTCATTGCGGATCCCCGTCAGAAGAGCATGGGCCTTTTGTATATAAAGATTTCCATAAAACGGCATAACAGTCCCGAAAATACAAATAGGATTCGCACGAATCGCCGAAAAATGTGCTTCTATAATGTGTGTTAAAAAAAGAAAAATTTAGTTAGCAAAGCGGCCGTGTGAAGTTTTACTCGAATCATGCTAAGAAATGATATAGCTTAGATTTATCTGTTAGCAAGATACCTTATCAAAAGGGTCATATATGGCTCGCGAGCCACAGGTTCCCAACCCCTGGTCTAAGACTGTGCTTTTCAACCTTTAAAAGAGCCTTTCGCACTTTGTTATTTGGGAAAATTTTCATTCGCACAAATCAGGCACAGTATTAAGTTTTATTTTTCCCTATTTGGGGAATAACAATAAAAGGGCTTGTGTATTAAAACCGCGAGCCTTAAGCGGTATAAAATACATAGCTTTATCAGCAATGAACCAAAAGTATATTATTGTACCTGTAACGCATAAATGGGCGCACCAGCTTATTTGATTACTGTATTACACATAATAAAAACTAGTAACATGCACCATTTTCATTGCACATTCATCCGCATTACAAACTTTTTCATCCGCACAAGTGCATGCCATTCCCACGTTAAAAAGCACTGGTCTAAGAGATGACCACTGCCAATGATTTATCACTGGAAAGGAAAGAGCTTTAAACATTAGAGTTTTGCAGTAAAGATCTGAAAAGAGTTTTGATTTCAAGCCACTCACACTAAGCTATGAGTGATGTGACAACAGAAACAGTTGTTTTAACACTTTTGTGTACCAAGTTTAAACTCATAACCAATTTCTGGTTTAAAGTGACCTGCAAACACATTACAAAATAGTTTATAACTAATTAAACAATGCTCTATGGGTCATAAATTTTAGTATTGCAAGTCATGTGTTGCCCACTGACTTCCGTTTGGATCACGCTAATAAAAAACAATCTAATTGCTAGGCGAACGCAAGATATTTAGTTTGAACATTGCATTTATTGATTAATTTTATATTAAGCTTCTTAAAATGGAATGCAATGGAGAAGATTCAGGTGTTAGAAGGATTGATCAACGTTTGTCAACCACATGAGGTCAGACATATGCTGGAGATTATTGAACCTCAATTTCAGCGGGATTTTATATCACTGTTACCTAAAGAAGTAAGTTTTGTTTTGTGTGTCATAATATGTAGTTATAGTAGTTCAAAAACCTGTGAAGTGTAATCTGGAAACCCATGCAAATTTATACATTTTTTGACGCCAGTGTAATATACACAAATAGTGCATCAGAACGATTAACCTTTTTTCATTGTGCAACTTTTGTAACTATTAACTTGTTTTTCGCTTTTCTCCACAGCCATTAGGTTGTTCAGATTTTAAAGTTTAGCCAATTGAAGTTCTTCCCATGGTTTCAACCTTAAAAATAGGATTTACAAAAAAACTTATTGAAATTGGGTCATGATTTCATACTCCTTAAAAACAAACTTCACAGAATTTGCGAAGTTTGCTGCAACTTTGTAGTCTTTATCTTGCGGCCAGTCGCAAACTGTAAGCCTCAGCCAGTTGCACTGAACATCCAGAGAGGAAAAAGAAACCAGCACTCCTGGCCAACCAAATCTCAATTTTCGTGCTTTCTGTTACTTTTGAACGCATTAATTACCGGCAACCCCTGGCGAAATTTACTTGGCTTGGGTGTATTTAATGCCGCTTTTCTGTCTGTAACTGTTAACTGAACATAGAAACCTTCCACAGTTTCTTCATTGAGCTACCAATAATGATTCAGCAATTTGTTTAGATAACCTCTTTGACCTGCTTGTCATATTTTGAATACTCTTTCATGGTTTACAAAAATGCCAGGTCGTTTATAGGAGCATTGGAACCAATACTTGTTTTTAACCAAGGTGGAACGTAAAAAGCAAGACAATAAACTGATTGATGCACTCCAGCTGGTTTACAAAATCTTGTTCATAGCCCATCTGTTTCATCCACATGAAACATCTTTTAGCAGTATAGGACCTGACTCATCTATTGAGCGCTGTGTGTAGGAGTAGGTCTACTAGAAAAGGAACTTTGGTTAATGTCTCTCAATATTAGAAGAGTAGTGTGTCTCGCACATTCTTTGTAGTTGTCCCTTATCAATACACTTACTGTTTGTTTTACTTGAGTAAGAAGAGGATCACGTTTCCCCTGTTTTGCTTTTTCCAACATTCATTTATTCGAGAATCAAAGGGTTTAGAACAGTGGTTCTCAACCTTTTTGTACCCGTGGACCCTTTTTGATGCTTTCAAATGGTCGCGGACCCCTTACATTTTTCTGGTGGAATATTTGCGTTAATAGTTCTTTTTAATAATTCAGTATATCTGCCTATAGTGTACCTTATGTTGAATAAATTAACAGAAAACACCAAATTACCAAGGCAGTCTTCAAAATGCGTGGTTGTGTTTTCGATAATGCTAGAATAGATAAACGCATGTCATCTTTTCCAAATTCAATACATGAAAACTGTAATATCCTGCCATTTATTTAACAATCTATTTGTATTACATTACAATGGAAGTGTTACGTCACACTCAATGCGATTTATTACGTCACATTGCGATTTACAACATTTTACAGTGTGATTTTATCACTTACCAAAATTGTGATTAAGCATGTTTCCCAGCGTTAATTATTTTACTAAAATTATATTTAGAATTTTTTGCGGACCCCCTAAAAACGTTTTGCGGACCCCCAGGGGTCCGCGGACCTCCGATTGAGAACCATTGGTTTAGAAGGACATTTTTTATCAAGTGTCAGCCATTATGATTGAAGGCATTAAATTAAGTAAACTGTGTTTCGAACCACTTGCTTTTTGCCCAAAAACTGCTTCTATACTGATCCTATCACCAATTATATATATATATGAAAGGCAACATGCAAGCCAAAATACCTTTTAGGTGATCAACAGGGGGCACCAACATGTTTCCTGAAACTGTTAGAAGCTGTGGTGTCAAATACTAAAGCTTTGGAAAAGGTGATCCAAATCTTCTTTTTACTCAATAAAAACAAACAAGAAGTGTATTGATAAGGGATGACTACAAAGAATGTGCAATAAACACTCATGTATTCCGTAGACATAACCCAAAATTCATTTTGTCCTTGACCTGGTCTTACAAACAGCGCTCGATAGTTGAGCCCGGTTCTATACTGCCAAAAGATGTTCATGTTGATGAAACATGGGCTACGGACAAGATTTTGTAACCCAAAAACAGGTAAATGGTTCCGATGCTCCAATTAATAACCTGGTGTTTTTGCAAACCATGAAAGAGAATTCAAATTATGACAACACAAGTTGAAATGGTTGCCTAAACAAGTTGCTGAAGCATCATTGGTACCTCATTGAAGAAACTGTGATGTTTTCTTTCTTCAGTTAACACCTACTATGGACAAAAAAAGAAAAGCGGCAATAAAGAGAAAAATTTTGAATAAACCCAAGTCAAGTGAATTTGGCCAAGGGTTGCTAGAAATGCGTTCAAAAGTAACAGAAAGCGGACATTCAGTGCAACTGGCTGAGGCTTCCAGTAAACTTTGGGGGCTTTGAGGAGGGCGAAATCATGACCCAATTTCAATATTTTTTTTTCAATCCCGTTTTCAAGGTCCAAACCATGGGAAAAACATCTATTAACTAAACTTTTCAAACCATTTTAAAATATCTGAACAACCCTAACAGCCATAGGCGGATCTTGAGTTTTTGGGGGATGTGATATAAGAAATTTTTTAAGATGTTATTTTTTGACAAACATGGAAGAACAAGACGTTAAGCATGGTGATTTTCTTGTTTCAAAGGGCGATATATAGCCTGTAGTTACATAGAAAAGATGGGTTAAATACTTTTGGAAAGCAGGACAACTTTATTCTTTATTTTAAATGTCAAAAATATTGTAATAGTTGTATTTTTAAAAGCTGAAAAAATGTCATATGATATACATAGAGACCCAAGTTTTTATTCTCTTCTAACTAGAATCAACTCTACCAGTTTGTTTTTCGCTCTTTCGCCCATCACCCAAATTGGTTGTAGCTCAATCACTAAAAATCTGTCAAACAATAGTAGCCCAAAAACTTAAATCATTCACCATGACTTTCAACTACTCAACTATACTGCTGTATATTTAAATTAAAGCACAGGACAGCATAAAAGTACATTGAACAGCAAGCGAATAATATACCATTAAAATTACTAAGCAAAAGTTACACTTTGCTGTAGAGTTTAGATACAAACATAATGTAAAACTTTTAACTATCTTCCCTTCAAGAGTTTTGCCAGCCTGCTGGCGACAAGCATTTTTGGAGTTCTTTTTTTTTGCCCTGAAATTTAAATGCGGTGTTTGCCAACTGAATATAGTATGACCTTGCCATGTTTAGGCGATAATCTATAAAATATTCAATAGCACTGGTCAACAAAAAACTTTTAACGGATATGTGATAGATTTATTCTTAGAGTTTTTGGCGCTGATTTTGCCCTTCTTTAGCACATCAACTTTTTGAAATATGTTTTACTTCCTCCTCATGGAAGTCTTGAATTGTCCCTGATAAAGTTTAAGATTTTGGTGAATGGAGTTAATAAGAACAAAACATAAGTTCAAAGCCAATTATGTTTTCCAGACAGATTTAAACAGCCTTGCTGTAGATGCATGTTTTTCACAATCAAACTCATAACTGCTTGTATTAGGTTTAAAACACAACTTGCTTGAGATTGATGTAGTAATAAGACAACGGAAATAAAACTTAAACAACCTACAGTAGATGCTTTTTGGTACAACAGCCGTGCTACCAACTGCATCACTAAGATACTATAAGCCTATAAGTAACTGCAAGTGGCTAATATCACAAAAATTACACCCCTTAGAAAATCTTTTTTGCTATAGGAATATTAAAGTGGGGTTCTATGTTTAGCATTCCTCTACAAATAGTTTTCACTAGTAAGCTAAGCAAAACTATACGAATTTTAATGGAACAAAATATTAGTAAAATTCCAAAGGATGCACAATGTACAAAGGTGGAGTTACACGCTTGGCTGGCATTCAGTGACTGTGTGCTAAAATTTGCATTCTTTTCCGGTCGGTGTTAATAATCTGCTTAGCATAGCATTTAGATGGGTTATGCATGCCACTCAAAATGCATTTTTTGCACACTTAGTTCAACTTATTTCGAAAAAACTTTGGTTTAGTTAGTGATGAACCAAAATGACATTTTAAGCTATGAAATCCCGTCACCAAGGATTTTATAAAGAGGAATAGTTTAAAATTACATCATAGAAGTACTATTGTGGTCAATAGAGTTATGTGTGTAAAAAAATATGTTAAACGTTTTTAAGGCCATGTATCACAGCTGTGTGTTGTTTTTAAAGCGCTTTTTCGGAAAATTAAAACTTGGCAGTATCTTAAAAATGTGATGTGCTAGAGAAAAACTAAAGGTATATTTGGAATCATCATGAAAAAGACATCTTGAGTTGAAATACCCACATTCTTGTTTAGAAAAAAAGTGAAAATTTGTTGAACAGTGTAGTCTTATGACTTAAAATATTTAAATAATTAACCAAGCAAAAAAGTGACCTAAGATTTGCGGCACAGAATTTTTTGTGGCTTCGGGATATACAAAAGGGTAATGAAGTGCATCTGCGGGTTACTTGATCTACTTTTCTTACTCGCACACCGTTACATATAACTGATAACAGGGTTGAGATTTTGTAACTAATGAGACGCGCAGAAGTATAAGTGAAATAACAAACGCATATAGTAAAAAGTCTTATGCAGTTAATACTGCTGTAAACAATCAAGCCAGTGCTTTAAACAAACAAGATACACTAGACGGGGGTGCGGTTGTTGTATATTTTGTCAGGGGGTATATTTTCAGGGCTTAGTGTTTATTTTCAATTTTTACTTTATTTATTTTTTTTTAATATTTTGTATTGTGTACTGTATATTATATATTTTGTTTTTTATTTTCCTTAACTTGTTTCTGCAAGCAAAAACAGATATGGGCCGAAAACTTCCCCACTTAACTTATGCCTTTGATGCGAAAGGGGTTCAAATATGGCGTAGAATTTGGGGAATGATCGAAACATATATTTGATAAATAGAATTTACGTAGATAATGCGTAGTGTCATTTTATTAAATTTTGACCAGCTTACGTGTTTGAAAAGCAAATATTATTATTCTCTTAAAGACTAAAAATGGTTTAACACCTATGGTTTGCTATACTTTTGCAAACTTTTACTCGGTAATTTTTTACCATTGCTTTGGCCGAGCAATCACTGTTAAAACAGGCTTTAAATCTGTAGTTTTAAACAATATGAAAAACACTATTATGTTCTCAATACGCAAACTATTAAATCGAAAGTTTTGCTAGATGTTTAGGCCTGATGTTGGTAGTATGCTGGTTGGAGCAAGATGCACGACAGGTGCTAACAGAGAGGCGTAGACTGCCTTAAGATTTCGCATTTAAACTTGTGGCGGTAAATACACCCTATTGACACTTAATTATTAGGCAAAGATTTTCGCGAAGTAATTGGTCGCCCGAAAAAAAACTAACGCCGCATTGAAAGCAAGCATTATAAATGATTCGCCGATATTCTGCTTTGAACATCTCTACTCGCAATGCTTCCCTCCGTTAATTGTACGGTGGGTGAAACTTTATTCACGGCCTTACTTCTTTGTGTATTACCGCGACAATACGATGAAATACGATTTGGAGAATATTGGAAAAATCGTATTTGGAGAATATTTGCTATTTGCACCTGTATAGTATGTTACTCCAATCCAACATATCAACACACAATTTTAAGTTGTGTAGGCCTGGTGTTGATATGTTGGATTAGAGTTGCCACCAGATTTCGCATTTAAATTTGCGGCGGTAAAATAAGTTGTTTCTTAACAGCATTAAGTAATTTTACTAAAGAGAAGCCTCGTTTTAAAATGCAAGTCGCACGAGCCCAGTTTAGGACCTGCCACTTCGCACAATGAAAGTCTCACGCGCGGGACAATAAAGCCCAGCAGGCGGTAAGTCGCTTCATCACTTCACAAGCTGGACAAAGCAAGCGAATATGAACGAATTCTGTATGAAAGTTTTTCTGCTGCTAGATGGCAGTCGTTTGCTACAAAGTGCTAAAACGCAATATTTCAGGTTTTTACCCCCCAAGCAAAGGCCCCTGGGGGTGCAGCCTCATAAACTTTTACAAAGCACTTACATACCACTCTACGCCATGTCTGAAAATTTGAAGGTTCTACGATGTCTACTTTTTCTATAAAGCTTCGGACAAAAATCGGTCTGAAACATACCATAGGAAACCATAGGAAACCATAGGAAACCAAAAAAGAACTAGACGGGGGTGCGGTTGTTGTATATTTTGTCAGGGGATATATTTTCAGGGCTTAGTGTTTATTTTCAATTTTTACTTTATTTTAATTTTTTTTTTTTTTAATTTTTTTTTTAATATTTTGTATTGTGTACTTTATATTATATATTTTGTTTTTCATTTTCCTTAACTTGTTTCTGCAAGCAAAAACAGATATGGGCCGAAAACTTCCCCACTTAAAATATGCCTTTGATGGGGGTTCAAATATGGCGTAGAATTTGGGGAATGATCGAAACATATATTTGATGAATAGAATTTACTTAGATAATGCATATGGCTATTTTATTAAATTTTGACCAGCTTACGTGTTTGAAAATCAAATATTATCATTCTCTTAAAGACTAAAAATGGACGCCTATGGTTTGCTATACTTTTGCAAACTTTCACTAGGTCATTTTTTACCATAGCTTGGTCCGAGCAATCACTGTTAAAACAGGCTTTAAATCTGTCGTTTCAAACAATATGAAAAACACTATTACGTGCCTAATACGCAAACTATTAAATCGAAAGTTTTGCTAGATAAGTTTAGGTCTGATGTTGGTATGCTGGTTGGAGCAAGATGCACAACAGGTGCTAACAGAGAGGCGTAGACTGCCTTAAGATTTCGCATTTAAACTTGCGGCGGTAAATACACCCTATTGACACTTAATTATTACGCGAAGCTTATCGCGAAGTAATTGGTCGCCCCAAAAAATGCTGACGCCGCATTTAAAGCAAGCATTATAAATGTGTCGCCGATATTCTGCCTTGAACATCCCTACTCGAAATGCTTCCCTCCGTTAATTGTACGGTGGGTGAAACTTTATTCACGGCCTTACCTCTTTGTGTGTTACCGCGACAATACGATGAAATACGATTTGGAGAATATTGGAAACATCGTATTTGGAGAATATTTGCTATTTGCACCTGTTCTGTATGTTACTCCAATCCAACATATCTACACACAATTATGAGTTGTGTATAATAATATAATAACTTATGGCCTTGAAGCGAAGGGGGTTCAAATATGGCGTAGATTTTGGCAAATGATCGAAACATACATTTGATCAATAAAAATTTACGTAGATAATGCTTACGGCCATGTTATTACATTTTGGTCAGCTAGCATGTTTAAAAAGTCAATATTTTCATTCTCTCTAAATGATTTAACGTCTATGGTTTGCTATACTTTTTCCAACTTTTACTGTGTAAATTTTTACCATGCCTTGGTCTGAGCAATCACTGTTGAAACAGAGTTTAAATCTGTAGTTTTGAGCAATATGCAAACACGTTTATGTGCCTAATAAGCCACGTTTTATATTGAAAGTTTTGCCAATTTAAATCCAATAAACGCAAGATTTATTTATTTATGACGCCATGTTATGACGTAGCTTTGTAACGTCGTCGTTAAGAATGCGTTAAACTTAAGCTTTTTGTTGTTGCGGCCCTTGTATAATTATATTTGCTTAGACCTGGTGTTGATATGTTTGAATGGTGCAACAATTACAACATGTGCTAACAGAGATGTGTACACTGCCTGTAGGATTCGCATTTAAATTTGCGGTGGTAAAATATTTTGTGTTGTAAGAGCAATAGGTTTTTTTACTTAGAGAGGCTTCTTTATGAAAGGCAAGTCGCATGTGCATAGTTTTACTAGGCAAGCCACTTCCAACACAAATGTTGCACGCGCGGGACAATAGGGCGCAGCAGGGATGCCAGCAGCCGCCTCGTCGCGACGCGAGCTGGACAAAGCAAGCGAATATGAACGAATTCTGTATGAAAGTTTTTCTGCTGCTAGATGGCTGTCGTTAGCTACAAAGTGCTAAAACGCAATATTTCAGGTTTTTACCCCCCAAGCAAAGGCCCCTGGGAGTGCAGCCTCATAAACTTTTACAAAGCACCTTCATACCACTCTACGCCATGTCTGAAAATTTGAAGGTTCTACGATGTCTACTTTTTCTATAAAGCTTCGGACAAAACTCGGTCTGAAACATACCATAGGAAACCATAGGAAACCATAGGAAACCATAGGAAACCAAAAAAGAATAACGGCAAAAACAAGATATGTCCCGAAAATAAATTTTCGGGCCCATATAATAACGGCAAAAACAAGATATGTCTAAATATATTAATCCATACCTTGCCAGTTACATCGACCGATAAGTAGTTTAACGTAACGTAATAAATACAGTCGACTTGTTTCTTTGTGTGGGCGTAAGACTTTTGTATGTTACTGAGTATTTCCATTTTTCATCCACGCTTGTAAATAAACACACAGACTTGACGTTTAAGCACTATAAATAATATGCACCAACAACGAACAGCAGGTTAAATCATTGTTAAAACAAGAAACTGATAGGTTCGTTATTTTTTTTATGATTTGCACGATTTCTTCTGTTTTTTAGCCTACTTAGTTCCCAGGTGGCCATCGTTCTGCCATTGTGACAATCCCCCTTTTTATCAAAGATTTTAGTGAACATGAAATTGATAACATGAATATTATTTGTGATAAAGAAGTCTCTTTATTCCATGATATAAACTTGTTAATGGAGGATTGTTTTATCCTTTTGCCAGTTGGCGCTACATGTTCTTTCCTTTCTGGAGCCATGTGATCTCCTGGTAGCAGCCCAGACATGCAAGTATTGGAGAATATTATCTGAAGACAACCTTATGTGGAAAAACAAGTGCCTAAGTGAGGGAATATCGGATCCATACATTACGAAGGCTGTAAAGGGTAATTGGAGAAACAAGAAGACTACTGGGATTGAAGTAATAAGCACATGGAAGGCTGCCTACCTTCGCCATGTCAAAATTGAAATGAACTGGAGGGTTGGAAAGCATCGAATATCTAAGGTTTATTCACATGTTCTGACCTGCATTTAACTTTTGTTTTACTTTAATAGGTGGAAGCTAGTAATAAGTTTTACCATGACTCAACATTGTTAGGTCACTTTTTTAACATGTTCCACAGTTAAAACAACATCAATGTTTCTTTACTTTCACTAGTGTTCACTCAGCAACTGAAACATACATATACACAGGGTTTTTTTAAGGTTTGGGTTTGGGTGACCGCTAAGTAGTTTTAAGAGACCGCAAGTGTTTCATTTAATTACCAAAAAGTTGCAAGTCCAAATTTTGGGAAACCGCTGGAGAAACACCTTAAAAAAAACACTGCATATACGTAATGTGTATTCTGTGATCAAGCCCTCCTGGAGTAGTACTGGCCAACGATAACGGCAACCATATATACTAAACAAGATGCCATAGGAGAGGTTTACCGAAATCAGACAGAATTCGGAAAGCCTCTCCAAAGGCATCTTGTGTTAACCTAGAAATTTTAGCATATTCGGTCTAGTGCGACATCATGTGTGCAACTGTCTATACAACTCACTTTCGCCCATTTATGCGACCTACAGCCAGTTGGTAACCGACGTTGGTGGCGCAATAGACTGTTCCAAAGTTTGGTATTTTTTAATACCAAATTAGATTGTTTGGCTTAGTGAAGTATAAAATGTTTTTACACCCACTATAATATTTACCTTTTAATTCACATAAAATTATTATTTTTTGCTTTTCTAGTGCATTTATTTTTTCGCAAATTCTTGTCATATTTTTGGCAGCCAGAAGCAGCTCGGGGTAGATATTGAATCTAAATTTACACTCAACAGCTGGTTTGTTAAATTTCAGACTCACCTGTTTAAATTTGTACTAATTCAAAGTATTCTATTTGCGGTATCCATAACATAACAGAAACCTTGCTTTAGTAAACATATTTGTCCTTAGTTGCCTTATTCACATTTGTACTATTTGCAAAGATTTTCACAACGGCAATCTATAACAAGTGTACATATTTTTTTTATGTTTATGTTGTTCATTTACAGGTTTTAAAGGGACACGATGATCATGTAATAACCTGTCTGCAGTTTAATGGGTCAAGGATTGTGAGTGGATCTGATGACAATACTCTTAAAGTGTGGTCAGCCATTTCTGGAAAAGTAAGGCAGTTACTGCATACCTTATAAAATAGTTTATTGACTGAGAGTTTTCTATTCCACCTGTAAATATTAACATATAGCAAACCAAACGTCAAATTTGATCTGTAAACTGCCACAGTGATTGTAAAAATAGCATTTTGCTCTGAAATTACTAAATACATGTGTTAGGGTAGTTTTGTTTGATATGAATTAAATAGTTTGCTGTTAAATCTTTATAGTGTTTACGAACTTTGACTGGTCACACTGGTGGTGTGTGGGCCTCACAGATGCGCAAAAGTCTTATCATTAGTGGATCAACAGACAGGACTTTAAAAATCTGGAATGCAGACACAGGTATTTCTGCTTGGACGACCTTGCAGAAACATGAAATTTCTGTTAGGACTTTTATTTAGTATGCTGTTTAGTGTCACTGCTTCAAACCCGCCACAGACAGAACGTCTAACTTCTTTTAATTACACTGGTCAACAAATTTTCACCTTATTTAAATGAGATTGTGAGTATTTTATCTTAGATTTATTTTTCGCGCTGATTTTGAATATAACTTTAGTTTTTCTCTAGCACATCACATTTTTTAATTAACGTCAAATTTAAATTTTCTAAAGAAACGCATTAAAAAGAACGCACAGCTGTGATACATGGCCCTCTAAAATGTCTGACATAAAACATTTTTATACATACACATAACTCAAGCCATCACCATAGAACTTCTAAGATGGAATTTTTAACTATTCCCCCATTTAAAATCCTTAGTGACAGGCTTTTATTGCTTAAAATGTTGATTTTGTTCGTCACTATATGAATCTAGGTTTTCTGGACCAAAATTCTACTAGGTGGGCAGAAAATGCACATTGACGGACATACATAACCCATCTATATGCTAAGCTAAGCAGATCATCAACACTTAACGGAAAACAATGCAATTTGCATTTTCTAAAGAGTCACCAAATGCCAGACGAGCGCATAATTCCACATTTTTACAATGTGCATCCTTTGATATTTTACTAATATTTTGTTCCATCAAGGTTCGTTTTGCTTAGCTTAGTACCGAAAACTTCTCGTAGAGAAATGCTAACATAGAGCTCCACTTTTCTATTCCTCGAGCAAGAAATTTTTTTAAGTGGCGATGCGTTTGTGATATCAGCCACTTACGGTTCTCTTATAGAAGGGGTTCCCAACCTTTTTTGCTGCTTGTACCCCTTTGTCAGGTCAGAGCATTCTTTGTACCCCCCAAAAAATTCTCATGAAATTGTTGAGTTATATATAGCTAAATTACATTGCTTTTATAATTTATATTTAAAGATTAAACCGGATTATATAAGGCAGGGGAGGGCAACGTGTGGCCCGCGGGCCGCATGCGGCCCTTTTCCATTTTTGGTGCGACCCTTCACCTTCTTCCAGCATTTTTTTTCTAAATAAGGCTATTTAAGTGTGAACCATGTTGGAAGTTTTGCTCTATTAGTTTCCCTTTTGAAGTGCGAAGTAACCCATAGGTTACACCGCTACACTAATACAGTTGAACTCGAATGGGAAGCATCCATCCATTACAAAACAATCTTCATTTATGAAGTTTTACTTGTGCCAAGTTGTTATGATAAAGAATTGTTTTGCAACAATTACACTTGTCTGGTATGGTCAAGGTGTAACAGGCTTTTGCTACGCATATTGACTGAGAGGTTATCTTTAACAGAGATGTCATGTTTTGAATTAAGGCTGTTAATTAAGTTGTACCGAGCCGATCCGTACGAGAAAGGCGTCATTGGAATTGTAGGAAAAGTTATTTTCGAATTCACAAGTAGACAGCACTGACAAAACGCCGTAGTTGCTGCCTAACAGCTCATTAGTTTTTTTCTAGTAAAATCTGAAAATATGAATTAGTGTTTATTTGATGTGCGGCCCTCCTGTAGGCATTACATTTCCTAACTGGCCCTCGTGATAAAAAGATTACCCACCCCTGATATAAGGCAACATCACGTAAATCATCTGAAGGTAAAAAAGCATTGTTGCAAGCAGGGGCGTATCCAGAAATTCAAAAAGGGGGGGTTCCAAATTTTCAACTTAGGGAATTCCCCGTTCTTTTTTCGTCTGACGTTAATGACGTCATAAAATAGTGACGGATATGACGTCATGAAATAGCGATGGTAATGACGTTATAAACAACAAAAAAAATTATTCGAAACAGCCAATTAACTTCCAGCAAAAGCGAACATTTAGACGCAAAGCGAACACGTGCGTTATCGACAATCCTGCCAGGTGCCAGCTGCAAAACCGCTTAGTGTGCAATCGTTAACTTCAGGCGAAAAAGTAAACCAAGACCGCGAAATATATGTGATTGATTTGGTAGATCCATGTACGGGACTAGGCTAAATTACAAGCACGTCTTTCGCCACCTGCAATACTAAATGGAGATCGTTTTTCCCGGGTGTTTTTCAATTAGCGCGACATATAAAACTACTTCGAAGAAACGGTATAACTTTAATAGTTAGTTAATCTAGTTCAGCGTTTGATAAACGTTTTAGGTTTGGGCGCAGCTGGCGAGCGAAGCGAGCGCGATTTTTTTTGGTATTTGTTTTAAATTTCTTGCAAGTTTTTATTACATTGCCGAAAATGAAAAATGTTAAAAAATATATGTCAAATATTTTTTAATACGTTTTCGGTTTGTCCGAGACGCACTTGGCAGCTTTCCACGGAGCAACGGTAAAGAAGTGCTGATCTAGTTCAAAATACAGCATCAAAACGTTAACAAACCGGATGTAGTAAGATCATTTGAAAATTTTTCGCACTTACGTAGTTAAAATAGTCAAAAAGTATTTGAAATGAACTCGTGTATAGTTTGTCAAAGAGGCGACGGGCCCGATGAATTACAGTAGGTTGCCGACCCCTGTTTTACACCAACATCTGATATTAACGCAGACAACAAACAGCGAGAAACATCAGCACCGTCTACTCGAAGTTTTCAGAGAGAAAAAAGCGGAAACCGCTTGATTTATATATGTAATTATCGAACACACACTTGCTGATTAGCCAACCCGAACGAATAACGAAAGGCGAAAGAGAAAAACTATCTAGCGTTTACGGTCGACCAAACAAAATACGAAAAACGACGTTTTGCGTTTTTTTTTTTGGTGTCGCATTAGCTTAAGACGCGTGACCCAATTACATTTAAAAAACACGCAGCTTCGGACGGTAAGTAAAACTCTGACAAAAACGAACAAAAAACGATGTCACTTACGAAAAGGGGGGGGGGGGGGGTCCGACCCCCCCTGGATACGCCACTGGTTACAACACATGAGGTTTCTTACTAAATAACAACAATTATTTGTAGATCATTTTTTTTGTTGTTGTTGTTTTTTCAAACCAAAGACCGTAATGGCATAATATCATTTACAATTTCCAAAATAATGTACTGTTAAATCTGTTCGAAAAGCTGCTTTGTGGCCCAAGGATACTTGTACCCCTTGATGTTCAATCTCGTACGCCCAAGGGGTACCCCCGGTTGAGAACCCCTGTCTTATAGGCTTATAGTCTCTTAGTAATGCAGTTGGTACCACGGCTGTTGTAGCAAAAATGACTATCTAATGAGGGTTGTCTAAGTTTTATTTTTGTTATGTATTAATACTACATCAATTTCAAGCAAGTGGTTTTATTTTAATCCTCATACAAGCAGTTCTGACGTTTCTGTTGAAAAAACATGCATCTACAGAGTAAGGCTGTTTAAATCTGTCTGAAAAAAAAAAAGGTTTTGAACTTTCGTTTTGTTTTTATTAACTCCATTCAATCTTCAACTTTATCAGGGAGAATTCATGACTTTCATGAGGAGGAAAGGTCTCCTTGCTTAATCTAACAGCTTGAGTACAATTGTCCAACTTAATGATATCTCAAGTGATTCATTGCTTGTCGTTGGTCACTCAAATTTGAAAAGTATATGTAACAACATTACTGATTAAAATCTGGCATTACCGAACATTTATTCATTTTGATTTTTTCTGCTTTAGTGCTAAGAGAAGTCGTGTAAACAAAATGTATACCCAGCTCTGATGCTGTTTTAC
The DNA here is from genome assembly GCF_963924565.1 of Ascidiella aspersa. Classification (NCBI taxonomy): domain Eukaryota; kingdom Metazoa; phylum Chordata; class Ascidiacea; order Phlebobranchia; family Ascidiidae; genus Ascidiella; species Ascidiella aspersa. The sequence continues at coordinate 14,010,423 of NC_139454.1, read as the reverse complement.
ATCTGGAAATTAACTACTTAATTACAAAAATCGTTGATAAAAAATCTTTTCCATATTGTTTGTTTAGAGATATCAGCAAAAAACAGATAAAATGGTGCATGAGTCACATTATAGTTGGATCATGTCACAGTGCGCAATTCGCCTGTGTTAATAATACAGCAATACATTGAAAAATTAAAATGCCAATATTTAAAAAACCTGATGTGCTAGAAAAAAAATGAGGGCATTTTCAGAATCAGTGCCGAAAGCACATCAAGAATTATCTATTACATCTCCGTTTAAAATTTGCTGTTACCAGTGTTATTGGACAAGTGAATTGGCTTTGACTAACTTTTTTTTAAATAACTTTGTGTATAAAATGGTTTATTTCCCTTAATTTTGTAAATAAAAAACAGTTTGCTTGGATATGGACTTGTATATTCACTTAAAACTAAGTTGTTTTAAATGCCTTGACAAGGGCTATGTATCACACTTTGATACAGAAAGCTACCCAAAGTTTATCTTACCAATAGTGTTTTTATCATTGGATAAACTGTTCAAAGCAACATAAAACAAATTTAAGCCACATAAAAGGCATAAAACAACACATGCGCATTAACCAGAATTTGTTTTAGGTAGTTGCGTCCATACTCTGTACGGCCACACTTCAACTGTACGATGTTTAGCACTTCACGAAAATATGTAAGTTGTTGTGATACAATATTACTAGATAGATATTAACATTTTATTTCTAAAAATACTTACGGTAAACAAGTAAAAAGCTTAATTTAATAAGAAGTCTTTTACAATAATCAACCAACATCCTAATGGTTACACAGAAAAACTGCATGACCAAGTAATTGTTACTTAATTAACTTGTCAACAATAAACAAAATAATTACAGGTAATTTTAATTTTTTAAATTAATAACTGAGAAATGAATGATTGCAAGACTTAATTTTTTCTTAACGATTTATACAAATATTTAATTCAATACTTACTAAAACAAAAAAATAATTGGGAACTAATAGTTTTGTATCTCTAATAATTACATGTATAACATATGTCAAACAAAAGTTTTAAAGAGAATAACTTTTGAGCCAGATGATTGGAAAAAAATAAACCAGTGCTTCTTAAAGTATGACATGTGCCCCACAGCTGAGGCCTCAATAATTTCTGTGTATCATGGATGTGATCAGGAAAGAGGACAGATCCAGGGGGCTGCATTGCAATGCCCCGGATCCAAATAGTCTTGATGTCAGAAATTTTGTTTTGCTAGGCATGCATTACTATTTTTAAAACTTAAAAGTGCTGTTCTGTTTGGAACTCATATGCAAAGGTGTAAGTGAAATCTAATTTAAAAATTTAAGAATAAAACATTAATTACATTAGCATACCTCATAACTAATGAATTTCGCATATTTAGCACACAAAAATTATTAATTTTGACAAAACAACAAGTTGTGTGAGGCTCAAAGCAAATAGATTGGCGGGAAACAGAAAAATTCGTTCACTAAATTGGGTTAAAAAAAACATGGGGTGGACGGTAGATGGTACATTCCTCAACGATGTGGTTCGCAGATTGGTGGTGGGCGCCACATAAGCAAGCCGGATTGTGGGTCAAGCCCCACTTCAGCATCGACGCTCCGAAACATCCGACTCCAGTGCGGAGGCAGTTAGGATTAATCCACTGTCGCCGTGGAAGGTCAAAGCCTGTTACTTCATAAGAGCTGTCTATGTAGCGATGTAATCTTGTTTGTGGTGCTGGCCATTCCTCAGCTTTCGAGTCCTACTGCACTAGCCGTCACTTGTGTGAAGTGAAAGCTACGGTTACTCAGCATGTCTGAAATGAAGCCGACCATGGGCATATCTGGGATCTTCTCCAGAAGCTTTCTTTCTCCAGAAGAAGACCACGTAACCAAACGGTGGCATAACGCAGCCGTGAGGTCGATGAACACGGCTCCGACTTTTTCACCAGCCTCAAACCCATTCTCTATATCTTGGCGCAGTAGGGTCACCTGGTCTGTTGTAGATCTACCACTGCGAAAATCCGCTTACTCCTTGGGCAATTGTGTAGGATTTAGGCGCGTGTGTACAAGTCGCTAACATCTTGTAAGGCACACACAGTAGTGATATAGGGCGATAACTCTTCGGGTCGCCTTTTGGTTTGTTTGGCTTCGACAAAGCTATTACCTCCGCCCTACGCCAGATCTTGGGTCACCTGCCAGTACAAAGACAGGTCGAGAAGAAAGAGGTTAGCCATGATGACATTTTCTTCCTTGGTATTTTATAAACTCTGAATGGATTCCATCGATGCCTGGTGATTTGCCCACTTTAAGTTGTTTGGTGGCTTCCGCAGGTTCTTTAACGGTGAAGTCGATTTGAAGGTTAGAGTGTCTTTTCCAGTTAGCTTTGCGGAAATTCCAACGCCCCCGGATAGGCTGGACTAACGCTGGGGTTAGAATCAGCGATGGACGATGGTGAGAATGGGGGAATCTATCGAGGACGCGCCTCTCCGGCATTGGCTCACCGGTGCAGCTCTTGAAAAACGCCAGGTCGGGATTGGTGTCGGTGTTCAAGCGCGCGGAGTGGAATGTGGGTTGCTTTTTGGGATTGAAAAGTAGAGTGGCGTCAATGGATGAAGCCCGTTCGATAAGGGTATCGCCGTCTGCATTGGTGACGATGTAACCCCAGTTAGTGTGATGGCAGTTGAAGTTGCCGGCGTAGAGCGCTGGTGCGGTGACACCTGGAAGTGAGTCTACCTTGGTTGTCAGCCACTCCACAGTTGTGTTGTTGTCAGACTGCGCCATCGCTGACCAAGGTATTCCTTTCCTGAAAAAGGTTGCGATGCCATGGTGCTTGTCCAGTGTTAATCCGGACAGGTTGAAACCCGGTATCTTCAGGACGCTAGAATTGGTAGCATGCGTTTCCTGCAGGGAAATTATTGCAACTTTGTTGTTGTTGGCGATATGTGTAATGACTCTGAGCTTGGCAGCTGTAAGGCCTTGAACATAGAGCTGTAGCAGCGCCAAGTCTTGCCTTTCGACGAACGTTGTTTTTGCCGCTTGGCCTGAAAAGTCCACATGCTTCCTGGACTTGACGCCGGGTGATAAGGGGTTTGACGGTTTAAAGCAGGGGCGGTCAACATACGGCCCGCAGACAGCTTCCGGTTTTACATGATAATGTGGCCCGCGGCAACAGTCTGCACCAACCCCCACTACTTTGTTACTACGTCAAATAATAGTGATTCTTAGTTATTCTTCGGTTCCATGTCTTGGGCTAAATTTATAGGAATCCAGCCATAAGATCGAAATAAGAACAACATTAACGTCGGAATAGCACACAATTCGGAATAATACCATAATAGGACTAATACCTAATCGTCGTAGTATAGTCTAAATCAGAATAAGTCATAAACCCGTCGGAATAAGACCTAAATGACCACAATTAGGCCTATAAAACATTTTAGCTAATCCAAACCCCATCCCTAAGTACATCGCTAACCCCCCTAATAATTTTAACCCTAACCCATTTTCTAACCCCACTTATTACCCACTAATAACCCTAAAGAGGGCCAAAAGATCAGGTGCCAAAACAGCGGCGCCCTTTAAAGTAAGGCGCCCAAAATTCGACACAATACGGCCGATGCCATTATAGTGACTTATTCCTAGAGCCCCCGATCGTCCCATATACCCTCTCCCTACAGTTTCAGTCGTTATTTTAGTCATTTAGGCCTCATTTCGAAGAATTTAGGACTTATTCCGACAGATTTATGTCTTATTCAGACGATGTAGTTCTTATTCTGTCGTAGATATTACTGCGTCTTTGGTTTTATGTAGTCGTCGTTGTAAATACTATGGTTTTATTGATTTTTCTGCTTTACATATTGGTTCTTTTTAGGTCTTATCGTATGCTCCCAAATTTGATTTAGAACTTACAATCAATATTTCCCTTGGATTTTGCCAAGAAACGTAAAGTTGCAAATTTAACAAGGATTGGATGCCGAAGTACTTATTCGCTCAAATTTGGCAAGACAGTATGTTTGCTGTGCAATGAAAGTGTTGCCGTGTTTAAAGAGTGCAACATTAGCCGCCATTATGCGACAAAACATGTAGGCTATGACAGTACAATTAATATATCGATTAGGGCCCGCCAAGTACTTTATTTTCCCATATCAGGCCCGCCGACTGGAGAAGTTGCCCGCCCCTGGTTTAAAGACATTGGTTTCGCTTGTGTCAGCTACTCATTGGGGATGCCACGTAAAAACTAACAAACAGCAATAGCTGTCAGCAAAACTGCAGCACACAGACCAAAAAATGAAAAAATGCTGTGCAGAATATTTTATTGATTTAAAGCAATGCAAGAACTTTTATAAAGTTTGCTATATGCTACCTCACTGCATATGGGACAGATATAAATTTCATAGTTTTTGTTTTACAAATTTTAACAACGGTCCCATCTCCGGATACTTCACAAAACTAATATAACTGGTTCCAGCCCCAGTTCCGACTCAACTAACATTATAAAACTAGCTTAGTCTCTTGATCGGCTCGGGATTACATGCCTGGTTCCAAAAAGTTGTAAAATCATATTTTCTGTTTTGGATTATAACATATGACTTTGTATGTTTTACAATGCAAAAGATTTAAAACCCTAAATAATAAGATTGAAGCCTAGTAATTTGTAAATGTCAAGTCTAAACATTATTGCGTTCAAATCAGCGGTATTGAACCAGTGGGTTCCGAAACTATTTTAGGTAAACTCTTTATCAAACTATTCCTGTTCAACTATGCATAATGCAAACTTGTACTTTATTTTCAATGCTAGACAACCAAGTGCTGTCGTTCGATCTTATATTAATTGACTCCATTGCTAAAGCCACATTTAAAAAACTGAAAAGTGTATTTAAAGTTAGAAATTTCAATTGTCAATTTACTCCAAATTATATAATATTTTCGATGATTTTTTTACACAACCCTGTTTACTAGGTGTGATGTTACCTGTGCTAATAAAGTTGTATTCGTTCGCGAAAAAAGGTTGTGCACCAAAACATTTTAAACTATACAAAAAAGCTGAGACACAGTTTTAGTCGAAGTTGTAGTTTTGATGCTTCAGTGTCACTGGTTAGTTATTACATAGACTTTTACTAGTTTTGCTTCCATTTATAGACATGTTAGTTCAACATAAATCTTCTTTAATATTTTTTTCCTTGCAAGATTTTACTATTACATTTATGTGACAAAGTAACAGTTGACCCATCCCACTTTCAGACGAAATAAACGGCAAATCTTATGGGTAGGATTGCAAATAGATTTTAAAATAGCCCTTCATTTTGCTACAAATATAGGGTGGTGAGCGGTTCACGTGACGCCACTTTAAGAGTGTGGAACATAGAGGATGGTGCTTGTCTGCATGTCTTGATGGGTCACATGGCAGCGGTAAGATGCGTCTGTTACGACGGTAAGCGGATTGTATCCGGTGCGTACGATTATATGGTCAAAGTTTGGGATCCTGACACTGAGGAATGTCTTCATACGCTACAGGGACACACCAACCGTGTCTATTCACTACAAGTAAACATTTTTACTGTCCTGCCAATTTCAGCATATTTGTTAAAAGTTACATTAAATCAGTTAAAGGTCTCGAGCTCTGGTCTCTTTAAATCATTTTATGCATAGTCTTTGTTGTTGCAATGTTGCTTATTTTATTGCTGACGGAATATACTTACTGGCAAAGTGTCTTTATATTTATGTTTTATTTGGACTTTTTGGCGTAGTGTTTATGTTGTGCCTATCTTAGTCACCATTGCCTTTGTCACAACCCAGCCTAATAAGCAACGGCTGGTAATATTAACCTGGATGTTGTTATGAAATGGGATATATTTTTTCATCTAAATTCCAGTCTAATTCGTTTACACTTATTACACTGTAGTAAAACCAGCCATTTTATATATTTTTGCAGAAAGAACTATTTTATTACACATAATTATCTAAAAGGTGATATTGAATAAACATTTGTGATTAATTTACAGTTCGACGGCACCTACGTTGTGAGCGGTAGCCTCGATACGTCAATCCGTGTTTGGGAGGTAGATGGTGGTACTTGCTTACACACACTCATGGGTCACCAGTCCCTTACGTCTGGAATGGTTTTGAGGGGAAATACCCTCGTTTCAGGCAACGCGGACTCAACAGTAAAGGTTTGGGACATTTTGACCGGCGAGTGTCTAAAGACGTTAGAAGGTAAATGTAAAACTGGTGTGCTTGGTGGCTAGTGCTGACACCCTTTAAAAGCGCCTTTATTCATTTGATTTTACAGGATCAAATAAGCACTTAAGTGCAGTCACCTGCCTTCAGTTTCGTGGAAAGTTCATTATCACAAGCTCCGATGATGGGACCGTTAAGTTGTGGGATATCAATACTGGAAAAGTAAGACCCCCTCCCAACTAAAGTGTTGTAAAACAAACGGAAAAAGCCAGTTCTTTTATAAGACCGCGGCATTTAAACTTACTCCTCCTGCGAAATATGTTAACTACAGTAACTAGATACGCATTTAGTATAACGAATCCATAATATCGATTTATATTATATTTTTTCATTTAATCAAATAATACCTTAGTAAAATGGCGTTCTTTTATTTATTTATTTACTCTCTGTTACCATATGTAAATAGAACATTTGTACAAAAATGTGTACAGTTGCGATCTCCCGTCCAGTAGTCTTACTTGAACAACGATGACGGCACACATATCATAGTACACCGAAAGCCTGGGCTAACCGAAATTAATCCTCGTGATCAGGATTATAGTGCAAGCAATGCCAGAAATACAACTAGACTGCGGTGAGGTTCGAATCCACGACCTCTGGCCATACCGGACCTGTCGCTTTACCAACTGAGCTGTACAGGCTAAGCCTGTCGAGAATAGCCTGTTGCCTGCAGCATCTTGTTCGTATGCACATCCTCATATAGAAGGGGATCTACAGTACCATTTCAACTCCCTGAAACATATGTCGCACTTGTACACACACGTGTCTAAATGTTGCAGTGACTTGATACCCTAGGCGACATTTTTATTCAAACTCCCTAACACACAAAAAAATATTTTTTTAATAATGAATATCTTGTTTGTTGTAATCGCGCAGGTGATTCGTGACCTTGTGACCCTTGAATCGCGGGGTTCTGGTGGCGTGGTTTGGCGAATTCGAGCGTCGCAAACTAAGTTAGTATGCGCGTTTGGCAGTAGAAACGGAACGGAAGAAACCAAACTGATGGTCCTTGACTTTGATCCAGAATCTAAATAACAAAACTATTTGTTGTCGTCAACTTTGCAAGAAAGGATTAAATTGTAAAACGTTTGGTGCTTTTTGCATGTTTGGTGTAATGTTTCTTATGTAAGGACATCATCATTTTTATTGTTTCCGGAAATGACATGACACGTCGGGCATTGACTTGAATATTTGAAAGTGCAGTCTTTAAGGCCCTTTGAAAAACAACTAATATTCAACAAACCCTTTTTACCTAACCGCCGTTAAAATTGGTAACACATATCTTAATAAGCGTCGCTTTTGTTGAATGAGATTTATTGATGACAAACAATAAACTATGTCCTACGTCACTGTTTTGCACAACTTGTCTTCCATATTTAACACGTGGAAAACAAAAGAGGAGTCGATTATCTGAGAACTATTAGTCTTTAGGATTGCGAAAGATTATTAGTTATAGTGGCTTTAGAAAGTACGACTTTTTTATGGTCGATTTACTCAATGGTGTCGTGAACTTAATGAAACTCGAAATTGAATGGATTTATAGGTTGGGTGTGTTGGGCCTATTGGTTTGTGTACCTATGACAGCGAACATGAATGCTTAAGATTTAGACGTTCAAAATAAATTTTGTTTTAAGTGCAGTTTCTTTTTGTTGGCTTTCTTGTTTTAGTGGATACATCATCTAACGTTTAAAACTATTTTTAAACGAACTTGTGACGAATTTTTTCATTACCAATAATGTTAAAAACGTATGCTAATTTAGGTTTGCCTAACAAAAAATATGTCTAAATTGTCTTGTGATTGATTCGAACTGTTTGCTTTGCTTTGTGTGTGTTTTCAAAATTTTAACAAACATCGTGCTTTTTCATATCACTTGAAGGTTTGTTGTTGTGTTTTACATTGGAATTCGTACTTGGTCGCTTTGTGCCACGTGCAATCATTATTGAAAAACAGAAAAGAAAATTGTAGTGTGTCTGATAACCATTGTGTATATAAATATTTCAGTATGCACACTACACCAGGGATGACCAACCTTTTAGCAGAATGGGCCGCACTTTTCGATAGTCTATATTTTTCTCACGGCCGCCAGTAGAACATTTTTGACGTCATAACGTGGCGTCATAAACCAATTAATTCTAAAAATACATGAAGTTCTCTAACGAACTCGTGCGAAACCATACAACTGAAAAAAGGTCTAATCGAGTAAAGCGCAAAAAAATCGTTTATTGGGTTTAAATTGTCAAAACTTTCAATTCAAATGAAATGCACATAAAAAGAATCCCATATTGTTAAAAATACCAGCATTTATGTCTTAATTTAACAGAAAATAGATTTATATTATTTTAGTAACAGGGCGCACAGTATTACAATTTCATGCTGTAACAAATAGTGCTAATGGACTATAAAACACAATAAAGACAGACGGAAATTTAAAAAAAAAGAAAAAAAGCTATACCACTTTTAAAATTCCTATTTTGGCATTAAGTAAACACGAGTTGGTATCAACGAACGGCCGCCAACACTTTTATTTTCCTAAACATGTTATAGTCAACGACCGAAGGTTGTGCACCCCTGGCTTGAGTAATAAATTGTTTAAATAATAAACGCAATAATAAAAGCTTGCAAATATTTGATTCCATTGGAATTGCGTACAACATTTCGCACAAAAACATTGACAACTGTGCATAGTTTAACTTAAGGAATATATTTGGGTTGAATGTTCTCTTTTTTTAGTCGTAAATGGTTGATTTTTAGTGGTTTCGAAGAAAGATAGTTTTAAAGTCATTTCATGTGATAAATACCCAAATAATAACCAGGTGTTGTCGAACGAATATATTTTGTCCTATGAAGAAAGTGCCACACAACACAATTAACATATTTTTTCATGTTTAAGCCTTTTAAGTTGCTTGGTAAGAAACGTAATCTGTGATGTAGCCTACTTGGTTACAAACGTAATCTGTTATAAGCAGTCCTGTAAATCTGCCTTAAATTTTAGTTAAAATCTATAAGTGCAATGCAAAATTGCTTTTGATGAGTATTTTTCAATATTTAAACTGCATGTAAATATAATATTCAAAAATCCTAATGTTTACTTCTTGATAAAAGTTAAACAAATGTGGCATCCTTCACGCTTACATTAAAAAATATTTTAAAGGAAGTAAATTGTCATAGTCTGTGAAGGCATCCCATGATTTCTACCATGGTGACATTTTATGCCTGTTACTAAAAATGAAGCTTGGATCCGCCAAATAAAGAAAAGTAAATGCAGTAGGTATGGATACTGTGTGGGTAAAAAGTTTGGACGTGCAAAATTCTGAAAGGGGCAATGAACATGTAATAATAGCGGTTTGGGCACAACTCAAATATAAGATTAAAGTGTTAAAAAAAACTCTTTTGCCCATATTAAATGAACAAAAATCATACAGGTTATGTAATAAATTTATTAAGTATGCTATTAAGTAAATTAAAATTAAAAAAAATTACAACCTTACCTTGATTAGCAGCCGACTTAATTAGGAACATGTAACTAGTCTTCAAATTCCACAGAATATTCTCTATTTAATGACACTTTATGCCGATATATCCATTCAGGGCTGCGGAGTCGGTAAAAACAACCCGAGTCCGACTCCGGCCAAAAAAATACACCCGAGTCGACTCCCCGAGTCCGACTCCCGAGTCCCGAGTCCGACTCCGGCCAAAAGTAAGATTTTGTCGAGTCCCGAGTCCAGCACTGACTCTACAGCCTGTATTTTACCCATTTACGCAACTAAATTAAGATGGATTTTCAGCAATCCACTCATATTGGTGTCATAATTGATCCACCCGCATTACATGGTTTAAAAATATTTCACCATTTGCTATTACACTTTTACAACTTACATTTTGCCGCCTTAACAGTTTTAAAATTTGATACTGCGCATGCGCATGTCGGAATCGGGACTCGGATAGTTTTACGCGGTCTTACTCGAGTCCCGAGTCCCGAGTCCGACTCCGGCAAAACAAACCGACTCCGTCGAGTCCCGAGTCCCGAGTCCGACTCCGAATGCAAACTTTCCAAAGATATAATAAAGCTTGTTTCAAAAGTTAGATATAGTTGCAATATTTTCATAAACATCACAAAATTCATCATATTTAATAAACACTGCACCATTTTACATAGCGTACGTTTTTTTCAAAACTTTAACGTTTAACGATATACGTAAAATAAGTTCATAAGTAAAACGTTATATAAACGTGACTTTATTTTCTAAATTTATAAGTTGCATATAAACGTTTAAGTAACGGTATTTTATTTACAACTTACTCAAACGTTTAAATAACTTTGTTAAAAGGGTACGGATTTTAAACGCCATTTACGATTAAAACAAAGCTATATTCATTTAAAGTTGCTTGTCAAGGTTTACATAACGTTTTTTATAGCATTACGTCTAATCACATACGTTAAATGGGGTCTTTAGTAAAATCTATAGTGTGTTACATTTTTTTAACGTTATATAAAATAAAAATAAAAACTTCTGTTTATGTGTTGCTTTATAGTGTTGACATAGTGTAATTAAATTCTTATCGATAACGTATGATTAAATACCTTTAAAATGTACGACTTTTAAACGTTATGGAAAAAATGTTAAAAAATTTGCATTTAAATGTTGCCTATTAAAGTAACACTAACGTCATAAAAAACGCAACGTTAACGTTCTAATAAATGTTCAGGACTTACGATTTTCAAACGCTTGTTTTAACGTTACATAAAAGTTTGTAGTTTTCGGTTATTTAAAAACTTCATGTTTACGTTATAATAACGTTTGAACATTAGCTTTAGCTTGGTAAACAGATCAACGTTCGGGAAAAACCAAGATATAACATTTACTCTGTTGTGTTTCGACGTATTACCACTTTACAACCAATTGGTAACGTTGTAAAATGGTTGTATAACGTTTTGTGTTTGCTGGGTAGGCTCAGTGTAGACTACTGTGTGTCGTAGCAATACACAAATCCAGACGACGCTAAGCGTTAGAGGACAGTGGTCGCAAACTGTAGAGCCATTTTTAGTGGGCCGCGGGCTATGTTTGAAAAACTTACTGTCATCATTCAGTTGTGGGCCCCGTGATAGCTGTTCATTCTGGTATGTCTGAGAACTTTTATATTGTCTCAGCGTGGTTCAGGCTGCGTTCCAAACGTAGCCCTAAGAGAGCATGTCAAACTATATTTTTGCCAACTTTAACTACCATGTAAAAGCAAAATTTTTTGCGCTATGCCCGTATATTATTCGTTATAAACCATGTTTTACATTATGGCATGGCAGTGTTTTCGGCATCAAGGCGCTGTGTAATATTAACCTTTTCTTGGTGTCAACAGCTTAAACGCGGGGTGAACTTAGACTCCCTGCAAAATGCAATTTCTTACAAAATATATCTTAGGTAATGTAATTTTCTATTTAACTTTGTAATATAGCTATTATATTATAAGTAGCATTTATCCAAAATTAACAACAAGATTAACGAAATGTATTCATTTTGTGTTTCATAACAACTTTTTATTTGATTGCGGGTACCGTCATTCAGCTGTTAAGATGGCATGCCCCTAATGTTAATCTTTTATGCATTAAGTACACATTAATCTTTCATGCATACAGGTAAACAACTGAGTTTTTTTGTTTTTTATAGCTCGAGCAACTAAACTAGATTTTAGCTTTATATTTTGCGAAGAGTTCGTTTGAGAACAAGTGTTTCTAAGAACAATTGTTTTATAACGTAACTTTGTGACATCATTCTAATGCCTCCAACTCAAAACAAATATCCTGAATCCGCTCCTGTTTTCGTAGTGGTTTTATGTAGTGGGTCTTTAATAACTCTGAAAAGACTACTTTGGGCCGCGACAAAAAAAATTGCCGCCAATGCGTTAGGATATAAATGCCGATATCGTAAGAATTAACCCAATGAATACGTAATATGTTGTTAAATATGTGTAGCCTAATGAGAGTTTACTATCCTCGTTAGTAACTTACTAAACAAAGTAAGTTATTATACACGTGAAATAACTTACTAAACAGTAGGGATTAAATACCAAGTTTGCAATTTTAAGTCTAGAATTAAAATGGTACAAATCTAGATTAGGGAGATATTTTATAGCAGTATTATACTTGTGTATGTTATGTTGTTTTTCTCATAATTGTTTACGATGGAACAAATGTCGTTACAGACAATTCCTTTGTAATTAAATGTTGTAGAGTAGACAGTTTTATCAAAAGGTTGACAACTGTTCTAATTATTGTGCTATGTCCAGGTCACTTGTCGACACAAACAATCAGTTTTAAGCCAAAAGCTGGGCCAAAGTCATTAAACAAAAATTTATAACAGATTCTTTAGTAAATTCACTAACATTTGTTTGTTATCCATTTTAAACTTAACAATGGTTCTCGTATCTTTATACGAATAACAATACAAAATAAAAATAGTAAATAACATTGTGTATCTCGGTAACTAACTGACGTATTAGTAAGTTTACTACCAAATGCTGGTGAAACGTGGTGTCCGCTGTGGTAATGCGATACATCCTTTTCGCGTTTCCTCTATAGTCAGTCTACTACAGTGCTAGTTCGGTTAACCAACTTTAAAGCAACGCTAACTTGGATTCAACAGAGTATGCACAAAGCTTAAGTGTTTTTATATAACTTAGTGTGGCTATGGTATTACGATTTGGTTTAAACTTTACGGAGATAGAAAAATTATAATTTTAAGATTTCAGTGTTTTTTCATTAAACACTGCGGTATCATAAGCTAAAATAGATTGGAACTTCCGAGTTTATTTTGGCTTGTTTGTGCCTGAATCACCAGACGTAGTAAAAACCTTAGGCTCGTAACGGTTAGCGGCAGTGAAAGCTATGTGAGGTGCTAGTTGTCTAAGGCTGAAATAAGGGAGGCACAAATTCAGCAGCGTTATAAAAACTGTACAGCAGTTAGCTGGTCAGAGTTGATTTTTAAAAAGCTGTCTGTCTCAAGGGTATGTATCCAAAAAGATAATTTGAAAAGAAATTGCTGTCGTACATTTTACAGATATTAATAAAAGTTACCTTTCAATCTTGCAGTATAATCTTTAACATGTTAACAAATGGTCCTAACATTTTCGCTTGTTAAGCAGACAAAAATTGAAGATATCTTGTTCGCAGATATTTGTATTATATTGTTGCTCTTCTAAACCCCTACTTTTACTATACTTTTGAGCTGATTGCACCTATTAAAACGTTTTAAAAAATATGAAAGACCAAGACGCTATTGGAACCGATTCTGCTGCTACTTTGTTTCGACTCGCTGTAAACCCGCCCAATGATCAGGTACCGCTTCAGATTCACAACAAAATTCACTTTATTTATGCTGTGCGTTGTTTAATGTTCTTTATAGGTCGAGGATGACGATTCTAATTCATCTTCAGAAGATATCACAATTAAACGAGCGGGATGGGACAACAAAATTCAATATATTTTAGCGCAAATTGGCTTTGCGGTAATTTTGATTTATGTTCTGTTTGACGTTTTACTTTGGACTGGTGTTTGTAAAATGTAAATAACCTAAAGCAAAGTGTGTATGCTATTGGCAATACGAGTTATACCATTACATATCTATGGTAAATAAGTAAACATAGTAGATATAACAGAAAAAACACGTTGCCATTGCACGCCTATTCTGTATTTAACTATGTGTTTGAACTTATATTGTACAACCAGGTTGGTCTCGGCAACGTATGGCGTTTTCCATATCTCTGTCAGAAGAACGGCGGCGGGGCCTTTCTCATTCCGTATTTTATAATGTTATTTCTCGAGGGCATACCACTGTTTTACCTGGAAATTGCAATCGGACAGCGGTTAAAACGAGGAAGTGTGGGAGTGTGGAACCACATTCATCACTATTTAGGAGGTGTTGGAATTGCTAGTATGGTTGTAAGTAAAACGGCTTGATTGGTAACTTTGCGTATAGTGCGCACTGCGCACCAATCCATCGATTATCTACAAAAGCGCGTCGACGCATAAGTCATTTGGGAAAAATACTGGTGTTGATCCAGAAAACGTGGTCTCGCTCTGATGGGCAGCAAACTCTAGAGTCTAGTGAATCGTAAAATAAATAATTCTATAACATTCGTTGCTGGAATTTTGTAAACCTATCAATCAGCCGTCGGCGGGGCAAGCCAATCATACGGGCAATTTTGTTATTATGACTACGTTAAAAAATCATTGTCAGTTTGTAACGCCATATTTTGTGTTAAATTTGAAACAACAGCGGCTGTTGATCAGTTATTCCATTTATACGTTCAAAGAGTCCAACTGATTTCATCGTGATTTGCTTTACTGAAAAGCTATTGCGTTTAATAAAACCAAAGCACCTACTAATGCCATAAACATGATTTTCAATTTGAATTTTATGAATTTAACACTCAGGTGAAAATAAAAAATCGATTTTACAAAAGTAATAGTTAAAGTTAACAAAGTGTAAATTTTTGTACTGGTCGCAAAAAGTAAGACTATTGGTTTGTTTGTCTTTAAAATAATGTCAGTAGATAAATTAGTTTCAATAGGCTAATGTAGTAAAATCACAAACTCAAGTGGCTGTATAAATCACTGGTTTGTGATAAATGTGTTATCCAACACTGTTTTAATTTAGAAAATTTGACATATGCTGATTTTAGGTTTGTTTCCTTATTGCCCTTTATTACAATATGATTATTGCTTGGGCGTTCTATTATTTCTTCAATTCTTTCCAAAGTCCTTTGCCTTGGGCAGGCTGTCCGATTTTACCTAGCAACTTAACAGACAGCAACATCACAAGTAAGTAAACTTAATATCTGAATGTGTATAACCAATAACCAACTAGTTAATTGTCCATCTTATCTTATGTGGAAATAGATTAAGTATGGTGTAATTTCAAATTTTACCCAAATAGTACTTTGTTCTACAAAATTTGTCCTTAACGCAGCCAACTTGTTTCAATTAGCTGACCCTGGCGTTTGGCGCCACGCGCTGACGTCATGCGCAAAACTCCGAGTGTGAGACTTTTTCGGAAACAAAGTACTGGTCAATAGATAGGTTAAACATTGGCATCATCAAACAATTTCATATGATGCACATTATAGACCATAATAACTGCTAGACATCTATATTTACCTGGAATGTACCCATTATTCTGTAACACGTTATAACACGACACAGTACTCCGTAATGAAAAGTTTAAAATCTCGTCAATTGTATAACCTGGAAGTATTACTTATTTAAGAAGATCGTAGATGACGAATCTTTCACTTCGTCTTGTGTTTAGTTCCTGTTGAGTGTAGTCGTACAAGTCCAACATCCTACTTTTGGTATCGAGAGGCCATCAATATATCACCCTCAATCGAAGTCGCCGGGTCACCCGTCTGGAGAATGAGTCTTGCTTTACTGGTTGCTTGGATTATAGTTTTTATCGGAATGTTTAAGGGTATCAAGTCATCCGGAAAGGTAGTTATACAGTTTTACCACCTAAAATTAATCACCCCGTATAAGTTTATAAATTATTTGATTTTATATTTCGGAATAAAACTTGGTGTTATACTGTAGTTGTACTAGTACAGTGGTTCCCAAAAATTTCTTTGAAATACAAAAATGAAGAATTTATCAACTATTTTTCCAACTTGAACAAAGCAGTGAAAAGCGAAATGATGAAACAACAAACTTAAAAATACTGCTACTGAATACTTTTTTAATGTACACTAAGATCACTTTAGTTTAAAAATTAAAAAACAAGAAAATAAACCCATCACTATTTTTAAGTAGTTTACCTATTTCCAGGAAATCAATTTTACATGTTATGTCATAAGCGCACATTTTTTTCTTTTTTAGGGATAACAGTATACTAACGAACCGATCAAATAACCTTAAACAGTAACTTTAATTACTTACTTGTGGATGCTTATCGCGTTAATCCAATCATGTTTGTCAAAATTTTCAACAATTTGTCAAGAAAAGTGAAATTTGACTAGACGAAGAGTCTAGTCTAGTCACTAAGAGCAGTGTTTCGCAACCTTTTTTGGTTGCGGAATCCCACAGATATTTTAAATAGTTCGCGGAACCCTTGTTCGTATTTTTCAGTGGTTAACATTAACGTTACAAAAAACGAGATTGAAACAGCACATTAACTGTGCAACAAAGTTGAAAAAAACTTTTTTTATATTTTGGCACTTGTCTGAAAGAAAACAAGTTTATTTCTATTTACGGGTATGGCGATGCCTCTTGCCTAAAAGGGTCCGCCTCTCTCTTAAAACATAGGCCATTTATACCTATTTCGATTTGTTATGTTTTGTTTATGTGTAATACTCCAACATTGGGGGGTCGCGTAGGTATTCAATAACTGGAAAGGGGCGCGACAACAAAAATTTTGGAAACCACTGTACTAGTAGTTCTTCTAATTCGTGTTAAAAGTGATGTGGAGCAACCCATGAATACTTGCACACCGCAATTGTGTTTTTGGTACATATTTTGAAGACAATGCAAAAATACCAGTAGTATTATAACAATGTAGTTCGAAAAAATATATTCAAATTGGAATAGAATGACCGGAATGTTTGAATTGTGATATCAAGTTTTTGTGGTGCATATCGGTGTTTGTTTGTTTTGAAAGGTCCTTGAGCAAACGGTCAAGTGGGTGCTGTTTAGTTTTTAGTTATTATTTTAACGTGGCTATTGACTTTAGTACGTCGGATGTTATGATTGCAGTGTAGGCCGTGTGTTTCTATTAAGTTTAGGTAATTGTGTTTCTAACATTTCGCATTTATGTTTGCTTTTGCTGTGTGTTTATAAGTTACTGTATATCTACATTCGGTTGGAATTATTGAGGGTCGGAACTACTTAACTTACTAAGGTTAACGAGATTATAAGTTGGTTGCCCTGTTAGCACTTTACATGTGTCTCTACTATTTTGTAACTCACCACGGATAATGGCCTTTTTTTTAACTTATACGATTTTTTTCAAGTGACTTCAAACTCCTGTTCTCTCTGGCAATTTCGCCACAGAAAAACAAAAGCAATCATATTGCTTAAAATATTTATTAACGTTCGGTGTTGGGTCACACAATGCTACGGTATCGTTTTGACAAAATTATTTACGGAAAACGTTATTTAGTTTATCGCAGCGTGTAACAACTAACAAGGACAATATAAACTAATATATGCAGTAAACCGTTTCGAGTCTTTTGTACATATACGGTATACGCTTGGAGAATGCATGACAATTAACCTTCCCAATTAGCGACCCACATAACGATAAAATACAGTCATTTTGTAAGTTGTAGTAGCTATATGTTAACTTACTCCGACGTCTACTGCCAGTTGAATTGTGGTTATTCTGTTATTATCAACAAACCAAAGACCAACAGTCTTTGTCTATTGCGGTTGACTCGCGAGTTATACATGGGGCCGTATAGTGCACAGAAGGTGTTTTCAACTATAAAAAACGCCCTTAGATCGAATAAACATAATGTCTGCCGACTTAGTCGAGCTCCACAGAGAGAATAATATCATTATTTATAGCGATTTTATGGCTTTTAGAACTCGCATCTGTATTTTTTTCTTGTCAATATCTGCGAGTAACCATGACTCAGAATGAAAGACACACACAAACATATGTGTTTAATAACATCTGTGATCTATACATGACTCAGAACTAGCGTTTGTCAAAGCTTTTTTTCTATTACATTTGCTTGGAATGCGTTTCTCTTTTTTTAAGGTGATTTGAACCGAATGTCGCGAAATTGTTTTGTGAATGACTAAGTGCCTACTGCCTATTGTTACACCCTATAGTGACGCACGAATAGACCTAAAGGAGAACCGCCCAACCACGGCAAATAACTTCACTAGGTGTAGATGTAGCAAGAATACGCAAAATGTAATTTATAAATTATTGCTGATCGTCAGTTTCAAAAACTATTGTTTTTGTTGTGATACAGTGAAAATATTTATTCATATATGTATCTGTCATAAATTCAGAAACTAAGTTTATGTGTATATTAGCGCAACAGGCAATATTGCTATCATCATATTATATGCTTACTTCTCAATATAAATAATAGTTGACCGAAGGCAACCTAAACACATCTTGGTGACATAGAACAATTCGATCGAAAGAGATTATTAGGAAAAATCATAAAAAATAGAATTACATTGTGGCGTACGAAGTACGAACGAACACATTGTACGACTCAGTCACAAGCATCTGTTAGTGTTGGGCAGTTACTTTACTTTCTGTTGTTCGTCACGCTTAATTGCGTTCAACCACGTGTTCGCTAGGCTCCCAAACCTACACGAGACGCAAGTACTGGCAACATCAATAATTGCAAACCAAATTTACTCATGTTACTTCGGTCATTTTATGTCATGCTAATATAGTTTCAGAATCTTAAAAATGTTATTAATTTGCAGAAAGCAATTTAGGGGAGAAAAATATTTTTTTTTTAAATTCTGTCTTTATCCGGGGATATACCCTTTTCATAAGGCCACGTTGTTTAATTAGGCGTTAGTGATAAGATATTTTTATCTAAAAACCCTTTTTTAGATGTCAAAATTACAATGTTTTAAACGCTTGTGTTGTTTAAACTTGCTTATCTGAAGTGCATATCTGTATTATTAAAACTATTTGTTTCTCATTTACTTTGGAGTGGTCCGGTGACGAACTCAAATTTTCTCTTGCGGCCCTCAGTAAGATTAAGTTTGACACCTCGTTCTATGGTAGCACAACGAATCAATGATACAGAACATGGTGCAAACCGCTATCTATGATAAGCGATAAAACTACTGTACAGTTTAGTACCACATATCCAGGGATGGATCCAAGGGGGAACCTCACCATACAGTATTTCTTGTTTTTGCTGTTTAAAGGCACATTTTTGGCGCTTCGCGCCAACTCGTTCTATTATTATTATTATTATATTTTGCTCTGTTTTGGGTCAATCTATTCAAAAGGCGTCATGCAAGATATTATATTATGCAGAGGTAATTCATAAACTCTACAAAGTACTATTTATGTTAGTTATATTCGATTATAAATGCCATTATATCGAACAACATGCGCTTGTTCAGGTTTAGATTTACCAGTTTAATACCATGTCGCCTTAAATTAAACCCTAAACTATACGTTGTTGGCGATGTAACGTACGTAACTAATTACCTTTACAATAATAGCGACATTTTGGGTGGTTAAACAAAACATGAGAAGCCATAAGGCTTTGGCCGTATAATCACTATATCATATTAGTTTGCCTAATGGTTTAAAATTGAAGACCACACGACGTAAACCTTAAAACGTTAAAACTTAGTTACAAATTTTAAACTCACCGTTTCGTTAATGCAGTACGATTGTAAAAATATCATAACAGGGTTGGCATTGAATTAAAAATGCAGTCACCAGCCTGGCGTGTGTTTTCCGATCATCACTTGCCCAAAGGAAATACCACTTGCCAAAAATGCCCGCTAATGGATGGACAAATGGAATGTAGATAACCCTAACTAACGATTTAATCGGAAATCCTGACGCCCACAAGTAAATTCTTGGGCTAAATTAACAAAAATTAAAAAAAATTACCCATGGATCGTTTCGGTTGTTCTTTGTAATGTAAAATGCGTAGGACTTTTGTTAAATTGCTTATTGTATAGTTGCGCAAGAGTGTAACTTAAGAAAATAAACGAATTGTTTTTCCTTCATTTGTTGCCGGTAAATAATACCATAATTTGTAACGGATCAATAATTAGAACATTCAGTAGGTCTGAAAACAACAATCTATTTTTGCTTAAGGGCACTCGCCATTTGGCCAAGTGGGGTTCCATCACACTTGACCAGAGAAAATTGCACTCGCATTGGCGAGCGGAAGAGTGCAAAAATATAACCCTGAATTATATAACAAAATATCAATGTGTCTGAAATAGATTTTTGCGATGTTAGAATTTTTTGTAGGCGATACGCCTTAAGCGGCTAGAATGGAGTGACAACAGCTATTTATGTAAAAAAGGCATTTTTCGGTATTTAGAAAAACAATCACAAAGGAAAAATACTACAATTATAAAAATTAACACAATGTATAACTGTTACGTGAAACTTGACTATTGCATATTAAAAAACACTCAAAAATCGGAGTATCGGAAAAGATGCAAAAATCCATTGACAGTAACCCATAATTCTAACCGACTTAACCAATAAAACCGAGATAAGAACAACATCAAGGTCGGAATAAAACACAGTTCGGAATAAAACCAAACTAGGAGTGATACCTAATAAAATCGGCAAAAAGTCCGAAATCAGTCCCAAGTACAACACTAACTCACCTAGCAGTTTTCACTCTAACCATTTTCTTACCGCACCAATCACCCTAAACAGAGCCAATCTCGGGCAGGGGTGGACAATTATTTTTTTACCGCGGGCCACAATTTTGATCTTATGCTGACCGAAACGGTCCCCCAAATTTCTCCAGCGGTTTCCCAAAAAATAATAAATAATTCGTTTAAGCAAATATGGCTATTTTTTGGTATTTAAATGAAACACTTGCGGTCTCTTAAAACTACTTAGTGGTCACCCAAACCAAACCTTAAAAAAACCTGGGTCTTAATACTATGGTTTTATAGATTTTTCTTCTTTGGGTACTGTTACTTTTTAGGTCTTATTGTGTGTTCCCTCAAAAAACCTCGAAAACTGCAACAAAGAGTGGGGTGACAAAATATT
Source organism: Ascidiella aspersa (assembly GCF_963924565.1). Lineage (NCBI taxonomy): Eukaryota > Metazoa > Chordata > Ascidiacea > Phlebobranchia > Ascidiidae > Ascidiella > Ascidiella aspersa. The sequence goes on along the minus strand of NC_139454.1, from coordinate 13,989,454 downwards.
AAAATTGGAACACGCCATTAACAGTAAATAAACCGTGCTTCGGTCAACCATTGTTTCTTCTCAAAAAACATTGAAAATCCCTAACTGAACTTATGTACAGTCGTCTAAAATTTAGACTCTACAATGAACATCACGTTTACTGAGAACCAGGTTGAAACTCGAAATGTAACACACTGACTTGATTCAGATTTTCAATATTAAAGTTTCCGTCCTTTGGCGAGCATTGTAAAAAGTTAACAAAAGCAGACGTGGGCTGAAAGATTGTTGTAATAAACTGCTGGCTAAAATATCTGGTCTTTTCATGTTTATCACTAGAAATATCATTGTTTTACAGTCTTTCTAGAAACAACAGTTAATGCTTCGTGGGTATTTTTCAAAGTCAAGTCCTCACATTTCTTGCACTCTTTCTTTTATTGTGTTGTTGACACTTTTTATAATTTTCGTTTTTATGATAACTGACATCCATACTGGACTGGCCTTTAATGTTAAGAATCTGAACAACCTAACCAGGTGCATAAAAGATATATGTTGTTTGAGAAACTAGTATCCCAGACTCTTCGAAGCTTTTAACAATCGCTTTAACTTAAGGATAATTGTATAATTCAAGGTCGCATTTAACCAGCTGCCCTATTCCGTTGCAACAAATTTCCTATGTTTTGGTTTGTGTTGTACGGTTGCTGCTTTGTCTTATTTTATTGGGTTAAGCAACATCTTTAAAGTAAGCTTTCTCTTTCCATAGCACAGTTTGCAACAAATGTGATACACGTGGGACGTGTGACATGAAACAGATTATATGATGGTGCCGGCAGACACCACAACCGCATGCGGCCCGCGCAACAACTCCAATGTGGCCCGCGTGGAACCACATTTTTCGGTTAATTGCTTATATTTTAAATCGTTGATTATGTATTGCGTGATCGACGCAAACATGCATCTGAAAACCTGTCTAATCGGGCAAATCGCAAACAAAATTGCATTTATTCAGTTTAAATTGGCAACACAAATGAAACATTTTCGTTTTATTTTTTTAATCTAACACAACTTGTACTTTGTAGAGTTTAATACTCCATGCAAGGCTGGCTATTCTTATGTTCTACACCGGTCATGTTCAAATGGCGGATCGCGATCCGGTTCCGGATCTTTTCAGCGTTTTGTGCTGATCTTCTAATGTAGTCTTGAAAAAATAAAATTTCTACAGTGTCTTCATGTGAATAACAATTGTCAGTGTTGATGAATTTTGTAAACAAATCAAGCATAGAACGAGACTCCCAAATGCTAATCTATGTGAGCGTTTGAGGTTATCAGTCAACGACAGAAAACCCCAATTTGTTGCTATTGTAAGACCTAAAGTTTAAAACATGGGTCGGCAACCTACAGCCCCCCGGCCGGAAGCGCCACGCTAATGTAACTTATTCGGCCCGCCGCCTCTTTGACAAACTAAATACGAGTCCATGTTAAAGTTATCGCGTTTCTTCAAAGAAGTTTTATTACACTTTTCATTAATAGGATGGATGACGAAGTTTGGGCTCGAATTTTAAACCAAACAACGCCTTTTCTCTCGCTTTGCGCCAACACTTTACTGCCTCCTTAAATGTAATTACCGTTTTTAAGTGCAAAAAAGATCCGAGGTCCGCCTGATTAAAAGTTGTTCTAACATTTTAATAACACAATTCTGATTTAATATTTTGTGCGGCCCACAAAGACCTTTCTGAGTTTGGTTTTGGCCCGCGACTAGAAAAAGGTTGCCGACCCCTGGTCTTAACCTACTCATCATTTTTCTCACTGAAACAATCTGGGTGCTGTAGCACACTTCACTTTTAACTTTTGCAAAGTTATCAATATGTTGTAGGGTACCTTTACATAAAGAAACCACCATAAAAATTGAAGCGTGTCCAATATGTTTACTATTCGTATTTGGTAAATCATCATGTTGTCAGGTTTGGCTGTGGTGGATCATGGCAGAAATCATTTAAACACCCCTGTTCTACACTATTCTAAAATTTCAGCGATAATAACCAAATATGAATAAATATAAATCAGACATCTAAAAAAACACGTTTACATAGTAGGAGTTTTACGTGTAGCCCTTCATTGATGATCAACATGTTTAAATTTCATCGTGATTTTGCGATAAACAGCACTGCAATGTTTTTATTTTAGGTAATATACTTCAGCGCAACGTTTCCCTATTTTGTACTGCTCATATTCTTTTTTCGTGGAATCACACTGGATGGGGCTCTTGATGGTGTTGCGTACATGTTTACACCTGATGTAAGAATACTTTTCTTTATCAATTTATTTATAACCTTTATTGGAATGTTTTCTCAGGCATACTACATAAAACTATAACGTTTTTAGTATAAAAGTACCTTGTGTGTCTTTTTTGATGACTGATTAAGTGTGTCACTGCAAGTGCTTCGCAACTTTTTTACAGCACACTGTATAAGAATAAAAAATTGAATGACCTTTTAAGGTCATTGCAAAAATTGTCAGCGCCAACTGAGGCAATTATAATAAGCACAAAAATTCGTATAGCTTTTCAACATTGATATATTTCAACCTATTTTGGCGATTGAACGCAACTATAGAATTATAAAAAAGTTAGCACACTTAAAAATAAGTAAAATAAAACATATGGCTGAACCGAGGCTCGTTGGTTGCGGAGTATTACGTTAGTGTGTCAGCTAATTATTTCTGGACCACTGAAATCAGTTGGCATATTCGAAGACATTCATTGAGTATTTTTTTCTTGTTTGCATGATAACATGAAAACGGTCTGATTTTGTTCATTCCTTTTAAATTCATTCCGATACACTATTTATATTGGTGTATATACTTTGGTTCAACACCGAAATAATTTGTTCTTATGTGTATGAACAATGTTAATTACTAATTTTTTTATCAACAAATGTTTTTTTCATCAACAGCTTTCTCGACTCAGTGATCCCAACGTGTGGCGCGATGCAGCAACTCAAATTTTTTTTTCTCTGGGTCTCGGTTTTGGAGGCGTAATCGCTTATTCGTCCTATAATGACGTAAAAAACAATTGCAAAAAAGATGCCTTAACGGTTTCAGTGATAAATTGTCTCACTAGTCTTTTTGCATCGCTTGTGATTTTCTGTATCCTTGGCTATAAGGCTTATCTACGTACGAGTTTTTGCATCGACCGGTATGTTTCACTTTACTTTTTATATAGGCTACAGCACATAAAGGGCAAAATGTAAAAAGCTCGCATGTTGAAGCGATATGTATTTATACCTACAATCTATATATTTTTTAGCATTTACTAAGGGTTAGCTGGCATTCGACCTGGTACTGTGCTGAACTTGTGTGAATGATCGGTAATTTGAGTCAAGCGAATATGCCCTACCTGTGCTAACAAAGTGGTTCAGTTTTATTTTACTTACAGAGCACTTAATCTAAAGGAAATGGCATAAATCTGAAAATTGTTGATTAGTAAAAAATGTTACGTGTTATGTCAATTAGGGATGCCTGCTAACATCGGAATGTATATGAACAGTTCTTGCTGTCTCTTGGGCCGCAGTTTTTGGTGGTGACTTGCAACTCGAGCCGTTATCCAATGGAAAGTACTAGGATCGTTGTTCGTCCAATACTAGGGTTCTATCGATACCAATGCGGTACTAATTAAAAAATGGGATTATAGCCATGATTTGCGATCCAATGCAAAAACGCAAAAAATACTTCAAAAAGTTTTTTTTCAAATAATATTTGTAAACATTGGAGGCAACAAAATTTCCTAACGCTAAAGCAAAATTGGCCTAATAACCTAAAGAAGACAATCGCGTAAAATGGAGGTATCAGATATTCCTATTAAGAATCTTTTAATATATTTTTTTCAAATTTTAATAATACGCATTTAGTGTGATCCTCGGCGAATAATAAACTTATCGACTTAACGAAAAAAAAACATTTTGTTTAAATACTTTTTTTGGTTTTGCAGCAACATAATTGAAGTCCACAATTTTTTCAACTCATTTCACCCTAATCATGACCTTCGTAATGCCATTAAAGTTATGGACCGTGAAACATACATTTCGATGATACAAGCTATAGAATTTCATGTCAACAAAGAGAACGAAACGAAACCATTAGTACTTCAGGTAAGCATGTTTTATGTTCAACATGTGACTCTCGTGTGACAAATCCGATAACAGCAAAAAGGGAAATTAAACGTGAAACAAAGTAGGGGACATTTTTTGTTTTGATGGCGGAAATTACCATAGGCATTTTTCCCAAAGTTTTTTTGTTTTCTTTAATTAGGAACTTCATGACTTTAAATTCTCTAAAACTATTTTTTGTTAATATTTGATTTATTTTCCATCAACCCCGTGTATTACAAGCCACTAGTAGCAGCTAATTGAATTTCGTTATTTATCCACAGGGATGGGAGAACCTAAAGAACTCAACAAACTTTGGAAACTGCTCTATTTCGAACGAATTGAAGGAGGTAATCTAAAACAGTATCAAAAACAGTAAAAACAGTAACAAATATGTCTATATATTATAACTAAATGGCGATTATTATTTGACCTAAAAAATCAGAACTTTTGACCTAAAATACTTTTTTTGACAAAATTTTAACCTATTTGGGATACATTAAACGCATTGTTGTGCATAATACAGTCACTTGATTTGATGTTTTACTGAGGATCGGTAGAATTCACAATAATTATGTTTAGCGGTTTATGCTGGAAAGTGGTATAATTTCAAATCACCACAGAAAAAATACACAACAATAGTGTTTAAATACTATTGTCTAAATTAGAGATACACAGCTAAATGAAGCAAAAACAAGGTTCATACTGAACCTAATGCGATAATTAATTTAGGCCTAGGTGGTTAATTCTGCCGACTTGCGTATACCGTATATTGCTCTAATGAAGGTATAATAACGTTGTGTTGTTGGATGTTATTCAAAACTAACCGTTGATCAAATTTTTAACTGGACGATAATTACAAAAATCATTCTTGTTACTTGTATAAACAGTGTTTGTGCATTTTGTAATCGATATTTGACATATTTTTAACAAATTTTGAGCTAACTTTGGTATTTTGACAAAATTTTGACTTATTTTGCCAATTTAAAAAATAATTGCCTTTACAACAAATATAACAGGTTACCATGTTTAAAAGGAGAAAGTAAATTCGCGCTTCGTAACAAAAATGTAACGGCGGAAAGTTGTAATTAAAGCACAATTCGCCAACTGGTCGCATAGCACGCATAGCAAATTTAATTAAATCCGCTGAGATAATCAAAAAAGAGTTGAATATTCAAAGTGGTTTAGGATGCTGGATGTTGACAGTTTTAATTATCGCTCATTTGATACACGGCAAAAAAAATCTAAAAAGGTCTTCCAGAAATATGGTCTTAAACTTCAGAGATGTAAACGAAACCATACAGCTCTGAGATGTAAACGAAACCATACAGAATAACCCACGGATCGTAATACACTAGATCAATGCTCCGCAACCTTTTGTCAATACACTAAAAGAGTTGAAAAAAATCGGCGGCCCACCTACAAAATATATGCCAATTGATAATTTCCAATTTGATACACACAGCTAATTATTCAAAACAAACACCAGCAAAAAGAGCGTTTCATTATTTAATGCTCAAAAGAGCCAAAATTTGACGTATTACTTTTCGTTTTATTGGTCTTATGGTCTTCCTAAAATATCTTAAACCGGTCGAAGTCCGGAAAACTCCATTACGCTAGCGGATCGGAATACTTTATGCAGGGGTGTCCAACTCGAACATGCCGGCGTGCCAATATTTATCTATAACTTCTTCCCGTGCCAAAGTTTAGTAACTAATTTCGAATATTACAAGCGCTTAAGTAAACCATTCATATTTGACCAAAAGCTTATATAGGCTACTTATATGAATACTAGCCTCCACTACAGTATAATGTTATAAAATCACAAGTAATTGTTAGTTGTCGTAATTGTAGCAATTCATATGATGAATGAAAATGGCAATTGGCTGTATAACAAATTTAGCATTTTTTGACAATTGGCTGAATAACAAATTAAGTATTTTGGCTAGGGTTTGCGTGCCATTTTTTATTAGACCGCGTGCCGCATGTTGGACACCCCTGCTTTATGGGTTTTACATAGCATTAAAAAAATTAAACCTTTTTTAAAAAAAAAACAGAACAAAAACAACTTTAATTTGTGCAATGCGAACCAAAGACATAATAATAGATATATCATGAGTTGCAAGGGAATGGATAATCTCCCGTTCCGCTTTGGTATAAAATTTGAAGATCTTCGTTGTATAGTTTAAACGTAGCTTTTTGGTAACTTTTGTGTTAAAAAAACTATTTTGAAATTTGATTTACTGCGATCAAACGTTACTTTGGTTTTAAAAAAGTTTAAAACTATTAGGAAAATTCCTTAAAGTTACACCTTAATTTTGGCACGCGGTTAAAATTTTTGCCGTAAAATACACTTTTGTGGTAATTCTACTGAATATTAGAATGTAGTCGTGACAAAAACGCAGATTCAACACCTCCGAAAATGCCGCCGCACACCGATTGCGGAACACTGCACTAGATTAGGGTTGTGCAAGATTGTCAGTGTACAAGACTAAATGAATAAGTCGACCAATTAAGGATTTTATAGAAACAAGGTCAGGCTAGAAGTAGAACTAGTCTGTGTTGATGATATTCGAACTCGTTAACTCGGCCACCTGGACGTCATTCTATACCAGGGGTTGGCAACCTTTCGTACGCAGTGTGCCAGTTTATGAATAATGTCAAAATATTAACAACTCGCGTGCCAAACATTTTTCTACGTTTGGTTTCGCACTCGCAATTAGGGATGCGAAGTTGGTTAAAAACAACCCGAGTCCGACTCCGGCCAAATATCAGATTTCATCACGTCCCGAGTCCGACTCAGCCTCTGTATTTCACCAATTTACGTAACTAAATTAAGGTGAATATTCCGCCATCCACTCTAGGGTCATGGAAAATATGCCATGAGCATATGCTATTCCACCTTAACAATTTACACTCTGCTGCCTTATCAGTTTCGAAATTTGGTACTGCGCATGCCGCACACGTCGGACTCGGGTAGTTTTACCTGGTCTTACTCGACTCCCGAGTCCGACTCAGCAGCCCTGCTGTGATCTGACATCTAATTTACGTATCTTTTTTTAAATATACTTCGATGCTTTTAAGCCGATACCTAGAAGTGTTAACTATCAGTTTTGCTTTTTGTTGGTTTCTCAGTCACACAAAAACACACGTGCTTACTTTTAATGTAGAACAGTGGTTCTCAACCTTTTTAGTTTACGGACCGGTAAAATTTTAAAACAATTTTGGCGAATCGGTAGACCTTCAAAAAAAAAATTTAACTTTACTAAGGAAATATACTTACTTTTATTTTTTTATTTCCCGGCAGGTAATTGCGCTTGAAAAAAAGTGTTGCGCAGATACCTTAAACTTGGACTATCTTTTAGTTAAACTCTGCCTAACACAAAAACTTCTAAATATACTTATATTAAATTAACTAACGCTGGGGCTTGGGATACATGCGTAAACACAATCTTGGTAACATTGTACCATGTTGAAATTTGCATTGTAACATTTTGTGAATCGCATCGAGTGTGACGTAACACTGTGATGCAACACATTGTAAACGGAAAGTGAACATTTTAACAGTTTTCCAAAAGTAAGGTTTGAACTCACGACCTTTGGTTCACGAACCAGTTCTCTACCACTGAGCTAAAGCGGGACAACTTTAAACTGCTCGAAATTCATATTATATTCATCACCGACTGTGCGAACATCTTACATCTTACATTTTACATCTCACAAACTTTCTCTTTTATTATGTAGATATATATAAGACAGACGGGATGATTAACTTAAAAATCTAAGATCAAAAATTTTTTTAACAGTCCAAAAGTAAACGATAGCCGTTAAAAATATTCTAATTGCAGCAAGCTAACGACTGGTGCTCATCCCTACAAAATGCATATTAGATTACATTTTTTAAGTTTAGTTGGGCAGAAAATTAATAATAACACCCAAGCACCGAAATCTGTCATTCATCAATTAGATTAGCACAAAATTAGCAAAATATAGTTCAATCGCCCCAAAAACTGATTACTTAAGTTTTGAAACATTCTTTCCACTAACACATTGCAAATACTCTAACTGTAATTTTGTGGTATGTTGCTTTATTGTTATGATTCATTTTTCACTGCTTCTAATGTTTTGTTTAACTTTTTCATAGATAGCAACCCCTTAACAGAAGGTTTGGAAATACTTTTAGCCAAGGTAGCTATGAAGCTCAGCTCAAATATTCTCGGTTTTCCATGAGAGCCATATATTATTATCTTTCAACATCTACTTTAAGTTGGCAAAAAGGAGTGACAGACATAAAAAGGCAAACAGGATTCGCGTTTAAGTAAAAATACGGTTTGGAAAGGGTTCATTGTCGCTTGCAGTTTTATTCAGTACAATGATGCTAATAAAAGAGCATATATGGCTAGCAAACCATAGGTTCCCGACCCCTATAACGGAATAAGTAAGGTTTGTTTTCAGTACACAGGGTGATAAAAACGACGGGAAAGGTTCCATAAACTCAAAAAAAGTTCTTGGAAAAATATCGTATCTGAGACGTCCTAATGACGCCATCCATATTTGTTATGGGCTGTTAACACTCCAGATTGGTCTGATTAAAGAACATACAAAGGATAGCAAACAAGTACGTTAGACCTATTCGATTAGTCCAAGTTATGACCTTTTTAAGGGGCCATCAACAACAAAAATATGATTTAAATGACGTCAATTTGCAATAGACAAGCGAAACTCTACAAGAACAAAACATTATTTTGTAACCTGATAATAAGACATGTCATTCTGAGGTCACAGTTTTTAACTAATTATCTATTCAAGGAAATCAAAGCCGAACCCGAACCAGAATTTTTTAGAGGGTTTTGGGACAATTTTTCCCGAATTGTAATCGAAGGTAACCGATATTCTACTTTGAACATCCCTAGTTTAAACCAAACAAATAAAATGTCGTCTTGTGTGTCTTTCTAACTTCTTAGTTAATATTTTCTGTATTTCAAACAATTTGAGGGCTGATATCTATTTAATGAAGTTTCATTTTTTCTCGCAAACCAAAATTTCGTTTAAGGATAAACCTCCGTGCTGACTAACATAACTTTGTCTCAACATTTTTCATAACCAATATTTCGTAAAGCAGATAACGATAAAAATAAATAATTTGAACGCTCGCTGCGCGATTATCTTACTTGATTTATGTACGGTAATACAGCTTTGGTGTCGTAGTTATTTCACCATTAACATTTTGCTGACCTAATCGCTTCGCGCAAATTCTTGGAAGCAATCAAACAGGATGTCGTATAAATGAATTTCTTCGCATTAGCGCAGCCGCACGTGCTTGACTAGGTAGAAGCAGGGCTGCCACTCTGATTTTCAATTTATCCCAAGGTTTCATGTCTAAAAATCCCAAAAATTGGAAAAAAATCCCAAGATTAAAAAAGTTGACTGTGGCGGACTTTGTGGTGTGCATCCATGTGTATTGAAGCTCTAACACAGGTTTTGGCAACCTTTTTTCTAGTCGCGGGCCAATACCAAACTGATAAAGGTCTCTGCGGGCCGCAAACAAAGTTAACGAAGAAGCGTGATATTAAAATGTTAGAACAACTGTGAATCAGGCGGGCCTCGATTTTTTGCACTTGAGGACGTGTTTGATTACATTCAAGGAGGCAGTAAATTGTTTTTCCGAGTTCACACCTCGTCATCCATACGACTAATCAAAAGTGTAATAAACCTACTTCGAAGAAACTCAATACCTCTAGCGAAGCGAGCTTGACCTCTAGCGAAGTTTTTTATTACATTGCCAAAAATACTACAATGTTGATATTTTTAAATCTGTTTTTCGTTTGTCCGCAACGCAATTGCCAGCCTTCCACGTCGCAACGGTAAAGAAACGCTGTGTTCTATAGTTTAAAAGACAGCATCAAAGCATAAACAAACCGAATGCACAAAGATCATTCGCGCGAAGCGCGACACTTTTTTGCACTAACGTATACTTAAAATAGTCAAAAAGTAAAATTGACTCGTGTCTAGTTTGTCAAATAGACGGCGGGACGGATGAATTACATTTGCGGGCCGGATCCGGCGGTAGGTTGCCGACCCCTTCTGTAATAGCTCTCATTATTATCGTCGATTGGGTCTGTTGCATTAACGCCGTCGCACAAGCTAGTAAATGAACAGTTTCGTCTAACAAGCAAGTAATAGCATTGTTACGTCACATAAGAAATGTATGCGTATGCCAACAAGCCAGGCAAATAGCTACTTCCTTATTTCTCTTAGGAAATTAGTCCTTAAATACAAGCAAAAAAATATTTGTAATTTCAACCTGCTAATGAATTAAAATTCCCAAGATATGGAACAGATATCCCCAGATCCCAAGGTCTAGGCTGAAATCCCAACATCTTGGGAAAAATCCCAAGGAGTGGCAGCCCTGGGTAGAAGTAGAATAGATCTACATAATAAAAGAGAAAGTTTGTGAGATGTGTGTGTGTGTGGCAAGATGTTCGCACAGTAATTTTACAATATATTTGTGTTACATCACAAGGGAAATGTTACGTCACACTCAATGCGATTTACAACACGGTACAATGTTACCAAGATTGTGTTTAATGATGTATCCCAAGCCCCAGCGTTAGTTAATTTAATACAGGTATATTTAGAAGTTTTACCCCCAGTTGAGAACCACTGTTATAAACTATGCTAACAAACGTGTGCAACGTTCCAAGTAAAGACTTAAGTTTAACAATGCCAAATTTAGGCAGAGTTCGCAAAATTGTTGTCGCAGTACGTAAAATATAGTCCAAGTTTAACGTATCCACGCAAAACTTTTTTTCAAGCGCAATTACCTGCCGGGAAATAAAAAAATAAAACTAAGTACATTTCCTTCCTAAAGTAAATTTTTAATGTTTCCAACTAAGACTATTATATTTAGGAACTTATTGATGCCTGTTTACGCGTAAAATTTAGGTAGAGTTCGCAAATTTACGAAGAATTGAATTTTTATTTTTAAGCCGTTTGTTAGCGATAGTTATTGAGGCCATAGCCTAATGACTTCTTACAATGTGTTTACCCACGCAATACTTAGCAGAGTTTGCGAAATATTGCGTTTATAGCAGTAGTTAACAGTAAGCATTTGTTTTTTCAATGAGGATTTTTCTCACGTTTGAAGCAGTTTAGCACCGGGATTACGTATTTGCTTAAACATGACGCTTTTAAGCAAGTCTAAGCAATTGCTGCTGTAACCTAAAGTTTTACGTTTGGGAGTTATTCTCAATTGACAAACGTCACGGGTTTTCGTTACTTAAAAGATGTATTGCATGCTTAGCCAAGTGTTGTGCGCTATAGTTAACCGACTTAACATCACATGATTTGAAATTTCTATTTAGTGACACTCAGTTCAAACGTTTAGGCATAAGCAAATTTGTTATGACATTTAAAAAAATATGTTTGCATTATTTATGTCTTTTACGAAGATCTTACGAATAACCGGTAAATATTCTATTTAACCTGGGCAACGCCGGGTATTTCGTCTAGGACTCTATAGTATATAATATTTCCCATTAATTTTAATTGTTTTAAACGTCTTGTTAGGAATTAATATTTTGACATGACGCATACAAATTTCATGCTGTACCATTTTAAGTTGTGGCTTAAACGCTGTACTTTTTCGCTCGTGAGTTCAACTTTAGCTACGAATTATTTTTAAATCTGTAAGAAAAATTGTCACCGTGTCATAGAATGAACTTGGTCGCGTACCCTTGGGATCAGTTTGATAACCCCTGATCTAGGATATACATGAGCTATAAACATTACCAATGCAGTAGCCTACTATTGGTAATTTAAAAACCTGTGTTTTTTAATTGCCTAAAACAGTTATTGATGTGTTTATAGTGTGTAATGCACAGCCTTGTTTAAGATTGAGAAAGCATGACACACGATTCATTTTTCCTAAAACCTGGTTTAGGAGGTTGTCAGGTGTTTATTTTGAATCTTTTCCCTTTTGTTGAAAATTGCTGTTGGAAATAAAAAGGTGTGCCGGGTTTATCATTTACTTTGCGCCAAGTTTTTAATAATTATTAGGCCTACAACTAAATATTGTGTCAACATTAGGCTGTTTCAGGCCCCGGCTTAGCATTCATCGCATTTACCGAGGCAATGATTCACATGCCAGGAGGTCCATTTTGGAGTGTTATGTTTTTCTCGATGCTCATTAATCTGGGTCTGGGCTCCATGTTTGGAACACTAGAAGGTATTGTTACACCGCTTCGGGATCTTGGATTAAAGATACCTAAGGAAGCAATCGTTGGTATGTTAATTGTTTTATATACAGATATATAGATATATATATGTGTGTGTTTGGGTAGGTTTGTTAAAAATATCCCAATAATCCCCAAATATCCCAATAATCTAAAATATGTATGTTATCTGTTATGTATACCCAAAAAACAATATATTGTTTTTTATTAGCATTACTATTTTATATTTTTAGCTATACTGTCGGTCCTTTCACTTGCTGTTGGCCAAATATTTACCCTTGAAAGTGGTATGTACATTCTAGATATATTTGATACGTATGCTGGTACCCTTCCATTGCTTTTAATAGCCTTCTTTGAGACAATTGGTGTCGCATGGGTATATGGATTTAAGAAGTAAGTATCTATTTAGAAAATGTAATTTGATATGCATTGATATTTGATAACCATACATCCAATTAAGAGGTTATACATTTGCCAGTTCCCACTCGGAATCGAAAGAGAAACAATACCCTATATCAGTGTTGCAAACAAGTCATCTTGAAATGTTCCAGTTAAATCGTTAAAGTAACCTGAAAATTAGTCCAAGTCAAGTCTTTTAATTAAATATTAAATCTAGTCCCGATCCAGTTATCAAGTCAACTCCAAGTTATTGTCATAAAAATATTACGCTAAACTATCCAAATCGGTAAACTTGTCCGAATATGGGTAATAATTTAACAAAAATGAAAAACTACTACAACAACTACACCGAAAGAAATCGCAGACTCATCGACCGAATCTGTTGATCAATAATGCAAGCAGAGCAGACTAGAAAAACAACTAGCCTGCAGTGAGGTTCGAACTCACGACCTCCGGTCAAGCCGGGACCATCGCTCTACCAACTGAGCTATGCAGGCCCAGAAGGGAACGAGTCGAGAAACAACCATGTGCCAATGCTTGCTCAATCTGTTAGTACAAGGAACCTCATAGAAGGGGATCCACAGTAACATATCATTAATTCAATGAAACATTCACACATATGTGTGTTAATAACTGAGATCTAGCCCTTCGAAGCTGCTTTTTGACCAACGACTAAGGCTTACGTATAATTAGTACACCGAAAGCCATCGCAGACTCACCGAATCTGTTGATCTATGATACAAGCAGAGCAGACTAGAAAAACAACTAGCCTGCAGTGAGGTTCGAACTCACGACCTCCGGTCAAGCCGGGACCGTTGCTCTACCAACTGAGCTATGCAGGCTCAGAAGGGAACGAGTCGAGAAACAACCATGCGCCAATGCTTGCTCAATCTGTTAGTACAAGCAACCTCATAGAAGGGGATCCACAGTACCATATCATTTATTCAATGAAACATTCACACATATGTGTGTTAATAACTGAGATCTAGCCCTTCGAAACTGCTTTTTGACCAACGACTACGGCTTACGTATAATTACTACACCGAAAGCCATCGCAGACTCACCGAATCTGTTGAGCTATGATGCAAGCAGGCTTGACCGGAGGTCGTGAGTTCGAACCTCACTGCAGGCTAGTTGTTTTTCTAGTCTGCTCTGCTTCCATCATAGATCAACAGATTCGGTGAGATTCTGCTAAATAGTTTTACGTGCAAAAAATACGATAAATAACCAAATAATATGGAAAAAAACTGCTCAACACAAACACTTTTATTTTAATAAGTCATTTGTATAAAGGACTAAAGTAAAGTCAAATTATTTTAACAAAACGACTTGAGTCATGACAGATCATTTAAGAACATTGCCTTAAATCATAGCAGCACTGCTATATATTAAGTTAATGCGCGCAGACACCCAACAGACATTTGGGTTTTACGTGGTATCGGGTTTAAATGGCATAACTAAAAATTAATTTAAAACGTTTTATTAAATATTTTTCGAACGTACTGAAACAAATATATTACGAGTAACACAAATGTACCTGACGGTGGCCTTCACTGACTATTTTTTCTCGAATAAACCTTTTTTGTCGGCGGCGGTGTTGTAAACGAGTCAATGACTTGACTTATATGCACTTAAGTAACCTTTTTTCAAATGAATTGACTTGATTTATCTAAACAAATTACTTAACTTAAGTCATTTGGAAAAATGCCTTAGGGTAAAATAAATAAGGTGTTTTATTGAGCAATTTTTTTATTAAACTTCTTAATTTTTGCGCCTAAAACAATTTACTTTCTATAGGCTGCGTTTTTGTTATTTTTCGTTGAGTTTTTGCTCACAGTCGAACGAGTTTACCAATTTTATTAGTTTAACGTTTCATTTTTATGACAAGGACTTGACTTGGGATTGACTTGCTTTAATTGTGACTTTCCTGGGATTAGAATTTGGAACTCATGACTTGAACTGACTTGTTTTATTTATTTAAAAAGACTTGACTGGAACGTAATTTCAAAATGACTGGTTCACTACACTGTGGGAGGTAAATACTATAACTAATACTAACATTTGTATTCTTAATTATTACCTATCCCACAAAAAGGTTAAAATATTTAACTTCTGCCGATTCGCAATTTAACTCAGGCCCTATACCTCCGTGGCGGCACCAGCATCTTTATTTAGGTAACTAGTTTGCCGAGAACTGGGCTTTGAAATATAGGCTACCTGTCACAAGAACGGCAATTTCCGATCTAATTTTTAGCAAATAAGAAGAAGCAGCAGCCACAATCCTTAATCCTTTATTTTATTTTAGTTAATATATGTAGGCCAAAAGTGTTTTTTTCTTTTATTTAATTAGTTCTTCTAAATGTTTGATGTTTGCAGATTTGCAAAAGATATCGAATTTATGCTTGGCGAGGCACCTGGTTGGTACTGGCGCATAACTTGGTGCTTTATATCGCCTATTTGCATGATTGTTCTGTTCGTATCGTCCATTATAACCTTGGCGATAACTACACCCACGTACAAAGCCTATGATGCTATTTCAGGTATTTTTTGTGAATAATTAAAGTTATTAATCAACCGTTTATCCCATTGATTCTCGATTGCTCTATACCAAAATATAGGTAGCCTATTTCGTCCAGTACCTTAAAACAGTTACACATTGGCAAGTGGAACCAACAGCTTTCACCTTGTTCGTTGCATTTCCCTTAATCGAAGCCATTCGTGCGACCCTAGGGTGAATAGGATAGATGGTCCTGCTGCTGACAACAAATATTACGTTGCTTTGTATTGTCCAATCGCAAGTCGAGACTGTGGTAGTAATTTCCTCCGAAAAGTGCAATTTAAAAGCAATCTAGCGATTCTAGTAAATATAACTTCCTAACGAAACAATTATTTCGATGGTCGAAAATCACTATTAACACCCTTCCATTTATAGCAGTGGTTCTCAACCTGTGGTACGCGTACCATTAGTGGTACGCGAAGTCATTTTGGGTGGTACGCTGTACGCAGTATGTTTTTAAGTAAAATTACAGTTTTACCAAAAGGTTAAGCATTTTTTTTTGACATCATAGCAAAACAACAAAGAATCACAAAACTTGACTACCAGTATCTTGCAAGTTAAAAAATAGAAACTCTTTTGAGAGTAGTGGGCCGCATTTGTTTTGAGATTTCCGGGCTAACTAATCGTCTAATCCACCCCTGTTAATAATCATATATACATTTGAGTAAAGTTGATTTGTTGGTACGCAACAAGATCATAGAAGCTCGAGGTGGTACGCGGTGAAAAAAAGGTTGAGAACCACTGATTTATAGGGTCCCTATTGAAAAAAATATATATATTTTCCTGTAACAATTTTAGGACAGTTTTCTTTTATCATAACAAATTCAAAAAATTTTGGCGTATTTATGAGAAGACAGTCCTAACAATTTCGCAGGGGAAAACTAAAAGATCTGAATAGATTTCGAAACCAAGTTTAATTACAATAGCGCATTGTCAATGTTTTCGTGGCGCTTGTGATTGTTTACACCAGAACCTTTTTAATCCTGAGAAGAAATATTGAATTTTAATTATTCTTTTTTTTTAGTTATGAAACCAGGCGACTGAATATTACTTTTTTTGAATATACTATCTCAAACCAAGTTTAGCATGTCTTTTCAAAAATAGCCATTTGCCGTTTTAGGGTTTAATACCCACAAATGAAAAAAAATGGTTTACACATCACTAGGGCGAATACTTTTGACGTAAAAATAAGAAATTTTGCCCTGAAAATATTTAACTTATTTTGACCAGAGTTGCCAGTTAAAATTCTTTAAAGCTAAAATTTAAAATTTGGGTTTTTGTTAACCTTTTTGGATTTTATATTTAAAAAAATCGAAATAAAAAAATAAATTTTGGCTTTTTTTGTTTTATTCAAAAATTTCACGAGTTTTATGTTAGGAAGAGATCACACCAACGCAAAAAAAATTCCCCCAATCAATCACAAAAAGAGAAAAATCTACGAAAAGACAAAAAATTGCCACAAAAAGAGAAAATCAATGTATCAGCATGACCACTTAAACCAGTGGTTCCCAAACTGTGGTAACCGTACCACCGGTGGTACGCGAGAGTCTTTCAGGTGG
Organism: Ascidiella aspersa; assembly: GCF_963924565.1. Classification (NCBI taxonomy): domain Eukaryota; kingdom Metazoa; phylum Chordata; class Ascidiacea; order Phlebobranchia; family Ascidiidae; genus Ascidiella; species Ascidiella aspersa. The sequence continues at coordinate 13,972,587 of NC_139454.1, read as the reverse complement.
TACGCGACTAACTTCAGCATACGTATAAATTTCGAAAACGTTCAACTTCAAAACTTTGAGATTGGGTAATTTGCCGTGCTGCGTTTTAGTTACCTTTAACGTGAGGTTTCACACGTTTATGACGTAACACTTATCTTGTTCAAGATAATAAAACGCTAATTGTTAGCTGGTTTAATATATATGTAGTAATAAACTAATAGTGAGCTGTGTAGTATTGTCGTATGTATTGACCAGCTGGTGAAGAAAAAACAACTATCGCATTGAATCTTGGGTTTTGTTTAATTAATGGCTTCTTTGTCTTCCTGGTATGAGGTTTGGTAAAGTTTAATTCTGCTTACATGCTCATTTTCTTTTGTATAATATGCTAAAATAGTTAAAGTTGGAGATATTCTAGTTACTAGTAAGGTGTAACTTAGGTGGTACATGAACACTGTACAAAAGCTCAAAATGGTACGCGAGAAAAACAGTTTGGGAATTACTGACTTAAACGATAATTTCAAGGAGCTAACTATATATTTTTATTTTGTGAACGATTTATGTGCATTTTTATTCGATACTGACTCGAAACAATTGTAACAAATTTTGACCTAACGTGTAAATTTTGACAAAATGTTGACTTTTTAAAAAATAATCGCCCTATAAATCACAGTTTATATGCATAAATTGGCAAAAAATTAAAATAAAGTGTACGGTACGACTCAAAAATAAGTTAACGACCCAACGCTTACGGTCAAGAATATCAGCACTAAATAAATATTTTTGTCAAGCAAGCAATTCGCATTACCAGGCTGTTCGCTTTTTAGGAAAGAGTGACGTAAAAACGGAATATCCTGGATGGGGAATTGCAGTTATAGTGTTCCTTATTTTTCTCAGCATCATATGGATTCCTGTTATTGCGTTTCTACGCTGGAGAGGTGATTTAGATACACTGTTTTAACATGTTACTAACTGTAATAACTCATTACGTTGCAAACCACTTTTGTTTGTTTTTGGAATCCAAATAAATTCAAGTTGTCTTTAACCACATCTGTCCCAATGATTTTCTTTTACATAAGTCGTTTTTTGCAGGTTATCTAAAGTACATGGCAGTAGACTCTTCTTCCAAGGCCCCGCCAACAAACTCAATGAGCTAAAGAACAATCGGCAAACTGTACCAGGATCACAATTTTACTCAGTCTTATTCCCAACACCATGTTATTTTCAGTCGTTGATGGCAAAACAACTTAAGATAATATCGTTCTCGATTTGGAAAATTATTTTGTACTGTGAACGTTTTATTTTTACATTAACGATAGCAAAATAGTGGTAGTTTTGCTTGCCGAACTCTGTAATTATATTTATGCTTGAAATTTTATTGTTGACAAAACAGTTGTTCGTTGAAAAGGGTAGGCTACGCCCAGCCGGATAAGCTGATATAATAGGGAGCACAATGATTGGAGTTATAATATAGTAAATATTACACTTTTAGGCAGAAAAATCGGTGTTTCCAATTAACTTTAGTTATGTAAATCAGGAAAACTTTTTCAGTAATGACAAACTTCTTCTTTTTTCGGCACTTTAAGCCCATATAGTTGAATTTATTATTGGTGATACATTTTTGTGGTGCATATATAGGCCTACGTGAAAAATACATAATGATTTTTCATCTTAAAGTTTAACAACTTTTTCTCCGGACCTTATCAAGTGCCTATAGGGCTATGTGGACCTATTTTCAATTAATACCTTAATTACTTACTTAAGTAAAACCTTAATACTTACATAAAAAGATTTTGTGGTAATACTCAGTAATTTCAGCAAACGCTGTATATTTTTAGCTTCTGTAAATTATGTATGTCAATGTCATTTTGACAAATGTGACTGCTTTAAAAGAGCGCTCGCCCGCTCAGCCTACAAATTATCTTTAAGTCCATTGATATGGACATAATAAGACAATTGGACAATGATTAGCTAATTTTCTATCCCAGAAGCGATGTTAATGCCCAGGCGCGATTCTATTCCGGCACTTGTTTTAAATGCATTCAAGGAAAGGGCGGTGTGGCATGCGGAAAAATGCCTTTGCTTAAAACAAAAAAAACATTTTTTATTTTACCAGCACGCCGTCGGCAGCAATTCGTTCTCCGGCTTACGCCACTGATCGAATACCTTTCCAAACTAAAATTTTTGCCAAAATAAAGGAACAATGTAATAAGTCAGTCTTATGTTTTGTTCTCCTACAAAAAGTTAGCGCTTTGCGGTTAGGCTATACTTTACGCTAAGCAGTTGGACACTGGTTTTCAGTAAAACCAAAATATATTCATAGTAAATTTTTATAAAGTATTATTTTCTGCTAAAAACTCCTGAAGACTTAATACTGCCATTTTTATGTTGCAAGATGTCGATCCTATATCCTATGCACACAGTTTAACAAAACTTCACTTTATTACTAATTCCATGCAGTGTTTAAATTATTCAAGTTTTCGATTAATGCTTATGCCCATTTCATCTTCAAGAATAGCCTCGACTCTTGCTCTTTCAGCCTTGTCCAGTTGATCACCAGGGTTATCAGTGTCAGCAAATGGTGGAACAAGTGCTTCAAACCGTAAAGCTGTAAACATAACATAAATTTGAATTTGTTCAATAAAGCGGGAGTTTACAATCTTATATAATGACGGGCTAAGTGTGTATCGATAAGACCGCGGGCCAAATATGAGTATCCGGATTAGACCACGAGTGAAATGTATTTCATCAACCAGATCACATTAACTGAAGTGGTACAAGCCATTCTACAAATGTTTACTAGTCAGTATTGGTTGATGAGGGAAACTCATAAAACCTAGTTTGAAAAAAATCACCCACGTTCGTACAACTAATGACAGTCAGTCGTACAGTCACGGGAGTTACAAAAATCTAGAGCTAAGCGGGAAAAAAAATTATTGCTCTTCTTCCCGGTAGATTAGAAGATAAAATCTTAAAAAATAAGATTTACAATTACCACGTTTGAGATAATAGGCCACAAAACTACTTGTCATAGCATTAGTGTCGCGATCTTTGAGAGGCAGACAGAGCAACGTCATCGTCGCCTAACTAAAGAGCGGCGACGTCAAAATGCGCTTGCTTTGATATTTTACCGAAAATATATTATCAAAATATCAAACAGTATAATTGCAAATCACCACCGACAAAAAAGGACAGCCAAAACTGTCAAATACATTCGTCCAAATCGAAGATGCGCAACTATCTGTAACCAATAGTTTGTTACGGCCTGCGTGGTATATCTGCCGGCTAGCGTACTACGTGTATTGCTTTAATAAAGATATAATACAGTTCAAATGTTTTTAAATGTAATTAAAAACTAAATCTTGATAAACATTTTAACTGAACGGCAACTTTAAAAAGCTCATACACAGCGTTCCCTCTAAGAAAATTTTCTAGCTACGGCGCAAATATTTTTTGTAGTGCGCAAAATATTTTAAGGCTGTGTTAGCAGGGGAGGGGCCCGCGGCTGATCCATAATTGTTGTATTGGGGCGAGGATTGAAATTTTTAAATATGACGTCACAAAGCGTAACGTCTTGAAAAAAATATTTTCAATAAACTTGTACGTGCAACTGCCATCGAGTTAAATATGTTAAAGGATATGGCAACAAAAAAGAGTTGCGCGAAAAAATATCCGAATATTTGGGTTAAATTGACAAAATATCTAATTTTAAAAAATAGGATGCATAATGCCTTTAGCGCACAATCAAGAATTGCGAACTATTCGCTCATTTGCATTTATCAAGATGACTTTGTCAATTAATGAGGGCGATTATTGACCCCACAGCTGTATCTGCACAGAAATCGTGTAAAAAACTGCCTGTGTGCACGCCAAAAAATAATCGGCTACTCATGAGGATACGGTCATGGTGAAAGTGCTACTTGATTTATTGGCGAAGTAATCATCGCACTTATCCGCACTACTGTAAAAATGGTTAAGAAAATTCTGCGTCTTTGTAAACTAAAATTCACAGTAAGTTTCGTGGAAGCAATTATTTGCATAACTGTAACTAGGTGACGCAAAAACGCCTAATCGCCAAATAGCCTCTCCACATGACCGTTTCCAAGGTGGCCTAGTCATGTCTAAACAGATTATCCTAAGGCTAAGACACATTTGTTGATGACTTTGATAAGCTATATTTTTTAAAGCTTACGTTTTATCACAAAACCTTCTAAATGCCCACTATTGTTTACTAGTTAATACCATGTTATTTTCAATGTGCCAGAATACTATCATCAACTCGTTTATCTTTGGCTATTAGTAAGTTTTTTTGTTTCACTCAGTATGTTCTTTAATATGAGACCAATCTATAGCAGGGTCGGCAACCTACAGCTCGTTGGCGGCCCGCAAAACACTTTTGTAAATTGGGCATGAGGCCAAGTCCCATAGATTTTGGCTATTTAACCTATACACTCGTGCGAATTTTTTTTACTTTAAAGTATATTTACGTAAATCTTTTCAGCCCAAAGGCGCCGTAAATCTTCTCAGCCCAAAGGTGCCGTGCGTATGGAAACTCTCTAAATGAAAATTATTTGTAGCTTGGAACTCTCTGAAATAAAAGTTTTGTTGACTTTTTTAGCCTTTTCCATGCGGATGCAGTCTATCGTTTGTGATATACATATAGTTCCTAAGTGAAATTTCACTAATCAAAATGAACTTTTTCTTACCATTGTATTGTGTTGCATCACTGTTAAAAATTCTAATTTTTTTCACAAAATGACGTCGCAACCTACTGAAGCCTTGAGTTCAACCCTTGCTTTAGGCTAGACGTTACTGTAGGCCTGACCTTGCTTGCACGAAAATGATTAATGGATCAAGCAACGCGTGAAAAATGAAAACCTATAAATGTTGTCAGCACCACACATATTAGTGTTAATTGCTTAAAGTTTATCTTTATTTAATTTGGTAACATTCTGTTAAAAAAAATTAAGGAAAAAGGGAGAAAAAAAACATTTTAAAGTATTTTCATATATATATATGAAGTTGGATTTAATATTGTCCAAGGAATATGTGAAAGGTTTCTTTAGAATTGTTTAGTAATAGTGGCCCCTTAATTGGTAGTGTTCAATGAATTTTTTAGTGGACGCACTATATTTTGGAATATGTACCTTTTAGTGATGTTGGTTGGCACGCAATTAGATGTTTTATTTCATGAGCTCTCATGGCCTGGTATTGAATCCGCATCACTCTAATTCTGTTTCGTGCTTCTGCAGCTCTGTACATAATTTGTTTCAATATAACAAGCAATTAACATACATCAACAACTTAAAACATGAATCACACAATTCAAATTTCAAACACTTTATTCCAAAACAGTGGTTCCCAACTGGATGTTGCAAAGAGATCTACCAGGGGTTGACATTAAAAATATATATATACAAACTTTTCATGAATCACTCTTGTTTTCAATGTCTGAAGCATAGTTTCAGTCAAATAGTCTTGTTTAATAGAAATAAAAACTTTGGTAATTTGGCGACACCCTGAAACCCATCTTGTGACACGCAATAAAACAATCTGTAACAATTTTAATACCTAAACAATTCAGAAAAAATGAGATAGTTTGATAGTATAAATATATACATACATAAAAAAAAATCTGCTTTAACTCTAAACACCCAGGTGATAAGTTAATCAATATTGCATGTTTGGCTTTTAAATGACGCACCTGATAAAGCTCATTGTTTTTTTAACTTTCATATTTTTCTTAAACATACTCTCGATTTGGCAAACTTACTAGCATACACCTAAAGGTTTGTGGTTTGTACTTAAATAGACCCTGACCAAAAATGCAATATTTGCCGAATTTGTATAAAAGTAACCAAACTTAAGAGCAACATTGCATTCTGTTAACTACAAGCAACAACCTAAAATATTATGTATCTTAACACAAAAAGTCAAATAAAAAGCAATTAATTGCAGTTTACTCCCAGGTGGTATGTTGTAGTATCTATAGGAACTTAAGCTAAATAATCATGCTGTGTCTAAGATTATGTGATGTTTACATGATGATGTGTGTGTGAAAGGAAATATAGTAAACCACAAACTGCCATTTCATCTTTAAATTAGATCTTTATCGTAAAACCATTACAGCCATCAGTCACCACTATCTCACTCGTCCATCTACTTTACGTTGACAACTACTACAACAAAATGAAGGTCAACATAGCTGTCAGTTGTCAGTTGTCAGTTGTTCTGTGGGTTTATATACATTCAACAGTCTTTTGACACTCCTTTTAAATGTATATTTAAATTAGGAATATAGCCATTTTGATAGAACTGGTCAACACGATTTTTCTTGCACAGGATTTTCTAAATGATTCTAGTGTACCATACTTTTGGCCACTGATTCCAAATCTGTCATTAGTTTTTGTCCTATCACATCAAGTTTTAGAGTTTTGAACTATTTTAGCGAAAACTGCTGTTTAAAGTTCTAAATAGAAAAATATTTTCAGATAACAATATTATAAAACTGAAATGTGCTGTTGAGCACAAGCCAACAGTAATTGCCAGATTTACAGATGTATTCTTACTTTCTTACTTTAATTGGCCAATAAGAGTACTGTGTTTCATTTTTTCGATCTCCTCTTCATGGTTTCTTTGTGGTTTTAATAACTTTCGATGAAGTATTTCTTCTTTTATACGTGATTGTGTTACTTCTATTTTGTCCTGGACATCTTTAGTAGGTTCTTCATAAGCCATATATCTGTAAAAATAGCTTAAATGTTGGTAAAAAGGAATGGTTCTTTAACAATTGCAAAATCCCTAAAACTTACAGAAATGGTCTTGTATGACTATGGAATGTACCATAGGTGTGCAATTTTTTCTCAACTAAAACTTGCACCCTAAAATATAGAATACGCATTCCGATATTTTAGGCCATGTACACTGCAAGATATGCCTACTTTGAAGACTGGGTCACGTATCCCTTCTAACCTGCCAATATGCAATTTGAATAGTGGACACAGCTTTGGAAAATTTAAGAAACAATTAAATGGTTTTAATTGTATAACCTTATAAACAACGGGCCAAACAAATTTATTTTTGGTCACATTGAGCCTAACTAAGAAGCTATCAAACTGTACTTTTCTTTAGGTGATCAGTATTAGGCAATCAGGGGATTTTGTGAACCCTGTTTCCTCACCGATGTACATTAAAGAACTCCAATTAATTTATCACAGAAGTTGTGAAGTAATACCATTAAGATTTTTTTTAAGTGAGCAAGAAATAAGAGGTCTTAACACAAGTAGATTTGCAGATAAAAAGTTTGGCACATAGACTATGCAATTGGCACAATTTGGTTAAATAAGCCCTAAACCTACTGTACATGTCCTAGTATCCATGCTACAATTCTAAAAAAAAGCCTGCCAAGGTCCACGTGTTTTCACCCTGTTGGCAACCGGTTGCATGCCTAAATATTTTGAATGCTTTTGAAAATAAAATATCTTTCTTTTATGATGTTGCTCTCAGAGCTGGGGAGCCACCGTAAAATAGCATTAGCTCCGGCTCCAGCTCCGGAGCCATCGGGCAATTATTAAATGGCTCCGGCTCCAGCTCCGGAGTCGTAAAACTCAATCCTTTGGCTCCGGCTTCAGCTCCGGAGTAGTAAAACTCAAATCCTTTGGCTCCAGCTCCAGCTCCGGAGCCATCAAACACACACCAATGACTCCGGCTCCAGCTCCGGTACCACCAGTCAATTATTCAATGGCAAGTTTTAAAAATTGCTTTTGGCTAACTAACGTTGGAGATGGAACAAAATATAATTTCTTAGCTTTAGCACCACAAACTGAAAAATGGCCCCAGCTCCACAAAAATAATAAAAAGGGCTCCGGCTCCACAAAAGTAATAAAAATGGCTCCGGCTCCGGCTCCACAAAAATAATAAAAATGGCTCCGGCTCCGGCTCCAGCTCCACAAAAATAATAACAATGGCTCCGGCTCCAGAGAAAATGCTTAGCTCCGGGCTCCGGGCTCCAGCTCCGGCTCCCCAGCCCTGGTTGCTCTACAGGTCTATTACTCATTTAATGCATTTATGTTTTTGAACAGAATTAGAAAAAAATTACATGAAAATGGTACCAAGCGCCTGAGCGCATTCTTTTTTGACACTAAAAAAATAAATGTAATCAACTTTGTGACAATGATAAGCGAGAAAAATATGATGTATTGTCAATTTAGCTGGAGCTTGTATTTTAAAAAAACTAATGGTGGCACAATGGAACCAATATTGCCTAATTATTCTGTTTTACCTGCCAAATAATTTCTGTTAATTTTACAATATCAGGTTTGTAAAGTACCATTTGAGCCCAAAATTTTAAAACTTAATACAATACTGATTAAATGGATTGAAAAATCGGCACTATATAACTAGACCTTGCTTTTTGTTGTGGTGACATCTTCTTTAGATCAGCTGGTAATTTTTTAACAGGTTTTGTTAATTGAAATTTTTTCTTAGTTGTAGCCATTTTTATTTTTACATCTGTAAAAATGCATATAGTAAAAAATGAGATTGATTATTTCAAAATGATAACAAACTGCAACTAACAGTTCTTGTAAGAAAACTCTAGGTATAACTCCTGTTGCAAAAAAAAAATTAGATTAATCAAGCCTCATATTCTTTATAGTAGGGACATCAAACACTTGGTCCAGCTCAGGAGCCACTAAACACATATAGAAAGTTTTTTAAGTTGATTGTAGGCTACCTAATACTGGAGCTGAAAAATATGAAAATTCAGAGCTTCAGTTTAATAAATTTAAAAAATAGCTTCAGCTTCATTTCACACTTGAAATTTAGTCTCTCTATTATTTGCTTATTTTATCTTAGTGCTATGTCTGCTTTTTTTGAATCGATTGTTTTGTTATCTGAAAAAAAAAATAAGCTCTTTTAACACTGGGTATCTTCAACTGCTTCTAATAAAAGTAACTTAAAAGTAATAAAAGATAACACCAGCAACACTTAAAATAGTGAAGTTTTTTTGTTTGACAGAATCATTTCATAAGTTACTGATAATGTTCAGCATGATGAGCTGGTACACCAAACAAATTAATATGAGGCATGAAAATAGTTTCAGCAAGTCAAAACAGGTGATGAAAAACGCTTTATTAAATTATTAACATATTGCGTGCAACTGAACAATAAACTCTATTTATAATATTTTTCTATTATTGAGAGATACCGGCGTACAACTTTCCTTCCGGTCCGCCAAATATATTACAATTTTGTATCTTAGTTGCAAAATGCAAGATTTTAAAAGCTTCTCAATCAAATGTAGAACTTCGCCAATTCTGTAATTTGCTGGATTGTGACGCAACATAGAGTTAATGGTCTACTTTGAACTTTATTGTTCGTCACAATGGTGCATGTGTTGCAGTAGGCTACAACTCGTTCAAGTCTTAAGCTTTAAAACCAGTTGTAGGTGAAAGACTCCAATGAACCACGTAATATATCAAAAAGACAGCAGCAAATTGCTTATTAAATTTACGTTTCCATTCTTTGGTTTTAAGTTGCATATTGTTTTGTCGTAATTACATTTTGGGTTGATTTAGATTTTTGAAGGTCCACCGGTCCGCAAAACTTGTTTTGAAATTTTACCCATCCGTAAGCTAAAAAGGTTGAGAACCACTGGTATAAAGTACTGGTCAGTCACTTGTTTTTGGTGTAAAATACTTTTGAAAATGCTTAGCTCATATTTTTGGTATCTTAAAAAGATAAATCACTATCAAAATGTTAAATAGTTTTATTTTATTTTTGATAATAGTTCCAATGTCGTTTACCACAATGTTAGCTATATCGCAAAAAATATCATTCCATAGCATGTAATAGGAGTCATAGAATAGTACAAAAGTAATATTGGTTTTAATTTCGCCTCAAAAAATTATAAGTCTGTACATTAGGCTACATATTAAAACAGCACAAAACAATATAATCTGGCCTAGTTAAAATTTCGCCCCCTTTATCCTTTTTTAGATACGAACTAAATTTTTTCCAACGCTAATTTAGGGCGGAGATCCAGTAGAATTCTGGAGCGAAAAATAGACCGATTTAAAATATTTTCGGCAAACAATAACTTTGCAGGGCATATCATACTTAATGATATAGCCGACTACGAAGTACTGTTAGCTTGTTTATTTATTCCATCACAGAGGGTAGAATAGAGGGGAAACAAAGGAGAACAGATAAAGTTAGGTGTGGTCTCAGACGAGAGGCAGAGCGGTCTCTTGCGAGAGACAGAGCGATTTCCCAGTGAGAGAGTATAGATACAGAAGCATATAAGCAGACACAAGAAGAAGGCGATATATAGAATACCACAGGAATATCGTTGGACAATTAAAGTTACCGCTAGGCGAGGTAGAGTCGCTACAACTTTTCCGAACGCTAATTTAGGGCAAAAAAACAATTAAACCTAATCACTGAAGTAAAAAATTAAATAGATTTTAAAACACCTTCCGCATATGCAATTTTTTACATTACTTTTTAAACAATAACTGAACAATATTGTTAAAGTCAAACTTTGCCTAGTTTGTGCAAATAAAAGCAATCTCAGAAAAAAGTATGCTTAAAACCATGATAATTTTATGTAAAAAAACTAATATACCATCAGGGAATTATAATTTAATTTCTACATGAAGTGATTATCAGTGTACAAATTGATGAGGACCACGTTAAAATTTTTAAACTTTTAAAATAGTGTTACCTACGTTATGGTAAACGGCATTATCAAAAATATTAAAAATAAAATATTTCGCCGAGTTGACAATAGTTTATTTTGGCGTTCATGGTTACGGAAGAAATTCTGACCAAGTGTAAATATTCACCCGATCCGTTAGTTAGAAATTAGTGCATTTATACGCAAAAAGGTCTACGACAATCAGTGCATCCAAATGATCAAAAAGTCCGACTTTTAGACTTTGAGGTCTCGGACAATGCACTAATTTGTCTTAACAATGTGCTTAAAAAGATTAAGTTTAATAATACTTGACCCACCTAAACCCAAACGCAAACCAACACCCGAACCCAAATAATGTGCGTTGAATTAATAATTACATAAACGCTTTAGGCCCCAATATCTCATTTTGTGACGAAACAATTCTATATACCATGGACGAGAAACTATCTTATGCCCACCGAAAGTTTTTTTTTTTTTTCCAGCATTTAAATAATTCTTACATTACCACACTTTATTTGGGGTAGGGTCCGGGTTAGCGTTTGGGTTAGGGTGGGTCAAGTGTTATTAATGCCATCTCACACTTTTTGTAATCTTTTGTGAATTTTCAGCGAATATTTTATATTTATCTACGCCGGGAGTTTACCTAAAGGTCCAAATTAGTGCATTGCAACGACCTCAAGGTCTAAAAGTCAAGACTTTTCTGGCATTGGATGCCCTAATTGTCGTAAACCTTGTTGGTTAAAAATGCACTAATTTCTATCGTACTGGGTGAAATTTTCTTGTAGCAAAACACTTGCGTTAAATCGTATTTTTACCATTAATGACATTAAGTGAGTCAGATGAATGGTCACAAGTTTGCATTTCTGAAACAACTTTTCTGTCCCGAACTTTACGCGCCGTAGAAAAAAATAGAAAACTGTTCCTCAATAAATTCAATGCTACGACAGTTATGCGCTCCAATATGCGTATTTAGACTAGGATTCCTCTTTTTGTCGGATTTTTTTACTTTTGAGAAACGGGATTGAAATAAAAACTCCCGGGAATCCCGGAAATCACGACGAAATTATTGACTTTTAGCGTTGATTTTTTTAAAACGCAAAATCGATCGAAGACGTAAGAGATTATGACGTCATTAAATATTCGAATTTTTGCCCTTTTCCTCTCTGCAAAAACAACGGGGAGCTTTGTGCAGTGACCTCTGTTTAGGTAGATACTTAAACGTCCATTGTGAGGTTCCAAATCCAAGAATTATTGGAACGCTTCCTATTGGCTGAAATTTCAAGACGTCATACATTGTTGTTGAGCGCAGCTGTAGTAGTTTAAGAAAAATTGTAAGAAGTTTCTGTAATCCAATCGTTATTGGCTCTACAACGCAAAATCATAAGGCGTTCCTTAAAAAAAACGTTTATTGTCGCGTCGGTAAATGAGAGAAAATTAATTGGCTAATGAGTACAGACTTGTCGCTGGTCTAGAATCCTACCACAGCGTTGAAACAATTAATAAAGCAGCGCACTAAATTTGGGTTAGGGTGGGTCAAGTATTATTGTTACAGCGAGAAACGTTGTTTAATTTCTATGTTGATGACGTCACAATGTTACCGTTTTTCTCATCTAGTTTCTCAAATGTTGCTAGTAAAAAGCACATGGCGCAAGTTCTTAACTTTTAGTTGCTAACTGTAAATTGGGTTTTTCTGTACTAGTTAGTTGTATTGACTAGTCGTATTAAGCTTAGAATTTGTAAGAAGTTAATAATATTACGTTTATTGTTTGTTTAGTAATTGATTACAAACTTTAAATTGAAACCTAGCCGTGACTGATTATATCCAAGTTAATCCTGGATCCCTAACAAGTTGGTACGTACATTTATTGTGGCTATATTTCCTTGTCGTCAATATAAAAGTAAAAAGCCATTTAATTAGGATTAATATTGTTTGTGCTAAGTTACGAATATCTTGAGTTCTGTTAATGTTATGCTGTAAATGCCCGTCTGCCATAGCCGTGTATGACGTCATAATCGCATTTCGTTGTGTTGATTTTTCGTTCTGTTTAACAGAGAACCGTCACCGTTCAAGACTGTGTGGCAACTATAGGCAGTGCTGGCGGGGACGCGTTCCAACAAAAAACACCCATGCAACGGTTGATGTAGGCCAGGCTACATAGGTCGCTTAGGCGCAGCCACGACCGTTACAATTATCATTTGATAATATTGCTTAACCTACCCAAACTCAAACGCTAACCCAAATAATGTTCGTTGTGGTAAGATTCTGGACCAGCGCCAAAGACTTCTTGACACTCTTTTGCATCTTACGCCGTAAAAGAAGGGCAAAACAACCAGACCACGGGTAACACTAATTTACGGAATGATGAATGGTCGGAACGCTTATAGTATTATTATTAAATATAATAACACTTGACCCACCTTCACCCAAACCCCCACCCTAACCCAAATATGGTGCGTAGGTTTACTAATTGTTTTAACGGGGTAACACTTAAATTAGTGAGCGTTCCAACCATTCATCAGTCCGTAAATTAGTATTACCCCCACACCACTGTTTTGCTTAAATTAAATAAACAAGCATTAGAAGTATAGGTCTCAAAAACTTGTTCGTTTAAACATAAGTAATAATATTCCTAGATAAACCCAGGTGTGATTTGTGTGTGAATGCTGGTGTGCGAAGCCAAAACATACCATTACAAACAAAATGTACACTTACTAACAGGCTGCTTAACAGACCGTATGCAACTATGCTGGGTATTTGTACTAAACTTTATAACTTTGTTGTGTTGTTATTTAATAAACACAGAAGATACAATCTATTGTAGTAGACAAGTAAATGGGGCACACAAACCCGAGTCGGAACTATATTAGTGTAAAAGGTCAATTTTCGGCAATTGTTAAATATTTAGGCTAAGTAGCCTTCAACCATATAAAAGAAAACAATTATCCTTACAAGATTGAATGATGAAGTTTAATTGAATTTTAACTTTCTAAACCAGTGTTTCCTATCGCAGTGCTGTAGCACCTAGGCACGCCATATCTACAACACCAATTTTTGTTCCATTATAAAGTTTTTAATAGCATTTTTTAAGTATGATTAAAGTGTTACAAAGTAAGAAGGATTTTCTGCATGTGCTGTTTCAATTTTGTTAATTGTTAGTTACACCACAGCAAACCACTGAGCTGAAATGCTAGTAAACATGCTACAATCTATTTTTAAATTTTGTGTTTAAGAGTGTGGGTACCACTATCCTAAATGGTAAGTTACTCTATGCCTGTATAAAAGTGCCTGATTAAAAAGGATGCGATGTTTAAAGTAGAATACCTCTTATTATAAAATGGTAGTTTCAAATTCAGAATATCAATTTATTAGATTTTATTGAGAAAACTTGATGTAATTGTTGGTCCATAGTGAGTGACATTTTAGCAAAAGGAAATGTAAATATAATATTGAATAAAGAATGTGTATATAAATTGTACAAGTAATTAAATCTGCATAACTGACATTGTGTTGTGACAGGTTATGCACAAAATAATAAAGTTGGCCAAATGTGTTGTGTGCACAATGGACATTCTCATTCTCTTATGAATAAAAATGTTAAGTATATTTACATGTTACTGTGGAATTTAAGATTAATTTATTTATATACAGTAATATTCCAGTTCAACTTAAACCAGAGGAGTCTGCGAACTTGATTCTCTATTATAAGTACAGCATTATTTACATAAAATGCATATTTTTTACATAAAAAATGCCTGAATCAGGCAAACTCAAGACGCTGATCATTAGGGATAATTTAACTAATCAAGACAGAACTGTGGACGCATTACCTAAAGCTATACAGGTATATTTTTTTATAAAAGCTTATATTTATATAATGTCATGCAAAGTGAAGGGTTTAAGTCACAACTAACAAATCGTGAAATATAGTACTGTAATGTTGCTCGTTTAAAATTCCCTTTTGATGAAATGTTTAATTTTCATTGACATGTTAGTAATTGTAAAAATGAATAACTTGCTAAAAAAGTTCAACCTAGATTTTAGTATTTTTTTCAAACTTAACTATGACGTTCTTGTATATTATTTCTTTTGTAATCTTATGCATTTAATTTCAACTTTCCAGTGTTGACTTGACTTGTTATTTTTGAAAAGACTAAAATTTGACTTGAACTCAAGTTATTATTACAAATGACATGACTGGGACTTAAATGAATTGTTCACAACACTGCAACGTTCTATTTTTGTGTTTATTTGAGACATTTCTGATGTTAAGTTCTACATGCCTATGAATAGCCTTTTAGATCTTCAATGAAGTTGTACATACAACAGAATGCAGCAGGCAATTTGGTATGGTTGTATTTCAACTCGTTTCCATGGAGCCGATGTAGCTCAGTTGGTATTTGGTAAAGTGACGGTTCCTGTTGAGCCAAGATCTTGGGTGAAAGCCTGTTATGGAGCCTATGTCAATAGCCTAACATCCCGTTGCATGAATTATTTCAAATAAAAGTGTTATTTCAATTATATCAATTGCAAATTTCCAAAAGGTGGAGAATGTGCATGCAACGTTTAAAATCATTTTCAAGACTATTTATTCTGTGAAGTTTTCTGTGAATTATCTCTGTCTCTTTTTAATCTACGTCTCATTATTTATCGTTATTAATACTTGGTTTAATAAAGAAAATATGATCAGTTTGTATGTCAGTTATGTTCACATTTTAAGCATTTTTGTAAAAAGAGTTGTATTTAGAACATATATCCAAGGTAATGTAAAAGAATGTTATCTAGACTGAGATATCATGTTTTAAACTTGTTTAATATTGGTGAAATATAATTAGGTACTCAGTACATTTAATTTTTTACTGTTTAATATCAAAATCTGTTGATTTTATTCCAAAGTCTAATTTAAACAGTATCAAAGAATGTGTTTAAAAATTAGGCTTAAAATTAAAAAGGCCTCGATAAAAAATGTTTTTATTCATAATCCATCGCAATTGTAATAAAGATTTTAACAAGTAGTGTTAACTAGTTGAGGTATTCGTAGCAGCAGTATGCCTTTATGGACAAGACATTTACTTCTATGGGCTTTTGGCTAGTGCTATTTTTGTGGAGGTGGCCAGCACCGCAGATGTTTGACGTGTCCTATCAAAAGATTTACAAGAAAATGTTCAAATACCAACTCGTCAGGTATTTTTCTCTTGGAAGAAAATCAATTTTCGACCTAGTAGTACGGCCGCTCAGCTGATCGTCTGTTGCATTTCAACATGTTGTCTGTGACGTCATGAAATTTCAGCCAATAGAAAGCGTTCCAATAATTCTTGGATTTAGAACC
Source organism: Ascidiella aspersa (assembly GCF_963924565.1). Taxonomy (NCBI): domain Eukaryota; kingdom Metazoa; phylum Chordata; class Ascidiacea; order Phlebobranchia; family Ascidiidae; genus Ascidiella; species Ascidiella aspersa. The sequence goes on along the minus strand of NC_139454.1, from coordinate 13,956,585 downwards.
TCACAATGGACGTTTAAGTATCTACCCTCTGTTTATGATTCCGATACGATTGCATCGTAAGTTCAAACACCAATCCTATCGCTTTCCACTTTCAGCTTCTATACTGTGCACGACGCATTTTTATTGGTTAAATAATTCTACTGTTTTTCCGCTGGTAAGCGCAAATAAAGCAACTCAGGCAACGACTTTAAGAGGTTCGGTAATACCGTATTTTATTTCTTTATATCAGTCAAAAACGTGTTTTTTAAGTTTTGCTATGTTGCCGAATAACCGGGATTATAAAAAAATCCCCAGATTTGAGATTGTTATTTTGCGGTAGATACTTAAACGTCCATTGTGAGTTTCCAAATCCAAGCGTTATTGGAACGCTAAAATTTCATGATGTCACAGATGAAATGTTGAGATGTAACAGACGATCAGCCGCCGGCGTACAAAATGGCAAATTTATTTTATTTATGAGAGAAAAGATACCAGACGAGTACCGCTAGGCATTTGAACATTTTTTTTAAATCTTTTTTTTTTGGACACCTATATCGGCTGCAGCGCTTTGTTTTCACCTCGGCAAAAACAGCATAAGTTAGCTTCAGCCAGAAAGCCCAGAAGTAAACGTCTTGTCCATCAAAGCACACTGCTGCGAACACATCAACACAATATACTTGTCAAAACCTTTACTACAATGGTGAAGATTCATAAATGAAGCAATTTCAATGAGTCTATTTTTTAATTAAAACCCTAAATTTTTTTAAAACAACCTTTTATACTTTGAATTAGACTTTGCAAGAATATCAACAGATTTTGATATTAAACAAGAAATAAATGAAATGTACCGTTTACCCAATTATATTTTACCAATATTATAAAATTCGAGACAACACATTTTTACATTACCCTTTGATTTCTATTATAAATACCGGTACACTTATTTTTTTAAATGTATTTGGTTGCTTTAAATGTGGACATAACAAACATACACTGTTAATTTTTCTTTTAAAATAATTGATAACCATAGATAAGAAGACTTGGATAAAAAACAAACAAAAAAACAGAAAAAAATCACAGAAAACTCCACGGATTAAATACTCTTGAAAATGATTTTTATACTTGCATGACAAGAGGACTGACATTATAGATTTAGGCATACGTATGTCAGTATTATAGTGGCGTAGCCAGCTGAAAAAAAAATACTTTTTTGTTTTGTTTAGCTTTTGCTATTGTATGAACTGCCGTATCGAACACAAATAAAAATGATAGCAAATCGTTTCGAGCAACAACTGACTATAACTTTTAACGCAATATTCAAAAAACATTCAAAGAGCAAAAACAAAATGACTAAAAAGTAGTAAAACTACATTAACAAGTTTAGCAAACGTAATAAAAACTACATAGTTTGCTGTAAAGCGTGCTTTATTTTTTATTTTTCCGATTTCTCTTACGTTATTCGTATCAAGCATTCACGCAAGTGCGCGAGGAGAGGCACAGCTTGGCACTGCCTCTCTTCAGATAACAAAGTTCCATGCACTGAATTATGCCGGCCTTTTTCTTTCGCAAATTCTCTCGGAAAACATAATAAACGATTTAGATATGATTTGAGACATGCCTCAATTGTGACGTCCCAGGTATGAAACCTTTCTTCGTCCAGCTTAAATGCCCGAATAAACGTGTACAGTGTACGTACATTGACTTTTTGCAAGATTTTTTTTTGTAAAATTTAACTAAAATGGAGGAAAATTTAGTATTTAAGCTGAGAGATTTTTTAAAAATAAACGTTCAATCTAAAGTTTTATATCACACAACTTTGTGTGGTGCCTAAGTCTTGTTGGTGGCCAAAGTTTAGACGGAGAACCGTCGGATGCTTCGTGAGAGATGGCTGCAGTTGACAGTTTAGAGGTGCACAATTTCATCGTTGTTTTGATTGAGTTTGGCGTCCGCAGTTTGGGGTGACATCCAGCCGAAGCAAGTTTTTATGTCTTGGTTGTTTCCCCAAGATTTGACGGAACGGAAGATCTGTATACTGTGATTTGTTAGATCTTGCCTTCTTCGCCAGTCGTTGTGCGTCCTCTTTCGCCTGTTCCGCCAACTCTTCTTGGTAGTACCGTTCCAAATCTTCTTTAGTGGGAGACTGGCGAACGCGTTTGTTTCTTTAGTAGTTGATTAATAGCTTTCATAATGTCATCAAATTCAAGAAGTGTATCTTTGCTCGTTGGGTCTCCTGGATTTAAACGGAAGAAATTTATGTCCTGTCTTTCCCAATCTTCTTCGGTGGTAGTTGTTCTAACGCTTTCTTTATTCGGCAATTTGTTAATTGCTTTAAGGATATCGTCATTGCTGAATTTCGGAATTTTTACAAAAGGGTGCTTCTGTTTGGGCCTTTTCTGAAGTCAGTATTCGTGTTCAGGGGCAAGAAATCCCGCCAGTTCATCGGATCCTGGATAGCTAGTGATGACAACATGGGATTTACTAAGTACTAGGCGCAGTCGTTTTGCTACTACGGAAGATTTGTCAGTTTTATTTGCTTTCTTCAAAGTACTTTGACCTTTGTTAAACTTCGACCTAGGCTTTAGCGCCGGCAACATTCAAACCGTTCCAAAAATGGTTTGGGTGAAAGTGGTTGCGCTTTGTCGTATTTGTAGGGTTCCAATGTAGGAAGTAGATTACCCGGTTGAGTTTGAGTTGTTTTTCTGCTACAGTGTGGGTGGAAACAGTCATAGCAGAGCCTTTGGAAGTCTGAGTAGACATTGACGCTGAGAGCATGGGACATTGGAAGGTCTGAGTTGAAGTCGACACAACAACTATCTTTGAACTTTTCGATTCCTGTCCAATAGTTTGAGTGGAAATAGGGTCGGTTGTCGAAGTAGAGGTTTGCGTGGATGAGGGTTTAACAACAGATTGGGAAGTCTGGGTTGGAATTAGCGCCGCGACAAACTGCAAGGCTTGGCTGGCGACGGAAAGGAATTTTAAAGATTTATTCTGAATAGAGTTAGATATGATTTTGGGTTGGCTTGTTTGGATGCAGACATGTGCCCTTATCGCGATGACCGTCTGTGTTGAGCAGGTTTGGGTAATTGGTCGTTTCACGGAGGATTTAACAGATTGAATCGTGCAGTAAATCAAGACCTGCTGCGGTGATTTAGATTCGGATGGATACTTTGGCTGCTGTGTTGAACGTAGGGGGAGAGTCAGTGATTCTACAGGTGACTGGGCTAAACGATCCTGACTCTACGCTGATTTACGTTAGTCAGAAGAGCATTAGCCTCGGTCGAGACATTCCTTTCCAAGCGAACCAAGAAAATTTCAAACATGTCGGCGGTGATGATCAAATGCACGCGTGGTCCTTTGGTCGAGAATCCTGTTTAAGGAAATACAACCATGCCATCTGGTAACAGAAACGGTTCTTATGGTAGCTTCACAGCAGGTTTGGTAATGGACTTCACGGCGACAATTGATAGACCTGTAAATACACACAGATATGTTTATTTAGGTTTACACCCAAGACTGAGGCAACAGTCAATATAAAATTCAACAGCAATTGCCTCGCAATCCTATTTTTTCGATATTCTTTTTTGCCGAATTGCAAATTGTCAGTATCTTATCGTTGTTTGGGTTGCTTGAAATCTTGGTGGAAAAAATATTGCAAACATAAATTAACAAACTTAGGCACTAACCATTAACCTAAAAATAGTATTCCTAAATTGAAAGTTTAGTCCCAGCAACGGCTTACGTAGAAACGTAAGGAAAAAAGGCATTACAAAGGGTTAGGTTCTTTAAAATTAAAAAAAATGTTTGCCTTGTTAATAAATGTTATGTATTATTATTTATCGTTGTTTACCACGTACTTATACGCTTCGCTTCAGTGATTACGTGTTAACGCGCCATTGATTCTTGTTTTGCAATCGTGGCGCCATCTAAAACGTGCTCGCTTCAGCTTGCTACTTGTTACGTTTGTACTCGAAAGTAAACGTACTCAGTTAATCTGAGAACACAACAAATTGGCGACGGGGATGGGATCCATGCGATCTGCATATTTATTTTAATCTCCGCGATCAAAATAATAGTTTACTGAAGGAAAAGAGTACAAAAGAAAATGGCTACTAAAGAACTAGTGGAACTGTTCAAGCACCAGCTCGAAGAGCAGAAGAAACACATAAATAGGCAATCTGCTTAATTGGAGGAACAAAAGGCACGTCACAGAAAATAACTGGATGAACAATATTCCAGGAACAACGAGCAAATGGCAAGCTTCATGGAAACAATTCAAAAATTTGCAGCTGGCAAAAGTGTTTCCCAGCCTGAAGCTTCATTTGCAATCAGCACGGTGCCAAATTTTGCCCAGTTTGAACTAACCATGGAACTGTGGACAGATTATTACAACCGGTTTTTGACATTTGTAGGTGCACATTCTGTTCCTGGTAATAAAATACCACAAGTGTTTTTGACTAACCAGTCTGCAGTTGTGTATAAGCTTCTACAGAATCTTGCAACCCAACAACAACCATCAAAAGATATCAATGAACTCACAATGGATAATATCATAACATTCATGGCAGAGCAATTTGACCCAAAAAGGTTTGAACGGTTCAAGTTGTGGAGTGAAATGCATCGGAAACCAGGTGAAAGTGTAAATGAGTTGGCAGCAAGAATTCGCCAAGATGCCATTACATGCGATTTTTCTTCAATAACTGATCCACAAGATGATGCCATGTGTACAAGGTTTATCTGTTCTATAAAAAATGAAGCAGTTTTAAAGGCTATTTTCAAGGTGCAACAAGGCTGACATTTTCCAAGGCAATACAAATAGCTCTTGAGATTGAAGATGCAGCCAAAGTGGCAAAAGAGACAGCTACGGGCAACATATTTCCTTCCATTGAAGCAAATATAGTAAGGGAAAAGAAAAATGTGGAAGTGAAGACCTCTCGTAATTTTGTCAAAGGTCAACCATGTGGTAGATGTCGAAAGGGTCATTCAGTTACAACCTGCTTTCACAAAAATTCTATATATCACTTTTGTAAAAATAAAGGACATCTTGAATCTGTCTATTTCAAAAAGAAGAAGAGCCAAGTGAAATCCATCACCAAGCGCAGTGTTTTGCAAACCGTCAAAGCTATCAATTCAACTTCGAAACTGCTGCAAGAAGTGAATATTGATGGTCGTACTTTTAGATTTGAAGTTGACACTGGAGCTGGTGAGAATTTTATTTCCAAGGAAAGATGGCAAGAGCTTGGCAAACCCACACTATATCAAAGCAACTTGTATTTTGCGTCTGCATCTGGACACAATTAAGTTACCTACACTTGTTGTATTCGAACCAAGGCAAGTAACGGCTAATAGCAAGGTAATTGATGTTCCAGTTAAATGTATCGTCACCCAAATTTTTCTCTCTTAATCTTTTGGGTCGGGGTGGAATTTCTAAATTAGGCATATCTATTGATGCGCTGATGCAACTGAATGGCTGTCAATCTAAAATTTGTAATGTTAAGCCAGTTAGTATCAGTGGTTCACATAAATCTTTACAGCTTGCATGTGAACAGCTTTGTAATGAATTTCCTAATCTATTCACACCTGGATTGGGTTGTTTAAAAGATTTTGAACTTGATATTAAGTGTAAACCTCGACCAGTAGCACAAGCCTATGAGACAGGTATAGCAAAAGGTGTTTGGGAGAAATCTCAATTTAATAATTATGGGACTCCTGTGGTGTCTGTGTGGACTCTTTCCACAAATTTTGGGCAAAACTAAGCAATTCGTACCCTAACACTAATGAAATTGTCATGCCATTGCTGTTGCCTTTTCCATCAACATCACGTTGTGAATGTGGGTCTTCAACAATGTTACTTCTGAAGACAAGGCCACAGTGTCTTGGATATTTAATATGGCATGCGGCTTGCTCTTTCCACCACTAAAGCAGCAATTAGGACATTGTCAAACAAAAACAAGCAAAACATACTATCGAGCAAAAACATGCTATCATGTTAATCGTGTGTTGCATTTATATCATTTTATCATTATAACTACATGTTACTGTATAAATCTTTTTTTTTAATTCAAATGACGTTTTCTAATTTTTTCAAATGGTTGAAAAAAATAGGGGAGCCATTGATTTCTCAAAATTTCCAAAGGGGGCCACGGTGTAAAAATGGTTTGGAACCCCTGCTCTAGAGGTATTCGAGACAGACAGAGTACGATGTTAGGGTTATTTCCACCACCTTCTAAAAGCCGACATTATGATTATGCTTGGTTTATGCCTTATTGTGTATGACCCTTTTGATATGAAATGTGGCCATCAGGTTTAAATGAGTCGTATATCCTAGTAGTTTATTTCTAGTAGGATAGCTAGCAAACATCGCAATCAAAAGTTAAGCCGCGAACTACAACTGCACTGTTTTGTTTTTACTTTTTAATGGAAACTTCAATAAAAAAAAACTCAATAAAACAGCTATTTCGAACAAACAATTGAGAAACTGGTGTAACTTATGCTTTAACTTCAAGCCTTTTTTAAATACAGCGTTCCTGGAATGCAATATTCCTAGTAGAAAGGACACAAGCCTAAAAAACGTTGCAACTAAAATAGCGCTATTCAAAGTGTAGATTATGTTAAATTACATGGCTATTAGTCAGGTCAATATATGGTTTGACCCCAAAAAAATTCCTTCAAAAGGTTTTCCAACAGTATTTTGTAGTATTTATCATCAAGAATAATATATTAAAAATCTAGGAGGATCAGAGCACCGGAAAGTTGTCATTTTCAAGATGGCCGCTGAAACAGTATATGACAATAATTCACTTAATGTTCATGTAGGGAGCTCTAATTCTGGCGTCTAGCCCTAGGTTTTCAGTGGTAAGGATTTCATTAAAACAATTCAAAATGAAATTAACTCATTTGTTTACCGGAAATGAAAAAAAAACAACGGTAAAACACTGGTAGTATAAGAATCACACCCCACTTTTTAAGTTATTTACATTTAGTTGGTAAATAATTTTGGTTATAATCTTTATCCAGTAATGACTGATTGTACGCATTGTCACAGGCATCAAGTTGGCACTGTCCACACGTTGAGGTACAGGTTAGAGTATACTGCCTACAGCTACACCTTGCTGTGCGACAGGCAGTTGTGCAGTTGCAGTGGATAATCTCTATATCCGACTCGTTGACACAAAATGACTGTCTTCCAGTTTCCTACCCCACCCGTAAGTTTCCATATCTCTCTCCTATTTCCGTATCTCCCTCCTAGCCAGACCATTATTTTGGGTAGTAAACTCTTAGGCAGTGAAGTTTTGTTGATGACTCAGTAGGTGGTAGGCGTTCTGGTGTAACATATGATTGGGAAGAAACTATTTTTTGTTTGTTAGTACTCTGTAGCCGCAATGACGAGAGGGAATCCGTCTGCGTGCCCCCAAAAATCACAGTCATGCTTGACAACCTTTGTTCACAGTGGATGCTGCTGTCTGCTTTGGAAGAAGGAAGTAATTGGCACAGTCTTTCAAAGTAGCATCACCCTTCACCAGCTTGTGAAAGACAGTTTTCTTACCCACCTCAAAGATTGTTGATGCTGTGTCACATCCAGTGTAGGCATGTAGAAAAAGTAACTGGGAACATATTTCTTCACCCATCACCATATTCAGTTTGTTATGATACACTTTGTGAGCATTTGCCTTGTCGGATCGGAAATATAGATCTTTGTTTGCTTGTTGCGCATAATGAAGATGCAAGACCAACAGATATGAGTTTTCTTCAATCAACGTTGTCGCGTGTGACACTGCACTAAGAAGAGAAGCCTTCACAATCGGAACGTCAGCATCCCCTGAGGCATTGATCACTTTGCAGCCTTTACCCCGGAGTGCTTTGACCAGGTCTATCATTTTTGGTTTGTTCAGGCATCTTGAGAGAAACTCATACTTTTTTTAATCAAACACTGTTTTTCCGTAAAGCTGATGGCTGCATGCACATTCTTCCCACGCTTCTGGTGTGTGTTGTCTAGGCCTACCATATGTCCTCTTTTAGGAGGATTTGTCCTCTTTTTTTAAGAAAACTAAATGGTCCTCCGAGGACGCTCAAAAATGCCCAAATGTCCTCTTTTTTCGCATTTCGAGTTAGTTGCTTACACTTTTACCGAGACCTTGTATTTATTTCCAAAAAAGTACTGTAGCCATGAAACATGCTGAATTGCTGGTTTAATTTGTTAACTTGAAATATATTTACCTTTGTATAAAACACATCCACCCTCGAAGTGTGCGATGAACTATCACACTGACCAACAACAAAGCGATGTTAAAAGCCAGGTTGGTCTTTAGATTTTCCAATGAATCCGGGACCATTGAATAGAAACATTTCTGCAAAACCTGGAAATCACTCGTTTCCGACAAAAGACATTGAACGAATATGACAAAAAATGTAAAAAACTTGCCCTGGCAAAAAGCCATTGTTTCAAGTCGCTTGTGACGTAACAGAATCATTGGGAAACTTGACTGAATTTAGCAAACTTTTAGGAAATTTCAGTGAAATATTTTACAAATACTGCATTAGCACATCCATTAAATTAAAAAAGAGCATTTTATTTTTTGGTAATTCTAGGGTATTGTGCGTAGCAAGAATAAAAGCAGGCACACGGAAGAAAGGAGCACTGTTTCAAAAATTATCATATTGTATTTTGTTTAGTTTTTTGTTGTTTGGTAGTTAACACCGACTGGTTAACACTATAAAAAAGTAGGCTACACCTACATCTGCTATATGTAGCCAACCAAAGCCTCAGAAGTGGCCTGCTAAACTTGTTACTTAATAAATGGTACGTAGGCAGCATTCTTTCTTGCTATATACATTTGCTTGACTATTGCTCTATGTAAGAGACAGGAAAAACAGTTTGGACCAGTGGTTCGAACTTAGCGATATTTCTTCCTTGGGGGCGAAAGAAATCCACATGGAGTCGAAAAACTTTTCCGAAGCATATAGGGGGGCTATAGTACATGATCTAAGTCAGGGTGGGTGTGCCAACATCAAAAAAAGCTAACTTTCCTGCCTGACAAAAATCATTAAAAGTGGCCCGCGGAGCATTATTATATATATTATACAACATTGGAAATGACGATATAGACCAGGGATCGGCAACCCCTGACACGCGTGCCACTTTTCAAAGCACGCCAAATGATTGGGCACGAGAGTTTTTGTGCGACTAAGGAACCAAGCTAAAAGCGAAACTGATAGTTAACACTTCTAGGTATCGGCTGAAAAGCGTCGAGGTAGCCTATTCTTTTTTTTCAGCAGGGTTAGGGGGGTATCTTTACAGAATTTGACATTTGAAATTAGGTTTAATGGCGTCTCCCAAGATGCGTAAAATAGTTGTTAAATCACAGCAGGGATGAGGAGTCGAATTAGGGCCTCGAGTAAGCAAGACTAGGTAAAATTAGCAGAGACTGAAAGTTTCTAAACTTATATAAGGTAGCAAACTGTATATTGTTACGGTGAATTAGCATATGGTGGCATATTTTCCATGACACCTTTGAGTGGATTGCTGAATATCCTTCTTACTTCATTTACGTAAATGGGTGAAATACAAGCTGTAGAGTTTGATCCGGACTCAGGACTCGATGAAATCGCACATTTGGCTGGAATCGGACTCGGTTGTTTTTAACGGACTCCGCATCCCTGGTTGCCACTGCAAAACCAAACAAAGAAAAATCTTCGGCACGCAAGTTGTTAGTATTTTGACATTATTGGTAAACTGGCACACTGTACACGATAGGTTGCCGACCCATGACATAGATTTACGACCCACGAATAGGTTTGATTACAAGATTAGGTTGTCATAAAATAGCGGGGTGACGAACCGTTTGACTTTTCAGGTTCGGTTCGGATTTAAGGATTTTTCGGATTCCGGTTAAGTTTCCGTTCGGAGCAATTCAAAAGTTCCGGTTCAGCTCCGTTTCAACCATCGTTAATTCAAAGCCGATTCATGAAGTTCTGGTTCGGATACAATATAAATTGCGTCAAATCTAAAGTGTCGGTCAATAAATGAGAGAGTAACTATTGAAGCAACTCGATCGTATTTTATCTAAGTTTTGTGACGTACTAAAATACAAGAAGTTCATTATTTAAACATCTAAAAAGTAATAAATAAAAAATTATCTCTGTAAAATACAAGTTTGTGACGCCAAGCGCTTTGTTGTCAGGTTCGTGTTCGATTAAGGTTCAGGTACTTTTGAAGTATTCGATTCAGTTCTGGTTCGGCCCCTTAAAATCTTAAAAAAACGATTCAGGTTGGGTTACGGTTTGAAAAGAAAATGTCCCAAAACCGGTTCATTAGGTTCCGGTTCGACTCCCTGTAAAATAGTGTTTAATGACGTTATAAAAAACTAATCAGAATTTAGACGGGGGTGCGGCTGTTGTATATTTTGTCGGAGGGTATATTTTCAGGGCCTAGTGTTTTTTGTTTATTTTATTTTAGTTATATTTATTTAATTTAAAGTGTTAGTGGGTTGTTATAAATAGTGGTTATTTACCAGGGTTACTTTTAAATATTATTAGTTTTACTTGTTTTCGTAGTTTGCTATATACGCTGCATGCTCCACAGTGTGTCCTTAATTTGTTTCTGCAAGCAAAACCAGATATGGGCCGAAAAATTCCCGCCTTAACTTAAGGCTTAGATCTGAAAGGGGTAGTTTGCCAAAAGATTCATTTTCATTTACGTAAGTTTGGAAAAGACTATATGCAAATTTAATTTTAGAATTATTATTTTGCATCGAAAATATTCACTTTATCAAAATACTGACATGTTTAATTTCATTTTTGCCGCCTCAAAACAAAAATCTCATTCCCGGAGACAGTAACAAATCGGAACTTTCCGCCTAAAACTTGACCTTCGTGAAAACTTGAGTTTTTTTCCTTATGGTCCAATCTGGCTACGCAGTTCACAAACGTCATATAAATGTAGCTTCTCGCAATGCTTCCCTGCGTTCTACGATGGGCGAAACTTTACATGGCCCACTTCAATGTATTACTCTGACAATAAATTTAAACTAGATGGCAGTCGTTAGCTACAGAGAGCTAAAACGCAATATTTCAGGTTTTTGCCCCCCAAGCAAAGGCACCTGGGGGTGCAGTCTCATGAACTTTCTACAATACATACCACTCTACGCGCCATGTTTGAAAATTTGAAGGTTCTACGATGTATACTTTTTCTATAAAGCTTCGGACAAAAACCGGTCTGAAACATGCCATAGGAAACGTAGCAAACCATATGTAACCAAAAAAGAACTAGACGGGGGTGCGGTTGTTGTATATTTTGTCAGGGGGTATATTTTCAGGGCTTGGTGTTTTTTTTTAATTTAAAATTTAAAATTTTTATTTTTTTTTTGATTTTTTGTATTTTGTATTGTATGTTTTATATTATATATTTCATGTTATATATTTTATATTTTTTCCTTAACTTGTTTCTGCAAGCAAAAACAGATATGGGCCGAAAACCTCCCCACTTAAAATATGCCTTTGATGCGAAAGGGGTTCAAATATGGCGTAGATTTTGGGGAATGATCAAAACATATATTTGATAAATATAATTTACGTAGATAATGCGTATGCCCATTTTATTACATTTTAACCAGCTTACGTGTTTGAAAAGCAGATATTATTATTCTCTTAAAGACTTAAAATGGTTTAACGCCTATGGTTTGCTATACTTTTGCAAACTTTTACTCGGCAATTTTTTACCATGGCTTGGGCCGAGCAATCACTGTTAAAACAGGCTTTAAATCTGTAGTTTTAAACAATATGAAAAACACTATTATGTTCTCAATACGCAAACTATTAAATCGAAAGTTTTGCTAGTTGTTAAGGCCTGATATTGGTATGTTGGTTGGAGCAACATACACAACAGGTGCTAACAGAGAGGCGTACACTGCCTTAAGATTTCGCATTTAAATTTGGGGCGGTAAATACACCCTATTGACACTTCATTATTAGGCGAAGCTTATCGCAAAGTAATTGGTCGCCCCAAAAAATGCTGACGCCGCATTTAAAGCAAGCATTATAAATGTGTCGCCGATATTCTGCTTTGAACATCCCTACTCGAAATGCTTCCCTGCGTTAATTGTACGGTGGGTGAAACTTTATTCACGGCCTTACCTCTTTTTGTATTACCGTGACAATACGATGAAATACGATTTGAAGAATATTTGAAAAAATCGTATTTGGAGAATATTTGCTATTTGCATCTGTATAGTATGTTACTCCAATCCAACATATCAACACACAATTTTAAGTTGTGTAGGCCTGGTGTTGATATGTTGGATCGGAGTTGCCACCAGATTTCGCATTTAAATTTGCGGCGGTAAAATAAGTTGTTTCTTAAGACCATTAAGTAATTTTACTAAAGAGAAGCCTCTTTTTAAAATGCAAGTCGCACGAGCCCAGTTTTGGACGTGCCACTTCGCACAATGAAAGTCTCACGCGCGGGACAATAAAGCGCAGCAGGCGGTGAGTCGCTTCGTCACTTCACAAGCTGGACAAAGCAAGCGAATATGAACGAATTCTGTATGAAAGTTTATCTGCTGCTAGATGGCATTCGTTAGCTACAAAGAGCTAAAACGCAATATTTCAGGTTTTTGCCCCCCAAGCAAAGGCCCCTGGGGGTGCAGTCTCATAAACTTCTACAAAGCACCTACATACCACTCTACGCCATGTATGAAAATTTGAAGGTTCTACGATGTATACTTTTTCTATAAAGCTTCGGACAAAAATCGGTCTGAAACATGCCATAGGAAACCATAGGAAACCAAAAAAGAACTAGATGGGGGTGCGATTGTTGTTTATTTTGTCAGGGGGTATACTTTCAAGGTTTAGTGTTATTTTTTTTTAATTTTTCATTTTTTTTTTTCAATTTTTTTTTTAATATTTTTGATTGACTTAATTATTTATTTTTATTTTTCAATATTTTTATTTTTTAATGTTTTTATTTTTATTATTTAGTTTTTTTATTTATTTTTTTTTCATTTTTGTTTTGATTTTTAATTTATTTATTTTTTATTTTTCATTTTTTATGTTTTATTTTTATTTTTATTTTCATTTTTTTTATTTAATACTTTTTATTTTTTAATATTTTGTATTGTGTATTTTATATTATATATTTTGTTTTTCATTTTCCTTAACTTGTTTCTGCAAGCAAAAACAGATATGGGCCGAAAAATTCCCCACTTAACTTATGCCTTTGATGCGAAAGGGATTCAAATATGGCGTAGATTTTGGGAAATGATCGAAACATATATTTGATAAATAGAATTTACGTAGATAGTGTGTATGGCCATTTTATTACATTTTAACCAGCTTACGTGTTTGAAAAACAAATATTATCATTCTCCCAAAGACTTAAAATGGTTTAACGCCTATGGTTTGCTATACTTTTGCAAACTTTTACTCGGTAAACTTTTACCATGGCTTGGTCCGAGCGATCACTGTTAAAACAGACTTTAAATCTGTAGTTTTAAACAATATGAAACACTCTATTATGTGCCTAATACGCAAACTATTAAATCGAAAGTTTTGCTAGTTGTTTAGGCCTGATGTTGGTAGGTTGGTTGGAGCAACATGCACAACAGGTGCTAACAGAGAGGCGTACACTGCCTTAAGATTTCGCATTTAAATTTGCAGCGGACACTTGATTATTAGGCGAAGCTTATCGCAAAGTAATTGGTCGCCCGAAAAAATGCTGACGCTGCATTTAAAGCAAGCATTATAAATGTGTCGCCGATATTCTGCTTTGAACATCTCTACTCGCAATGCTTCCCTCCGTTAATTGTACGCTGGGTGAAACTTTATTCACGGCCTTACCTCTTTGTGTATTACCACGACAATATGATGAAATACGATTTGGAGAATATTTGAAAAAATCGTATTTGGAGAATATTTGCTATTTGCACCTGTATAGTATGTTACTCCAATCCAACATATCAACACACAATTTTAAGTTGTGTAGGCCTGGTGTTGATATGTTGGATTAGAGTTGCCACCAGATTTCGCATTTAAATTTGCAGCGGTAAAATAAGTTATTTCTTAAGAGCATTAAGTAATTTTACTAAAGAGAAGCCTCTTTTTAAAATGCAAGTCGCGCGAGCCCAGTGTTGAACGTGCCACTTCACACAATGAAAGTCTCACGCGCGGGACAATAAAGCACAGCAGGCGGTGAGTCGCTTCTTCACTTCACAAGCTGGACAAAGCAAGCGAATGTGAACGAATTCTGTATGAAAGTTTTTCTGTTGCTAGATGGCAGTCGTTAGCTAGAAAGAGCTAAAACGCAATATTTCAGGTTTTTGTCCCCCAAGCAAAGGCCCCTGGGGGTGAAGCCTCATAAACTTCTACAAAGCTCCTACATACCACTCTACGCCATGTCTGAAAATTTGAAGGTTCTACGATGTATACTTTTTCTATAAAGCTTCGGACAAAAACCGGTCTGAAACATACCATAGGAAACCAAAAAAGAACTAGACGGGGGTGCGGTTGTTGTATATTTTGTCAGGGGGTATATTTTCAGGGCTTAGTGTTTATTTTCAATTTTTACTTTATTTTAATTTTTTTTTTTTTAATTTTTTTTTTAATATTTTGTATTGTGTATTTTATATTATATATTTCATATTTTGTGTTTCATTTTCCTTAACTTGTATCTGCAAGCAAAAACAGATATGGGCCGAAAACCTCCCCACTTAACTTATGCCTTTGATGCGAAAGGGGTTCAAATATGGCGTAGATTTTGGGGAATGATCGAAACATATATTTGATAAATAGAATTTACTTAGATAATGCATATGGCTATTTTATTAAATTTTGACCAGCTTACGTGTTTGAAAATCAAATATTATCATTCTCTTAAAGACTAAAAATGGTTTAACGCCTATGGTGTGCTATACTTTTGCAAACTTTCACTAGGTAATTTTTTACCATAGCTTGGTCCGAGCAATCACTGTTAAAACAGGCTTTAAATCTGTCGTTTCAAACAATATGAAAAACACTATTATGTGCCTAATACGCAAACTATTAAATCGAAAGTTTTGCTAGATATGTTTAGGCCTGATGTTGGTATGCTGGTTGGAGCAAGATGCACAACAGGTGCTAACAGAGAGGCGTAGACTGCCTCAAGATTTCGCATTTAAATTTGCGGCGGTAAATACACCCTATTTGACACTTAGGCGAAGCTTATCGCGAAGTAATTGGTCGCCCGAAAAAATGCTGACGCCGCATTTAAAGCAAGCATTATAAATGTGTCGCCGATATTCTGCCTTGAACACCCCTACTCGAAATGCTTCCCTCCGTTAATTGTACGGTGGGTGAAACTTTATTCACGGCCTTACCTCTTTGTGTATTACCGCGACAATACGATGAAATACGATTTGGAGAATATTGGAAACATCGTATTTGGAGAATATTTGCTATTTGCACCTGTTCTGTATGTTACTCCAATCCAACATATCTACACACAATTATAAGTTGTGTATAATAATATAATAACTTATGGCTTTGAAGCGAAGGGGGTTCAAATATGGCGTAGATTTTGGCAAATGATCGAAACATACATTTGATCAATAAAAATTTACGTAGATAATGCTTACGGCCATGTTATTACATTTTGGTCAGCTAGCATGTTTAAAAAGTCAATATTTTCATTCTCTCTAAATGATTTAACGTCTATGGTTTGCTATACTTTTTCCAACTTTTACTGGGTAAATTTTTACCATGTCTTGGTCCGAGCAATCACTGTTGAAACAGAGTTCAAATCTGTAGTTTTGAGCAAAATGCAAAACAGGTTTATGTGCCTAATAAGCCACCTTTCATATCGAAAGTTTTTCCAATTCAAATCCAATAAACGCAGTGTTCTTAATATTTATTTATTTATGACACCATGTTATGACATACCTTTGTAACGTCGTCGCAAAAAATGCGTTAAACTTAAGCTTTGTGTTGTTGCGGCCCTTGTATAATTATATTTGTTTAGGCCTGGTGTGGTATGTTTGAATGGTGCAACAATTACAACAGGTACTAACAGAGATGTGTACACTGCCTCCAGGATTCGCATTTAAATTTGCGGTGGTAAAATATGTTGTGTTGTAAGAGCAATAAGTTTTTTTAATTAGAGAGGCCTCTTTATGAAAGGCAAGTCGCATGCGCCTAGTTTTACTAGGCAAGCCACTTCGAATAAAAACGTTGCACACGTGGGACAATTAGGCGCAGCAGGTATGCCAGGAGCCGCCTCGTCGCGACGCGAGCTGAATAAAGCCAGCGATATGAAAGCATTCCGTATTGAAGTTTTTCTGCCGCTAGATAGGAGTAGATAGCTCTTATGAACTAAAACGATGACGCCACACTTTTGTTTTTTGCCCCCCCAATTAGAGGCGCCTAGGGGTGCAGCCTCATAAACCTCTACGTAGCACATACATACCACTCTACGTCATGTCTGAAAATTTGAAAGTTCTACGATGTACAATTTTTCTATAATGCTCTGGACAAAAATCGGTCTGAAAGATACCAAGCAAACCATATCAAACCAAAAAAGACTAGACGGGGGTGCGGTTGTTGTATATTTTGTCAGGGGGTATATTTTCAGGGCTTAGTGTTTATTTTCAATTTTTACTTTATTTTATTTTTTTTATTTTATTTTTTTTATTTTTTTTGTTTTTAATATTTTGTATTGGGTACTTTATATTATATATTTTGTTTTTTAGTTTCCTTAACTTGTTTCTGCAAGCAAAAACAGATATGGGCCGAAAACATCCAACTTAAAATATGCTTTTGATGCGAAAGGGGTTCAAATATGGCGTAGAATTTGGGGAATGATCGAAACATATATTTGATAAATAGAATTTACGTAGATAATGCGTATGGTCATTTTATTAAATTTTGACCAGCTTACGTGTTTGAAAAGCAAATATTATTATTCTCTTAAAGACTAAAAATGGTTTAACGCCTATGGTTATACTTTTGCAAACTTTTACTCGGTAAGTTTTTACCATGGCTTGGGTCGAGCAATCACTGTTAAAACAGGCTTTAAATCTGTAGTTTTAAACAATATGAAAAACACTATTATGTTCTCAATACGCAAACTATTAAATCGAAAGTTTTGCTAGATGTTTAGGCCTGATGTTGGTAGTATGCTGTTTGGAGCAAGATGCACAACAGGTGCTAACAGAGAGGCGTAGGCTGCCTTAAGATTTCGCATTTAAACTTGCGGCGGTACATACACCCTATTGACACTTAATTATTAGGCGAAGATTATCGCGGAGTAATTGGTCGCCCGAAAAAAAACTAACGCCGCATTGAAAGCAAGCATTATAAATGTGTCGCCGATATTCTGCTTTGAACATCTCTACTCGCAATGCTTCCCTCCGTTAATTGTACGGTGGGTGAAACTTTATTCACGACCTTTCCTCTTTGTGTATTACCGCGACAATACGATGAAATACGATTTGGAGAATATTGGAAAAATCGTATTTGGAGAATATTTGCTATTTGCACCTGTATAGTATGTTACTCCAATCCAACATATCAACACACAATTTTAAGTTGTGTAGGCCTGGTGTTGATATGTTGGATTAGAGTTGCCACCAGATTTCGCATTTAAATTTGCGGCGGTAAAATAAGTTGTTTCTTAACAGCATTAAGTAATTTTACTAAAGAGAGGCCTCGTTTTAAAATGCAAGTCGCACGAGCCCAGTTTAAGACGTGACACTTCGCACAATGAAAGTCTCACGCGCGGGACAATAAAGCCCAGCAGGCGGTAAGTCGCTTCGTCACTTCACAAGCTGGACAAAGCAAGCGAATATGAACGAATTCTGTATGAAAGTTTTTCTGCTGCTAGATGGCAGTTGTTAGCTACAAAGTGCTAAAACGCAATATTTCAGGTTTTTACCCCCCAAGCAAAGGCCCCTGGGGGTGCAGCCTCATAAAATTTTACAAAGCACCTACATACCACTCTACGCCATGTCTGAAAATTTGAAGGTTCTACGATGTATACTTTTTCTATAAAGCTTCGGACAAAAACCGGTCTGAAACATACCATAGGAAACCAAAAAAGAACTAGACGGGGGTGCGGTTGTTGTATATTTTGTCAGGGGATATATTTTCAGGGCTTAGTGTTTATTTTCAATTTTTACTTTATATTAATTTTTTGTTTTTTTTTAATTTTTTTTTTAATATTTTGTATTGTGTACTTTATATTATATATTTTGTTTTTCATTTTCCTTAACTTGTTTCTGCAAGCAAAAACAGATATGGGCCGAAAACTTCCCCACTTAAAATATGCCTTTGATGCGAAACGGGTTCAAATATGGCGTAGAATTTGGGGAATGATCGAAACATATATTTGATAAATAGAATTTACTTAGATAATGCATATGGCCATTTTATTAAATTTTGACCAGCTTACGTGTTTGAAAATCAAATATTATCATTCTCTTAAAGACTAAAAATGGTTTAACGCCTATGGTTTGCTATACTTTTGCAAACTTTCACTAGGTAATTTTTTACCATAGCTTGGTCCGAGCAATCACTGTTAAAACAGGCTTTAAATCTGTCGTTTCAAACAATATGAAAAACACTATTACGTGCCTAATACGCAAACTATTAAATCGAAAGTTTTGCTAGATAAGTTTAGGCCTGATGTTGGTATGCTGGTTGGAGCAAGATGCACAACAGGTGCTAACAGAGAGGCGTAGACTGCCTTAAGATTTCGCATTTAAACTTGCTGCGGTAAATACACCCTATTGACACTTAATTATTAGGCGAAGCTTATCGCGAAGTAATTGGTCGCCCCAAAAAATGCTGACGCCGCATTTAAAGCAAGCATTATAAATGTGTCGCCGATATTCTGCCTTGAACATCCCTACTCGAAATGCTTCCCTCCGTTAATTGTACGGTGGGTGAAACTTTATTCACGGCCTTACCTCTTTGTGTATTACCGCGACAATACGATGAAATACGATTTGGAGAATATTGGAAACATCGTATTTGGAGAATATTTGCTATTTGCACCTGTTCTGTATGTTACTCCAATCCAACATATCTACACACAATTATAAGTTGTGTATAATAATATAATAACTTATGGCTTTGAAGCGAAGGGGGTTCAAATATGGCGTAGATTTTGGCAAATGATCGAAACATACATTTGATCAATAAAAATTTACGTAGATAATGCTTACGGCCATGTTATTACATTTTGGTCAGCTAGCATGTTTAAAAAGTCAATATTTTCATTCTCTCTAAATGATTTAACGTCTATGGTTTGCTATACTTTTTCCAACTTTTACTGGGTAAATTTTTACCATGCCTTGGTCTGAGCAATCACTGTTGAAACAGAGTTTAAATCTGTAGTTTTGAGCAATATGCAAACACGTTTATGTGCCTAATAAGCCACATTTTATATTGAAAGTTTTTCCAATTCAAATCCAATAAACGCAAGATTTATTTATTTATGACGCCATGTTATGACGTAGCTTTGTAACGTCGTCGTTAAGAATGAGTTAAACTTAAGCTTTGTGTTGTTGCGGCCGTTGTATAATTATATTTGTTTAGGCCTGGTGTTGATATGTTTGAATGGTGCAACAATTACAACAGGTGCTAACAGAGATGTGTCCACTGCCTCAAGGATTCGCATTTAAATTTGCGGTGGTAAAATATTTTGTGTTGTAAGAGCAATAGGTTTTTTTACTTAGAGAGGCCTCTTTATGAAAGGCAAGTCGCATGCGCCTAATTTTACTAGGCAAGCCACTTCGAACAAAAACGTTGCACGCGCAGGACAATGAGGCACAGCAGGTATGCCAGGAGCCGCCTCGTCGCGACGCGAGCTGAATAAAGCCAGCGATATGAAAGCATTCCGTATTGAAGTTTTTCTGCCGCTAGATAGGAGTAGATAGCTGTTATGAACTAAAACGATGACTCTACATAGCACCTTCATACCACTCTACGTCATGTCTGAAAATTTGAAAGTTCTGCGATGTTCACTTTTTCTATAATGCTCTGGACAAAAATCGGTCTGAAACATGCCATAGCAAACCATAGCAAACCATAGCAAACCATATGAAACCAAAAAAAAACAACAACAAGGAAACACATTGTACCCTTGGGAATGAGAAACTTTTGCAGATGGAATGGGGAGGAGAAATTGTTTGGTCACATGGTACAAATCGCAGCAAGGGGCTAGCCATTTTATTTTCCAAAAACTTAACGTATTCTATTAAACAATTGACAGCTGACCCAAGCGGGAGGTATCTCATATTAACCATTAAACTTGGTGATAAGCAATTAACATTAACAAATATTTACGGGCCAAACAATGATAAACCAGCCTTTTTTGACAACTTTTTTGCAGACCTTATCACAGCTACTGACGGCGACATGGTTGTAGGAGGTGATTTTAATATAATTCTAAATGCGAGTTTGGATAAAATCATGGGCCCCCGCATACAAACAAAAGATCACGGGCCACTGTGCAGGCTCACATGAATTCACTCGAATTGTATGATGCTTTTTGCCATGTGCATGGGGTAAAAAAAGTACTCGAGAATTCAAACAAAACCAATGGCAGCGTCTCGTATAGACTTCTTTCTAACCTCAAAATCATCACTGACCAACATTATAGACGCCAATTTTGTCACAGGTATTATGTCTGACCATAAAATCGTAACGTTGACTTTAAAGCTAGCTCCAAAATGAACACGGTAAGGGATACTGGAAGTTCAACACGCGTTTGTCAAATAACAAACAATAAACTGACCTAATTAAAAAAACTATTAACGATTACATAATAACCAACCCGGCAAATCACGTCAATCCCCACGTTAGATGGGATGCCCCTAAAGCTGTCCTTCGCGGCGTTTCGATTGAATTTAGTGCTTGATTGAAAAAAGAAAACACTGCTCGCCAGAATGAACTGGAAAGAAATATTGAAGCGCTCGAACACGAAATAAGTCGCGCCAACAGCCCTGCTGACCTGAGGCTTGCAGTTAAATTAAAACAATATAAATGTAGATTGGATCAACTAGTAGAAAACCAAACAAAAGGGGCGATAATTAGAAGCAGAGCGCGTTGGGCCTACAAGGGTGAAAAAAAACACAAAATATTTGTATTAACAGAATTATCGATCTTTTTTGGAGACCTATACAAAAGACGCAATACGAAATGCGTCCAATCACAAATCGACCTTAACCTGTCAAACCTGAACCTCTCGAAATTAAACGCTTCCCAGCTAGAAAAGACCGAAGAGCCTATCTCAACGGCCGAAATTAAGTCTGCTATTAACACAATGCCAAAAAGTAAGTCACCGGGTCTCGACGGACTGCCAGTTGAATTTTACCAAACGTTTTGGCCAGATATAAAATCTCTGTTTTGCGAAGCTTGGGTCTACACTGAGAATATCGGTCAATTTAGCCAGAGTCAGGCACAAGGGGTCGTGACTTTAATACCGAAACCACAGAATGACCCCTTACTTACAACCAATTACCGCCCTATTTCGTTATAAAACGCTGATTATAAAATAATGTCTAAAGTTATTAACAGTAGAATTAAAAAATATATTGAACTCTTGATTAATCAAGGCCAAAATGGTTTTATGAAGGGGAGGTACATAGGCGATAATCTCCGTATCCTTTATGACATCACGGACTCCTGCAATTTTTATGAAATTCCAGGAGCGGTACTTAGCTTGGACATGTACAAAGCGTTCGATTCAATAGGTTGGGATTTTATTTAATCAGCTCTAAACACGTTTGGGTTTGGGAATAAACTGGATAAAATGTTGCTACTCTCGACCAACTTGCAGAATAACAAATAATAATTTTTTATCGGAAGAGATTATAATAGAACGAGGCGTCATACAGGGTGATCCCTATCACCAACATTGTTTTTACTATGCATCGAATGTCTGGCAAAGGCACTGCGCGATGATGCCTTTCAAGGAATAAAACTTGACCACACCGAATTTAAAGTGTCCCTCCTCGCTGATGACACGTTAATATTTCTTTAGAGGCGAGCAAATTGATTTTGATCGGGTATTTCATGTTATTAATCTGTTTGCTGAAATGTCAGGTTGCGCAGTTAATATGGAAAAATCCCTTGCGTTCTTTGTAGGTCCTAAATGGTTAAGTGAACGTAAACCCTATGCAGACAAAGGTCTAGCATGGCCTAACACGTCATTCCGCTATCTCGGTGTAGAAATTCCAATCAGAGATAGTAAACAGTTGTTTTCACTGAACTTCGGAAATTTTATTGGAAAGGTTAATACAATTTTAAACATATGGTCGTCCCGCGGTCTAACTCTCTTGGGTCGTATATGTATTTTGAAAAGCCTTGTAATACCAACGTTAATTTACAAATGTAGTGTGCTACAAATTACCTTGCCGAATACTTTTGTTCGTCAATTAAAAACCAAATTATTTCAATTTATCTGGGGCTCCAGCTGGGAAAGAGTAAAAAGAAACAAACTGACTGCAAACATTGAACTAGGAGGTGCAAATATGTTAGATGTCGAGTCGTATATTTTAGCTTTAAACCTTAAATGGGCAGATAAATTTTTGGATGTTAACTACACAGCCCTTTGGAAACTTTTAGAAAAAAATGAGTTATCTATAATGCAGCTAGAGTGCTGGGTTCGAGGCAACCTGGGAATAAACTCAAAACAAAGCGAAAAAATTGTCCCCCTGCGAACAATACGAAAAATCATATTTGACATCAGAGCCATAATTCAAATTGTCCATTCAACTAAAACGCACAGCAGGTCACTGTGGGTGTCAAAGAGCGTTAAATTTAAAAGCCAAACATTTTACTTGAAGCCTCTCATCGATGCGGGAATAAACGAACACTCAGACTTACTCGATTCAGAGGGAGAATACCTTAAGTATGACCAATTGGCAATAAAATACGACTTTAAACCGAATAACGAAGACTTCAAATCCTTCATTAAAATGATTGCTGCCTTACCACCCGAATGGGACCATACTGACGACATTTCGAAACCTAAAGTGTGTTTAGTTAGCAAATGTGCGGAGCTGTTTCAAATATGTGACACTCCAAAGGCTCTTTACAATAAAATTAAGAAGAAGTATACATCGGTTCCCCAGCAAAAGCAACAAAAAAATTGGGAGCGGGACTTATGCCTTTCTCCAAATACAACTCCTTGGCAAAAACTGTATTGTAATGTCTATAATTAAACAATTGAAACCAAGCTACGCTCTTTTTAAATCAAACTTAACCTACGTGCGATAGTAACAAACGAAGCATTACACTCCTTTGGGAAAACTGACTCCGATCAATGCGTTTTCTGTCGAAATGCCCCTGAAACTATTTCGCACGTATTTTATTATTGTCTTTATATTGAAAGCTATTGGGAAGAAATAACAGCTTGGATTTCTTCAAAACCTTTAATTTCCTTGCAAAACGACCCTGTAACTCTCCTGTTTGGAACTGGTGTTGACAATGATTTGTTGAATTGCTTACTGTTATGTGCGCGCTTCGTTATATACCGTTCTAAGTATGCAAAGACATTACCGCCGCTTTCCATGTTTGTTTTTATGATCAAGTCTGTAAAACACTCTGAGTATATCTGTGCTTTAAATTCAGAAAATCTCGCAATTCATAAAGTTAAGTGGGCTGGCTTTTAGCCCAACCTGTGGCTGATTGAAAGGTGCTATTTTTTTATTCTCGTCCGTCTTTCTATTTTGTTGTTTCAGCGTAATAATAAATAAAAAAAAAAAAAAAAAAAACTTTGTGACGCAACTTGTGACAATATATCTGAAAATTTTTATGCGCCCCTTAAACACAAACCCTTGATCCGGCATTTCGACACAACAAGGCAATTAAATTATATTTTATTAGTGGGGTCCGTTTTGCCCCGTGTAAAAATCAGGGAGTCGAACCGTTTGACTTTTCCGGTTCAGGTTCGGTTCGGGTTCAAGGATTTTTCGAAAATCCGGTTCAGTTCCGGTTTCGGTTCGGAGTAATTTAAAAGTTCCGGTTCAGCTCCGGTTCGACAATCGTTATTTCAAAACCGGTTCATAAAGTTCCGGTTCAGATACAAAATAATTTGCGCTAAATCTCAAAATATGGGTCGATAAATGTAGAGAATAATCTTTGAATTGTAATTCATTTAATCTAAGTTCCGTGACTTATTGAAAAAACAGTCAACTCAATATTGAAATGTCTAAAAACAAAATGAACGATTTTTTTATTCAATGTTCATATTTCTTTCATAAAATTTCGAACATGGCGAACTTGACTAAAATAGAAGTTGTGACGTCATGCTGGAGCGAACCGCTTTTGTTCATAGGTTCGGGTTCGGTTAAGGTTCAGGTACTTTCAAATTATTCGGTTCAGTTCCGGTTCGGCTCCTTAAAATCTTATAAAAACCGGTTCAGGTTACGGTTCGGAAAAAATTGACCCAAAACCGGTTCATAAAGTTCCGGTTCGGTTCCGGTTCGACTCCCTGGTAAAAATCGACAACAAAGGTTAATTTATTCAAAAGGTATGCTTCTTTTAGTAGTATTTGTTTAGCATAGGAGTAACTTTCATTAAGACCTTTCAGTTGATATTCTACTCATCAAAAAATATTTTGTGGTACTCGAAATATAGCATTTATTCCTTAAGGGGTCCGTTTTGCCCCGCCTTCCCCTAATCATTCTCTTAAGATGGTTTAACGCCCATGGTAAACTATACTTTTGCCAATGAATTCTTAAGACGATCCACTGCGCACGATGAAAGACGCACCGTGGGACAATAAAGCGCAGCAGGCGTCAAGTCGCTTCGCGAGCTGAGAAAAGCAAGCCACTAGGGATGTTCAAAGTAGAATCCCAAGGTATTCTAGAATAATAGGTTTCGAATCTAGAATAACGAATCCAGAATAGCGAATCCTAGTATATTTTTATTCAATTATTTATCCTCGATTTTGTTTGGGGAAGGGATTAATCTTGATCTACCCTACAGGGCCCACAATCACAGCAATAAATTGCCCAAACAATTTGCTAACATGTGTACATTATAAAAAAAATCTCCCATATGTTTAGCATTCTTAACAACTGTCATCTGAAGCCGTTCTGTAAACTGTAATATGTCAACTGTCCAGGTTGTGTCCAAAACTTATATTTTTGGCAATAGTGAGAAAATACAACACTGCACACAGAAGTCTTAAGCAATTCGGTCCTGTTTTTTAAAGCATTGTTAAGTCTTAGTGCTTCTTTTTTGACTAACCTGATCTGTTATGCAGTCAAATGATGTACTGCAAATAATACAAAGTTATTATTGACATAACGAATTCTTGACAATTACGTTGTGCGTAACTGCATAACTTCGCTGAATATTGGCCTAAAGTTGACCTTAAGTAACCCCTTAGCGCATTTTGTGGACGGCCAGCACGTTTTGCAACGCTATGTTACTTTTGCAACTTAACACATTTAGGGAATTTGCGAATCCATACCAGACAAAGCCTCTCACCCAATAACGCTTGATTGACACTTAATTATTAGACGAACGTTATCGCGAGACGCGGTAATTGGTCGCCCGAAAAAAAGCAGACACTGCACTACCAGGTTACATTTAAAGCAACCACTATAAATTGGTCGCCGCAGCGACAGGCCAACTTACCACACGCGTTTGTACAATTAGGCGCAACAATCGGCGGTAAAACATTAAATTATATCGGTTCCAATTACCCGAAATAAACGGCAGAATTGGATTCGATATTCTACTTTGAGCATCCCTACAAGCCACTATAACCGAATTCTCTACAAAAGTTTTTCTATTGGGAGTCGATTACTACAGAGAGCTAAACGATGACATCAAAAAATTTTGTCCCGAAAATAACTTTTCGGCTCATATAATTAGCAAAGCATAAAGTTACAGACACTAGATGACTAGACGATAAAGAATCAACAGGCTACTAGGCTAGATTTGAATTACCAGTTAATCTGAACTAGGAAAGTAGGCTACCAATACCTACAGCAGGCACAATGTTTCTGTCCCGTCAACTGATGTGAATATTTTGATTGATAGCTCATTTACCCCCTCAAACAGTTGTTGGAAAACTATTTTTGTCGCGGCCCAACTATTGTGGCATTGTCACGTTAAAATCACCTGTGGTACGTTGTAAAGTTAAAGTTGCTGTTGCAGTTTCAAAATCTATTTTGCAATTACATGCATGCCTTAAAGTTGTAAATATCATTTGTTTAGGTTATCACAAATAATTACAAAGTGGACAAATGAATTGCAAAAAGTCATTACAACCCAAATTAGCTGTGTAAAATATAAGAGAGAAATCACTGCTAAATAAAAAGCAAGGTTTCTATTTATTTAAAAATTTGATATGTGAATCAACGTTATACCGTGCCTAATATTCATGCACGCTTTTGTACTTAAAGCCTAGCCTACCTAAGAGTCCCGGTAATAAGTAAAACAAAATCTTTGTACCAAGGCGGAAATTAACGTGGACAGGTTTTGTGCGCTGTATTATTTTAACCTTTAAAATATATTTTTTCGCGTTTGGAATTTGGTCTATAGTTCTGATTCGTCTTTAACTTAGTTTAACCGCGCTCGGAAGATTGCCACAAACAACTGGTATTTCACAAAACATTTCACTTGAACAACAATGGCAGATTCAGGTACCCGAGTTCATGGCCAATGAATTTACAGAAGAAGGGATAGCTTGTCAGGATTAGGATTATTATTTGGTTATTTCTTTCGAAATAATTTATCAAACCTTCTTCGCTAAACCTTGAACAAAAAAACTTCACTACTAAAAGTACTAACCAAATAGATCTCTTAATTTGATTATGACCTTTCCCGACAGTTTTGAATTTTTTTTTCTGAAAAGCCCAAATTCGTCGTAGATATCGTATACTGTAGCCGAAAAACACAATAAGCTTTTACTTATCATCTTTATATATATAAAATAGGAGATTTGTGAGATGTGGCAACATGTTCGCCCGGTCGGTCGCTGGCAGAGCAACGTCGTCATCGACTAACAAAAGGACCGGCGCTCCCCGTCGTGTGCACAATTCTCCACGGGCGCGCGCACGACACTAACAAAAGGACCGGCGACTCCCCTTGGTTTGCTCGCTTCTTCACGGGGGCGCGCGTAAAAAATAGATTTTAATGTTTTCAACTTGATGTTTGACGTGCTTAGCCGTTGAGTATTTAATCCTTACAGCGGTTTTAATAGTAACCCATTGTCAGTTTTAAGCGAGATCTTACTTACGTTGGAAGAAATATGGTACTGTGATTACGTAAAATGCACATCACATGTTATAATTCATGTTAGCAAACGTGTGCAACGTTCCAAGTAAAGACCTAAGTTTAACAATACCAAATTTTTGATTCGCAAAATATCGAGTTTGTTGTCGCAGTACGTAAAACATAGTCCAAGTCTAACGTATCCACGCAAAACTTTTTTTCAAGCGCAATTACCTGCCGGAAAATAAAAAAATAAAATTAAGTATATTTCCTTAATAAAGTACAATTTTAATGTTTCCAACTGCAGACTATTATGTTTGGCAACTTCGATGTCTGCTACCGCCTAAAATTTAGGAAGAGTTTGCAAAATTACGAAGAACTGAATTTAGTACCGGTATGGTACCGGGATTACGTTAAAAGGACATCGCATGTTATAATACATGTTAACAAACGTATGCAAAGTTCCAAGTAAAGACTTAAGTTTAACAACGCCACATTTAGACAGAGTTCGCAAAATATCGCGATTGATGTCGCAGTTTGAACAGTAAACAATTTATATTTTCAACGGGTTAAGGGTTTGTCTGACAGTGGACGCACATTAATTTGGCGTTTAGTGCAAAGGTTTAGCATTTTTTAATTTTTTTTAAACATACTTAAATAAAAGAATAAACATCAGAAAACCTGCACGGACATCCAACAACAAACGTGTTTAACCACGCAATACTTGGCAGAGTTCGCAAAATATTGCGTTTATTGCAGCAGAACAGTAGGCATTTGTTTTTTCATTGGGGATTTTTTCCGTTTGACGCAGTTTAGCACCGGGATTATGTATATCACGCCATTAAGCAGATCTAAACAATTGCTGCTACAACCTAAAGTTTTACGTCTGAGAGTTATTCTCAATTGACAAATGTTACGGGGTTTCGTTACTTAAAGGATGTATGACATGCTTACCCAAGTGATGTGTGATATAGTTGATTATTTAGTCGTACCATTTCAAAAATATCACACAGCATTGTAGTTTGTTTGCATGTTAAATACAAAGGGCGCACGTGCAACTTCTCGCAAAACATATTGACATATTAGGATAAAACGTTTCCAAACATTTATAAGGCAATAACCTGCGTGACCGCAAAAATCAAGTCAAGTACATTACCTTGGTAAAAATAAAATTTCATGTTGCAAAATTTCAGCTTTATGTTTTATAGCTTTTTGGAGTTTGTTTAACACGTAAATGGAGCCTAAGTTCGCATAATATTGCGTATATCGCAGCGTTTTCCTTAACATTCTTTCATGAGGCATTATGACACTTACACAGACAACGTACAGCAAACCTAACGAGTATAAACTACGCAACATTTGGACTGAGTTTGCAAAATATCGCCTTTATTGCAGCGGTTTGCACAGTAAGCAAATTTACTTTTCAAACGGGATTTTTTTTTCGTTGGATGCAGTGTGATATCTACCGGGATTACGTATTTGCTTGAATTTCGCGCAATTTGAATTATTGCTTCTACGACATACGGTTTTACGTTTGTTAGTGATTTTTGGTCGATATAAGTTACGGGTTTCCATTACGTAAAATATGCGAGACGTGTTTAGCCAAGGTTGTCTGTTTAGTAGCTCCATTGTAAAAACACACATCGTTGCAATTTGGTTTGAAGTTAAATATATTTTTTTAAATTATCGGCTATAACATGCGGCTTCAGAAAAAAGGTTATACAATGCTGGTAACACGTGATTAGTAATTAAATGGTCAGAGCGCGTTCGCGCCTTTTCTTTTAGTGACTTATTTCAGACCTAAAACGGATTTTTATACGTTAATTTTTCATTTTTACACTGTTTAAACCAAATGCAAAAATTATTGGGAGTTTACAGAAGCCAAGAATTAAATCTTTAGAGCCACGCAGATAAGTCACACAATTAAACAAGCGGCCACTTTCACACAGGATGTGGGGTTACTCTGATTGTGGAAAGCATAAGGTTAACCGACTTTAGACACACAATATGACATGATTTTGAAACACATATGGTTATTGTAGGTGTAATTCATTTTTAGCCAGTTGAAATAACTGGTAAATATTCTATTTAACCTGGGCAAAGCCGGGTATTTCGTCTAGTATAGCATAATAAGCAAATTTTGTATTAACGTTTTATCTTTTTATTATTTTGTTGCGTGAAGGGTGGATTGCCCATCCGCGCCGCAAATAAAGATCCCTGGAGATTTATCTTGTTAAACCTACATTTATCTCCACTGGCCTACATCTCGTGTGTTTGACGCCATATTGTCAAGTACCTAAAATTGAGTCTTGCGGTAAAGTATTTCAACTATTGCTAGTTACAGTACTGTGTGATAACTACTTGAAAGTTTGATCATCTGTTAAGGTTTAAAAATGTTAGTAGAGGGGAAAAAACTACTTTCGGGACTGGTGTATTGCAGTAGTTTTTGCCACTGTTTTTCTACGTATCGTTGACGCCTAAATTAATAGCGTCTTAAGATTAGCGACAATCTGCTCAGTTGAGTGACGAGGAGTTAAAATCTTATTTTAACTTTATTACACAAAACTTCGCTTTATGCTTTCCCTTATGAAGGTACTTCTGTAGAATTGCTACTTCCTGCTAAAACATCAAGTCTGATTTTGCTTTCGACGCCAAAACGATTATTAGGACTAAATAAGCTATTAGAAAATTGTGCAAGTCGATTTTTTTCATGAAACACATTGCAGTGATAAAAAGTTCTTAAAATACACTTAAAGATATGTAGGCATTAAAATAAAAAATATCGCAGCTACTAAGAAGTTAATTACGACGTAAATAAGACTCTTTTTAAAGCACGAAAACATCGGTACTTGACGAAGTTTAACAGTGAAATATTAGCCAAAGTTTAATAAAGACTATGTGATAATATCGGTAAGTCGACATATTGCTTGAACCTGTGTCTTACTATAAAATGATAAACTAAAAGTTTAGCTTGATAACATAACAACTAAGCTAAAAGAACGTTACTAGTATTTCATTCAACAAAAATACAATCAACAAAATAAAACGTTTTGGCAGAACCTTACAATCACTTTTTACATATGCGACAAAAAAACAAACAATGGTTTCAAATTGTACACCCGTTGTGCCAACCAAGAACAGCAAGTACGCGAAAAAATGTTGTAAATTATCGTTTCTGAAACTGATTAACCAATAACCATTGGATTAAATTTTGCAAAGTTTAACTAACAAAGATCGCATATGGACTATGGAGTTGGAATATTTGTTTTTATCCAGCTGTTTAAACGCTTTGCTCAACTTGAATCATTAAAAAAAAACGTTTAACAAACATCTTTCGTCGAAAATAGTAGGTTCAATGCAGTGAACTTGCTTATCCCACAAAAACATCTCGTTCGTGCCTACCACGTACTACCACGTACGGATACGGTTATTACGACCATGTCCGTTTTATTCTTGGGTAAATAAACTACAGTTTTTGTGTGGTAAATGTTAACAAAACTTAAAACGTTTAGTCGTTTACGCACGGTTGTTCATTATAGACACTTGCACTTAAACGTGGTGGTCAGATCTACTGCACTGTGTAAATTTACAAGTAATACCAAGTTGACAAGCTTACATTAAAATTGCTTCAAATTTTTGACCTTTGCTAACGTAAACATCACCAAAAACTTGATGTTGTGCCAGAATTATCGCCTCTTGTTTTGCGAGAACCAGTAAAGAATAGAACTTTGACACAGATTGCTTTCTGGTAATTCCATCAGTCATTCCAAAGAACGTCACTTCTTGCTCATGTTTAAACGAACGCTACAAAATAAACTTGGTGTAATCTTCTCGGTTGACATTTATCTCAAATTTACAATAACTTCGGAAAAATAAACATAATCGAACAATTTAAACATGCTAGCTTTTGTTCTTTATTTATATTTCTTTGAATAAATCTTTAAAGGTACGCATTACAATAGGTCAACAGTGCTTTGCGGGCCACTAACAACGATGTCCGTAGGTTTCGACCACCCTGTGTTACAATTTCAATAAATGGCGCTTATTTTGTGGCCAGAAAACCAGTAATTAACTTGCTTCGGTTTTACTATACTGTGGCTCTTAAGTAAAAAGTGAAACAAAAATATTGTAAATAAGCGAAAAGTTTGAAAATCACCTGCAAGGTGTGCAGCAAGTGTTGAGTGCGTTTGTTCCATCGAAGATCATCTACGTCGTCAGCGTAGCTTTCGTCTATAAATGCAACACAACTATGTTAATTAGCATTTTAATGAGTTTAGTAAAATGATCAGCAAATCAAATCTATTTACACCATATAGAATACCAAAACCATTATAAAACTTTAAGCTGTTTTTGTACGATATTGACAATACACAAAAGCAGATTTCATAACATTGGGAGGAAAATCAACCGGGTTGAAAACGCTGTTGTTCTTAAAATGCTCTTGTTCTGGTCTGCACAGTCACATATCTAGTTCCGTGGATCAAGACACCGCCTCATTAACCACTCGTAGAATCCAACGCAAGATGAGAAATACATCGCCATCAATTAAATTTGATTTTAGCACTTTTAGTCTTTTACCCCAAAAAGGAGCTTATTTGCTCAAC
The DNA here is from genome assembly GCF_963924565.1 of Ascidiella aspersa. Classification (NCBI taxonomy): domain Eukaryota; kingdom Metazoa; phylum Chordata; class Ascidiacea; order Phlebobranchia; family Ascidiidae; genus Ascidiella; species Ascidiella aspersa. Next base: position 13,924,801 of record NC_139454.1, on the reverse strand, counting down.
ATGCCTGATTTCAGAGAACTTGGTGGATATGTTGTTGCGAAGGATGTGACTATCGTAAACATCTGTTTCGTGAATCCTGACATATCCACCATATCATAAAAAATCGGGTGTTATTTTCAGCTCCAAACGGAAACAGGTGTTAAAACATAACAAGTGAGTTGTGTGTCGTCGCCCTTGCCTTTTTAATTTGATCATTGGTTATCGCATTTTTATCTCCTTTTTTGTGTGTCGTTTTACTGCGCGTGGTGTTGTTGCATTCACTGATTAAGGGCTCCTGTACGTGTACACATAGGAAATCTAAACTTTCGATAAAATAAAAATATACCGAAAGAGCTTTATTTTAGTATACTATGCCTGGTAGCAACAGCATATTTATAGTAGAGTTAATTTTGGCAAAAAAGCTACAAAGTAATTTAGTGCCACGATGGATCTTGTTCGACAGTGCTCACAAAGGCAAAGATCCTGCAGTCGAGCAAATACGATGAAACCATACGTAAAAAAGCAACTGTAGGCGTTATTTGCGTCGTGGTAACCAGACCGTAACATCAATAAGTCACCCAAGAGCCGTTACATACCAGCCCTTCCCTTCCCCTAGAAGCGAGAAACCACTAGAAAGGATGACAGTAACACTCTGGCGGCCGAATATGTAGAAACAACAAATCATTTAAAGGGGCGGGGCATGAATATGTTGTCAAAGGATTAAGGTGCCTGTCGGTCTATACAATTGTTAGTAAAATCACAACAATATGGTTTTGAGTTTTACACTTAAAATATGAATTTTCGATGTATATGGAAAGCGTTAGGGCGTTTATTGCGACAGTTACAGTCTTTTATGTATTACCTTGTCCTGGGCTACTTGGAAGAGGCGCATCACTAATGTCAGGAATTTGAAGGTTGGAAAGGTCTTCTCCATGAAGTTCTGCCTCTGACAATATGGCTTCCTCAGGGAGCTGACGATCGTGTACTTCATGGTCACCGACTGGCCTGTCCCCAATGCTGGAGCCAACACTTTGTGGCCCGACGCTGTATGGTTCATAATCATCGTCTGAGTTGTAACCCTGTGCAAACATTTATGTTAATAACGTAGAAAAATAAATGACGTATTTTATATTTTTTTTATTTACAGTCTTTTGTACTAAAAAACAATTATTGTTGAGCTTACTGGAGCATTAAGCTGGTTCATTGATGGATCCTTGCTTAATGAAAGCATGTTGTTGGACTGTTCAAGGGCAACTGCAGCGTTTACGTTATCCAATGTACTTTCATCACGGGCTAAATGAATTGAAGATTCATCCTGAAATCGTAAAAAAATTAAAAAATTATGAAATAAAAGTCTTGATTATACGGGCGATAAAGAAAACTGTTGAAAGTTTAGTCATAAGAATTGTAGTTACTGAGAAATGTGCAACCTTAAAAGCAATAAAAGCGAAAAACAATTAAAACATTGGACTGTTACTATGTATTCATAAATATTTGTTTTTTTTTCAATATTAATTTTTCAAAACTAATGAATTATTATATATGTAGACTGAAGAACAACTTTTAAACTAATAACACGATATTTCAGCACAACCTGAATAAGGGAATCTCCAAATTGCTCGTGCAGTTGTGTACCAGTCATTGCAACCAGGTCAGCAGGGATTACATTGTGAAGGTTCTTTGTAAATATCTGGATCACAACAGACACAGTTTATGCTTTTTGATAGAAAGTGGGTATCTATGCAGAATAATTCTTAGCAAACTCGAAAATACAAAACCTAAAAAATATACAAAACATAAAATATTGATATACTTGTTGCGTAATTGCATCGCTAGAAGTTTTGGAAGTATGTGAAAAAAGCTTGTCAACTCCTCCCATTTCCTTCCATTGCATCAATCGTTTGGTTGGTGGTGCCATGTCTAATGTAGTTACAATATCATTAAAATCTTTCAGTTGTTCCCTCATTGTTTGACCATCCAGTTCCATCACATGATCTACAATCAGTTTTCTTTTCCGCCTCATTCGGAGGTCTTTGACTCCTAAAATTAGACAACCAAGATTTATACAAAAACAGCAACCACTATGTAAAACAGAGATTGCAATATAGCTAATAACCGAAAGTAAATCTTATATTTAGTTTATAAAGTTGACATTTAAAGAATTCCAAGCGAAACAAAAAAGGCAAATAATAATTAACATAATTTCGTTACATGCTAATATAAAATCAGGGGTGTGTTACCTCTAATATCTAAAGGTTCTAGAGCAAAGGCTTCCTCTTCATTTGCTACAAGCGTAGTTTGGTCTTTGATGGTTTCATCAGCCTCGACTTGTTTTTCCTGTGGAATTGGTTGAGTCACTTCGGTCGATGGAGGAATGGAAGTCTCTGTTGTTGTTACTTCACGAAGTATCTTCATTATATTTTACACAATACATAAATAAATTGTGTGAATAAAAAGAATAAATATTTAAAAATCAGTCTGATTTAACATTTTTTTCTGTCGTAATTTAAAACCTTATCTAAAACTCGGGTCCAAAACCTCGGACAAAACGTTTTAAAGAGAAAGTGCAAGTTGCTCTTCATTTCAATTTAACATACAATAAATGTACTAACATGTGCCTTTTTAGGAATTAAGGTCTATTTTGTAACCGATAAACATTAAAAAAAAAGTTCATGCGTATTGTTAAAAAGTTACAAAAAACAATACTAAAAATTGCTTTGGATGCTAATAAGACTGATGGTAGAAACCTCATTATTTTGTTGCTGTGCTTGATATGAAAGTATATTACTGTCAATGTCAGTTTGTTGAATTTGTTGTGGTTGGACAGGTGACATAACCTGATTGTCCATCGCTCCATCTCCCATCTCTCCACCTTAAGGAAAGAGAAAAAAAATATGAAGTTAACATTTCGGAGCATAATGGTTAGAGATTGTAGAAACACGTAATAAGAATATCAAAGCCAATACAGTTGTAGGTATCATTTTGAACGTTTCGAATGACTCTTTATTCATATTGAACATGTGATACATACTTCTGTGCACAAGTCAAGAATTAAAAGTTCAAAAACGTTAAGAGGTAATTTTTGACAAAGTTTCAAATAATATGATAATTAGAGTTATGTGTTTGTTACAACTGATGTTATCTTTCAACACAACAAAGAGAATTAATGCATTGGGTACATAAAAAATATTTTTACTATGGTGTTTTTCAAGATGATCTTCCAATAAAAAAATAAGGGCAATTTACTGCACAGCAATGTAAAAAGTTTTTAGGCTAATTGTTTTGGTGAACCAGTGTACAATACAAAATTATAATATACCCAACAAAGCAATGTTGTGTGTTGTGTCCTATTGTTCAGATTTTAGAACCTTTGAAAAAGTATAGCGAATCAAAGTTTTTCCCATGGTTTGGACCAGTGATTCTCAACCGCGGCTCTCAGAGCCGCATGCGGCTCTCAACTGTACATTTTGCGGCTCTCACTAACGGAGTGAAAAATTAGTTAGTAGTAGCAGAATTGCAACAAAGGAAGTAAAATAAATTAAAAGTGAATGAATTTGATCAGCAAGGATCCAGAGTACGAAGTACTAATGTTCCCGGGCTACTTCCGTCCGGCTTTTTAAAATAATTTTGTGGTTTGTGACGTCATAATATATTTAGTCTTGATCGACAAGCTATGGCAATAAGAAATAGCTGTTTCAACAGTGCTTATTAGTTAGCCTAGGCTAGCGTAATGTATATTTGTTGTTTTCTTGTTGCTTTCTTAATGTTTTTTAATTACACGCCTACTGTTGTTTTTAATGCGGCTCCTCGCGAACTTAAGTTTTGAAATGCGGCTCTGGCTCTAAAAAAGGTTGAGAATCACTGGTTTGGACTGACAAAAAAAAATTGAATATTGGCCATGATTTCGTTCTTCTCAAAGCTTCAAAGTTTAGTGGTTAAATGGCAAATTATTGGAATTTTCCTATTGTGAAAACTTGCTAAATTGGCTGTATTGTAAGTTGTAACCAAACAATTACAAATAGTATTGCAAAATGTTAAAGCATCATTGGTGCCTCAACGAAGAAACTGCGATGTTTTCTATGTTCAGTTAACACCTACTATAGACATAGGGAAATTAAACAGAAAAAGTTTGATACATCCAAACCAAGCAAATTTTACCGGGGGTTGCCAGTAATGCGTTCAAAACTAAAAAAGCAGACGTTCAGTGCAACTGGCTAAGACTTCCAGTTTGTGACTGGTCGCAAGATATGTAGGGATGTTGAGGATGGACAGGAATACAGTCACCTTGGTGTCAGCCAAACACAAGCTATTCGGGGTAGGCCAGGCAGTTTCAAGATGACTGTCGATAAGGATTTTGAAGGTACAGGTAATGTTATTAAACCAGAAAATGAGACCAAATCAGATGACACTAACACTGGTCGCGATCTTCCACGTTTTATCAATGCAAAATAAACGAAAAGACGAAGTCATACGAATTACAGCAACCTCCTGTCATCAAAACTCTCCATGACTTCATCACATCTCTCAGATTAGGCCACCCTTGTCTCAATCAAGCATTCAAGCGTGATGTCAAGCGTGATGTCAAGCTAATAACAGAAGCTCCATCATCTGTTGCTGGATTTGCAAGACGAAACTGAATCGGCAAAAACTTAAATAGAGAACACTCATGCCATATATTTCCATACTAAGAACCAATTTGTTTAAGAACAGTTGGGTGTCCAATATCAGGATTGTGATTGGATGGTTATTAATGTGTGATGTTTGCAGTATATTTAGATTTTTAATGCAACATTTCTTAATCATTTCAAATTTTTTTTAGATAAAAATAAAAAAATTTGAAATTTTTGACAAATTTTAGTTTTTTGTAAATTTCATGGATTTCTGCTCCTTTTAGAAGAAAAAATTATATTATATTGAATAGAACATGTATGTTCTGCATCTTTTGAGCCACTAACCAACTCTCTAGCACATCAAATAAAATAGTTATGGCCGATTTGACTATTTTGACCCCTGCATGACCTTTGGGGAAGTCGGTTAAGGAGGTAATTTTCCAAATCCAATTTTTTTGACGGTTTTAGATGTTTTGTCAGCATTTTAGACCCCCCTCAATTTTGATTTGGATGAAAAATGATTTTTCACTCCACCCTACTACCCAGTTGCAGCAAACTTTGTAAATACTGTCAAGTTGTTAATGATGCTACTGAGAGAATGGTCAAGTTAAAAACTAATTACTTATCATCACTGATGATGCACAGCATCACGATACGTCGATAGTCTCCTGCAAGAACACTGGTAATTGTTTCCAAATTTAAAAAAGCAAGTTTTCAAAATAGGGGAATTCATATTTTGATTATTTAACTGTTAAACTTTGGGGGGTCTCCAACCATAAGACCGAGATAAAAACAACACCAACGTAACAATAAAACACAAATCGGAATAAGGTCAAAATAGGACCAATACCTAATGGTACAAGCAATGTCTAAATCGGAATAAGTCCTAAATATGTCGGAATAAGACCTAAAAGGCCAAAAACAGGTCTAAACAACACTTTACCTAACCCCAAATCAAACCCTTAAGAACATCACTAACTCCCCTAATAATTTCAACACTAACCCGTTTTCTAACCCAACCCATTTTCCACCAATAACCCCAAACAGGACTAAAAATATGGTGCCCAAACAGCGGCGCCCTGGCAGGGCCAGTCAGACTAGGGCGTCCAAACGTAGTCATCAAAACGGCTGATACCAGACCGAGGTTTTTTTTCGGTGAATTTAGGCCTTATTCTGATGAATATAGGACGTTTTTCGATGAATTTAGGCCTTATTCTGATGAATGGCTTACTCCGATGAATTTAGGCCTTATTCCGACAGATTTAGGTCTTATTTAGATGATTTTGATCTTATGCTCTGTACTGGATATTACTTCATATTTAGCTGTATTATGTCATTGGTCCTAATACTATGGTTTTATAATTTTTCTGCTTTACCTATTGTTGCTTTTTAGGTTTTATTGTGTGTTCCCTTTGGGGGCTTTGAGGAGGAGGAAATCATGACCGAATTTTAATAATTTTTTTGGTCAATCCTATTTTTAAGGTCCAAACCATGGAAAAAATGTGATTAGCAAAACTTTTAAAGATTTAAAAAAAAAAATCTGAACAACCGTATCCTATATGAATCGACTAAATGAGCAGCCTGAATTTACGTCATTATAAACAGTAAAAACGCGAGGGCGAAATATCATTTTAATAAAATTTGTCAATGTAAAAAAAAAAATCTCTAACCGTTTTAAAGTTAAATTTGCTTACTGCTAAAACCGCTACAATACGTGCAATAATTGCCTTGACCATTGGGTGGTGAGACCACGCTACTCTAAGCACGCCACACAAACTACCAAAGCCAAATTGCGTCTCAAGCGAGCGCAACAATTCAAATTTCAAATAAATAGATTCATTTTTATGTCTGGAAGAAAATTACTGTCTTTTTAATTCAGATTATTGCGCCGCATCTTGTGCTGTCCGCGCATATTGCTCCGTTTCGCCCTTACAACAAAAACATGGACAAACCAAGCCAAAAATAATTATAGATTATGTTTAAGAGTAAATAAAAACAGAAGTATCCAAAATAATTGTTTGTTTGGGTTTGGCAACAACTTTTTAGAATTTACAAGTTAGGTGAATTTCCATGACATCAAAGGAAAGACAAGATTGTTGAATGGCAAGTAAGCTGTGATTAAGTGATCTGACGCGTCGCTTCAGGTGTAGGGCGCTTAGTTATCACTAGGGCGATTATTTTTTGACCTAACAAATAAGAAATTTTGACCTGAAAAATCCAAATTTTGACAAATTTTGACCTAAAAATAATTTATTGCTTTTGATGTTAGGCTGTAAAACTCAAGAAAATACTTGGTTGATATTTTTGTCATATTTTGTCAAAAAAGACAAATCACTATAAAACTACCAAAGAAAAAAAGAAGCTGGTTATTTTAGAAAAAATTACATTTGTCCAATTCAGAGAGGCCTGGGTGGTATTATACCGGCTCGCGTATACCGTATATTGCTCTAATCAAGATATAATACAGTAAAAGTGTCGTTGTACATCAATCAAAACTAATTTTTTTGATAAAATTGAACAACAAATTGTGAGAAAACTGAACGACAATTTAAAAAAGCTGACTATAAGTGCTTTTTTTCTAATTTAAAAACCAATTATGTACATTTTTATTCGATTTTAAATTGAAATAATTTTGACAAATTTTGACTTAACATGAAATTTTGACAAAATTTTGACTTTTTTTGACAAGTCAAAAAATAATCGCCCTAGTTATCACACTAAAAAATGAGGACCAAAGAAGAAGGTCTTTCACTGAGCCTATTTGGACACTTTGCGCACTGATTCGGCTCTTGCAAAAAATTTTGGGCACCTAAGCAAAAGGTAAAAAATTAAAAAGAACACTGATCCCGTTATCTGTGCAGCTAAAACATTAGCATGGCAGCAACTTTGTACACCAATGAACACACAACTAAAACAGCAACTTTTTTTCTCTATTTGTAAATCAATTTGTGGCATAGGTGTTAATCGTACTTAGTTATGAAATAGCTGTTTATACAAATTTGAAGTAGAATAAATAAAAAAAACATCTGATTTATTTCAAACAATACACCCATACCAGGAAGTTCAATTTCTTTTGGTGTTTTTGGTGGTAGTCCTTCACCTAAAAATCCTCCATCTTGCTCTTCACCAAAAAGACCTGGACCATGCATGAAACCTCCACCTATTACAAAAAAATAAAGGTTTTTGCCTCCAGACCAAATCAGCAGCACATAACTTTGAAACTATAAAATACTAAAAAACATCCGCTCGTAAAAATGTCACAGCATTTTCTTGTAAAGTATGTTTACTTATGCAGATTAAATTTGTTGTATTCACTGATAAAAGAAAATATTTAACAATGTTTCTTGATGAATATAATATATGGATAATAATATGTTCAACATATTTTGCCTCCTTATCAACATATTTTCACTTTTGGCGATTTTTAGCATCAGAATAGTTCAACAACGAGGCGAAAGATGTATACCATAGCCAGCCACATAGGCTCATTGACTAAAAATTTTACCTAAACTTTTTTGAAACCTCAAATGACTAAGTAAACATGCTAAAATATCATACCATCTTCTAATATTTTTTAATTCTTTCATATAATATGTTTGCTTTTTTTAACACTCCATAGGCCAAAGTTTATCTCCATGATGATGAACAAAAAATGCAGCTCAGTCCTAAATTCTTTTTTTTTTTAAAGTTTTTTTGTTGATATAACACAGCACTTAAAAAAAATTTTGCTTTGCACAAAAAGGAAATTAAACTAGACGGGGTTGCAGTTATTGTACATTTTGTCAGAAGGTATTTTTGTGGTTTTGTCAAAATCATTGGGTCATATATGGTTATTTACAAGGTTAATTCATGTAATATTATATATTACTCTTCGGTTTCTTGGTTTCTTGGTTTTGGGGTATATATCAAGTTGTACTTTCACTGAACTTGTTTTGCAAGCAAAAACAGATATGGGCCGAAAATTTCCTTCCTTCACCTAATACTTTACAGATACAAGGGATAGTTAGCCAAGGAATACATTTTCTGTTATGTTTTTTTGTATAGACTATACTAAAATCATTTGTTTCAGTCTTACCAAGCCGCCCCCTAAAAGCTCCTTGAATAGGACAACAATACATACCTCTAAACTTTTCCTTGGTTTGTTTCTGCTAGCAAAAACAGATATTGGCGGTAAATGCTCAGCCTTTTTACCATGACTTTACTGAAGGAGACAGTTTGCTAACAGATACTACACATCACACACAAAAAACCTATTCCCCACCCTTATACATGTCTAAGTGTTGAAAACATTAACATAGACTTTGAATAGAAAAAGAGTTCTCCACAGATAAAGTTTAATATTATATTAAACCGCATATCAGTATTCACCCAATATTCCATCACCACTTGTACTTGCATCCATTCCAAAATTCAACTCTTTTCCAGTTTCTTAAAAAAAAAGTTCAATATATTTTAAATTTGCATAATAAAACATTTAATGAGTTTCATATATTTTTTATATAATTGTTAAATACTAACTCAACCATTGATTCCATGGTACTTTACAGATAATGCAAGTTAACTATGAAAGCTTCAATGAAATCTTGCAAGCTATTAAAGAGAAATAACGGTATCCCATAAAAATATCATGATCATTGCGTTTTCCCTGTGTGCCACCACTTTTTAGAGATACACATGTTCGCCCTAATATAAAAACGGTAAACAAACAATGAACTAATGCAGGCGCCCGCCATTAGTAAGTGACAACCAAAGTTTAGGTTGTAATACCACCTTAATATATTATAGGTCTCAGATTGGATGATTCCACAACATTTTGTACAAGAGAGCCTTTGCCTTTTAAGGGTAACCCCTATATTTGAAAAGTGAGACAATCGTAACTCTGACTAAGTGAGAAATCCTGAACATTTTTAGCCAATAAGTTGCCATTTCCAGCCAATAGATTTTTTATTCTTCCCAATTGTATGATATAATGTAGTACTTTCTGTAACAAGGAATTTCACGGTTTATAACAGGTAATCGGAACAGCTAGTGAGTGCTGACTAAGTGAAAGGTCATGAACATCTTCTGCTAACAAGTTGCCATTCCATTCAGCCACTAGATTTGAGAGCAGTTATAATCAACACTGTTTTTTTCATTTTTAACAAATAATATAAATATTGATAAGCAAGGACAACACAGATGTGGTTTACTCCAGTGGTCGATCATTGAACAACTGATAACACCTATACTAGATAACTGTTGATAAAAAGCTCCATAAAATGTTTAAACTACTATTGAATTTATTTCATTATAAAAAACATTAAAGGCTTTATAAGACCAGACTTGACGCACAAATTATATCATGACCAGCATCACAGGTGAGCCGAATGATGTTACTACACGGTAACTCCATTTTAAAAAAATGCTCAAGCCATGCAATGCTGCTGTAATTGTCCAGGCAATTACTACTGGAATATCTTTGTGTTATAACATGGGCAAGGTTAAAGGACAGATCTATAATGGAGCCAGAATATCAAATCCTAGTAAATTTTTATTAAATTATTCAACCTTGATTATGTTTTGGGGAGGGCTTAATGTTATTATACTCTGGTCTACAGGGCCCACAGTCACAACATTAAATCGCAAAACAATTTGACAAGAAGTGAAAATTGCAATAAAAAAAAATTCCTAAATGTTTAACATTCTTAACAACTGTCCTTTGAAGCAGTTGTGCAAACTGTAATACATGTCTATGTCTAATTTTTTTCCAATGCAACACTACACAATGAACGTTTTCAGCTTTTCATCAAATCGGTCCCATTTTTTAAAACATTGTTGTGTGGCACTTATACTTTTTTTGACTAACATGATCCGTTATGCAAACAAATAATGTGCTGTAAAGAATACAATGTTACTATTGCCATAAATGATACTTGACGATTATGCTGTGCATAACCTTACTGAATATTGGCCTAAAGTTGACCTTAGGTATAACCCTGTAGGGCATTTTGTCCAAGACCAGCATGTTTTACAAGAGAATGTTGCTTTTGTCACTTAACATAGTTAAGGAAACTGCGAAATCCGCACCTGACATTACACAGTAGTCGCATGCCCAATAACGCTTGATTGTCATTTAATTATTAAGCAAGGTTTATTGCGAGACACAAAGTAATTGGTCACCTAAAAACGCTGACACTGCACTACCAGGCTACAGTTAAAGCAAGCACTATAAATGTGTTGCCACAGCAATGGGCCATCATATAAACTTGCCACTCGCGTATGTACAATTAGGCGCAACCATCAGCAGTAAAACATAAATTATATCAGTTTCAATTATCAGAAATAAACGGCAGTATTGGATACAAATCCCATTTGGATTAAATATTCTACTGTGAACATCCCTAATGATAGTTTTTACATGCACTGTTATGGATAGCAGTCAATATTTGTTGTGCAAAATTAGTTAAGTCAACTACTAAGGAAAAGTCCATGTTTTTTTCAGTTTAAGGTTCGTTTTTTATTTTCGAAAGAAAACTAATGTAGGGTTTAATTTTTCATTTCATTTCATATAAAGCCCCCAATGTCTGTCTATTGCAGAAGGCAATGGTTCTAAAACTTCTTCCTTTGATGTCTTTGGAAGGTTTGTTAGACTTGCGACGCACCCAGTGATAGGACTTTTACCAATTTTTATTTATTGATTTGTAACAGAATATCAAAATCAATTGCTGTAGTTTTCTTGTAAGAATGATTTCCAAAAAAAATTTACATAAAAGCAGTAATATGGCAAAAAATTTTTCTATTTTTTGCCATATTACTGTATAATTTAAAAAAATTCATGCATTTCTCGCCAGGCACGCTGCCACATTTGTTGTGCTATGTAAAACCTTGTTTTCAGTATTGGCAAAGAATTTACACTAGCAAACTAAAACTCACTTTTATAGCTTTTCAAAATTGTGAAATAATAAACAACTTGATTGTGATATAGATGCTGACACAATTATATTGCCATAACTAGAGGCGCAAGAGTTTTGAAAAATTAAGCCAATTGGGGTGCGGCACAAAAAGTTTGAGAACCCCTAATTACAGGTTGTCAAATTTTTAGTTTAAATACAATATATTGTTTAATGTTATAAGCAGTTAGATGAAGATTCATCTAAGGTACAAGCTATATGCTCATAGTGATCAAACGAACATGAGCATCTGAAAAGCCTAAATGACTTTATTGAATCATTGTGTGACACCTTTCTCTCGCTTCAAGACTCATCACTTCATTAGTTAATCACAATCAAGTTACTTGAAACAAATTAAACATAATTTAGCTGATGATGAAGTGTAATATTACTTGATATTGCTGAGAACTACTTATTGGTTGTCCAAGATGCCGTGTAGGGATCCGATAGTTATCACTCAACAACCCTTCACCCTTTTGTAATATACTACAAAAAATATGGAGCTTTAACCTCAAAAAGCTTGCTTGTAATATCAGATTATTTGGAACATTTAACAAGCACAGTGCATGCATTCATTGACCAAATAATTCCAATTATTATCTGATCATTTGGTTCTCCAAAAAAAGATCTTTTTCAATGATGGTGCTGCTTCACAATACAAAACCCACAAAAAAGTATTTTTGCTTGGAACTGAAACTGAGTGGCATTTCTTTGCTAATTCTCATGGCAAAAGCCCATGTAATGGAATTGGTGGAACCACCAAAAGATTAGCTGCATATGTAAGTCTTCAAGCAGCAACCAACAACCAATATTTACCAATCAGATGAAATCTGCAAGCCATATATTGGCCTACATTTGTATCATTTTTCGGCAGTTGTGATTGACCTTGTTTCACATCTACAAGGGAAAATGAAATATCATCTGACAGTCAACGCATTTTTAAAGACTGACATGATGTGGAATGAAGCTGTGATGTGATCTTCTGCCTGTTATTGTTTTACACCATGCATATCACTTTTCCAATTCAAATTTTGTGTTGAGGTCTTTACTTTTACTTGAGGAAAGCCAAATATATTAAATCCCAGAACTGAGATCGTGTGCCCATTGGCAAAGATCTTGTGGTGTAAAAATTCAGTTGTTGGTTGCTGCTTGAAGACTTGCACATTCAAAAAAATCTTTTAGTGGTTCCACCAATCCCAACACGTTTAGTTATGTCCAAATGGAACCCCTACATGGCATCTTGGACAACTCAGCGAAATCAAGTAATATTACAACTTCAACATCCGCTAAATTCTGTTTATTTTGTTTCAAGTATATTTTTATGAATTGCTAAGGAAGCAATGGGTCTTCAAAGCAAGAAAGGGATCACACACTGATTTAATAAAGTCATCCAGGCTTTCAGATGCTCAGTTAATTTTGTTCTATTAATATGAGCCTATTGCTTAAACTTGTTATAAAAGATAAAAAACTGGTGTGTTCATCTAACTGTTTATAACATTTAACAATATATTGTATTTAAACTAAAAAATTGACCACCTCTATTGTAGGGGTTCTCAAACTTTTGGTCCACACCCCCATTGGCTTAATTTAGCGAAACTCTTGCCAAATGTAATTATGTCAGCATCTATAAGTTATTATTTCACAATTTTTAATTGTATAAAATTGAGTTATAGTTTGCTGCTAGGTGTAAATTAATTGTCATTACAGAAAATAAGGTTATACATAGCACAACAAAGACTTTCAGATGCTCAGTCAATTTTGTTCTATTAATATGAGCCTATTGCTTAAACTTATTATAAAAGATAAAAAACTGGTGTGTTCATTTAACTGTTTATAACATTTAACAATATATTGTATTTAAACTAAAAAATTGACCACCTCTATTGTAGGGGTTCTCAAACTTTTGGTCCGCACCCCCATTGGCTTAATTTAGCGAAACTCTTGCCAAATGTAATTATGTCAGCATCTATTAGTTATTATTTCACAATTTTTAATTGTATAAAATTGAGTTATAGTTTGCTGCTAGGTGTAAATTAATTGCCATTACAGAAAATAAGGTTTTACATAGCACAACAAATGAGAAAATAAAGCTTTACATAGCACAACAAATGGGGCAGTGTGCATGGCGAGAAATAACTTTTTTGTAAATTATACAGTAATCTGGCCAAAAAATAGAAAACTACTCCAGTTATCAAGTTGTACATTATAGTCACAAGTATAACACTTGTGTTTTGTGAGGTAACAATAGTTAAAAACACAATTACAAATACATTTTAATTTTTTTTTATTTGTAATTTTTCGCGTTTTTGTCCGAATTTGACACAGCATTTCTATCAGAAAACATTGAGAACCATGAATTAATTTTGCATGGTAGACTTGTCATATCTTAGTAAATATGTGGACAAAATTTCAGTGCAAATTTTCACTGGGGTCATGGGTAACCGGGATATTAAAAGGACCCCACTTTTTGCTTTTTTTCATTTCAACCCATGTTTCACAATAAATATCTCCCAACCCCTTTAATATTTTGTATTGAAATTTTCGCAGTTCAGAGAGAATCCTATAAACAACATTTCAACTCATTTTTAGCCAATTGCAATTAAAAATGGGGTCTTGACGAAATTTCAAAATTAGGGAAAATTTCAGCCGAGTGCTGGGAAAGGCCAACTTTGGATGTCTATGATCTTTGACCTTTTAGAGTGACAATGTAAACTATGTTTTTTTTTTAAATATTTGGTAGAAGTACTATCACGTGTAAAAATATTGGGTTGTTAGTTTATTTAGTTTAGCAGTAATAGGGCATCAAACATGGTCCAAAATGGAAAAATTGCGCCCCCTCGGCAGACCCCCCCAAACTATAAGCTTCATAACTCTGGCATTTCTCAACAAATTACGCTCAAATTTTGCAGGTGTTCATTATATAGGATAGTGAAAAGGTGTGTAAAATTTAAGGAAAATCGGAGAGGTTGAATTTCTTGACTGTGTGAATTGACACGGAATGGCCCAAATGCCAATAAAACGCAAACAACAATGGAAATATTTTTTTTACTTTATTGAACAAAAAAACTTGTTTTGGGGATTTAAAATTTTTTTCTAAAAATTAGATTATTTTCTCCCCCCCCAAAAAAAAAAATTGGTTAACTATATTATAGAATGTTTTATTGCAATATTTTTGGTAAACTATTACTCACTTGGATCATCATCCTTGTAGAACATGTCTTGCAAATCTCCTGCTGAATAACGATCTCCAATATCTTTGCCAAACTCCATCATCTCGCCTACAGCAGTGATATAAACATTAATAAACATAAACAAATTCAAACTTAAATGGTGAAATAGTATTTTACTTGGTGGTGGAATAGTATTTTACAGGCTTCTGCAAAATGAAGCCGCAACAGAGCTAAAAGCGCTCAAACAGAACCAAAAAATGACCCATTTCCACCTAGTGGTCAAATATTTCAACATATCTAATCTTCAAAACCGCCATGGAACACCTAATGTTTTTTCGCAATTTTATTTTTTATTGGGATCTTCAATTATTTAAAATGTGAAGAAAATTCGAAAACATAAGTGTACAAATTAAAAAAAAAAAAACTAGTGCGCCTAAAATTCGACACCAAAACGGCCGATCGTCACAGGTCCCATACCTACTTCCTACAGTTTCAGGTGTTATTTAGGCCTTATTCTGACAGATGTCTTATTCAGGCGATTAAGTTTTTACTCTGTGGTGAGTATTACTGCATATTTGGCTTTAATACTATGGTATTTTTGATTTTTCTGCTTTAGGTATTGTTGCTTTTTAGGTCTTGTTTTGTGTTCCCAAATTAGATTTAGAATTTACATCAATATTTTCCCTTAAATTTTACCAATAAACGTAAAGTTGACAAGGAGTGTCGCAAATTTAACAAGGAGTGGATGCCCAAGCACTTTTTACAACATTAGCCGCCATTATGCGACAAAACATGCAAGCTATGGCAGTACGATTATTGTATCAATACAGTAATCCGGCCCGCCAAGTACTTAATTATACCATATCAGGCCCGCCGACTGGAGAAGTTGCCCGTCCCTGCCCTAGACGTTTAAAAGCTTTCATTAACTTAAATAGTTAAGCTTTTGGTAAATTTACGAACTCATTTGAAAATTGTATGTAATAAAACCATTATTTTACAGTATATATATAACTCCTTACCTCCAAATCCTTCATCAAACGCTGGGACTTCTTCAGGCATTGTTATTTCATCAATTCTGGATTGATTTAAAGTCAGGTGCCGATTCATATCTATATCCCTAAAAACAAACCAATTAAAGCCATGGTAAAAGAGTGAATTCAAGTCCAATATAACATATTTCATAGTGTAGCTATGCAATATTACTAGTTTGGATATTTATAGATTGGAACATATAGTTTAAAAGAGTTTAAATCCTACCACTAAAATTTACTCACTTTATAATGCAATACCATATCTTTACTTTTTCTTTTAAAAAAATTATTTAGTTAAAAGGTATAAATGTTTTAATTAGGCTCTCAGAAGTCCACATAAAACTAGTCCATATACTCCTAAGGCAGGGATGTCCAACCTGATCTTTCTGTGCCGCCACCACTCATTCTAGAATAGCTTGGGTGTTTTGTCTTCAGTTTTAATAATGTAGACTTCCATTCTCACCAAGATAGTTAATAACATTGGTTTTGGGGTATATTTGTCTCAACAGACAATTTTACTGGTACTGCTATGTCCCATCAAGCCTAGTTTTGATTTTTGTATGAAGAAAAGTGATTCTAAATTGCTGCTCTTGAACTAACAGTAATTCGTCATCATCAGACAAATCCAAGTTGCTGAGTAATACAAATGTTGAATATTTACCAGACAAAACTGAAGAGACCGAAGATTTTTATGAATCAGAAGGAACTTAATTGCATCCCAGACCTAACAAATTGCCCCTTAAAAAGGTACTTTCAGCCCTCATTCCAAAAATAGAGACAGGGAAGTCCCTTTGAAAGCATAAAGGAGTCTATGAAAGAGTTCAAACAAAGATTTTGTTTTTTGTAACAATATTTTCCCCGAATCCAATCAAAAGAGAAAATTAACATGATCACCAACCCAAAGCACCTAGGGTCCTAGAGGGTGGTCTTGGGATGAACACCCGCATCGGCTCCAGGCGAGCCTGAAAAATTCACGTTTCTTATATCCTAGATGCTGAAAACAACGATTATTAGGAGCTTACAGCTGTTTAAAATCGTCTGTTTGACACTAGAAAAATGCAACACTTGGTTGATATTCATGTCCGTTTGTCACATAATTTCAATTGAGTGCGAAAAAATATGGAATTGCGATGTCAGAACAGCCTCTGTGACGTATCAATCAAGAAATGTTTTTTCGACAATCATCATGAAGGGACTCAGAAAATCACTTGCACAGCGTAGATTTAAAAGATGTTAAATATTAGTGAAGCGATATCAATATTGTTCTAGTGGACAGTGCTTTTCAAAGTTTGTCAGTGAAAAGTTTTATTCAAAAATATGACAATAAACTTAGAAAAATCACATCGTATTTTGACACAAGGAGTGTCAGTGGTCGATTAGAATTGCCAGAAATGAGCCATGTAAAAGTTAAAACACAAAACGAATCAGCGATTATACTCAACACAACAATACTCTGGAACTGGGTCTCCAAATGACATTGGAAATTTCGTTAGCGCTAATGTTGCGAGGGAGACAAAGCGGAAACTCTTGTTAAATCCATGGATGGCAGACAAACGTATTCCCAAGACTAGAGAGAACAAAGAAAAATCTGTTGTGTCCTTCCATGCATCATGGTTGAGTGGCTTGTTTACAGCAATGTAGTGTAAGGTGCATTTTGCAAACATTGTGTTTTGTTTGCACCGAAAAAGGCGGGAAGGTCATCGCTAAAGCAGGTTTTCAAACCCCCCACACGGATTATGTAAAACAGAGAATGTTGTTTAAAGATCATGCATCGTTCGAATATCATAAAAGAGCATCCCTAAAAGCTGAGTCATTACTTCAGGCCTTAGAGAGGGGAGATGTTTTGGAACAAATGGATAGAGATCAACCACGATTGCTTTCCGTAAAAAAGAACTTTGTTGTAGAAAGCATAAGATTCTGCGGCATTGCAGGTATTTCCCTACGCTGGCATCGCGATTTTAGTCAGCTAACTGCTCCTGCAAACTTTCAAACAGCAGAAACGAATTTGTTGGCGATGTCATTCAACAATTATTGGCTATGTCATTCAACAAAAATTAATTGTACGATTTATTTTTTAAGTTTATTTAAGCGTTTTAGCAAACGAAACTAGCAACATTTCTGACATCGAGAAACTCTTGCTATCTGATCGACATGTTTATGATGGGGGAGAGATAAAAGAAGATGTCCTGGAGAGATTTGACAGCAGACACACAGAGTAACCTAATTTTAGACAGCATAAACAGGTGGTATTTAAATTCCGACAATATGAAAGGTCAAGGTTACAGCGCCGCCAATATGTCCGGAAAATTTAACGGCGTACAGCAAATTATTGCACGTAAATATTCACTGGCTCCATACAAATTGTGCATCACACAGATTACATTTGGCTCTTAATTCTTCAGCAAAAAAAATCAATACAAATGGCACTAAAAACTGTCAGTGAAATTATTGTATTCTTTAAAGCATGCAGCAATACTATCCAGAAGCATCAAGACACTCTTTCATGAAATCAAAACAACTAAACTAAAATCAAGATGATGCAGTCTTGCTGTTTTAGGAGGTTATTACGGCAGTAGTAGGTGCTCTCAGTGAATTGGAAACAACAGTTGAAACAAACTCGCGAGACAAGGCAGCTTTGTTCAGAAAGAGATTAATGAGTTTTGAGTTGGTTGTGGCTGTATCTGTTGTGAGAATAACTAGCGGGCTCATGCTGGCTTTGTACACTTTATCACAAACCTATTGACGGTAGCTGTTGCATTGAGGGTCAAAACGTACCAAAATGTTATAGGCTCGTTTCTGGAAGACAGTATTTAACAAAAATTGTTATTGCATTTTTCCAAAGCAGTTAAGACAGCTGAAGCATACTAAATGGACATTAAGGCCAAGACCGTCCGAGAAGCCATCATCTATAGATTGCAAGTGCAAGATTACTACTATACAGAAGTGTATGTTCGGTTCTTGCAAGCTACACTTTCTTCACTTGCCTCACGCTGCAATGTTTTTCAACAAGCAGCCAAACTGAGTCATGTCATACCATGTTTTTGCGTAAGTTGTACAGCAATCATAATAAAATTCCGTATTAAAATAATTTCAGATGTTACCAAGTTCTATGTGAATTAGGTAGGGATGTTCAAAGTAGAATATCGAATTCTTGGATTCAAATCCAATTCTGCCGTTTATTTCGGGCAATTGGAACCGATATAATTTAATGTTTTACTGCCGATGGTTGCGCCTAATTGTACAAACGCGTGTGGTAAGTTGGCATGTCGCTGTGGTGACCAATTTATAGTGCTTGCTTTAAATGTAACCTGGTAGTGTCAGCGGTTTTTCGTGCAACCAATTACTTTGCGTCTCGCGATAACGTTTGTCTAATAATTAAGTGTCAATTAAGCGTTATTTACCGAGCGACTAACATGTAATGTCATGTGCAGAGTTCGCAATTCCCCTAAATATGTTAAATTACAAAAGTAACATTACATTGTAAAACGTGCTGGCCGTCCACAAAAGGCGCTAAAGGGTTAGTTAAGATCAACTTTAGGCCAACATTCAGCGAGATTGTGAAGTTATGCACAGCGTAATTGCCAAGTATTAGTTATGTCAATTATAACTTTGTATTCTTTGCAGTACATTATTTGACTGCATAACACATCATGTTAGTAAAAAAAAAGCACTAAGACCCAACAATGCTTTAAAAAACAGGACCGAATTGCTTAAAACTTCTGTGTGCAGTGTTGCATTGTACTCACTATTGGCAAAATATAGTTTTGGCAACAACCTGGACAGTTGACAAATTACAGTTTAAAGAACTGCTTCAAAAGACAGTTGTTAAGAATGTTAAACATATGGGAGATTTTTTTTATTATAATGTACCCATGTTAGCAAATTGTTTGGGCGATTTATTGCTGTGATTGTGGGCCCTGTAGGGTAGATTAAGATTAATCCCTTCCCCAAGCAAAATTGAGGTTAAATAACTTAATAAAAATAAACCAGGATTCGCTATCCTGGATTCGTTATTCTAGATTCGAAACCTATGTTTCTAGAATACCTTGGGATTCTACTTTGAACATCCCTAGTATTAGGTGAATTACGAGCTTTATGCAAAGACGACTTAACGGCACAGTTCAGTGAGTTGTTGCATCTGTATGCAAGCGGTGTGGATTACCTCGAAACCATGAATGAGTTGGAGAGATCGAATATGAAGTGGGGGCCTGTCGAAGTGTCTCAATTACCAACAACATTCCAGGAATGTTTGGACCATTGAAACGACATGTTTTTTCCAAACTTGCGGAAACTAATCTGAGTAAGTCATTTATTGTTTTTTTCAGTCCAATCAAGATTTTGTAAAAGCCAGTTTTGTTATCAGTGAAATGATAGCAAAGTCATCATGGCCCTTTATCGAGGGTTTGTTTATAAAAGAATGCCTTGTAAAAGCAAGTGACATTTTATGTCTAGGTAAAAAAAACTGTTTGAAGGCATAAGCTTTCCCCAAATACAGTTGCAAGTAGGGTCACAGATTTAGCTGCAAATGTGGAGAAACAATAAGCTGCGACCGAAAAGGACTTCAAAGCATTTTCGCTTGCCCTTGATGAGAGCACAGATGTGCTGTGTTTATCAGGGGCGTAACCGCATTCTAAATCTCACGAAAGAGTTTTTGGAATTAGTACCATTGAAGGGTACTACAACTGGGCGTGATATATTTTAAGCCTTGGAAAAGTGCTTCGAGAATCATGGCTTGTATGTTTGGCCACAGACAGTGCACCAGCAATGCGTTCTAGCAATGTGGGTGTAGTTGGATTTGTGAAAAAAAACTAAACAGTCTGAACCAAAAGAGTCAACTTCGCTAGTATACACTGCATTTTACATGAAGAAGCCCTTTGTAGTAAAAGTCTACAAATGAAGAAAAATATGGATGTTGTAGTTAAAACAGTCAATTTTATATGATCTCGGAGGTTGAACCACAGGCAGTTTAAATCATTTCTTGCAGATATGGACTGTAAGTAGAGTCATGGAAAATATTTTGAAGCGTTTCTTTGCACTCAGAAATCAAATCCCATCATTTATGAAAATGGAAAATAGCGCAGTTCCTTTGTTGGCTGATGCTACTTTCCAATGCAATCTTGCTTTCCTAACAGATATTACTCATCATTTGAATGAATTGAATTTGAAGCTTCAAGGTGAAAAACAAATAATTACAAAGATGTATGACCATGTGAAACCGCTCAAAGTCATACAACGTTTCTGAATTTAGCAGTTGGGTGAGGGGAATTTGGCTCATTTCTCAACTCTTCCGTCTTTAGGAAAAGTTAAGGCCGTATGCATGAAAGAATATAGATTTGTTGTCTAATGTAATTCAGCAATTTGACGTGCGCTTTGCAGAATTTTGAAGTACCGCAATTTAGACATTTTTCAACACCATTTGCTGTAGAAATTGACAATGTAGCTGAGGAATTGCAAATGGAGTTTGTGGAACTTCAATGTGATACTTATCCTGAAGCAGAAGTATGCAGAGGTAGGGATTCCAGAATTCTATATATTTCTTTCACACGAAAGGTTTCTGAAGTTACTCTCTGCTGCTGCAAGGATTATTGCAATGTTTGGAAGCAAATATGTATGTGATTTTTCATTGATTGAGATCAACAAGAATGTGCTAAGGTCACATATCACTAATGAACATCTGCAAGCAACTCTGAGATCTGCTGACAAGTTGAACCACAATATCGAAGTCCTTGTCCTTGAAAAACGCTGCCACTTAAGTAGCCAGAACAAAAAATAACTAGCCTAAATAATAATCAACCTACTTGTGTTTATTGTTTATTGTTTCTTATTATGTGTTCTTGTTGGTAGACATCTCATTATAAATTGCGGCCCTTGGGCATTTTACAAGTTCTCATGTGGACCTCAAAGCAAATTGAGTTTAAGGCCCTTTGTCAAGCTTGTCAGAATCTGGTTAAGTGTTTTTCTCAATGAAAATATATTAAAACTGTTTAGTGTTTATGCACAGTTTTGTTGTAATTAAAATAGGATAAATTTTGAACATACCAATTTTTTTAACTTTAAAATAACACAACTTTGAAATATTGTAATAGATAGTAGCTTACGTAATATCTGGTAAAGGGGCATCAAAGTTATGAAACTCTTCCACCAGGTAAATCTGGTTATGTTGAGCTTCTCTGTTTTCTTCAGGTAAGTCCACTACCCCAGGTCTGATAACAAAGAAAAAAGTGTTATCTTGTTGTTCTTCCTAATGGAAGATAGAAATAGTAAGAATTTAAGGGGAAAAAATAACCTCTACTGCAGAGACTAACAGCCTTATATCTAACACTAAACTTACTGCATTACCGCAAAGTGGCACCTGTTACATGTATATTTTAATTGTATATTTTAATAATAACGAAATTAATAACTTCATGAGGGATGTTTAAATTTGAATATCTGATCTTAAGGTTTAAAATTCTGAGTGGGATGTTCAAAGTGGAATCCTGAGGTAGAATAATGTGATTTGAATCTTAAATTCATTTTCAACCAAAACACAATTTGCTAACATAACAACATAATGTTTATTGTAATATAAAAATTGAATTACAAATAACATTCTAAACAGTTGCCCTTTAAAGCAAAAAACTTAATTTTTGCATACAGTGAGTAACAATACAACATACAACCCAGTATGTTTATTAAAACATTGCTGTGTTAAAGTTATCATTTACTACACGGCCGTAGCGTGAGGGGTGTCTAGGAGTCTTGACACCCCCTTTGAAATCTCAGTAAACAATTATCACAAAACTAAAACTGCGATTGCTATGATACTACATCGGACAAATTTCACCTGGCGTTGAAAACACGTTGGTGCTTAATTGCCACCGCCCAACCACCGCTTGTTATCGTTGTTACATTTAGCAGTTCGCCTGTCACCAACTCAAGTAGTCTTAAACAGGGCTGATAACGAAAATATATTTTATTGTTGAAACATCCATTCTCAGCGACGCAGAGAAAGCAGGCGCGTAAGCTACAGCAAATGTCTTTACCGCAGGTCACTCTATTAAATGTTTTTATTAGCCTCAATTCAAAAAACAGCGCTTGACCGTCGCATTTTGAAACATAACGTCGGCGAACTATAGCTTCACGCTAAACTGATAATAAATGGTACCAAATTTGTTCATCGGTTATTATGCTGACAACAAAGTGCAACAGCTTGTGATTGAAACGTCACAAAGGCTGTTCTGACACCGCAATTCCATAGCGTTTCGCGCGCTTAATCGAAAACACTTGACAATCGGACGTGGATAAGACGACGAGGTGTTGCAATTTTTCTAGCGGCGAACAGACAATTTAAAACAGCCGTAAGCTCCTAAGTTTTTAGCGTTTAGAATGCACAAAACATATTTTTTCCCCCCCTAAGTGGTTTAGGTTACTGATCATGTGACACAGTGGCGAATCCAGGGGGAGCTGGGGTTTGTGACGGATTTTTTGTTAATGATATTATAGTTTTTTGTTCGTTTTGGTCAGGGTTTACAAACTGTCCGAAGTGACAATGTTTTTAATGTAATTGGGCGACGCCTCTTAAGCTAATGCGTAACCAAAATCTAACACAATACTCCGTTTTTGTCTTTTTTTGGCGACTGTAAAACACAGTGTATTTTTTCCCTTTAGTTATTTGTTGAGGTTGGCTGATTATCAATTAACAACGCTAAGTCAAACTGTCTTTCTTTTTTTCACGCTAAAAAACGTCTATTTTAGGCGCAGCTAATGTTCCTCTCTGTTCGCTGTCTGCTCTAATATTCGATATTGGTTAACAATGGACTTTTTTTTAAATGAAGCAGATTTTTAAAAGGTGGTATAATGATGACTGTCGTGCGCGTTTCAAAGTCGCTATTTTTAAGTTATGATAGTTAACGCAAATTTTTCTCAATAAGCATATCCTAAGACCACATGTTTAGTGTGTAATTGACAAAACTTATTCCCCTTAACCGCAGCTTGTATTTTAGCTGACTTGGTACACAGCTTGGCACCTGCGCTAATTGTGTAATAATAACAACCTGGAAAAATGATCTTCGTTTAGTATTGCAGGTGGCGAAACACGTGCCTGTAATTTAACGCTAGTCCTGTACATGGAACTTAGGAAACTGCGCTGCTGATAGTCATGATTCTACCAAAATCAATCACACATATTTGACGGTCTTTGTTTAGTTTTTCGCTTAAAGTGAACGATCGCACACTAAGCGGTTTCGCAGCTGGCGCCTGGCATGAGTATTGACGACCCACATGTTCGCTTTTGCTGGACGTTAGTTGTTTCTGATTAGAAAGTTTTATGACGTCATTGGGTCATTCCATTGCTACTGGTACAGTGGTGGCACCATATGTCATAGATTTTATTTTAATTTCATATGTAAAATCTCCATGCAATTCTAAGAAAAGTGATGCCAATTTTATCGAAATCTGTCAAGTACTTTTCAAGATATCAGCAATTGAAAATTGACCCTTTTCAGGCTTTTTCGTGATCGCTCATGCGTAAAAATTAAATAAAAAATTTGTTTGACCTATTATGAAGATGTTTTAAATGGTAACTTAAAAATTACAATGCACATCAGTTCTTCAAAGTAAGGAGATTCTGAATATTGTTGTTTGATTTTGTATCACTACAGGCCACCAAGTAGCTAGTTTCACACATGACTATTTGTGATTAGTCATGCATGACAAAACTTTGATGCCTTATAGCGAAAAATACTCTACTTCGATTTTTCTGCAACTTAGCTTAAATGAAAGGTAATTTTGTTGGCTTTCTACCCTCCAAATATGAAGTGGGATATTTGAGTAGAAATGACAAAATTTGTTGGCTTTGTAGTAGAATGTGAAAAAGCGTTAAGACGCACTATTATATTGTATAACTATGAAGCATGGTTTTGTGGTGCTTCCAGGAAGTCCAGAAACTTAAATAAATCTGCTGGTACAGAAATGCACAATAGAAGCCAATACTTTGACCAATAATTTTAATGAATTTATGGAGAAAATTGCAAATAATTTTAATGTTTTGCGACTGAAACATTTTATGCACAGTTCATGCACAATAATACATATACTAACACAGAGGAAGGATACTATACACCAGTGCTTATTAATCAGGTGAATGGTTCACCCCAGGGTGAATACTTTTTTGCAGGGGTGAATAAGGGTGAACCGTCAAAAATGGATGATAGCTTGCGAGCAGGGCGGATATTCCGGGGGTTTAACCTGTTCACTGAACAGGTGAGAATTTCCAAAAACAAAATCAATTTAAGTTTTTTTTACAAGGGTGAATGGAATCAGGAGATAGATGCTAAGGGTGAACAAAGCACAAGTATATATGCATACTGGAAGGCATCTCATACTATGCTCAAGTAACAGTTAACTGCCAAGATCTTAATTTTTCAGCAATGTTATTGCAAAGCACTGCCCCTCATTCAGTTACACAATAATAACAACTATACAGTATGTTCTAAACTAATAATACATCTAAAAATTCATCACTCGTTAAGGTTGAAAATTTGATGGAAATAAGCTTGGGTGCGATTTTCAAATCATGACTGAAAACATGATTCAATGGAAAAAAAGCTTTGATCTGGCCTTTGAGGCCAGTAATATGATCGAGCAGGTCATTTTAGATGCATGCAGACATATATACCATCATCTTTAGCAGTGACAACAAGCCTATGTATCAGTCAAGCTCGTATACAACTGCAACATAAGCACCAGGAGAAAACGTTGGCATGGAAAGAGGTGTAGTGCTGCTACAAATTTTGGGTTGCACAGCAAATTTAAGGCCACAACTTGTCCTTTTTGTTCCTATAACTCCTTCAACAGTCTAGTACCTTTCAAAGTCTTTCCAGACTGAAACCTATCTTGCAAATGGAAGAAACTGATTTCATGTCCTTCGGAATCACTTCAAAACAAATATTTGAAACAGTTTGGCAACCAAAACTCATATTACTGGCCTCAAAGGCAAGACCAATGCTTTTTTCCATTGGATCATGTTTTGTGCCACATATAATGTCCTGTTTTGTTACATCAAGAGGACAATACCACATCTCCAAGTCTGATGAAAGCCTGATTTTGGAAAAGTGGTATTACTGGTCTCGCGCATCTTTGTAAGCGTTTTGTAATAGGTAGTGTGAATTGCAGCTAATTTCAGTCATGATTTGAAATCACATCCCAGCGTATTTCCATCAAATTTTCAACCTTAATGAGTGATGAATCTTGAGATGTATTATTAGTTATTACTAAGGTATAAGGGCTATTTAGAACATACTGTACAGTTGTTATTATTGTGTAACTCAGGGGTCGGGAACCTATGGCTCGAGCGATATATGGTTCTTTTGGTGAAAGAATCTTGCTTGCAGATAAATCTAAGTAATCATTTTGCAGCAAAACCTGAATAAAATTGCAAGCGGCCAGAACCGCTTTCCTAACTTTATATTTCCTTTTTACTACTCATAGTAGCAAATTTTATTTTCTCTTCCGAGTGAATCTCTTTATATAATCTAAGTTGTGCAAACTTAGCTAATTAAATTTTGGTGCATATTATGTTCTGTCCTTTAAATAAAAGAGAAACAACAAACAAAAACAAAATAAACGGCCCTGCACAATTTACTAGTTTTTGCCAACCTATAACAAGATGTTTGTGGCTCTAAAAAAAATACAACTAAGAATATTTGACATTTATGGCTCCCTTAGCTAAAAAGGTTTCCAGCCCCTGGTGGAACTGAATGAAACCTATAGCAAGATGTTTGTCGCTCTAAAAAAATACAACTAAGAATATTTGACATTTATGGCTCCCTTAGCTAAAAAGGTTTCCAGCCCCTGGTGGAACTGAATGAGGGGCAGTGATTTGCAATAACATTGTTAAATATTTAAGCTCTTGGCAGTAAACTGTTACTTAAATATAGTATGAGGGCCTTCCAATATGCATATTGCATATATACTTGTACTTAACATCGTATAGTACCTTCTCTGTGTTAGTATATATGTATTATTGTGCACGGACTGTGCATAAAGTGTTTCAGCCGCAAAACATTAAAATTAATGGCAATTTTCTCCATAAACTGATTAAAATTATTGGTCTATGTATTGGCTTAGTGTGCATTTTTGTACCAGCAGATTTCTTTAAGTTTCTTGACTTCCTGGAAGCACCACACAACCATCCTTCATAGTTATACAATATAATAGTGCGTCATAAAGCTTTTCATCATTGTATTACGAAGCAAACAAATTTTGTCATTTCTACTCAAATATCCCACTTCATATTTTGAGGGTAGAAAGCCAACAAAATTACCTTTCATTTAAGCTAAGTTGCAGAAAAATCGAAGTAAAAGCTGCGTGTTTTTAAATGTAATTCAGTCACGCGTCTTAAGCTAATGCGAAACCAAAATCAAACGCAAAAGGCCATTTTTCGTCTTTTTTTTGGTTGATCATAAACGCTAGATAGTTTTTCTCTTTCGCCTTTCGTTATTCGTTCGGGTTGGCTATCAGCAGTGCATTTTTCTAAGTTCCATGAACGGGAATACGCTTAATTGCGACCACGTCTCTCTCCACCTGCAATAATATTCAAAGATCGTTTTTCCCGGGTGGTATGATGCCACGATTAGCGCAACATCTGTGCAAAGGAGTGTGCCAAGTCAACTAAAATACAAGCTGCTGTTGAGGGAAAATAAGTTGTGTCAATTGAACACGGAACACATGGTCTTAGAATGTGCTTATAAAGAATAGTTTAACTCAGTCACGATACAATGACAGGGATCATGATAACTGCATTTTTGCACAAAATTAAGGGAACTATTTTTAATGGAATTGGTAGGTAAAAAAAATATTCATTTATTTTTCTAATATTTTTTTTCACCAATCATCTCTAGTAGCAAACAATGTTGCTATTTTACAGGGATGCATACCTTCAGTACCCAAAACATTTTTTATTAACAAATGTTATACAAAAGTATTATATATGCATTACACAATAACATCAGGCTCATCATTTGTGACTGTTGGACACCATGGTATAAATAGGTAAAACATTTAACATACCTAAAGGCCATTTTAATTTTTACAAATGCCTCATTGCAATCTGCAAGCAAATATTTGGCTTTTCTGTTGTATATTCGCACAACTCCAAGTAATAGATGACCAGATGTCCGAAGTGCCATCTTGACCTTAAAACATAAAATTGAAAAATCTTGGTGAATTCATTCTATAACTAAATAATGTAGTGTAAATCAGTGGTTCTCAACCTTTTTAGCTTACGGGCCGTTAAAATTTCAAAACAAAATTTGCGGACCGGTGGACCTTCAAAAACTGAAATCAACCCAAAATTTAATTACGACAAAAATACGTAAATTAAGCAAAGAATGGAAACTTTAATTTAATGAGCAATATGCTGCTTTTTTTATAACTTACATGTTATACGTGTTTCTATTGAAGTTTTTTTTACATACAAGTGGTCCTTAAGCTGACCTGTATGTTATTTCACAATGCTGCAAATTACGCAATCGGCGAAGTTCTAAATTTAATGCAAGCCTTCAACATCTTCCAATTTGCAATTGAGATATAAAATTCTAATATATTTGGCGGATCGGCAGGAAAGTGGACGCGGGCCGGCAGTTGAGAATCACTGGTGTAAATTGTCAGGGTTGTTCCTAAGCAAAAATCTACACTTGCCAGGCGGGTGAGCGGCTATCAATCAGCACTAGCCCGGACAAAATACCACTCGCCAATGATAATTTAGTAGCCATGCCTGCCTGTTTTTGCGCTCTCTTTTTTACGTATTATGTTTTGTCTGTGCTTGATGGACGTTTCACCGCAGGTTGTTTCGCGCCAGAAACAAAAGCCAAAATTTCGCCTATAATGACAAAGTAATTGTAAGCTACAACTAAACCATTATTTCTCACAGTTAACAACCATATGTACCAGAGGTTCTGTGATGCGTGACGCCCTATATTGGGTCATTTCAATTTTCCAAGGGCGTCCGCAATTGTGCGATTCGTACCTTAACATAACTGCGATATAAAATATTCACAGACAGTTATTTTTTAAGCTTTGGCTTGGTTGACCGCTATGATCTTCAAGAGATCGCAACAACACACTTACGTACACCAATTTCTAATTCTCAGCTATAGTTACACAAGTAGGCGATATTTTTAAATATCGTAGTGTTCACTGGACCGGTTCGGTCTCTCAAAACATAAAAAAACACTTCTTACAAAAATTATTATAAGACATTTGCATTTAAACTTATTGTTACCAAAAACTGCGGCAATTGCTCTTAATTTCGACTGGGTTAAACATTTAAAAATTAACAATGTTGATTGTTGAAGTTAAACGATAAACCTTTTAACTATTTGCCACTGCAGCAAAGAAGTCTTTGATTGTTTGCAGTTAAACGATTGTTTTTTTTAACGGGACAAAGAGTCTTTATTACGATCATACAACGGGACAAAGAGTCTCTATTACGAGCTTCGAACGTGACTTCGATTAACCTTATTATTTGTGTAGTGTTGAATGTATTTGCGTCTTAGTGTTGGGAAATGGAGAATATTTCGCTTAGTAGTGGTGCTTAACACAAGTTGTCCTACAGGACCTACACCAACTAATTAAATTTTTCGACAAAGCCACTCGCCAGTCGGGCGAGTGGGTGTCAATCAGCACTCGCCAGGAGCGATTTGAACTCGCATTGGCGAGCGGGCGAGTGCTTAAGTCTTTTTAGAAATATTTAGAAACATAAAAAGTGAATATGCATTAAAAAGCAACATTTAGTGTGTTATCTAGTCCAAAAAAGTAGTGGACTGGCAGAGCATAAAGTCAGGCGCGTAGCGTGACCGTTTCAAAGGGTTGTGTTCCGAAATTTTCAACTTAGGAAATTCCCCTATTTTCGGTAGACGTTATTGAATAACGACGTCATAAAACAGTGACTGGTATGACGTCATAAAGTAGTGATTGTCATGACATCATAAAACATTCTAATCAGAAACAACTAATGTCCACATGTTTGTTCCTAAGCAAAAACTTACACTCGCCAGGTGGGCGAGCGGCTATCAATCAGCACTAGGGTTGTAAAGGGGTGGAAAGTTTCCGGGAATTTTGGAAACTTTCCGGGAATTTTGAAGGACCCGGGAATAATGGAAATATTGGGAATTTTCAAATTTGGCATTTATTATGTTTAAAACATTTGTTAAATATTTCATCAACCAGAAAAAAATAATAAAAACCGATCTAAGCATTTCTAGATGAGCAGAAGGAGATGCTAACCGGCAGCAACTAGTACAGGGGCCGGCAACCTTTTTGTGGACGCGGGCCTAAACCAAACTAGAAAGGTCTCTGCGGGCCGCACAATAAGTTAACTAACAATTGTGTTATTAAAATGTTAGAACAACTGTAATCAGGCGGGCATCCTTTTTTGCACTTAAAGACGTGTTTAATTACATTTAAGAAGGCAGTAAAGTGTTGGCGCAAAGCGCGAAAAAAAGCGTTTGTTTGGTGTAAAATTAGAGTCCACACATCGTTATCCATACTACTAATGAAAATTGTAATGAAACTACTTTGTTTATTGGTTAATCTAATCAATATTTGCCAAGTTTTTAAGTCTGGCATACCTGGCGAGCAAAGTGAGCGCAATTTTTTTTGGTATACCGCCACCGGTATTTCTTTCAAATTTCTTTTAAGTTTTTGTTACACTGCTAAAAATAATAAAATGTTAAAAAAGGTCAAAAAATTTAAAATACGTTTTCCGTTTGTCCGTGACGCACTTGTCAGCTTTCCACGCTGCAACGGCAAAGCACTAATGTTTTGAAAAAACATTACAAAACGTAAACCAACCGGATGTATGAAGATCGCAAAGCGGGAAAATTTTTCGCACTTACGTAGTTAAAATAGTCAAAAAGTATGTGAAATGGACTCGTGTCTATTTTGTCAAATAGGCAACGGGCCTGATGAATTACTTTGACGGGCCTGGCCGTAGGTTGACGATCCCTGAACTAGTACAACGACTTTGTAACTCACAAAACAACAAATGTTAAAGATTTAGCTACCGTAAGCTGAGGATATTTTGGCCCAGACCCGTCAGTGTTGTTTTTGTTTGTAAAAAAACAGATTGGTGATGATTCATTTTTGCAGTTGATAAACTAAACTATGTGTCGGTATGTTCTTAGTACTTTTAATCTAAAACAGTATAAGGCCATATAAGGCCAGTATAAGGAATATTAGCTGCGCCTAACTTCGACGTTCTTTAGCGTGAAAAAAAAGACAGTTTGACTCGAGCGTTCTTAATTGTCGAATTCACACTTGACAATCAGCCAACCTCAACAGATAACGAAAAAGAAAAAAATATACTGGATTTTACAGTCAAGCAATTATTTTTCTGTTTCAATATCTAACTAAGATTGTTTTAAAAGTTTCCCAAAATTCCGTTAATTCCCAAAATTTCCATGGAAAGTTTCGGCTCTGAAAATTCCAGGGAACTTTGCAACCCTAATCAGCACTCGCCCGGACGAAATAACATTCGCCAAATTTGTTGGCATGAAGTCTGCAAATTTCTGTCCTAGTGCGGTCATTTCTTGGGTTATCGTTAACCGGTCTTATGGTTTCTGTACAGAAACATTAGTTTCTATAAAAGTCTGATCATTTATTTTCATGCAGGGATAAACAAATTAATGACCCATAAAGCAGTTTACGATTAAACCAATGTTTTTTTAGAGATATTTTTTACAATCAAGAGCGTCCGCAATGGTTTTGATTCGTATCTAAACATAATTGCCATAAAATATTTACAGAAAGTTATTTTTTAAGCTTTGGCTTGGTTGACCGCTATGAACTTAGATCGCAACAACATACTTACGGAGACTAATGGCTAATTTACGGCTGTAGTCACATAAGTAGGCGGTATTTTAAAGTACCGTAGTGTTCAGTGGCCATTTCGGTCCCTCAAAACATCTTAAAAAACACTGCTTACAAATAATAAGACGTTTGCATTGGAACTTATTGTTACCAAAAACTGCAGCAATTGCTTATAATTTTCTTATACAAACAATTCAATAAATACAAAAAAGTAAAATTTTATCTCTGGGTACATCGAAAGTTCAGTAAACTTTTCCAAAGTCGTCAACGACCGGGTTAAAAATTTAAAAATTAACAACATTTAAGTTAAACAATAAACCTCATAACTATTTGCTACTGCAGAAATGACGTCTTTGATTGTTTGCCGGTAAACGTTTTTTTTAAATGGGACAAAAAGTCTTTATTACGATCATACAACGGGACAAAGAATCTTTATTACCAGCTTTGAACGTGACTTTGATTAACCTTATTATTTGTGTTGTGTTGATGTATTTGCGCCTTAGTGTTTAAGGAACTAACTGGCACTAAGTAATATATCGCTTAGACAAGTTGTCCTACATCAACTAATTAAAGTTTTCGCCGTAGTCACTCGCCAGTCGGGCGAGTGGGTGTCTATCAGAACTCTCACCCGGTGCGATTTGCACTCGCATTGGCGAGCGGGCAAGTGTTTAAGTACAACCCTGGTCCAGCTAAAGCGAACATGTGCATCATTGACACTTCCACCAGGCGAAAAACTAAAGCAAGCCGTAAAATATGTGTGATAGATTTTTGAAGAATCATAAACTAAGCGTTAAATTACAGGCACGCCTTTCGCCACCTGCAATACTAAACGAAAAAATCGTTTTTCCCGGGTGTTATTATGCCACAATTAGTGCAAATCTGCGCCGAGCAGTTTGCCAAGTCAACTAAAATACAAGCTGAGCTTGAGGGGAAATATGTTGGCCAACTGCATACTAAATACATGGTCTTAGAATATGATTATGGAGAATAATTTTGCGGTAACTATAATCACTTAAAAATGGCGACTTTAAAACGCGCATGACAGTCATCATTATATCACCTTTTAAGAATATGCTTCAGTTAAAAAATATCCGTTGTTAACCAATATTTAATATTAGAGCAGACAGTGAACAGCGGGGAACATTAGCTGCGCCTAACTTCGACGTTCTTTAGCGTGAAAAAAAAGACAGTTTGACTTGAGCGTTCTTAATTGTCGAATTCACACTTGACAATCAGCCAACCTCAACAGATAACGAAAAAGAAAAAATATACTGCGTTTTACAGTCAAGCAAAAAAGACAAAAACAGAGTTTTGCGTTAGACTTTGGTTGCCCATAAGCTTAAGACGCGTCACCCAATCACATTAAAAGCATTGCCGCTTTTGCTAAATCCTGACCAAAACGAACAGAAAACGATAATATCACTCACAAAAGAGGGGGGGGGGTCACAAACGCGCCACTGTGTCACATGATCGGTAACCCAAATCACCTAAGGGGTTTGGGGTGTGGTACGAACAACTTCCAGCGAGTAAATGCGGAACCCGAAACATTTTACGTTTAGTGCATTCTAGACGCTAAAAATGGGGATTATTAGGAGCTTACGGCTGTTTAAAACATTGCTACACCTCGTCGACTTATTCACGTCCGATTGTCAAGTGATTTCAATTGCGCACGAAATGCTATGGATTTGCAGTGTCAGAACAGCCTCTGTGACGTGACAATCACAAACTGTTGCAAAAAAATTTGGGTTTTAGCATCACACCATTTTAGCATCACAAGTTAATATGCAAAATAATAGTTTAATAATTAATAAAGGTGAAACTAAACGTTATTTGGATTTTGTTTTTAATTATTTTTTTTGTTTTTAATTATTTATATATAAAAATCGGTTATCGGTTGACAAAATTGTAAAAAATCGGGTATCGGTTCGAAAAAGTGATATCTGTTGATACGCTAAATTTTAAGCACGTCGTTCACCATGAGCAATACTAAACAAAACTTGTTTTTCCCGGGTGTTATTCAATTAGCGCAACATCTGTGCCAAGCTGTGAGCCAAGTCAGCTAAAATACAAGCAAGTCTGACACCAGGGGTCGGCAACCTTTTTCTAGTTGCGGGCCAAAGCCAAACTCAGAAAGATATTTGCAGGCCACACAAAATGTTAACTAAGAATTGTGTTATAATGTTAGAACAACTATAAATGTTAGAACAAACTGTGAATCAGGCGGGCCTCAGATCTATTTTGCACTTAACGTGTTTAATTACATTAAAGGAGACCGGAATGTGTTGGTGCAAAGCGCGAAAAAAAGCGTTTGTTTGATTTTAAAAATGCACATGTTATCCATACTACTAATGAAAAGTGTAATAAAACTACTTTAAAGAAACGCCAGTGCTTCAATAGTTAATCTAGTTCAGTGTTTTTAACCTTTTTAACGCGTTCACTGCGATACGACCCACCGGTGGGTCATGCGTAAAATTTAGCTACTGCGATGCGACCCACCAGTGGTTCGTACGAAAAAAATTACTGTGTTTTTCACGTTCACCGCGATGCAAAGTTAATTGCGCCTCAAATAGTTTTCAGGGTTTATAATCTGGTATATACTCATAAAGTTAAACTTTAAAACTTAACATATTCGGCTTTTTTCTCTACAATTCATATTTATTATCTTAATTGGGTTTATTGGTTCAAAATTATGAGCGGGTTCAAAATTATGAGCGGGTTCTATTTTTTCGCTATAAAATAGTTTGCTGTTAAGTTATTTGAAGCTCTCTACGCCTACCTAGCGACAGTAATATCTAGCAATATATCTTTCTTTTGAAATGTTCGTCAATATGCTATTGATTTGGTTGTACTTATTAGAATTTAGATGAAAAATGATCAAGAAGGTCGTACGTTTTTGTGATTTGGGCCCAAGGGTTGGGGGTGCATTTTTTTGGAGGGGGTTTGAAAAGAAATACATTTAAAAAATGTTGAAAACCATAAAACAAATAAACCAAAGTGTAATATATAATATTAGAAAAATTAACCTGGTAAATAACCCTCTATATAATAACCCAATTATTGAACCACCCCTGAAAATAAGGCCCTGAAAAATACCCCCTGACAAAATATACGACAACCGCAACCCCATAAAACAATGCAGGATTCATTTTGCAACAATTGAACCAGAAATTACTCACAATATATTACCTACGATCTATCACACAAGCAAATAGTTAAACTTTATTCTATAAGTTGCTTAAATTTATGCAACCCACCGGTGGGTCCAATCGCACTGGCAACAATATATATAGTTTGTGTTCAATGCGATTTGACTTACCGGTGTCTAAACGATTAAACTGTCTGAAAGAACTCCTTAAAGCGGAGAAAACATGTCAACAAAATTTGCGGGAAAGCTCTGGTGGCAGCTAGCGGTACAGAAAGGTAAAGGTAATCGCAACACAAGAAACAACAACAATTTGGAATCGCAGCGAACGTGTTAAGTAAGGGAACACCGAGCGAAGCGTGAGCAATTTTTTTTGGTATATTGGCATTTCTTTTAAATTTCTTTTTTCAAATTTACATTGCCGAAAATAAAAAAATGTTAAACAATATATGTCCAATATTTTTAAATACATTTTCCGTTTGTGCGCGACGCACTGGGCAGACTTTCATGGCGCAACGGTAAAGACGCGCTGATCTAATTAAAAAAACACAAAAAATTTTTGCACTTACATAGTTAAAAAGTCAAAAAATATTTGAAATGCAATCGTGCAAAGTTTGTCAAAGAGGCGGCGGGTCGATCCAGCCGTAGGTTGCCGAACCCTGTCTTACACCGACATCTCATATTAACGCGAACATCAAACAGCGAGAAACATCAGCACCGCCTAAGCCCTAAATCGTTGTTTTCAGCGAGAAAAAGGGTGAGACCACTTGATTTATTGTTGTTGATTGTCGAACACGCAATTGCTTATCAGCCAACCCGAACGAAAGGCGAAGAAAAAAACTATCTGGGTCGCCAAAAAAAAAGAAAAACGGCATTTTGTGTTTGATTTTGAATTAGCTTAAACGCATGACCTAATTACATTAAAAACATTGCCGCTTAAGACAAAGTAAAAGGTAAGTAAAACCCTGACAAAAACGAACAAAAAACAATAATGTCACTTACAAAAAGGGGGGTCCAACCGATTTTTCCAAAAAGAACTTGTGCTTGTTCTACACATATTCAATCAAATATGTTTTCAAAATGCTTTATATGTAGGAACATTATGCACTAAAATTTTTTGTGCCATTTTGAAAAAAAGTTACGAAAGTTCGAAGCACGTTGTTTAGCAGGGAAAAGCCAGTGTTAAGCACATTGATTGTTTATTAGTTTAAAAAGTACTAAATTGTTGTGTATTTGCAGTTTTACTTTGATTTGACAAGTACTTCTTTATTGAGTTAAAAAAGCAAACATGATAGTGCCATTCCTGTTAAATAGACAGGTATGACATTCCCACGGGCATATCAAGGATGTACCAGGCCATGTTTCACCACCTAAGGCTTAAACTATATTTTGGGCTGTTTTAATTATGTAAACGTAAAAAATGTTCGCGCTTTGCGCGAATCCTGCCTCCTTCCGCTATGGTTGCGTCTCTCAAAAATATATATTTTCCAAAAGGTACAATCCATACTATGGTATGTTGCACTTCACTGTGTGAATCTAATTTCAAAAACAATTTCTAATAACTTGGATTATAAATATGGTTCAACAAAAAAAAATTGTCCCAATTTTAAGATTTTTTTTTCTCGATTTTTGATCTGATTTTGAGCTAAATGTGTGCAACATGAGTTCACCCCAAAACAGCTTATCTATGTAACAGTGTTAGAGTAAGAAAAGCAGACATGTGCACCTCTTGTCCCCACTGTACTTCAGCATACCCCTTATGTATTGCTTTATGTCACAAAAAAATTGGCGCTGCGGCGCAAACTTTTTGCTAATTCATTTACTTGTTAACAGTCTTGTTTATCGTCTAAACATGGAAAAGGTTGATACATTCCTTAGTTGAACACATCATTCAAGTTTAGGGCGCGATAAAAAAAAAACCGAAGAATTTAGCCCAAAAATGCTCGTCACCAGAAGGCTGGCAAGATTCTGCCAGCCTGCATATGTCCATGCCTTGGATAGACATTTTATAATCAGGAAGTTAAATATGTAGTCCCTACACCTAAATTGAATAAATTATTTACCTGTGGACTAATGATATTTTCCACACTGTCCTCAAGATTCGTTTCAAAAACATGTGCTTTGGTTAGTTTTTTATCCCAATGAGCAGCAAGCCATATCCTGGATAAGGGTCCACGCTTGCTAAGAACAAAGTGGGCATAAAACATTGTTGAGCAATTTCCCTAAAGTTAGGCGACCTGCAAATATAAAATAACAGAATTTACTTTTAAATCAAGGTTAGCAGTTGGGTTGGGCTTGGGGTGGTCAAGTATTAATTCTATCAGGTTTCAATTTTGACAACTGGTGTTGTAACAATATTTTGTTACTGTAAAAAAAAGTGGTAGGATTGTAGACCGGTGCCAAATGTTTATCTTCGATAATGAATCTTTCACTTTAGCGATTCAAAGATTTAGTAGTTACATGTAACTTTAAGTAGGCATTGGCTCTTACGGTGAGAGCCGACGGCTGCATAATTCTCTTACATGTTCCTTGTCAAGACTGACTACAAAGAACAGGCCAAAAAAAAACTGTTTATAACTTGTTGAACGCTAGACAGGGTCACTTCACTCAATTGATATTGCTCGTCGAGTATATATTCAAAAATCTCAAAAACACAATAAAAGAACGATTATACAATAAAAAAAAACATCTATCATCTAGAACAGGGGTCGGGAACTTTTTAACTAAGGGAGCCATAAAAGTAAAATATTCTTGGTTGTATTCCATGAGAGCCATTTAATACTGTTTTAACATCTAGTTATCGGTTGGCAAGAAATAGTAAATTGAGCAGGGGAGTTTATTTTGTACTCATTTAAAAGACAGAACATGCTATGAACCAAAAAAATAATTAGCTAAGTTTGCACAGCTTGGATTACGGAGTTCCGTTGAAAGAATAGGGCCTTTTGGATGTTAAGAGATTCCTTAAAACGGGATAACTTGCGGCACACCAAAAGAGCTAAAAAAATTCGCCGGCACACCTACAAAATATATGAAGATCAACAATACACAAAAAATCAAATATCCTAGGCTGCCCAGAGAAAAAAGAGCTAATTATGATTAAACGTGCTAAAGGCGCCAGAAATTTGACGTTTTACATTTTATATTCTGCTTTTGCAGTTTTCTTTTATCTTAAGATGACCAAAGGGACTTTTGCCATAAGAACGAAATTAGAATAACATTAACGTTGCAATAAACCACAGTTCGGAATAGGACCAAAATAGGGCTATACCTAAATAGTCGTAATAACGTTTAAATCGGAATAAGTCTTAAACCCCTTAATAAAACCTTTTACCTGACCCCAAACCCCACCGCCTTAATTTTTCATTAACTCAGCTACTATTTCGACCCGAACTTAATTTCTAACCCCACACATTACTGAACACTTTTTGTAAAAAACTAGTTGTTTTTTGATATAAAGACTGATATAAAAAAAAAACTATTAACAAACCTATTAAAGTCGTAGCCTGAGTTGCTTTATTTGCGTTTACCAGCGAAAAAACTTAATTAAATTTATTCCATCAATAAAAATGTGCTCTGCATTCGCATTTTTAAAAATAAGCGTATAAATAAAAAAAATAAGCGTATAGCATTTAATACAAGACGAGAAGGGGCGCTCGTCTAGAATCCTACCACAACAAACATTATTTGGGTTAGGGTGCCGGTTAGCGTTTGGGTTTGGGCGAGTCCAGTAATAGTGTTAAACAATATTACTTGACCTACCCACACCCAAACACTAACCGACACCCTAACCCACATATTATGCATTGCTTAATAATCATTTCAACGTTGTGGTAGGATTCTAGACCAGCGCCCGAGAAGGTCTTGTAAGATTGCAGAAGCAATACTACAAAATATAAATGAGCCTATAATTACATGTTTGGAGCTAATATAAAATAATTTTAAACATTATAATGACGTAATTAGGCATAGTTTTTTCGTCGAGATTCCCGGGATTGCAAAGAATTTTTATTTTTCAATCCCGTTTCCCGGAAGTGAAAAAATCCAGGAAAAAGAGGAACCCTACTTTACAGTACTTTGAAAACTGAAGTTCAAAAATATATATAGGGTTAACTTCGAAAATAAATCATATTCTAACTTTGCA
This sequence comes from Ascidiella aspersa, assembly GCF_963924565.1. Taxonomy (NCBI): domain Eukaryota; kingdom Metazoa; phylum Chordata; class Ascidiacea; order Phlebobranchia; family Ascidiidae; genus Ascidiella; species Ascidiella aspersa. The sequence continues at coordinate 13,885,947 of NC_139454.1, read as the reverse complement.
GATCCAGTTACAGTAGTGCGAAGTTCTAAGTTAGGTAAACGGGCGAGCCAGGCAAATAGCCTCTTCCATATTAAAATGTTTAAAACTATACACATTTTAACAAAAGTACCAGTTAAGAGACCTTTGAGTTTGGGTCAGTCCCGCGACATGGAAATGGTTGCCCTTTCCTGATCTAGAATCATACCAAAACATCTCGATCGCGATTAAAATTAATCATCTGGACACCAAAGTAGATCAAATCGACATATATATAATCATTAAAGGGTGCAAGCGTAAACGAGCGACGCCGACCTCCCGACCCGGTCAAATAGCCAATATGCATACTTTCTGAGGCTATTTACCCGGCTAATAAAGTTATTTAAATCGATTCCGAAAAAAATCAAAGAAACTAACGAAAACTTAAATTAAATCTAAATCTACCACCAGCCAAACGGTGTACCCACTATCCCTTACCACTTCAGCGTATTGACGGTAGTCAAACTGTCATTGGATTTATTATTTAAATTTTAGTATATCGATTGGCGGAAAATCTTCATTCATCCATAAAATAGCACACAATCAGGCATTTCAAAGAGTTAAACCAATGATACTATAATACTATTATAGTATCATTGGTTAAACTTCAAATACCATGAGATAAAAAACTCTTAGGACAGTCAGTTAATTTTTGATGGAGTTTAGGCAGCCCAAATAATGCTGTCAAACAAACATAGGACAGTAGTACCATAGAATACTAATTACATAGAAGGCTCAATGCCTCATTTGCATACTGTTCCGCATGAATGACACTTACTTCGGTCGTGAATGTAAACAAGCTTTGGCATCAAAAATTGTTGTATTGTGTATTGGATTTTCATCACTGACGTTCAGAACTAATTTTATTTACTAATTAAGATCAAATTAGGCTTTTACCATCGTAAAGGCCTCTCCATACAACTACGATCGTATAAAATGTATACGTATAGTCGCGGTCACCTACACCTGTGCGGTAACGAATCTGGGAACACACAATAAGACCTAAAAACAACAATACCTAAAGCGGAAAAACTATAAAACCATAGGATTAAGACCAACGACATAATAAAGCCAAATACGCAGTAATATCCAGTACAGCATAATATCAAAATCGTCTGAATAAGACATAAATCTGTCGGAATAAGGCCTAAATTTATCGAAAGAAGGCCTGAATTCATCGGAATAAGGCAAAATTCATCGAAAGAAGGCCTAATAGCCAAAATAACGCCCGAACCTGTGGGTAGAGGGCGTTTTGGTGACTACGTTTGGACGACCTAGTCTGACCGGCTCAGTCAGGGGGCCGGTGTTCTTAATGGGTGGAGTTAGAAAATGAGTTAGTGTTGAAATTTTTAGGGGAATTAGTGATGTACTTAGGGGTGGGGTTTGGTTAAAGTGTTGTTTATGCCTGATTATGAGCATTTAGGTATTATTCCGACGGATGTCGGACTTATTTCGATTTAGACGGTACTAATACCATTAGGTATTAGTCCTATTTTGGCCTTATTCCGAATTGTGTTTTATTCTGACGTTGGCGTTGTTCTTATCTCGGTCTAAGGCTGAATCCCCACCAGTTAGACAAAAACGCTTTAAAGCAGTCTGATCGCGACTAATGAGATGGAACGCTATTTCTTTTGTTGTCGCGTCTCCACCGACCAGACTTGACGCAAATCTTACGCACAGCAGACAGACACGACTAAACGTGTTTTTAGCGAGATAGCGCGTGCACTACTTTTTTACCGTGTCTGAAGATGCTTTTTGATAGAAACGATTAGATTTTACAGGTTTTTGTAGGTTTTATATTAGGAATGTTATTTTAAAAGGTTAAGCAGGTTTTTTTTTTTAATTCCAATAAAAATATATTCCTGGAAAGGTCGAAAATCCTTTTAATTTGTATCTTTCTTTTCCATGTATGATTTTACCAGCTTGACTAGTTCAAAAAACAATTTTGAAGACACCCTTGCATACTTTTAAAACTTATCTTTGTAGTGTTTAGCTGCCCAATTTATTTGTTAAGTTTATAATTATTTGTTAAGTTTTTGAAAATGCATATGGTTGAATCGGTTAAGCAATGCCTTATGTTTAAAGCTGTATGCATATAATTATTCGCAGCTGCAAGCTAGCTTCCTGTGTAAGCTGTCACGCTTGTCGAATCGTGCGAGCGTTTGTGCCTGGTCTATTTCCTAAGCCGTTTTCCTGTCCAGAAGCCAGCAACGCATTCTAGCGACCCTTTTTTTTCTTTCGTCAAAAATCTGTCTGTTCTTGTTCGTAATAAAACCTTCTTGATAAGAGTCAAAGTAATTCTAAACCTAACTAACGTTCTTTTAAATATTTGTAAATTCTCAGAAATAACCAAGTTAACGCACAGTTAAATTTAAGTCTATACGCCTTGTTTGATTTGCATGTTTTTGTTGTTGCATGATTAGTTTTACGAGTAATGAGCACTGATAAATCTTCGGGCAAATTCCTACCTTTTTTCACTAAATTTTCTGATAAGTTTCGAAGTTCTAAAAGCAGTGCTAAATCTTCCGATAAGATGGCTAATTTGGGACAAATCGAATTGCCAGGTTTTGAAGGTAATGTTAGTACTGAAGCTGCTATGTCTCCTGGGGTAAGTGAATCGCATGCATTAACAGGCTCTTTTCTCAATCCTAATGACTTTCCTACAGTTTCATCTATCTACTCAACATACCAAGTAAGTGTTTCGTCTTCTAATGGTAGTATTTCGGCTGTTGCACCTTCGATTTACTCGCAATCAGGTTCAGCTAGCGCGTTTAACCCTTTCGAGATAACTAGTTGCACGTCATCGCAGGGTACAGTTAGCTCAACTTTAACGAACATGACACCAAATTTAACACAACAGACACGTTTGGTCAAACTAACTACACCAAAATATTACCAACAAACGACCCCTGTAGGATACGGTAACTGGCCAATTCATACTCAACCTACACCTAACGTTCAGCCGAGTTTTCAATCAACTCCAAATCTATATCAAACTAATTTAGGTTCCACGGCGCATGCCTTGCGCAAAGTAGCCTTACCTGATTTTTGGCCTCAGGATGTTAAACTTTGGCTTGCCGCAATCGAAGCAATCTTCGAAAATCATTTAATTTTTGGGGAACATGAACGTTTCAACCTAACTATTTCGGCCTTAAAACAGCCCCAAATTACTAAAATTGGACATGCGATCCTAAATCGCTCAACAGAGACACCTTACATTTCTCTCAAAATAGCTCTCTTAAAACAATATCAAGACAATGACATTCGTCGTCTTGACAAACTATTACACGAGACACAACTCGGAAGCTCCCGCCCTTCCGAACTAATGAACAAAATGAAGCAATTACTAATTAATGGTGGTGAACAAAATTCAACAACAGAAAAGGTTTTAAAAAAGCTTTTTCTTGAGCGAATGCCAGAAAACTTTCGTTTGGTTCTCGCTGCTGATTACGATCTTGATTTAGACGCCTTAGCAGATAAAGCTGACAAAATCATGATGATCGGAAATCCTAATGGTTTACCTATGGCCCCCGCTGTTAACCCAGCGCTAACTCAAACAAAAACCGACACATCAGGTTTGGTTAATTCTCAAACCTTAATAAACAATAATCTTCAATTACAATTAAGTAAGATTGCCGAAGACTTAGGTGCCTTACGCACATTACACTCCACTCAATCGAACGAAAAACAACAAAACAATTTCTCTAATCAAAGGCGAGAAGGTTTCAACAACCGCTCGTATCATAATCCTAATTCTTACCGAAATGGCAACTCTTTTTCGCCGCCAAACAATCAACGGCAACTTTGGCATTCTCGTCCGCCTTTTCGAAATCGTAATGAAAGGTCTTGGGATTACAATGACCCACCTAAGCGCTATAACTCTCAGACATACGGCGCAAGTTCAACGCGTTTTGAACAACCGAACTACCGGCACTTTTCAAAAAACGAGCCAAGTCCTTCGCGTCGGTGAAACGTATGAAGGACAAATCAAATATTAACAATGACACGTTCACCGTATTCGACTGCTCAAATCAATTATCTTTCCTCGTGGATTCGGGAAGTGTTTTAAGTTTAATTCCGAAATCTATGGTAACAGAATTTCGCCGTTCTAAGGCAGTGAATATGAAATGCGCGATCGGCAACAATTTCAAATCTTATGGCGAAGTTGTTCTAAATCTAAATTTGGATGTTGGTTCTTACAAATGGAAATTTTTAGTTTGTGATGTTCACGAATGCATTTTGGGAGCAGACTTTTTAGGCAGCCACAATCTTTTAGTCGACGTAAGGCACAAGCGACTAATTAAATCTAATTCCAGTGCAAACGCGCCACGTGTTAATTCTTCCGCCGTTACTAACACGTCACAGCCGTCGTCTGCTAAACCGCCGACAATTCGTGGCAAGAGTATTTGCAAATCTGTCAAACAGAGAAAATCTGTAAGCCGCACAGATGTTAATTGTTCCGCCTTTCCTGACACGTCGCCTGTCAAGCCGCTGACAAAACGTGGCAAACGTATTAGCAAGTCTGCTAAACAGAAGAAATCTGTAAAACGCACAGCAGCTGTTAATCTTTCCGGCAGCCAGTCGCGGAAATGCTCCATTCAGCCTGTATGCACGGCATTCGTGACATGCCTGCTTTACTTGTTAAACATTGTCAGCTTGTCAATTCATTCTTTGATAGGCAGAAGTGCCCGCTTGTTAACAAATATATCGCGCCTCGTTGCGATTATTTTTTCTGCCCCAGCGCCGATCGCGAAGCAATTCAGTAATTGTTGCGTTACTTTGAAAACGGCCGCTGTTTCCTTATCTGCGCCTAACGAACCGGACGTGCCTCTCAATCAATTCGAGAAACTCCTCGATAATTTTCCAACGCTTACCCAACCGATGTCAGTCAATCGGCCGGTAAAGCATGATGTCACACATGTGATTGAAACAAAGGGTTTACCAGTTTCTTGTCGCCCGCGTCGCCTCGCGCCCGAACTGTTAGAAGTCGTAAAAAAACAGTTTGGCGATTTACTTGAAAAGGGTATTGTTGAGCCAAGCAATTCGCCTTGGGCTTCACCTCTTCACATGGTAAAAAAAAAGGATGGTTCTTACAGATGCGTTGGCGATTATCGTCGCCTTAATTTAGCCACTGTAAAAGACTCTTACCCAATGCCTTTCTTGCGTGATTTTACTTACAATCTTTACGGAATGAAGTTTTTTAGCTCAATCGATTTGCTATCTGCGTACCATCAAGTACCAATGCATGCAGACTCGATTGGTAAAACCACTATCACTACTCCTATTGGCGCTTTTCAATACCGTAGGATGAACTTTGGTTTATGTAACGCTTCTCAAACGTTCCAAAGATTCATCAATAAAGTATTACGTGGATATGAAAGCTTTTGTTTTGCTTATGTCGATGATTTACTCGTAGCTAGTGCTGACGAGGATGAGCACAAGCGCCATCTTAACTTGATTTTTCAACGATTAACAGACTATGGCATAGTGATTAATCGCAAGAAAAGTAAGATAGGCCAAACCGAGCTTGATTTCTTGGGCCACCGAGTTACTCGCGAAGGACTCCGTCCTTTAAAATGTCGAGTCGAATCTGTCAGGAATTTTCCTCGCCCTCTGACTGTTACCCACCTTAGATCATTCCTCGGGTTAATTAACTATTACAAACGGTTTCTCCCAAATATATCAGAGTCGCTGCGGCACCTGAACGGCATGATTTCGAAGGAAAGAAAGGTTGCACAAAAGCCTTAGAATGGTCGTCTGACGCTGTTGATGCTTTTGATAAAGTCAAAAGTCAACTTAGCGACCAAACTTTGTTGCAATTTCCTAAGCATAATGCGAGATTTTCTCTCATTTGCGATGCCAGCCAATTTGCAGTTGGTTCTGCTTTGAATCAATTTGATAATGGGGAGTGGAAACCCATAGGTTTCTTTTCAAAAGCTCTTACCGCACCTCAAAGAAAATTTTCGACTTTTGATCGCGAACTTCTCGCAATTTATTTGTCTCTTAAACATTTTAAGGACATACTTCAAGGTCGATCCTTTAATTGTATATCTGATCATCTACCCTTAGTGAAAGGATTCCGCTCAAACAGCGAAAATTTCACTCCTCGCCAAACGCGTTATATGGATTTCATTGCGCAGCACACCAACAATGTTGAATTTATGAGTGGTTTTCTGAACACCGCCAGTGATGCTCTTTCGCGCATTGAAATTAACGCTGTCTCTTTAGCTGACGAGCTACTTCCTTTAACGGAAATTGCAGACAAACAAAAAGGCGAAATGTTTCTTAACACTCTTTCAGATGATTATGCTTCTTTGCGCTTACAAACAGATTTAATTCCAGATACCGACGTATCAATTATCGGAGATGTTTCAACAGGAAACTTTCGTCCTGTTGTTCCCCACCAGTTGCGGAAACGTGTGTTTGACACCTTTCACTCGTTGTCACACCCTGGAAATAAAGCGACGCAGCGTCTTATTGGCGATCGTTTTGTGTGGCACGGCATGAAAGCAGACATTCAAAGGTGGTGTCAAACTTGCATTGCTTGTCAACGTTGCAAGGTCATTCGACACAATAAGGCTCCTTTAGCTAAATTTGTCGAACCTTCTTCTCGTTTTAGCGATTGTCACCTGGACATCGTTGGTCCTCTTCCTCTTTCTAACGGATATTCTTACTTATTAACCTGCACTGATCGATACACGCGTTGGCTAGAAGCCATACCGTTGCGTGACATTTCAGCGTCTACTTGCACCGACGCGTTTTTGCTCCACTGGATTGCGCGTTTCGGCTGTCCAACACGCTTAACTACCGATCGCGGCACGCAGTTTTGCTCAGCTCTGTTTGCAAACTTTTGCAACAACTTAGGCATTAAATTGCAGACTACAACCGCTTACCACCCAGCCTCAAACGGAGCGATCGAAATTACACACAAATCACTCAAATCCGCTCTGAAGGCTTATGACGATCCACTTAACTGGCATTCAAACTTAGGTTTAGTTCTTTTAGGCCTACGTTCTGTTTACAAACCGGATATTGATTGTTGTTCTGCTGAGTTACTTTATGGTTCAACCCTTCGTTTGCCAGGCGAATTTTTCGAAACTTACGTTCCGAATGTGCCTCAACATGAATATTCGCAGCAACTGACAAGATTTATGTCGCTTCAATCTTTTATTCCTCGTAGAGAACAAAAAGATACCAAGGTGTATCTCGACCCATCGCTGTCGTCCTGCACTCATGCTTTTGTCAGGGTGAATGCTAACAAAGGAAGTCTTTATCCTCATTTTGACGGTCCTTATAAGATTTTAAATAAGCATCCAAAATATTTCACTCTTGCTATGCGCGGACGCAGTAACAACGTCTCCATAGACAGGATTAAGGTTGCTTATCTTCCAGATATTTCAGATTTCATGGCTCTGACTGACTCTTCCAACTTTCGTCCTGATGCTACAGATGTTGATAACTTTCCAACATCCTTTGAAACTAATGAAACAGTTTCCAACGACGAACCTTTGCGTCACACTAGACGAGGTCGTCCCATTAACTTGCCTTCTCGTTTCCGTGATTGATTCAGTAAATTCTTTTCTCTTGTTCCTCAGCTCTCACTACTTGTTACCGACTATTTCTGTTCTGTTAACTTTTCGTTTAATTTTGTTTGCATGAATTTATGTTTTGTTGTGTCACAGATTTTACAGTTAACAGTAGCTTAGACTTAACATAACAACCTTATTAGAACCCGATAACTGCGCTCAAGCTTTTTAATTTCAGACTCATTTGGCAATCAACTCTCGGAGGTGTTCGACTCTTCATGTACGATAGTTGATTGATCGGAGACCTCAACTCTTCTGTTCGGAGGAGATTTATCATCTCGACATCTCGAACATGGATTTTCGTGTCAACTGGTCATCACATCTCTGATCCTGCATCTATATCCTCATCGGAGTGTTCATCATCAACGAGCTTTTCTCATCATGGAATCCATCACTGGAAAGAGCTCACCTCACCATTTTTTTTCAACCTGGAATCTAAACTGGAGGAATTCATCATTTTGAACAATGCTTTTAAAAAGACTGGAGGAATTCTTCATATTGAACAATGCTTTCAAAGACAGGAGGAAAAAGCAAAAGAAGAAGCAGACGAACATCAGCCGGACTTTCTTTTGGACAAGGGGGATGATTTGTAGTGTTTAGCTGCCCAATTTATTTGTTAAGTTTATAATTATTTGTTAAGTTTTTGAAAATGCATATGGTTGAATCGGTTAAGCAATGCCTTATGTTTAAAGCTGTATGCATATAATTATTCGCAGCTGCAAGCTAGCTTCCTGTGTAAGCTGTCACGCTTGTCGAATCGTGCGAGCGTTTGTGCCTGGTCTATTTCCTAAGCCGTTTTCCTGTCCAGAAGCCAGCAACGCATTCTAGCGACCCTTTTTTTTCTTTCGTCAAAAATCTGTCTGTTCTTGTTCGCTCTCTCACTCACTTCACATTTTTCTGAGTCTTAAGTTAGACGTGTTATTTTTTATCTGTTGTACCGGAGTCTTGTTGGGGCGAAGTTCTGTCAATCAAAGTGAGTACTGTATATATTATAACACTATTTTATTGCATGAAATAAATCAGATTTGACCCCCTTGTTATACGAGTCTGTTTTTATTCTAAATGAGCTTAAACACCTCATCTTCATGTTTTAATAAAGTGTGAAAAAGTACATGGAAAGAAAACTCTCTATACTTTTTTTCACAAATAGAGTATACCCACTACTTGTGTTGTCGTATAAACTGCTGGTTACGTTTCCAAATACACATTTCTTCCAAAATTTCACGTTATATGCCTCCGCCATGATCACAACTGAATTATATCGCCTAGCTTTGACCAGTTCAAGTTTTCGCGCGCTTTGTCGGTGGGGATTGGACACAGTCGCTTTCAGGCACGACGCGACAAGTCAACAGACAGACATGTTTCGTCGCGTCGTGTCTGAGGTCCGGTGGGGATCCAGCCTTATGGCTGGAGTTCAACGAATCTAATTTTGGTTTTGCGCAGTTATTTTGCTACAATTTAAAAATAATTTAAATATATATATATAACAATAATTGTTAAACAACATTTTAATACACTAACTTTTTATATGGAATAATATTTACAGATGGTTTGATATTGTAAATTGTCCAATAAAAGATGGGGCAGATGAAAATTTGGAATGGTTAGAAAATGGTTTTATTCAAGAACTAGCTTCTTGGAAGGTTGTTTATATTAATTTGCTTAAATCTATAGCAGGCACTAACATCTATTTTTAATTAAAGGAAAATATAGAAAAAACACTACAAAGGTGAAAACAAAAACAGCTGGATTATGTGTGCTTACACATAGATGTATATCCACCACAAAGCAAATATCAAATTGTGTTTTATTTAGAGGCAACTTGGCTACCGGGCAAGAAATCCGGATATTCACCAGGTGTTATATGGTGTAAAGCATGTAATAGAAAGAAAAATAATAAAAAAAGCAAAGGCGGTAATACAACATATGAGATCAGAAATGTCTGGATAATACTCTGTGAAGATCCCCCCCCCCCCCCCCAAAAAAAAAAAAATAGGCAAAATTGAATAATAGGCAAATTGAATAATAATTTGGTGTTCTGTTATTACTTGATGTAACAAATAAAAAATGAATTGCTGTTAATGGACTGAAATTAAATAATTTAACTTTTATAATGATCCCTAATGGTCAACTAACAAATGCTAATAATGCAAAAGAACAACAATCAAGACATATGTCATAAATAAATAAAATACAGGGGTTCAACTTCAAGTTGAGATAACATTTATGTGCAAATAAACTGTTATAATAAAGATTTAAATATATTGTTTTTTTTATTTATATTATTTTACATGCCTCTTTCTTATTTTGTTGGGATATCTCTTGTAAACCTATAGATTTCGTATTAACCTTTTTGAAAACATTTTCCAAAAGCTTTTTACTAAAACTGTGCCCCGAAACCTTGTAAAGCATAAAAAACAGTCACCGTTTCGCTCTGTTCATAATCACATTTAGCCATTTCACTCAGAGTTTCATTGAACTTGCTAAAAAGACTGCTAGAAAGTATGTCAATTATTACTTCATTAAAATTAATTTTATCAGCTTTTTAGTTGCATTCTATGCTAAAAGTAAAATACATACAATCAAAAAATATAAGCACCACTCAGCAGGCATCTTTAGATGGCAATTTTCTTTTTCCAACCTGAAAAGAAAGGCAGAATTCAATGTTCTTTCATTTTCAGGTGAACATAAACTTGAATAATTGGATGCAAGTCTTTGTACTTTTGGGAGACCTTGTGTATACAGTATCCAGCAACATATATACTAACATTTCACTTTCAGTTTTATTTATGAAATAGGATTGTAAAGCTGTATCTTCTTTTTTGTTTTAGACAATTTCATTGAATAAATGTAAAAGTTGCTTTACAGCTTCCAATTATGGTAAATTTAAAAATAACTTATCAGCATTACAGCAAAATTTCGGATATTGTGATATTATACCACCCGGTTGATATTTTCTTAAAAATAACTGCAACCAATCCGTAATTACTTCATAGGCTAGAAGGGAAGCTGAATCTCTCCCGGCAGGGACACTAAACTGATGGTTGCTTCTGCTGTTGGCTTGATTAGTGGTGGGTTGTAATTTCACTTCTTCGGGAACGTTAAGCAGTTCGGCTATCACCTCACTTGTCAGTCCAATACTTGACATGTTAAAATATATTAAACTTACAAAATATACATCGATATAATTAGAAAAGTTCGTGCATTAACTGAAACGCTGAATAAAAGACGCGAAAACGCGAAAATAATACGCAGGTCAACAAACGACATGAATACTCTACCTATAATTGCCGCCGAAACCCGTGTTTTTAACAAATCGTGTCAGTGTTACTCATGCGTGACGAGGCCCAGTGAGCCTTCTATGTAATTAGTATTCTATGGTAGTACATTAACCAATTCCCCGACTTCACGCTAGGTTAGATATATTAACAACTGTGTCAATCCATGTCAATACACCAGAAAATTTGAAAAAAAATTAACTCACCATTTCAGATTTTGTAAAAAAAAAAGACCATTTGTTCCAGCGTTTTTCTAAAGTCAACCAAAATTTAGAAATATTAAACTGGGCAAATTTCGCGACGAGGTATTAGTCATATTTTGGTCTGATTCGGAACTTTGTTTTATTCCGACGTTGAGGTTAGTCCTATTTTGGTCCGATTCAGAACTTTCTTTCATTCCTACGTTGATGTTGTTCTTATTTCGGTCTTATGGTTGGAGTCCAGAATTTAAGCTAAGGAGAACAACTATAACGCCTAGAACTTAAGTTGATCTAAAATTATCTATTTAGGCCTAATAAGTTTAAAAAGTACACAATATAAAACGTTATACCTAGCAAACCGAGCTATAGGGGATCGTAAATAGAAGTTTAGATTACCTTTTTAGGCGGCTTGGCGTAACTCAAATTGCCGATATCGCTGATCTAGAATAGATGGAATTAACCCGAAAACAACAAAACATATTAAAGGTACCGCTATTAAAACTACAAATTTCAAATTGGACAATAACGCTACGGTACCATAACATTTAATTAACATGGCTGGTTCGCTTGACATTGCTAACAAATGACCAAGCAACTCCTGAAAAAACATCCGGACATGGAATGCACAAATTGATGAAATCTAAAGGTGGTCTGTAGGTGTTACGACTACATGGTTTACATATGATTCCATGAAAGAACGGTCCAGCATGAAGAGTGGCAAAAAAGAATTGGCGAGCGTGTAATGCAGTGGTTTTCTAAAGTTAAAGAGAATCAGGACGAGGTGCATAGTCACAAGTCTAAACACAGTCATTCTTCAAGGTCATCTAGGCACACAACGCATATGTATCATGCTAGCTCCAGGTCTAGCACAAAACGCACTGAAGCTGCTGTTCGCAAAGAAAAGGCAGCGCTCAGAATAATGCAGTTAGAGTAAGAGCAGAAAAAGGAAGCTGACTTGAACAATTAAAACGACAAAAGAAAGCTGAACTCGAGCAACTGAAAAAAGGAAAAAGAGGCAACTTGAACTTCTAAGGGCAGACCACGAGTTGCAAGTCGCGACGGTTGAAGCCGATATTTGGGAGGCGCGATCGGTCACAGGTTCACACTTGTCTCGTTATCTAGGGCTACCATATTTTCAGCTCGCGAAAAGAGGACAATTTTTGCCGGCAAGTAACAATAAAGTAGGATTGTTACGTTTGAGTTTTATGATTTTTTACTTTACTTGGTAGTTGCAGGCAAAAGTTACATAAACAAAGAAAAGAAAAATAAGTTACCGGTACAAAAACAAAAACTCAAATTTATTTTTCAGATTCAGCCCATGAATTCATTCTGTTTGCCTTAACTTTTGTCAATAAGGAATGATTATTTTTAACAAGATTGGGAAATTGTTTACACGAAATATCATTGAAATTATATACAACCGTCAAGATCAGGGGTGGGCAATTATTTTTGATCGCGGGTTGCATAAGATACTTAAAATGTTGTGGCGGGCCAAGTCAAAAATGGGATCTCAAATACACGCAATATAACGTCATATTCTGACGGTATAAAAAAATAAGATAACGAACTTGTTATTACGTTTAGTGTTGTTCGAAAGGCCACAAGACGAAAAAAAGAGACGAGTTATGGCAGTTATTGAAAGAGGCTGATTTTCCTATCAATAAAGTTCTTGGAATTGCAGAAATGAAAGGGACGCAGGTGGATGTGACCTGCACAAGTCGACAAAACAAAAAGTAAGCTGTCTGTAATATCCTACATTAAAAATGTTCGAATTTATGAGAGTGACCTTATCAACGTTGGAATTGGCTGGGTTCCAATACCGTTTTCAAATGACGTAATAGCAAAAACACTGAGTCAACATTATGGAGAAGTTAAAAAAAATGATACACAACAAAGACAAGGCTGGATTGCTATCGGGAATGCGTATAGCCACTATGAACAAGACCGATTTGTCGGAAAACCAAATTCCAAGCTAGCCTACATAAGAGTTAATAGCTTCGAATTTTACGTAACTTATCATGGACAACAATTTACATGCAAATATTGTGGTGACGCTGGACACAAGCAAGCAAATTGCCCAAAAAGGAAAAATGATTTTCCAGAACTAGAAAGAAACAATGCCGGAAGAGTTGAAAATGAAACTAGCAAGGTACCCCAAGCAACATTGAAATTACAGAAAACAACTCCGAAACGAAACTGCACTGTCCACGTGGTTTTCACCGGGCCCTCCTAGCATTGAGCATACTGGTAAATCAATCATAAATAGCCCGAATCCTAAAAAGAGTCCGAGGAAGTCCCGAAATGCTACCAAACAGCAAATCACAAAGCATGTGTGAAACGTTGATCTCGCTCGAATGCCCAGAATGCCACACCGAAAGTTGCCTAGCACCAGAAGCAACCCAATTCTATTGCTACAAGTGCAAACACGAGTTCAACATCAAAGATGAAGAAACTACAATTTTGGTCCCTAACCAGGAAAAGGCTATCAGCTGCCCGAAATGCACAGCGGTGATGCGTTGGATGCCCTGCTGCAAACAATTTCAGCCGGAGTTTGTGACGAAGGGCAACCTATTTGAATGTGTACAATGTAACAAGTACTCAATTGCATTTGTATGGAAAACATTTAATTCAGTTCCCAATCTCGCAATGAGCAAAGAGTGCTCCAATGGCGCATGTAACTTTAAATTAATGAACTGTAGTTGCGGGAAAAAATCAAATGAATGTATCGAACCAAGTAAACCGTTTCGATGGCCACGTGGTCTTGAATATGAGTGGGACATAGAACTTGAGGCGGAACAGAAATGATAGCCCAATGTAGTTGTATTATTTTGTGAATTTCTTTTTTTTGTCTAATGTCTATTAATATCGCGTCATTTAACATTGCTGAGATGCGTGATCCGTCAAAACGGAAATCTATCTTTAAGTAGGCCTATATTAGAGACAAAAAATGCCATATAACCTTAATACAGGAAACACATTGTACCTATGGGGATGAGAAACTTTGGCAGATGGAATGGGGAGGAGAAATCGTTTGGTCTCACGGTACAAATCGCAGCAAGGGAGTAGCCATTTTATTTTCCAAAAACTTAACTTATTTTATTAATCAATCGACAGCTGACACAAACGGGAGGTATCTCATATAAACTTGGTGATAAGCAATTAACATTAACAAATATTTACGGGCCAAACAATGATAACCCAGCCTTTTTTGACGATTTTTTTTTCAAACCTTATTACAACTACTAACGGCGACATGGTAGTAGGAGGTGATTTTAATATAATTCTAAATGTGAATTTGGATAAAAGTCATGGGCCCCCACATACAAACAGAAGATCACGGGCAACTGTACAGGCTTACATGAATTCAATTGAGTTGTATGATGCTTTTCGCTATGTGCATGGGGTAAAAAGAAAGTAGCCTACTCAAGAATTCCAACAAAACCAATGGCGGCGACTCGTATAGACTTCTTTCTAACCTCAAAATCATCACTGACCAACATTATAGACGCCAACATTGTCACAGGTATTATGTCTGACCATAAAATCGTAACGTTGTCTTTAAAGCTAGCTCCAAATTAACACGGTGAGGGATACTGGAAGTTCAACACGCGCTTGTTGAATAACAAACAATATACTGACCGAATCAAAAAAATATTAACGATTACATAATAACCAACCCGGCAAATCACGTCAATCCCCACGTTAGATGGGATGCCCTTAAAGCTGTACTTCGCGGCGTTTCGATTGAATTTAGTGCTAGATTGAAAAAAGAAAACACTGCTCGCCAGAATGACCTGGAAAGAAATATTGAAGCGCTCGAACACGAAATAAGTCGCGCCAACAAGGGTGAAAAAAAACACAAAATATTTATATTAACAGAATTATCGATCTTTTTTGGAGACCTATACAAAAGACGCAATACGAAATGCGTGCAATCACAAATCGACCTTAACCTGTCAAGCCTGAGCCTCCCGAAACTAAACGCTTCCCAACTAGAAAGAACCGAAGAGCCTTATCTCAACGGCCGAAATTAAGTCTGCAATTAACACAATGCCTAGAAATAAGTCGCCGGGTCTCGACGGATTGCCTGTTGAATTATATCAAATCTCTGTTTTGCGAAGCTTGGGACTACACTGAGAATATCGGTCAATTTAGCCAGAGTCAGGCACAAGGGGTCGTGACCATAATACCGAAACCACAGAAAGACCCCTTACTTACAACCAATTACCGCCCTATTTCGTTACTAAACGCTGATTGTAAAATAATGTCTAAAGTTATTAACAGTAGAATTAACACATAAATTGAACTCTTGATTAATCAAGGCCAAAATGGTTTTATGAAGTACATAGGCGATAATCTCCGTATCCTATATGACATCACGGACTCCTGCAATTTTTATGAAATTCCAGGAGCGGTAGTTAGCTTGGACATGTACAAAGCGTTCGATTCAATAAGTTGGGATTTTATTTATTCAGCTCTAAATACGTTTGGGTTTGGGAATAAACTGGATAAAATGTTGCTACTCTCGACCAACTTGCAGAATAACAAATAACAATTTTTTATCGGAAGAGATTATAATAGAACGAGGCGTCAGACAGGGTGATCCCCTATCACCAACATTGTTTTTACTATGCATTGAATGTCTGGCAAAGGCACTGCGCGATGATGCCTTTCAAGGAATAAAACTTGACCACACCGAATTTGAAGTGTCCCTCCTCGCTGATGACAGGTTGATATTTCTTTAGAGGCGAGCAAATTGATTTTGATCGGGTATTAAATGTTATTAATCTGTTTACTGAAATGTCAGGTTGCGCAGTCAATATGGAAAAATCCCATGCGTTCTTTGTAGGTCCAAAACGGTTAAGTGAACAAAAACCCTATGCAGACAAAGGTCTGGCATGGCCTAATACGTCATTCCGCTATCTCGGTGTAGAAATTCCAATTAGAGATAGAAAACAGTTGTTTTCACTAAACTTCGGAAATTTTATTGGAAAGGTCAATACAATTTTAAACATATGGTCGTCCGCGGTCTAACCCTTTTGGGTCGTATATTTATCTTAAAAAGCCTTGTAATACCAACGTTAATTTACAAATGTAGTGTATTACCTTGCCGAATACTTTTGTTCGTCAATTAAAAACCAAATTATTTTAATTTATTTTGGGCTCCAGTTGGGAAAGAGTTAAAAGAAACAAACTGACTGCGAACATTGAACTAGGAGGTGCAAATATGTTAGATGTCGATTCCTATATTTTAGCTTTTAACCTTAAATGGGTAGCAACATTTTTGGATGTTAACTACACACTGTGTAGTAGTACACAGCCTCTTAAACTCAAAACAAAGCGAAACAATCGTCCCCCTGTAAACAATACGAAAAATAATATCAGACCTCAAGAGCCATAATCCAAATTGTCCATCTAGGTAAAACGCACAGCAGGTCACTATGGGTTTCAAAGAGCGTCAAATTTAAAAACCAAACATTTTACTTGAAGCCTCTCATCGATGCGAGCATACTCGAACACTCAGACTTACTCTTTAAATTCTTCTTTAAAATGATTGCTGCCTTACCAACCGAATGGGATCATACTGACGACGTTTCGAAAACTAAAGAATGTTTAGTTAACAAATGTACGGAAGTATTTCAAATATGTCACACTCCAAAGGCTCTTTACAATAAAATTAAGCAGTATGCATCGGTTACCCCGGAAAAGCAACAAAAAAATTGGGAGCGGGACTTAAGCCTTTCTCCAGATACAACTCCTTGGCAAAAAATGTATTGTAATGCCTATAATTCAACAATTGAAACCAAGCAACGCTCGTTTCAAATAAAACTTAACCTACGTGCCATTGTCACTAACGTAACATTACACTCCTTTCGGAAAACTGACACCGACCAACGTGTTTTCTGTCGAAATGCCTCTGAAACCATTTCGAACATCTTTATAATTGTCTTCATATTGAAAGCTATTGGGAAGAAATAACAGCTTGGATTTCTTCAAAACCTTTAATTTCCTTGCAAAACGACCCTGTAACTCTCCTGTTTGGAACTGGTGTTGACAATGTTTGTTGAATTGCTTACTGTTATGTGCGCGCTTCATTATATACCGTTGTAAGTATTCAAAGACATTACCGACGATTTCTATGTTTGTTTTTATGATCAAGTCTGTTAAACACTCTGAGAATATCTGTGCTTTAAATTTTAGAAATCTCTAAATTCACAAAGTTAAGTGGGCTGGCCTTTAGCCCAACCAACCTGTCGCTTCTTGATAGGTGCTATTTTTTATTCGCGTCCGCCTTTCTATTTTGTTGTTTCAGCGTAATAATAATAAAAAAAAATGTTTTAAAATGCAAAATTTAATGTAGATTTAGAGGGGGGCGTGACCGCGTGACGCACTGAGGACAGATACAAAATGTACATTGCTTGCGATATATTGGCGTTTATTATTTTGTGGGGCGCGTAGACCCAAAAGTTCAGATTAAAATAGCCTACGTAAAAATTTCGCACAAAAAACTTAGCTTTTTGAGGCTTTAAGTTACCATGTGTCACTTGCGGTACAACGGCCATATTGCAAATACGATATAAATTAAGAGAAACACACAACACTGACTAAATTAGGTTAACAAAATGTGAAAGAAGAGGGAAACGAGGTGAGCCAAGCGCTATAAAGCCGGTGCTCGGTTGGTCATCGTTTGGTCCCGCTTCGTATAAGTCCGGCGATCTTGGTGTGCATCACGTTAAAGTCAACCACGTAAATCTGTCATGCGATTTGCTGCACGAGCAAGTTAAAAAGCTGTGGGAAACGGAGTTCAAGGATTTCAGTTTGAGTCCCGGCGTAAGGATGTCTAAGGACGACAAGTACGCTTTCAAGCTAATGAATGACTCTGTGAAACTTAAGGACTGCCACAACCAGTTGCGGTTGCCGCGGCGTACAGGCTCACTGAACCTGCCGAACAACCGCATACAAGCGATGCAAAGACTAGGATACCTAAAGCGCCGTTTGAGCAAAGACGACTTCCTTTGCAGAAAATACAAGAAGACAATCGAAGCGTATGTGCGCAATGGCTACGCTCGTCGTGTCGATGAGGAGCTTGTGAATGGCCAAGTATGGTACCTGCCGCACCACCCCGTTCTCCATCCGCAAAAACCGGGAAAGGTAAGGGTAGTGTTCGATTGCGCTGCAAAGCACCGCAGCACGGCATTGAATGATCAACTGCTACAAGGAACCGCTTTAATGAACAGCCTTGTAGGTGTGCTGCTAAGATTCCACTAAGAGAAAGTGCTTTAGTTGCTGACATAAAAGCGACGTTCCACCAAGTGAGGGTCGATCCAGTGGACATCAACTGCTAACGGTTTGTTTGGTGGCCAGACGGTGATACGGCTAAAGAGCCTGTTGACTACCAAATGTTGGTTCACCTGTTTGGCGCAACGTCTTCGCCATGCTGCGCTAGATTCTGCCTTCGACGGACCGCAGACGATAATAGCAAGGATTACGCCGCTGAGACTGTTGCAACAGTCCATGAAAACTTATGTAGACGACTGCCAAAGACTGTTGCAATTCCTAACGAGGCAACAAAACCAATCACGGAATCCCTCGAATTGCTGCAGCGCGGTGGTTTTAATATACGAAAATTGTTAAGCAATTGCGAAAAGATTTTGGTCGCCGTTCCAGTGGACGACCCAGCCAAGTCGTCGTTTCCGTTAAACGCCGAAGTCGAAAGAGTACTTGGAGTAAGCTACAATTTTCGGTCTGATTCCAGTTTGATGTTAAAGCAGAAACCTGTCACGAGAAGGGGATATTGTCTGTTATCAGTTCCCTGTTTGATCCTATGGGATTTATTGCACCTGTTGTGTTGCAGGCCAGAATGTTGCTGCAAGAGTTGTGCAAGCAAAGGCTGGGATGGGACGAAGAAATGCCGGACGACATCTCTAGTGCGTGGCACCAGTGGGTCTCTGAGTTGCCAAATTTATCCAGCGTACAAATTCCCAGACGTTTGAAACCACTCGTTGTCGAAAAAATTAAATGCTACGACTTACACCATTTCGCCGGTGCTTCATCATACAGTTATGGAACAGTGTCGTATTTAAGAGTCGTTGACTACGAAGAACGAGTACGCTCCATTATTCTGTTCGCTAAAGCAGCCCAAGCTCCACTGAAAACCGTTTCAATACCGAGGCTGGAATTGACTGCAGCTACCCTATGACGCGTCCCGGGGGTTGAGTGTTAAGGCGCTTATGGAGAGAGACCACTGGTTCAAAGGTCCGCCGTTTCTGTATCAGGAGGAAACCCAGTGGCCGTCTAGTCCGCTATACGCCGATGAACTACCAGAGGATTTTGTGAAGCCACCGTCGGATGTTAAACTCCACTTCGTTTCACACAATCCCAACTGTATAGATACGCTGCTACATCGTTACTCGTCATGGACAAGGTTGTAAAAGGCTGTAGCTTTGTTGCGTAAGTTACATACGAAACAAGAAATCGAAGTTTGAATCATTATTGACTGTACCTGAACTTAAGAGTGCCGAACTCGCAGTGATCAAGTACGTACAAAAACAAAAGTTCTCAGAAGAAATCCGGGTTTTATCACAGTGTCAAAAAGAGCGCGGCGCTAATGAAAATGACCTTGCAAAAACTGAACCCGATGTTAGTCGAAGGCGTTTTGCGCGTAGGAGGGCGCCTCAATTACGCTCCGGTTTCATACGATCTGAAGCATCCTGTGATACTGCCACACAAACACCACGTAACGGACTCGATTATTGAGGATAACCATCAAACAGTTCGTCACTCTGGGATGGGCCTAACACGGAACTTGCTGCGCAAAAGATATTGGGTCGTTCGCGGAGGAGTTGCTGTACGACGAGTGTTTGAAAAATGCATTTTTTGCCGCCAATGAAATGCGCCCAGCGGACAACAGAAGATGGACGACTTACCACGTGAGCGCATCACGCCCAACCATCCACCATTCTCTTTTGTGGGCGTCAAATATTTTGGTCCGCTTATGGCTAAAAAAGGCGGTAGCAAAGTCAAGCGCTACGGGTGCTTGTTTACTTACTTAACGATACGTGCGGTGCATATTGAGGTTGCACATTCAATGACAACTGACTCGTTTATTGACGCGCTTCGCAGATTTATCGGTCGCCGAGGAAAACCGAAAAAGATTATTAGCGACAACGGAACCAACTTCGTGGGGGCCAAACGCGTTCTCCACAAATCATTGCAGGATGGGAATTAATCACAGATAATTGAGAGTCTGCGACAGAGCAACGTCGAATGGGCATTTAACCCGCCTGCCGCCAGTCACTTGGGCGGTGTCTGGGACAGGGGCGGATTAAGGTGGGGGCTGAAGGGGCTGCAGCCCCAGGCCCACCAAAAAAATAGGCCCACCGCAACAACTTAAGACCAACCGACGTTATCTTTGTAAAATAACTGTAAAGCTATAATCTAATGATATCGCCACTGGTGCCAGGTAGCTTTATTTTTTAAAGCAACCTTTTCCTGGTCTTGGGCCAAAGCAAACTCAGTAAGTTCTCGGCGGGCCGTAATAAAACAATTTTATAAAACGTGTGGCTTTTAAGTATTTTTAACATAGTTAGTTAAAATGGGGATGGGGATGACCTTGTGTCCAGCTTGTAAAACAGGTCGCGGACCGGATGATTTTCATGGTCGGGCAAGATCCGGGCCGCGGGTCGTAGGCAGGGCCGGATTAAGGGTACTGTGGGCCTAAGGCTATTTACCAGGGAAGGGCCTAATTTTGCAAACGAGGCTACAAAAAGTAGTAAAAATGTATACATGAAAAATTGAAATTATTTAGGCTACTGCAAAATAACACAAATATAATATAAAAACATGTAATAAATGTAATTAAGTGTCATAGACTCATTGTGTGGGAGCTGTGGGACCAGTGGGTCACTTTTGACGTTTTTGCATCTGCAGGTTTTTTATTTACCTCGTAAAATAGGATTTTGAGGTCGTAACGTGAAATTTAATCTACCCTTCAACATACCACAGCATTTAACTCAAAATGTAAGAAGAGAAAAGTTGAATAAGTGCACCTACTTTCTAATTATTTAACAAATCAGTCGTTTTAAATTAAACTAACTTAGTTAGTCATTGCCAGGCTTGTTTTTGGACTCCGACGAGTTTTTTTTTGTATTCGACTAATGTTTTGTCACTACATTCGCCGAGATGATTATTAGATTTTTATTTTAATAATGCGTTAATTGTTTGGCAAATTCGCTGTGCATAAGCTAGCTCAGGGGCAGCAACCTATTTCTAGTCGCGGGCCAAAACCACACTCAGAAAGTCTCCGCGGGCTGCACAAAATGTTAACTAAGAATTGTGTTATTAAAATGTTGGACAATTGTAAATCAGGCGGGCCTCGGATATGTTTTTGCACTTAAAATCGTGTTTAGTTACTTGTAAGGGGGCAGTAAAGTGTTGGCGCAAAGCGGGACAAAAAGCATATGTTAGGTTCAAAATTCGAGTCTACACGTCGTGTGTTTAATTACGTTTACGGAGGAAGTAAAGTGTTGGCGCAAATTAAAATTCGAGTCCAAACCTCGTTATCCATACTACTTATGAAAAATGTGATAAACTGCTTTCAGGAAATGGAATTAGCTTAATAGTTAATCTATTCAGCGTTTGTTAACCTTTTTATAAGCGCAGATCTACTTGAAAAGACAGCATCAAAACGTAAACAAACCGGACGTAGAAAGAACATTCGCGCGAAGCGCTAAAATTTTTCGCACTTACGTATTGTCAAAAAGTGAAAATATAGGCCTATTTGAAATAGACTCGTGTCTCGAAGAGGCGGCGGGCCGGATGAATTACATTGGCGGGCCGTAGGTTGCCGGCCCATGACCTAGCAGCCTAGCTGAATATTGGCATAAAAATTGGCATTGAGTGACCCCGTAGCATATACCTTGCGCGTTTCACGATGGAATGTTCTTTCGCTAACTCTTTAAGCAAATTGGGAAATCTCTGCACCAGGCATTACAAGTTAGTTGCCTACCCAACAGCATTTGACGGAAACTTAAAGATTAGGCGAAGGTTATCGTCAAGTAATTGGCTGCCCGAAAAAACGCTGACACATGGCTACATATAAATCAACACAGTAATGGACAGACCTTTATCCCCCAATCTTGCCACTCGCAAACGTACGATTAGGCGTAAAACTTCGCCAAAAAACGTAATAAAAGGATACAACATTCGAGTTTGAACATCCCTACTTGCGAGTAAATCAAAGAACGTGTCAGAAAAATAAGTAACAATACGTTACCGGTACAAGAAAGGTCATAACTAAAACCACAAATTTAAGTTAAAGGCAATTTTTTTGACACTTGTGTTGTTGGGTTTTGCAAACCACGACCTAGCTAGAAATTATGCCCGTGGCCTCCCAAGGGGACCGAGGGCCACGGCTGAGAAAGCCTGTTCTAGATTCTAGAACAAAATACAAATTCTATTATTACATAATTTTACTTTTTTGCCTCAAAAATCGTTTAATTGTCTCAAATCCTCAAAATCTATTTTAAATGGTAAAAGAAAAACAGCTCTCGAGTCACTGGTCCCACATTTCCCCTATTACAATGTAGCTTATATGGAAAATTACATTTTCCTTGCCTTACAGCTAGCATACGTATAGGTTGGTTCACACTAAATTCGTTTTGCTTCTAGCGTTAGCGTCTGTCGCAAAACGCTTGCGTTGTCCAGATCACACTTAAACGGTTGCCAGCGTTAACGTCAAATTTCCTCGTTCCGAACCAAAAGCGTCAAAGTTGAATTGTTTCAACTTCCGCAACCGAAATTTTAAAAACGTTTTACGTTAACGCCAGACGCGTCTAGGGTGAACCAAACTTATGAATGATATCATCGACATTCAAACCTCTAAGAACATCACTATCCATGCTTAAAAGGGACTTCAGCCTTTACTTATATCCTCAAACCTCACCCCTAAGTACATCACTAACTCCCCTAATAATTTCAACCCCTATCCATTTTCTAACCCCACCCATTACCCACCAATAACCCCAAACAGGGCCAAAAATCCAATGCAAAAACAGCGGCGCCCTAATGGCGCAGGTCAAACTAGGGCGTCCGAACGTCGACACCAAAATGACCCATGCCAGACCAGCGCCCGATCGACCCATACTCTCTCCCTACAGTTTCAGGTGTTATTTTGCCCATTTAAGGGAATATTACGATGGATTTAGGACGTATTTTGAAGATTTAGGTCTTATTCAGACGATTTTGATCTCCTTCTGTACTGGGCAGTAATCTGCGTATTTAAGCTTTATGTCATTGGTCTTTATTATATGGGTTTATAATTTTTTCTGCTTTAGGTATTGTTGCTTTTCAGGTTTTATCGTGTGTTCCTCTTAAAAGTTATAGCACAGTACGTAAATAGTTCTTAACTCGTTTGCAGCATAAATAAAACGATTTATTTACCCACTCACACACAGGGCACATATTGACTCGACTCAGTTATTAGTTTTTAAGCAAAAACTGTACTGTACTGATGCTGGATCTGTATCACTATCAGCCTTACAAAAATTTAACCTTAAAAAATTGAGGGACGAATTTTTGCAGGGCCTAAGGCTATAGCCTTATTGGCCTATTGGTTAATCCGGCCCTGGTCGCAGGTTGCCCACCCCTGGTTTAAAGTAAAATATCCATCATGTTTATTTTGAGGCTTTTATAAGACGACTAGCTTTTGACGTCTATGCGTGTTTGTTACTTCACAAAATGAAGCGACTATAAGAAGACTACGCTGAAACAAATCACAACAAGCTACATTGACTTACGTTTGAAGACACTGCATTAGCTCAGCCAGAATGTCACAATATCTAAAATTCGTGAATGTTTCGATTAATAATTGCGCAGCTATGTCAGCAAAAGGTATAGCAAGCATTGTTAGCCTATACGTTCCAAGAAGAATACAAAAAAACATGTAAGAATGTAATGTAGTATAAAAGTTTGACTGATTTTAGATACCACGTCTAAACCATTAAAGAAAGTACTGAAACCTTGTTTAAGTATTACCCAGATGAACTGAAAGAATCACTGCTTGAAGAGATCTGCTAAAATAACAACATTTTAACGTAAAAATCAGCAAAGACGCTAAAGCGTTTAGATTTAATAATGAAAATGAGGTATCTTTTGTATTAAGAATGTATCTGTGTCTGATGTTTTAATCTAATGCGTTAGTCTATGGACCAAAATAGGTTGCATTCCTTAGCTCTACTTTTGTAAAAAAAAACGAGATTTTGGAGAAAAAATATACAGCGATGACGTTATAAACAGCTCGAAATATACGTTAATTGGATCAGTTTGATAAGTGAATAAAGCAATGTTATTTTATGGTAATTGTGGTAGTGGCATAGCCAGCCGAATTTTTTTTTCGGGGGGCCAAAAAGTTTGAACTTTTTTGTTTAGCTTTTACCAGTGTATCAACTGCCGCAACGAACCCAAATAACAATGCTAGGAAACTGTTTCGAGCGGCAACTGACTGAGTGTTAACGCAATACTCAAAAACCATTCAAAGAGCAAAAACTGACTTAAAACTACATTAATGTATAGCAAACGTAATAATAACTACATCGTTTATGACGTAACAGCTGTGCATGACAATTAAAGGTGTGGCATGTCTGTGATCGACTGTTGTGGTACTGCTCATAAATCCTACAAAACAAATTATTAGGAGTAAAATATTTATAATTTTTTTGGGGGACATGGCCCCTGTGCCCCCTGGCTACGCCTATGAATTGTGGTTGGAACAATAAACAAAATGAAAATAGACCAATAGGCCTCTGACTACCACACAACCCCAGGTCAATGAAAACCTTAATCCGGCCCTGGTCTGGGAAAGGCAAATTCGCTCAGTGCACAAGATTCTGAATGTTAAAACTTTTATGGTGGAAGTAAACACGATTCTAAACTCGCGCCCGCTTACACCAGTCACAATGGATCCGAAAATCGACGAGCCGCTAACGCCGAATCAATTGGTGTTGCTCGGCACGCCTCCAAGGCGTCTTCGATGAGAAGGACAACTACGTGAGACGGCGATGGCGCCAGGTGCAATACCTGGCAAATCAATTCTAGCTGATATGGGTCGAGTACTTGCCGACATTGCAAATGCGGCAAAAATGGACTGTCCAGGAGCGCAACTTCATGCGCGATGATCTCGTTCTCCTTGCGGACAACTCGGTTCCGCGGGGCCAATGGCTCAGTGGGAGAGTCGTGGAAACCTATCCCGACAAAAAGGGATCGGTTCGGAGTGTATTGGTCAGAACCAAAAATGGGACTCTAAAAAGGCTAATTGCTAAATTGTGCGTCATTCGCGCTGTGTAACGTCTCGATTTCTGCGTTGCTATTATGTAAATATGCTTGTTAACTTGTTCTCGTTGTATAGCAATTGGTTTAAGATGTGCTCTAGTTCGGATACGCACATCGGGGCCGGGAATGTTACAGCGAGAAACTTCATTTAAGTTATATGTTGCTGACGTAACAATGTTTCTGTTTTCCCTTCTAGTTTCGCAAAAGTTGCTAGCAAAAGCACATGGCGCAAGTTCTTGACTTTCAGTTGCTAACTGTAAATTGGGTATTTCTGTCTAGTATAGTTGTATTGATTAGTCGTATTAAGCTTAGAATTTGTAGGAAAGTTATTAATATTACGTGTATTGTTTGTTTAGTATTTTATAATGAACTTTAAACTGGAACTGAATATTAGCTGTGTATGTTTTTATCCAAGCTAATCCTGGATCCGAAACAAGTTGGTAAGTACATTTATTGTGGCAATATCTCATTGTCAGTAAAAAGCAAAATGCCATTTGATTAACATTAATATTTGTTTGTGCTAAATTATGAATTTCTGCTTTTACGTTAATGAGAGATTGTAAATGCTCGTCTGCCATAGCCATGTATGACGTCATAATTGCATTTCTTTATGTGGATTTTTCGTACTGTTTAACCATAGAATACTAATTACATAGAATGCTCACTGGGTCTCGTCACGCATGAGTAACACTGACACGATTTGTTAAAAACACGGGTTTCGGCGGCAATTATAGGTCGAGTATTCATGTCGTTTGTTGACCTGCGTATTATTTTCGCGTTTTCGCGTATTTTATTCAGCGTTTCAGTTAATGCACGAACTTTTCTAATTATATCCATGTTTATTTTGTCAGTTTAATATAATTTAACATGTCAAGTATTGGACTGACAAATGAGGTAATAGCCGAACTGCTTAACGTTCCCCAAGAAGTGGAATTACAACCACTAATCAAGCCGGCGCTCTTTCACTATTGTACGTAAAAATTAATAAAAAAAAAACTTTCTTCAAATGCCGCATACCACAACGCATATTGTTTGGGTTAGGGTTAGCGTTTGGTTGAGGGTGGGTCAAGTTATTATTAAGAATAAACATAATATTACTTGACCCACCCTCACCCAAACCCGCACCCTAACCCAAACAATATGCGTTGTGGTATGCGGTATTATTATTTTGTTTTTTTTTGCACAACTTTTCACGTACATAAGCCAACAGCAGAAGCAACCATCAGTTTAGTGTCCCTGCCGGGAGAGATTCAGCTTCCCTTCTAGCCTATGAAGTAATTACGGATTGCTTGCAGTTATTTTTAGGAAAATATCAACCGGGTTGTATAACATTACATTATCCGAAATTTTGCTGTAATGCTGATTGCTGATAAGTTATTTTTTAATTTCTCATAATTGGAAGCTGCAAAGCAACTTTTACATTTATTCAATGAAATTGTCTAAAACAAAGAAAAAGATACAGCTTTACAATCCTATTTTATAAATAAAGCTGAAAGTGAAATGTTAGTATATATGTTGCTGGATACTGTATACACAAGGTCTCCAAAAAATACAAAGACTTGCATTATAAGTTTTATGTGCACCTGAAAATGAAAAAACATCGAATTCTGCCTTTCTTTTCAGGTTGGAAACAAGTCCAATGAAACTCTGAGTGAAATGGCTAAATGTGATTATGAACATAGCGAAACGGTGACTGTTTTTTATGATTATGCTGTTTACAAGGTTTTGGGACACATAGTTTTAGTAAAAAGCTTTTTGAAAATGTTTTTAAAAAGGTTAATAAGAATTCTACAGGTTTACAAGAGATATGCCAACAAAATAAGAAAGAGGCATGTAAAATAATATAAATAAAAAAAAACAATATATTTAAATCTTTATTATAACAGTTTATTTGCACATAAATGTTATCTCAACTTGAAGTTGAACCCCTGTATTTTATTTATTTATGACATATGTCTTGATTGTTGTTTTATCGTTGATGCATTATTAGCATTTGTTAGTTGGCCATTAGGGATCATTATAAAAGTTAAATTATTTAATTTCAGTCCATTAACAGAAATTCATTTTTATTTGTTACATCAAGTAATAACAGAACACCAAATTATTATTCAATTTGCGTATTTTTTTTTGGGGGGAGGGATCTTCACAGAGTATTATCCAAACATTTCTGATTTCATATGTTGTATTACCGCCTTTGCTTTTTTTATTATTTTTCTTTCTATTACATGCTTCACACCATATGACACCTGGTGAATATCCGGATTTCTTGCCCGGTAGCCAAGTTGCCTCTAAATAAAACACAATTTGATATTTACTTTGTGGTGGATATACTTCTATGTGTAAGCACACATAATCCAGCTGTTTTAAAAGACGATTATTAAGCAGAATAAAATTTATTTTATTAGTGGTGAACACTAATCCTTCCAATGTGCGTTTTGCCTTAAGTCTTTTGTTTTCACCTTTGTAGTGTTATTCTATATTTTCCTTTAATTAAAAATAGCTGTTAGTGCCTGCTATAGATTTAAGCAAATTAATATAAACAACCTTCCAAGAAGCTAGTTCTTGAATAAAAACATTTTCTAACCATTCCAAATTTTCATCTGCCCCATCTTTTATTGGACACTTTACTCCACAATTTACAATATCAAACCATCTGTAAATATTATTCCATATAAAAAGTTGGTATATTAAAATTTTGTATAAAAATTATTGTTATATATTATTATTTAAATTGTAGCAAAATAACTGCGCAAAACCAAAATTAGATTCGTTGGACTCCAGCCATAAGACCGAGATAAGAACAACACTAACGTCAGAATAAAACACATAAGGCCGTCTAAATCGGAATAAGTCCGACATCCGTCGGAATAAGACCTAAATGCTCATAATCAGGCCTAAACAACACTTTAACCAACCCCATACCCCACCCCTAAGTACATCCCTAACTCCCCTAATAATTTCAACACTAACCCATTTTCTAACTCCACCCATTAAGAACACCGGCCCCCTGACTGAGCCGGTCAGACTAGGTCGTCCAAACGTAGTCACCAAAACGCCCTCTACCCACAGGTTCGGGCGTTATCTTGGCCATAGGCCTTCTTTTGATGAATTTTGCCTTATTCCGATGAATTCAGGCCTTGTTTCGATAAATTTAGGCCTTATTCCGACAGATTTATGTCTTATTCAGACGATTTTGATATTATGCTGTACTGGATATTACTGCGTATTTGCTTTATTATGTCGTTGGTCTTAATACTATGGTTTTATAGTTTTTCCGCTTTTGGTATTGTTGCTTTTTAGGTCTTATTGTGTGTTCCCAGATTCGTTACCGCACAGGTGTAGGTGACCGCGACTATACGTATACATTTTATACGATCGTAGTTGTATGGAGAGGCCTTTACGATGGTAAAAGCCTAATTTGATCTTAAATAGTAGATAAAATTAGTTCTGAACGTCAGTGATGAAAATCCAATACACAATACAACGATTATTGATGTCAAAGCTTGTTCACGACCGAAGTAAGTGTCATTCATGCGGAACAGTATGCAAATGAGGCAGTGAGCCTTCTATGTAATTAGTATTCTAAGGTTTAACCATAGAGCACTAATACTAGAGAGGTAACTGATTGTTCACTCAGGCGTGAAATCAATCATAACTTTTCTTGTTTAGCAAAAAATATATATTTTTTAAAACAATAAGGTAATAAACAACTTTATTCTTTGGAATAAAGTTTTAGTTTTGCAAAAATTAAACAAATAAAGAATTGCGACACCTTTTTATTCGACCAGCCTCTGCAGATTGGTCACGCTTGGATGAAGCGTTGCCACGTGATCATTTTTATTTGATTTTGCTGGTAATTGCATAGGACGTTTTAAAATTTTCTCAAAGTTTGCTCTAATAAATAAAAAGCAAACCCCCGACAATTATTTTTTTGGATACAAAACATACCTTAATATGAATACAGAAGAAGTAACGTGCCTAGAGAAGGAAATAGACCTGATTGTCATCGAAATTGATCAAGAGACTGGGGCTAACAGTGCAAAATGTTCAGGTCATCCTGGTGCTACCAAAACTGATGTATTACCTCAAGAAGTGGAAACAATTTATTCTATAGCTGCAAAAATGGCTAACGTATGCACTGATGTCTGCAAATTGTATATCCAATCAACTATAGAGGAATTTGTACTTAACCCCAAACCAGAATTGCTGTACAAAAAATATGCACATGTTTGCAAAAATGCATGCGACTTTCTAGGAATGCAACAAGTTGTTGCATCTCAGTTCTTGATCAAAATCTTCGATGCCATTATTGTAAATCAAGAAGAAAAAAGGCAAAGCACGCGGTGGCAGGTGTTACTACACGTGAAACAGGTAAAGTTGGTTTTTGCACATGTGTTATTATATGTAGATGCTAAAATTGTACAAATTTATTTCAGAAATTTTGGAGTATGTTGGTAGATACGTAATGCGAAAAGCTTTTGTTAAATATGGAAAAGCAGTCCCTGATCTTCTGAATGGATTTTGCCAAGATGCACGTCAGGGAGAGTTTTCCATGTCAATGCAAAAACCTGGATGTATGTTACTCTACCCTTCTACCAGAATGTTAGGACTACTTTTGAGAGTCTACTACTTGCACAATAGAGAAATAGCTAATAAAGTGAAAGATATTAATTTTTTTAACATTTATAAACAACTGAACAGTGACCCATTTTACAATCGATTTGTTGAAACACAAAGTACCAAATTCGACACTTGTCAAACAAAAACAGAGGAAGTTGTAAGATATATAATGCATCTTTTTATTAAAGTCCTTGTGTTTGTAACTCGAGTATAATAAATGCAGCAATATTTTATTCATTTTCTAATCTCTGGTGTTTGGGAAGAGGTTCATCACATACTGATGTCCAAGCATTGAGTTTACCATAAGTAGTGATTTACTGCAGATATGTGATGCTATAGTTTCTTCACAAGCTCTGTGACCATAATCTGTAAATCCAACCAATTTTCCATACTGGTAAACCAAATTTTCCTTTACTGCATGTCAAAATCAGTAAAAATTAGCTTTTTAAGATTTAAAAAACACAAAACTTAGAAAAGTACTTTTCATTTCATCAATAGTAATGAATGCATCAACAGGTATAGTTAGCTTTGCTAGTTCCAAAAATATTTGTTTGTTTATACCAGCTGAACCCGTTCCAGAGATCCTAAAATAATAAACCAATTATGGTATCTACTCTACAGTTTAATTTTTGAAAAAATACCTATAATGGCGTAAAGTCTTTGCTGATGGAAGTACAAGTACTTCAGTCGTTGATAGATGTCTGTACGCAGCTGGAGATCGAGCATAAAGTTCAATTGCCCATCTGATAACATCAGGGTGATATCGATGACCATTTATTGTTCGGTTTGCATTGTTGTGTTGGATTTCCAAAAAACATTTTTCGCCATGCATTCATTTCTCCCACTTCTTTTTTAATTAAGTCCTACAAATCATATAACGTTTGATTTCATGCTTTTATAAATCTTAATGATACAGATCAATTTAGGAAACACAGAAGTGTTTTACCCCTATATCAGCATGAAGATTTTCAGTCACTACTACACCATTCTCGTAACTTTCATCTGGCACATCTGTTTTTGTTGCATATTTCCGGTTATATGCTGTCTTTACATCATACCTCATACAGTTAAAGCAGTTTTCCCCGAATTTTACTACATAAATACATTCTAAAAATATTTACAGTGTAAGAAGAACACAACAAATGTTTTACCGTAAACATCACAGTTTGGAGATCTAATAATCTTTTCTGATGCCAAGTGGTTTTCTTCCCACCATTGAAGTACTTGTTTAGATGTATTTTTTGTTGCCTGATTTACACCTTTGCATATGCTCATTTCTTTAAGCTTAACTGTACAAGTTGTAACGTTGTTGTTTGCAAATAAGGGTCATTCAAAACTTTAGTTATTTTAAGATAATACGCTGTTAAATGTCATGTATACCTACCCAGGAAAGAATTTAGGGTGGAATATTTAATGTCCAGCTTGGGAGAAACCAATCTCCACCCATGATATGCAATCCAATTTACTTCAATTGATGGTGATATACAGACACTGAACAAAATCATTAAAATAAATTAAGTATGCGGTGAAGTAATATACAATTACAAATTCAGTGGACCTCACAATGAATGTAAGTTTTTTCATGAAGTTCAATAAAAAAACATTCCTGTCGTGTTGTAAAATAATACTGCAAATAAACTTATATATTTGGGAGGTTTAAATTTACCTACCTCTAAATGCTTTTCCAATTTTTTTTGCTTGATAAATCTAAGTCATTTAAATTTGAGTGCCTAATCTTAGCTGAAGGAGGCTGTCTGTCTGTTGGTGGTTTTCTGGCTGACTAAGATTAATAAAAAAATAAAAGTTATAGACTACAACATTTAGATGCACTTACAAAATATATTTCGTTATAAAACTTACCTTTTCTTTATTGCAATGAGATTTTGTAGGCAGGAGCAATGTTGGAAGTGCCCCAATCGCTAATCGTTTTCTTGTTCCATTTGCAATAATTTTCTCTTTTTCAAAATGGGCTTCACAAATCGCCGCCCTAAATATATTATCATTTTCTTAAAACGAGCACTTATATACAGAAAAACAGCAACCTACGTTTCCTTATGTAACATGTGTTTAATTTTGTCATTTTGGCAAGGATCTCTAAACTGCAAAATAAAATGACGCAAGCTTGTCCTGTGCGCTTTTTCCTCTTCATTTTTTGCCAAATCTGCTCTTCCTTTGGCAAACAAAGACCTAACAAACTTTGATCGGTTTGTATAATTGCACCCCGGAATGCAACAGTGTGTCATGTTCACTTTTTTATCCACTGCTGCGATATTGGAAAAGGTCGAATCTTACCCGGTTCATCCAAGCGTGACCGATCTGCCGATATTTACGAGTGTCGCCTCTAGTATTAGTGCTCTATGGTTTAACCATAGAACACTGACACTGATTACAATAATTAGTATTCTATGGTTTAACCAACGACATATAAAGAGATGAAAGGAAACTTCGCCGTCACGGTTCAGTGATCCTTATTTGTTTCCATTGGAAGCGCAAAAATTCACCTTGTTCCCCGTCACGGTCTGATTTACACACCTACTTTCCCGCTTTACACAAATCTGTTGTAGTTGTGTACAGGAAAAACACAGAAAAGCAATTTGACGAGAATCCCCTACCATGGGCCGTGGGGCGTTTTTTAACGTTATAAACAAGCGCCGTAACATAAACAGCAATTTACGGTTTATGGTATGTTTGGCGTAGGTCTAGAATTCTTTCAACAATTGATAAATTCACGCACAGTATTTGGGTTAGGGTGAGAGTTAGCGTTTGGGTGTGGGTGGGTCATGTATTATTATATTTATTGTTTAATATTAATAATACTTAACCCACCCTAAACCAAACGTTAACCCGCAACCTAACCCAAATTATGTGCGTTGTGGTAGGATTCTAGACCTGCGCCGTCGGTTTTATAAATGATCAAGTTTATTCAAATGTTTTATGAAAGAGAAAATCTGAAGGAATGCTACAAATACCAAGTTGTGAAGAGCCGTTTAAAGTGAGTTGCTATATGCTTTATTCTAGTTTATTGTGATTTGCGCACAACATGTTTGAATTTTTTATAACTTTTTATACGCAAATATTTAATAAAACAGTATTACAATTGTTACATAAATTAAAAATGGTTGCAAATAAACGTGTAGCATTTATACAAATGTTCAAACCATGTCATACAGGAAAGGCTGTACGGTATGGTACTATGATTGATTGCTATGTAAGGCTGGCTGATGTGATTTATTTTCAAAAAAGACTTATGCATACTATTATATTTTGTGCCAAGTGACTAATAAACTCAAATTAAATTGTTTAAGCAACAAAATCCTAAATCCAACCCTGTTATCATTTTATATGGTGGGTCTAACAGTATTTTTGGCTGAGACAAAAAAGTTTATCGACCACTGGTGTAAACTATACTATGGCAGGATCCAGATCACCAAGATTGTTTGTATTATACGTTTTTTTAGGCATGCATATGGGTAATTACAAATAAACACAGCGGCGAACACAGAACAAAAGTTTACCTCAACATAGAAGCCACACAACCAGGGGCCTTAAAAAGTCATATTAATTATGACAAAAACATTTTCACAAGCATATGTACAATTTACTAATTTAAACTCTTTTTTAGTTTTCAGAAATAATAAACACAAGCATTTGTCTGGAAACATCTGGAAGCTGTACAAGAATTGAGAATCACATAGAGGCAGGTTTAAAGATGAAACTCTTTAGCAAGCAAATCACATAGATGAAGAAGACTTGCAAGAAGAAGAAGAAAGTTTTTAATTAACTTTTAATATGTACAGCAATCCATGAAATATATTTTGTGTATGTGCGTTAAAATAAATAATGTGAAAAAATAAATAGCATTTTTTTAAATGAAAAAAAAACAAACAAATCAAATCTAAAGAAACACATAAAAACTAGGACTTGAAACACATATTATTATTTTTGCTTTTTAGGCTGTTCCTTTTCCATATCAACATTGCTTCCAATAACTGGCGTTATTCTTTTTTTTAATGATATTAGATTTTGTAAATAAGAATATGTGTTGATGTCTGGGTATTCACTACTTCCACCCATTTGGCGAACATTTCCAAAAAAAGCTTTTAAAGGATCTTGGTTGATGCGCCGAGTAAGAATAAAAGTGCCATCTGGACTGTGCTCTAACATAAAGCGAACAAGCCCAACCATTGCTTTCGTTGTCATTACCAAACCATTGAAGGTTTGTCGTGAAAGGATTTTTTTTTTCTTTTTCCTTCAAACATTCTCCCTTTAAGCCATTTTTCCACCCATCATAACTGTGCCACTGTTTGCTTTTTAATGTCAAGTTGATGGAAAGGTGAGTCCAATGGAACAAGTACCCAACCATAACAAGATATTGCTGTTTGTAATTTTTGTTTTATTATAACTTTAAATTTTGCTTGATCTACATCATTGCTGGCTTGAATTATAACTATTTGATTTTCTTCTGCAACAAACTTCCAATTTAATCTAACATGCCTAGTGAGTTGTTTTGTTATGCTGACAAAATCATTGCTAATCTCTTTTAAGTTTCTTTTTCAGGGTAAATGTCTTGTCTGCAAATGCTGTTTTTTTATGGACTTCTCAGCTAAAGTTAATTTGAGGATTGCACCCACTTTCAACTCCTTTCGCAATCCCTCTGAAATAAAAATAAAATATGTTATAACTTTACAAAACAAACCATAAATTATAATTGGGGTATTGTGCAGCAAATGTGGAGTTTTTATAAAACAGTTATATGTGGAATTAAACAATCTACAAGGAAAGATTGTTAATACCAATAAAATGTTAACATGTCTTTGGCATCCAACAGTCTACTAAGAAAGCCTGTTGTTGCCATTAAAGATATTCCAGTGATAATGAAGCAGTTGCTAGGTATGGCTCCGCCTGAACTAGAATCAGGGTCTTTCACCCAAAAGTGAATGTGAGTACCACATCACCACAGAACCTCAATTGATATATGCAAACTGCCATCAAATTTACCAACATGTGTAATGTACTGCCTTGCAGCAATCAGTGCATCTATTGTACCAATAAAATGTCAAAAAAGTACTCGCCTAATATAAAATCATTTTTTACTAAATCAACCATGGACACTAATTGTTTAACTTATTCAGTTTTGGTTTGGAGCAAATTAGAATGTTTTGTTAAGCTGTAGTTTGATAATTTTTTTTCAAAACAAGTGTAATGCATATTTACTACCGGTACACTAAATCAAAACTGATATCTTTACTGTATAATAACATTTATCATTCAGGTTCAGTTGACTACCTGGCTATATGCATATCACTGTTTAAATTGCAATGAGAAAGACTATATGGTAAAACTAGCAAATAATATAAAAAAGCTGGCTGAACATATATATAGTTTATACAAACTTTTGATAATATCCTCCTCTTTGAAGTGCATTTCGCAAATTTTGACCTTATATTTTTTGTAAAGAAGTTTGATATTTTTATCTTCACGCTGACTTAAAATTACTTTCTCTAAATTTTCTGCCCATTCCAATTTCGTTCCATGACAGAATTTTTACAGCAAACAAGGTATGTGTTGGTGGCCTATTCTGGCAAAAAGGGATGCAGCAAATACTTGGCATTGTTCTGCGCGAAAACATTATGCTTAAATTTATTGTTAGTAAACCAACTGTACCAGTGTACCTGTACCACTGCAAAACAGACATAAAAAGCATTTAAATAGAATATAAACTAATGTAATGTTTTTTCAATAAACTTGCTCGCAGTTGTCGTGTTGTTTTTATCTTGTTTGAACGACCTCAACTGTTGTTATTGCAATGAAATATATTTTAACAGCTGGTACAAACGACTTCAAAACAAAGTCTAAAGGTCATAAACAATGTCCGATCGGGTTGACTGGTCAAAAGTAGGTGTCTGAATCAGACCGTGACGGAGCACACGTAAAACCGATCACGTGACCGGAGTTTCCATTCATTTGTTTCTATGTCGTTGGTTTAACAGAGAACCGTCACCGTTCAAAGACTTGTACACTGTGTGACAATTATAGGCAGTGCTGACAGAACAGGACGGTGGCGCGTTCTAACTAAACACCCATGCAACGGTTTAAGTAGGCCAGGCTACATAGGTCGCTTAGTGCAGCCACGACCGTTACAACAGCACTGATCTAAAGTATAAAATCGTAACGGTAATAAACGTCTAAATCAGTGGTTCTCAACCTTTTTGTACCCGTGGCCCCTTTGGATGCTTTAAAATAGTTTTAATAGCTGCGGACCCCTTGCATTCTTCTGGTGTAATATCTGCGTTTACTAATTCAGTATATCTGCCTAGTGCACCTTATGTTGAGTAAAGTAAAAAGACAACACCAAACTACTTTATGACACGTTTATTTTAATGTGACATATTATTATGGATGACTTTCACCTAACCACACATTGAACGAATTCACACAGCACACGAACAAAACAGTTTAAAACTAAGTCAATCACTCCAGCCAGTGTTGTAATGACTTAAGTCACTGTTTTTAAATGAATTGAATTGACGTAAGGCTTTGGAGCAAATGACTTGACTTAAGCCTTACGGAAAAATGACTTGGGTTAAAAAAATGTTTTTCATTAAGTTTTTTTTTTTAATCGGGTTATTTATCTTTTTTTTGCACACAAAACAATTTGCTATTTGTTGCAAATTGTTAAGGTTTCAATTTTAGGACAAGGACTTGACTTGAAGTTGTCTGGCTTTAATTATGACTTGGACTTGACTTGTTGTTTATTCGAAAAGACTGGACTTGGACTTAAGTTGTTTTACGAAAGACTTTAATGAGACTTCATTTCAAAATGACATGTTTACAACACTGCATCACTCATAAACAACACTGCATTACTCATATATTAACAACTTGCTAAACTACTAGCAACTAATAAGATAACACTTGCGATGCGGCGCCGAACTCAGAAATTTACATTGTGACGTAATAGATTGTTTACCCACCTAAAGCCTAGTGCACATGTATGGTACGGCAGCTACGACACGCGGGCAAGAAACTGAAAATTGTTTTACTTGACCGCGAAGCCGGCCGGGCTGCAAAAAATGTAATTAAACTATTTAAGCAATTTTTCTTATATTATTGCTTGAGGCCTCCGCGGGCCGCACAGAAAATTGTTACGGGCCGTAGTTTGCCCACCTCTGGCCTACAGCAATAAGCTACTTCTTGATCTGGAGTTTACTTTCTTGGTTTTACTTCTAGATTTATTTTACGCAATGGGTACCCCTGCTAAAAAAGGAAGTGTAATAAAAGTTATCTTATTTTTGGCTTTACATATCTACATGACAGGAGTGTGCAAGCCACAATGTGTTTTATGTTCAAATTCAAAGCGGGGGACTATACCGAAATGACAAACTGGGAATATCCAACAGAACCAGTTTAACAACAGACCCATTGAACACAAAACGTTTTTAGGTTATCTTCAAATCGTTTTAATCTCGCACTCGTCTTGGTCTTATTTAGGTCTTCAGAATGTATAAAATCGTAACGGTAATAAACGTGCGCTAAAACCCGACTAGTGACGTACTAAAAAATCGCATTTAAATCGATTACAAAAACGTCTTTATGGCACCTTTTAATCGTCTAAAAGTCGTTTTCGTTTTGGTCTTGTTTACGTCTATGTGAAATCGTAACGGTGAAACACGATCATAAAAATCGTTTAAAAAACGATTTCAGATATGATCTATTTCGGGGGCTTTAAGACGTCTTTAGGCCATCTTTAATTCGTCCTAAACACATCCACTACTCGTCTAGGTCTTTTCGACCATAGACGTCTTTTTAAATTTAACTAACGTGTGACAATGTCAGCGTATTCCTTGCTTTCACCGCAACATATTAAACTTGAAAACTACAAAACAAAATATGATAAGATCAAGCTACAGTTTTATTTACATATCAATGTTCACAATGGTAATATTAAGCATGTGCTCTTTATAAAGGGCAACACAATGACGTGATCAATATTTCAGCATGCAGTTGACGAAGAGTTTGTAGAAACTGTAAAGATATAAAAAAATAAACATCTTATAAAACCACATTCCTTTTATTGAATATAAAATACTAATAGGATACAAAATTAAGAATTCACTAAACAAAAAATATAGCCTACTTCTTTTAACTACATCAGGGAATAATGGTTGTCATAGGCAGGTTATGTGCACCCGATCCGTTAGAAATTAGTGCATTTCTAAGCAAAAAAGTCTACGACAATTAGGGCATCCAGAAAAGTCTAGACTTTTAGACCTTGAGGTCCTGGCAATGCACTAATTTGAACCTTTAGGTAAACTCCCGGCGCAGATAAATTGAAAATATTCGTTGAACATTCACAAAAGATTACAAAAAGTGTGAGATGGAATTAATAAAACTTGACCCATCCTAACCCAAACCCGAACCCTAACCCAAATAATGTGCGTTAATGTAATAAAAATATAGTTTCTCGTCTATGGTATCATAGGATTGTTACGTCACAAATTTAGGTATTGGAGCCTAAAGCGTTTATGTAATTATTAATTCAATGCACATTATTTGGGTTAGGGTGCTGGTTAATAAACAAATTTGCTGTGCTTGGTAAATGGTAACAGCCATTGCTCATTTAGGAAATGTTCTTTACACAATATATCCTTATCCTAAAGAATACTTTCCATACAGTAATTTTTCTTTAGTATGCCAGTGTTCAGTGCGCAAATTAAATTTATGCCGTACTGCTGCTCTAAATAGTCTTCTATATACTTGTTCCAGTGTTACAAATTAAGACACATTGAAATTGATACCATAAACTAAAAATTAATGCCAAATTTTTTGAAAACATCGTTCAAACGAAAATTTGTTGCACCTCGGTTTGCTGTGTGTAATATTTAACTAGCAAATATTAT
The DNA here is from genome assembly GCF_963924565.1 of Ascidiella aspersa. Classification (NCBI taxonomy): domain Eukaryota; kingdom Metazoa; phylum Chordata; class Ascidiacea; order Phlebobranchia; family Ascidiidae; genus Ascidiella; species Ascidiella aspersa. The sequence continues at coordinate 13,847,020 of NC_139454.1, read as the reverse complement.
GGTGGTGTGCTGTTTGTGCAAGTGTATCTTTCTACAGGTGAGACATGGCCACCGTGCTATCTGAACTCCACTAAATCGAAACTAAACAAACTGTCATAGCATTTCAAAGTGCATACTGTCAGGTCGCTTATAGATTTATTGTACATTCACATAATTTAGCATATTTCGGAACACTAAACACGGATCTGTTGATTATCTTCAGTAGAAAGAGAGTGGCCCAAATAATAGATTAACATATTTCGCTTTCAATAAAAGAGCTTACAGCGCAGTAAAAACACGTGTTCCCAGTAAGGAGCGCATCGTTGACTGTAGTGTTTAATCCAACAGCAGCGTGACACTATATAGCACAAGAGCGACTGCGATGGAGATTAGCTGAGTCGAATGTCGGCTAGATTTGCCAGAACGGCCACGAAAGGAAATGAGTATCTAGGTGAAATATTTAACACTTTACCAGGCGAACACGCTATAATTACAAGCACAAACAGACATGCGTCGTTTCTCTACACAAGCAATTAGCATTTGTAAGGTAGTTACATTTGGAATCAGTAGTTACCAGATGTCACTGAATTCAGTTAACGATTTTGCAAATTATATTATATTTGATTGCTCAGTATTAGAGTATGTTATAATAATGTTAAACTTCTCCACTTGGTTTATTTTTATAGAACTTGCTCATATTTACTAGTTGAACTATAATAAGAACACATATTATTTGTCTGTAACTGTGATTCAGCCATTCTGGGATTATGTTGGACATTGCTTAAAGACATATCAACAGTACACTGGGAAAATAAAAAAAAACAGTCAGTCTATTCCCCAAAGATACAACAAACCTCTGGTAAGATTATTGTGACAATGAGATCATAGTGTAATGCAAACCATTATAGAATAGAGTATTTATTTTACTTATAAACAAAACTTTAAACTGCTAACTGTCCATGGGTAAAGTTTATCTAGTTTAGGGCTACCCAAAGTTTTCAGGCTGTGACCTCTTTTATTATATTAAACTTTTTGACCCACTAGGTTTAACAGTTTAAAAAATAACATTTCTCGATGACTGCTTTGGCATGCATTTATTGAAGTAATGTGCGTTACATCATTTGCCATTAACATACCAAACAGAAAAAATAACAATTTTATAAATGTAGCACTTTGTATAAAATTTAACTCCATGAGCAACCCCCAGTTTGGAAAGCCCTGGTCTAGTTATACAAAACTTCCGAGTAATTTTGCCAATGTTTTGTTTGTGACTTGCTGGCATATTTTAAGTATTTATTCATTTAAAATCTTTTTTTTAATTTAGTATGTTACACTGTTTTTCTATTATACAGGTTGGAAAACTGATTGGGAACCTTCACTTAAAAAGTTCTGGTCACAGAAGAGCAGATTATTTAAAGAGTAAAACACAATAAATTCCTTCAAATTTTCCACCCTTTTACTATTTGTTGTGCTGTAAGAAGCCTATTAATTAATGTGAAACTTTATTCTCTTGTAGATAACATATGGCACTGCTTTACACAAATTCCTACTGGTAATTGTTTGGGCTTTTCCGTGATTTTGATTTCTTAAGTAAGGGTTGTCCAAGGTTGCACAGTATTTCTTACATATTCTTTACGGGCCACAAAGCAGACCATGCATGCGTGCCAGGAGCAGATAACGATTTTTGTTAGGTCGGAGCATGAAGTGTTTAAAGATGATGGCACAAAGCATTGCCAAAAAGTAACTGTCGAAAGATATATAAACTGCACAAACTTTCTGCTATCACCAAATTGTGCACAAATAAAATCGAGCGATATTAATCAGACTGGCAGAATGGTGCGCTCCAAACACACAAAATTGAATATTTGACAACACTTAATTTTGAAAAAGACTGCATTTTTAAGTGAACACAAATATAACTTTGCAAAACAGCCATTTTAGAAAGTTCCATATAGTACGCACTGCGACTTTCAAACCTGTCTGACACATACAAAAAATTGGTCTTTTTTGCCAAGTCATAGTAAACTGGTTTATTTAATGGTGTAATCGGAAAAATGTAACCCTAACCAACCATTGCAGAATGCTCGCTGATTGTTGGTCCCTTATATTTCTTTAAAATAGTCCCTGTACGCATTACAATAATTCAACAGTGCTTCGCGGGCCACAAACAACGATGTCGGGTCTGGGTTTTGGACCACCCTGCCTTAAGTAATAAATTTTTGTTGAAATAGTCATTATTTTCCTACTTCTTGGTATACCTAATATGCAAACTCAGGCAAGCAAAACAAAATAATGTTTATTTAAAATTTATTTGGTTAAACATGGTAAGAATCAATCAATTTAAAGAATAAATAAAGTTCTTTATTGACACCAGATTCCAGAGGCCACTTCAGTATTGTTTTCGTTTGTGTAGTACCTGGTCAACAGCGTCTGTATGAACACAATTTATCGACCAATATATTGCAAATGTTTTTTATAATTATATTAAACTATCTCTTTGCACTGATTTAGTATATTTAAATTTCAAAGTGTGTATTACAAAGTAAACGTTTTGTTTCATATGAATAAAATATTTATAAATTTTTACTTTGTCGTCAAAAGAGTTGTTAAGTTATTACTTATTCTGAATAAATTTCAGGAAATAAATTATAGACTCTAAAAGTATAGTGGCTTAAATTAGAGTAAATAAAAAAATCCACACAGAACTAGGTAGCATATTGTACAGGTTTGAAATCAGGACTGTTTGTTTTGCTGGAGTTGGACTCGGGACTCGAGTAAGACCATGTAAAACTACCAGAGTCCCGAGTCTGACATACGCAATAAACTAATATGACCGCCAACTGAAAATTGTAAAGGTGGAATAGCATGTGGTGGAATATTTTCCAACCATGTATTATGAATGAGTTAAACGACACCCCTGTAAGTGGTAGCTGAATATCCATGTTATTTTGGTTACGTAAATTGGCGGAATACAGGCTGTTTAGTCAGGGCCGGACTCGGGACTCGACGAAATGCCACATTTACCCGGAGTCGGACTCGGGTTATTTTTAACCGACTCCGCAATCCTGTTTGAAATATTTAGATATTTTTTGTCATTTTCAATGTAAGTTTGCGAAAAGTAATTTTTACCTCAAGTGCTTCTCATCTTTTATCCCTAATAGCTGATAACAAAAGTTTGGAGCTTAACTACTGGAGGTTGTAGTTGAATATATCAAAGCCCATATATAGAAGTAGGTGACATCTTGTAAACAGCTTAAATATATATATATCTTTATTCAGTTTAAACTTCATTGGATAACTGGTTGTAAAAGAATAAAGGTTATTATTACATTTAATTTTAACAGATTAGAAAGCTGTATAATCTGGTGCTTTCCTTTTTTAAATGAACAATATTACACAATAAATTTGTGTTCACCAAACCCTATCCACTAAACTGGGACCAAAATGTGTAATGTTAATATTTCTTAACACCAAAACTAAAGAATAATTGAATATATTACAAGATCCCTACTCTAATTTTCTTTAAGTGTTTTACTGTAATGCTAAAATAAACGAAAATGGGGCAATAAAAATAACTTTAAACAATATTGTAATATTTTGTTTAATGTACTTTATAAGCGAACACAAAAAGTTGTACTAAAAGGCTTACTAGTAATAATAAAAAAATGTAAATTTCTCTCCGGCACCCCGGTTTGGAACCACTGGTCTACTCTACAGCAACGCGTTGTACGCTGCCGCAGTCAATAACTTGACGACGTTGGCGCGCCAACGAGTGTGTTATCATATTATATACCGATAGTACTTATGGTCAGCTGATATTGTATGCCCTACAGGCTTTTTTAAGTGTGTTTAGACGAAACTCGACAATGAAAGTTTACACTTAATTCAAACATAACTTTTAACCTGTCAGAAATGTCGAACCTTAATATATATAAGCTGGTTGCTTCAAAATTTTACTTAACTAACATGCAAGTCAAGCCCAGTTGTTTACGTTTTACTATTATGCACTAGAGCGGAACGCTGTCGAAAGTAGAACAATGGGCTACGTCACAGTTTTCTCATGGTTATAATCTCTTTGGTCGACGTAAAAAGTTTACAGTGAAATCCTATTCATTTCCTGTCATCGAAATACATTTCAAAGTAACGAAATTGCATGGGCACCAGCATAAAATTTTAATCTTTCGTTTGCCGAAAATGCCACGAGAAAAACAAACAAAGTTTTAGCAGTAAGTTGTAAAATAGAGTTGAAAAACCACCTCTATTTTTTGTTTTAATAATATTTCACGGGCTTGTCGCTGTCTTCTACAAACCTTGAATTGAGACGGTTTCCTTTGCAAAGAACGTGGAAGACAATATAATATCTTGCCGAAAATGTTAAAAATGTATCACGGATACCAAAAAATGCTCTCTTCCCGTAATTTCTAAAATAACGTGTTGTCGTCGTTGTACGTAAAACGTTTTAAAATGTTTTGGTTTGAAAATATACATTTTATATTGGTTTAAGAATAAATGTTTTAGGGAAATTATGGCGTTAAGCGTTCAATAAACGTTTTTTACACAAAAATTAGAAACGTTTTTCTATAATTTCTGTAGCAACAGTTTTCAGTTGTTTTAAGTAAAACGTTTTAAAGATTTGTGTTCGCCACGTTTAATTAACGTCTTTCAAACAGTAAGTAAAAACCTTTTAATTTCCGCTAAGAAAATACGTTTTCGAATGGTTTTTAACAAAAGGTTTTAAAAAGGTTGTTTTTTCACGATTATTAAACCTTTTTTTGACGAATTATAAAAACACCTCTATTTAAGTTTAGCATGTACGTTTTTTAACGGTTTTTGAAAAAGCGTTTTTTACAAACCGATTATTATACAACTTGTAGAGGTCTTCTTAAGACCACACAATATTCATAATTTTCTTGTATTTTAAAAAACGTCTCAAGACGTTTCTAAGTCGTCAAATTTAAGTCGAAGACGAGTTTTCCAGATGTACACCAAAATAAAACGTTTTCTAGCCAAGACGTGTTCAATGGGAGAGGACCACATCAGTTGGAAAAAAATCAGAAAGGGTATATAACACTTTATTACTGTTTGGTAAAATTGCGAATCATACCCATTCAATTGAAAGGGCTATTAGAATTGTTACAGAAGCATGCAAAATCGTTTGTAAATTTAAAATAGAAAGGAAATGATTCTTTGCAAGTTGAACTCTCGAAAATTCCATGCATCATCTTAATCAAAGCAGAATTTTATGTCAGTTGCAGTGAAAGGCAACACTTTTACTGTTTTTGACATTTTCGGCAAAATTCAATTTTTGTAATACTGGCGCAATTAGTATTAAAACAGTCTCCTGTCGCTATATCCATCTGCAGTGAGTCTTTATCTTCCATAAACATTAATTTAAAGTTATGTTTGACTTGAAAAGAACAGATCGAAGGCAATCCAAAATTTTGCCTTTTTATAAAATTTTGCGATTTTCGGCGAAAATTAATTTTTCATAATAGGCTACTGCAAATAAATATTAAAATGCAATCTGTGCAGGTCTAACTTGCTTCAGTAATTACATAACTGTTTAAAAAATAAGTATAAGGTCACAGCAAATAAATTTCACTTGATAAACATCGATTAAACCTACCCTAAAATTTCCCGATTTTCGGCAAAAATTCAACTCGATTTCCTCACACCAATACCTGTTCAAATGAGCTTAAATTTTGTATATAATGGTTTTAGGTGTCGATCTATCAAAATCCATATGAGGCAGGTGGATTTGAAACAAAAGTAATTTCGCGACCCGCCCTAATGTATATACTTGGAGCCATTTACCGTGCTTATTATGCTTGTTCAATGTATTTGTAATAAAATTCGTTCTTTTCGTCTTTTGTATTACAGAGGGGAGCGATAAAAATGTATAGGTTGCTGTAAGGGGGCGACAGTGCTTACAAGTTTGAGAACCACTGGTATACCATATGGTGGAATATTCTCCAACCATGTATTGTGAGTGAATGAATTATATGACACCCCTACAAGTGGATTGCTGAACATTCACGTTATTTTAGTTACGTAAATTGGCGGAATACAGGCTACCGGGCCGGACTCGGGACTCGACGAAATCGCACATTTTACCAATGTCGGACTCGGGTTATTGTTCACCGACTCCACAGTCCTGTCAAACAGTACAAAAAATTAAACAATTTTGGTATTAACAAATATCGTTTTCGATATTGGGAATGTATTGGCGATATATTTTGCACAGCACGGTTAAATCCCGGACATATAAGCAGATTTTGTCATTTTTCCCTGAAGCAGATTTGTTATGTGGAAAAATAGTGTTCACGTCCTAACAGTAGGCTACCTGTCGCACAAATGTAAACACTTAAATGACCAATTTTGCGTAACACACATCGCTGGCTTGGAATGGAGGCTAAATATCGTTTTAGAAAATAATCTGTAAATGATGGAACATACTTTTCGAGTTTTTTCAAGATTTCTAATGTAATTTGAGAAAACTCAAAATGATTTAATTTCTGATATGAGTTTTGTGATAGAACCAGCTAACGGAAAATTTGAATCCCACCACTACTTAGGCTCATCATATAGTGTGTAAGAACTGCATTGAGAATTGAAGATGTTGGACCAAAGGGGAAAAGGCGCGCTTTAAAGCTTTAGACATCAATTTGGACCCTTTGTTGTTAATCAGCTCGAGATAAATGATCTGATTTATCTAAACAGTCTGCAGATTGTTGGCTTCAAGATTACAAGAAATACGTTAGTTTTGTTGTACGCCGCAAATTGTTTGGTTGAGTGTGGGGCGCAGCCACAATGAAAGAGATTTATTGCATATAAACAAACGACAAACAGTACTTGCAGGTACTTAAAAAATATACCTCCGTAACATACGCGATCTGGACTCCACAATTTAACAGTAGGCACTGCTGTTTTTTGGTATAAAATGAAATTACTTATATACAGCATTCCAGCTGGCGGTAATTGAATATCGTGACAATGCGGTTCGGCGACGCAGCAAAAAACAGGAAATTTCGGAAACACGATCAGCAATATGCTGTCAAATTAATGAATACACACAGCAGGCTGGCGAGGCGACGACACAGTCCACCAGGCTGTTTCAATTGAATGACCGGAGTTTCAACCCGGTAACAATATGGAGCGCAAACCGCTATAACTCCTTACTTAGTGGTAGGGCCAATAGGTATTACAATTCAGCTATATTTCAAAATGCGCATACGTCATACCAAAGTGTGTTTTGTGCCACGTTTGTGAGTGTTAGTACCTACTGCCGTAAAATCACGCAATGTAATGCGCACAAAAAAAATGAGCGTGTACGAAAATATCCTTGAAGTGAAGAATTATCACAATTTTTCCTCATTTACAGGAGTTTAAAATATGTGACTATTTCCTTGAAAAAACGTTTGGACTTCGGACCCTTAGTTAGAGATTTGCCTTTAAAACTGTCCTGTACTGATCCGTTATTTTATAATGGATCGGGAATCATCTTAAAAAAAGCCACGTAGTTTTTAGGGATGGTTGAGAACTAGTGTTCTAAATAAAACCAAAACAGCTTTACATGTTTGGGGCACGAATTTAGTAATAAACCTACAATTTGTACAAAAATTTAACCAGTTTATTAATGATGTGTTTGCACTTCTTTTTTTATAAGTTTTATACTAATTCGAAAATTGTAATTTATTCTGAACTCTGATAACTTATTCCCTGCACATTTGTTTGGTATGGCACTTTTTCGAGAAACACTTATCATAACACATTGAAATACAAACTTCCAGGTTCGCTCTTTACATTGACTTTGGTCAAACAATAAAGGGTAAATCACATGTCCTAAAAATGTCCCACTTCTTTCATTGTAACCACACTCTTTGTTTTGTCGTATAATCATTTCTTATTTCAATTTAAACATTTTTTAAACATTTAATAACTTCAACACAAAAAATAGAAAAACTGACATAACTGACAAAAATAAAAACTTTACAGTAAAACATTCCTACCGGTTTCATTTTTTTTTGCAAATCTATAGCAATGTGTACGACGTAAGTTTACTAGAAAATCCTCAACCAGGACGTTATTTACACTTGGAAGATACTGAGACAAAGTGCCAAATTTATTGAATTCTACTTAAATTTGGTTAAACTTAAAAAAACTTGTAACACTCACGTATTTCCTAAAAAGTGCTTGAAAGTCCTGTAAAACAGGAAACCACTCTGGAGCATACAATATCAATCTTCTGGACTCATATGAAAGGGACGAATCACTAATAAAACTTGCAAGTGCCGTAAATGTTTCGCTTATGTCAGAAAACAATAACGATTTGCGGATTTCTGTATAATTCTTTCTTTTGAGCTTGAAATCGAAAGTACTGCATTTTTGCGTGGCCAAACCCAGTATTACAAATGTCTACGTAACTGATGGCTTATTCAAGAACTCTAAACTGACAGTCGGACAATGTGTAACTACCGCTGGACCCTTTGTGATATTCCCAATTCGAGCCAGGCGTTGAAGAAAAGGTTAAGTCTTTCGCGCTTTGACTCCACATATGAGTTCTGTCCAACAACAAATGCAAGTCGTGGTCATTGATCATACAGTCGTTGCTCGCTTCACTTAGGAGATGTCTGTAAAAAAGTGAGGAACTTGAATACCTGAATATAATGATTTTTTATATATATAGAAGGAATCTTTCGCAGACAACTAATGTAAAAGAATATTTTTGCTTTAAATCAACTAAAAAGCTAAAATTAAAATTTTAATGGTTATTTTTTTACGTAGAAAGTAGAGAGAGACGGATATCAGGTTTATGACAGTATCCGCTAATATTCTGCCCCATACATTAATCAAAATTACTACAATAATACAGGTATATACAAATCTTTATTAGGGATCAGTTTGCAAAAGCTTTAAAAATCAGTTATCACTATAAGTATCGGTCCAAAAACGTGATATTGGTCAATCTCTAGAAGAAAGGTTTGTTGTTGTAAGACATATAGAACACAAAAATAAGTTTTTTACTATTATTCTAAATTAAATTAATTTTAAATATATAATAACTGCAATTGTGCATAATATTTGCAGTTATGTTCCTTTGTAGAGCTTTATACATTAGCAACCCTGACATATTTATTCAGATAGATTAGAATAAATCCACAACACACCAGTGTAGTTATTTTACCTGCTAATATTGTTGGATTCCAACAGATTGAGCAAATCGTTAGCTCCAATAGTCTTATAATTATTAAGCTCTGCTTGAAGTTCACCTTTAAATTTTTTCTAAAACACAAAACAATATCATACGAAACAGCATAAAAACCACAAGTTGCTTTTAAAAAATAAAGTAAGAAATGAAAAATGTCTAATAATCCTTGAAAATTTGTATTGTTTTACTATTTTCCACTAAATATTTTAAGCTATTACAGTAAAAAAATATTTTTGTTTTTTTTAGAGAAAAGTGGATGCAATGAACTTACTGAGACACCGTTGCAATTCATACAAAAATTATTTTGTTAGGAATCCACCTAAATCAAAAATATAATATCTCATTTTCCTGGTGTGGCCTATACTATAAGCAGTTTTAGGGTTTGTTGCCATTATTAGGGGCCTTGGGGGCGTTGGCTACTAAATGAGCGATTGGGGGGTGCTGATAATAAACTGGGCAATAGCAAGAACACTGCCAAAGTAAACATTTGCGCTGTTTGTTTAATAGTTTTATACTTTGATTTACTTATTTTACTTTCTTGTTTTCGGTTGCATATTCTGAGAATTTTTGGTTAATTCTAAAATTAAACACATTAATTCGTCTTACTATTCTTATTGTTACGTCAATAGATTAATTAGAACACTATTCTGTCAAAATAATCTTGTATTTCATTCTCGCATGTTGCAGATATGCCAAACAGGCGCGGATCTAGGATTTCAGTTTGGGGAGGGCCATGAATTTTTTTCAGATATGACGTAACAATTTTTTCAGATATGACGTCACAAAAGCATACCATTGCGTGACGTCATAATTCAGGTAAAAATAACATCGGCTGGCCGAATAAACTAACTCCTGCAAAATAACGCGAAAAATAGACCTTTTGAAAGGACGAAAAAGTAGTAAGGTTAGCCTCTACAGTGGGCCGGTTTCCTAGTTTGACCCGGTATGAAGAATATCGCTGAAAGACGCTACCATGTCTATTGTCTACACATCTTCCTTTTTCCCAAAAAGGCGAGAGCAACCGCACATGCCACCAAAAAACCGCCGAGGCCACGTCGTAATAAAACCACAGCGTTGTCTGCTGCGGTCAGCTGTGGTTCTTCCATGACACTTCTCTCAATTTTTAAGTTACTGTAGTTGGTTTTGGCCAAATAAAGTTGCTGAAATGAGCAAAACTCTATGCAGAGTTAATCCTAACTTTGGATAAGTTATTCAAATCCGTACACAAGGGTCGGCAACCTTTGTGTAGTAGTCGCGTTGTGTAGTAGTCAAAACCAAACTCAGAAAGGTCCCTGTTATTACAACTTTATAACAATTGTGAATCAACTCTATAACAATTGTGAATCTCGGATTTTTTTGCACTTTAAAAACGTGTTTATAATTACTTTTAAGGAGGCAGTAAAGTCTTGGCGCAAATTCGCTAAAAAAAGCGTATACTTGGTTTAAAATTCGAGTCCACATGTCGTACTCTGGGACAATTTAAAAAAACGGAAAACTGTTGGCACACTATTTTCAAACCTTTCCCATACAAGTAATAATGGATTACGTGCATCTTACAATTTGTCTTTGATGATTGCAAGAAAAGGCAAGCTGCATACAATCGGCGAATCTATGATGGGCCGTTACCGTGGCTTCATGGCATTCCTAAAAGCAGCGAATCCAAACTTGCTTACAATTCATTGTGTGATTCATCGGCAGCATTTGGTGGCCAAGAATATCAGTGGTCATCTTAACCCCTCATTTAAGACTGTCATCAAGGCAGTAAATAAAATTGAAGCTCATGCGCTAACACACGATTGTTTAAGCAATTGTGTAAAGAGAACGACGAGGCCTTTGAGCGCTTACTTCTACACACTGAAGTAAGATGGCTCTCCAAGGGAAATTGCCTACACACGGATAGATACTGTTGTAGAATTCTTAGAAATCTATGACCTTGGCTTACCAAAGAAATCATTGCTGTTAAGAATGATATCGCATACTTGTCAGATATATTTTCCAAATTCAACGAATTGAACCTATCCCTTCAAGGCAACAAGGTAAATCTAATCATGGTAAATCTAATCAAGGTAAAATCAGCAGTGTGTGTTTCAAATTCAAAAATAAACTTGTGTTGTATCGGCGAAATGTAGCTAGTCGCGAATTTTGCTTGCAACAACTTGCTATCAGCGACAAATGTATTTCTAAGAATGATGTTGAGACATACAGCAAGCATATTCAGGAATTGCATGAAGACATGGAAGTTCGGTTTTGAGGATGTTTTACAATTGGACATTCCTGATCAGATAATCGACCAATTCATTGATATTTCCAAGTAAGAGATTCTTCCAGAGGAACTTAATAACCTTGCAAAGTGATTTTGAACTCAAACCAAAATTCCGTATCTCGTACCAATCATTTTGGTTACTACGCGAAATTGAAGTGAAATATCCTCACATGTGGGATTGGGTATTTTATTTTCATTGCATTTCTCAGCTTATACTTAGTGGAGCGTGCATTCAGTGCCGTCACAAAGCTTCTGGATTACAAAAGAAACCGCCTGGACATAGTGAGATGGGGAGATTTAAACGAAAAATGGAACAGGATAAAGAAGCTAATGCAATTGCACCAAGCTCATCCTTCACATAGACTAGACTTAGAGACTATAGAATTAAATAAACATTAATTTGTATTAATTCGTCGTTTGGTAGTTAGTAAGTTACTTAGAGGGCGGTATTGGAAAAAAGTTTGGGAAACACTGATTTAGAGTGTAACAAAACATGGATCAAAAATTTTCTGTATTTAGTTATCTCTTAGATAACTATTTGCCTTGTTAATTCCCTTGTTCACAACTAAACATTACAAGGTTTATACATTTATTAGACAAACACAGCATTTTAACTTTAGGATCGCCATTAAAAGAAACACTAAAAAAATCTAAAATGCTTGTCGCCAGAAGACTGGCAAGAGATTCTGCCAGCTGCTACTTGATCAAAAAATTAGATTACAAATGATTAACATTCTAAACAACTGTCATTTGAAGCAGTTGTATAAATCAACCGATTGGTTAGAAATTAGTGCAGTTCTAGACAAAAAGGTCTATGACAATTAGGGCATCCAAGGGCAGAAAAGTCTGGACTTTTATACCTTAAGGTCGTGGTTTGTTAAGTCAAATTATTGTATTGTTTAGGACCTCAAAGTCTAAAAGTCAGACTTTTTGATCGTTTGGATGCCCTAATTGTCGCAGACCTTTTTGCTTAGAACTGCACTTATTTCTAATGGATTGGGTGTATAAATTGTGATGCACAACTACACAAAAAACAAAAACATTTTAGAAACACCTTAATTTGTTCCCTATTTATTGAACGTAATGCAAAGTTCAATCTGTTTTTATACATTGTGCTAATCAACTGAAAGTAGTAAAAAAATTGGCGATTGTTTTTAGTCTAATAAAAATCTACCCTTGAAAATGAATTTATTGAATGCTATTCTAGTCCATTTATTTTGCTTTACTTGTTTTTTATGTTTGTATTAGATCATAAATACATTTTCTTTACAGAGCGTTGAGCATAACCAAATATTGACCAAATATTACTAATCTTTTTGCAGGCATATCTTTAATGTCTTTTGTCATTTTCAAAAAATGTTGAAGTCTGAATAAACCTACTCAGAAGGTTTGATGAATACTTTTGCTTTTAACAATGGTATTTTACATTACTAACCAATAAGCAACTATATTTACATCATGAATGATCATTTTTTCAAGAGATCGTTTTCTCAAAGCCCTTTCCATTATTTCTTGATCAACAGTGGAGGCAGAAACAAATCTGTAGACTACAACTGGGCGGTCTTGGCCTATTCTGTGACACCGGTCTTGAGCTTGTATGTCATTTTGTGGGTTCTACAAAAAATCAATTATAATAAAAAACAAAACAAATATACTTATGACTTTACCTTACCCAATCAGAATCATAAATTATTACTGTGTCAGCGGATGTAAGATTTATACCCAGCCCTCCTGCTCTTGTTGATAAAAGAAAGATAAACACAGATGGATCATTGTTAAACAGATCAATCTGTAATTGGATATTTTTTTATTTAATACAAAAGTTAGTATGTTACATTCAATAACAGAGAGTTATAACAAAGATATAAAAGTGTCGAACACCAATTAGGAATGTATGATAATTTGTAGGTTATTGCTACACTTTTTTGACAAAATCATTGGGTATCAGTATTACAATAAAACACAAAGCATGATCTATCTACCAACCACACTGGGTGATGTACCCAGGAAATTCCAAAAAAACTTTAAATATTAGTTTAGCAAAACTTACATAAATTGCTCTGTCCTGACACTTAGTAGAGCCATCAAATCTTACAGTCTTGTAACCTCGCATTTCACAATAATCCTCAAGAATATTCAGCATTGATGTCATTTGACTAAATATCAGTACCTAAAATGTCAAACAAGCTCAGTTGAAGGAACTTGACTATTAGCTATGCAAATCTGTTTATTTTAGTAAACAAGTAGATTATTAAACATTTAATTGTAGTGAACACAAAATTGTAACAACATCAATATCAAAATGACGTAAAGAACAGATTAAGACAAAAATTAGACCGACAACTAATTTAAAAAAACACCTACTTTGGAATAAAATTTTAATAGGCCACAATAAGATTTAAATAACCTTTTACTTAATCCCATAGCCAACTCTTAACTTCATCAATTACCTCCCCAAAACCTTCATTCTTCTTAACTTTTAACCCCGCATTTAATTTCTTGGTATTAATTTTATGGTACCATATGTAATTCTGCTGTAGAGGTTGCTGGTTTATAGGTTCTATTGTGTATTTCAAAACTAGTTAAAATTGATTGATTTACTTCAGCTTGTTATTCAATGTGTAAAACAAACGTGACATTTTTTTAAATTGTAAAAAAAACGGAAATAAGTATGGTACAAATAACACAACCAGGGTTGGCCAAAATAAATCTTGTTATATGCCGTTTTAGCAGGAATACTCCGCTTTAAAGCTGCATGTCAGCATCCCAGTCAGTTTACATTCCTTTACTATACTACACAAACATTAAAATGCTATTATTGGTGTATCTAGCCAAAATTAAGTAGTGGTAAAGCAGTATTTTGTTTTATTGTGTCAAGTTAATTTTTTTTGTTACTCATTTTAAGGCAATGGGATTTGGTGGGTTCATATTGCAAGTCCAGCAATGGTAGGACTGGGGAGCCGGAGGCCAAGTCAAGCATTTTCTCTGTGGAGCTGTCAAGCTATTTTTATTCTTTGTTAAAAATTGTATAACTGAACCTTTGACTTTTTATCTGCCCTAGTAGCAGAGTTGTTAAGTCTATAACAAATACAAAAAAAAACTGTTTTAAGTCAGTGAAACATGCTGTGGAGTCTTGTTTTTACGGAAAATAATATAACAATTTTACAACGAGCATTTTGCAGTTATTTTACGGAAAAGAAACAAACATGCCTACCTATTTAATTTTTATCTGTATTGTCACTGTTAATTTTTTTTTAATTTTGTTCATGTTTGTGCAGGTATGTTGACTCATGTCCTATGCTCTTTTACAGTGCATAACCGGCACTGATTGCATGGACAAAATATGAAACAGTACTTGTTAAATGAAGTATCCCAGAAATATAATTACATGAGAAAAAAAACTCGATCAAACAAGCTTAAAAAATTTTGCTTGGTTTTCTAAAAATGTTTTACTGTCAACATATTCATTTACAAACACCATAGGATAAAACTAAAAAAGTTATGTAGGCCAAACATAAACTAAAAAATATCGTTTAGGTATAACATTAAATTGTAAACTATCTGAATCTTTGCATTTGTTGCAAAATTTTGATTGTCAAAAGTTTAATTTGCCTATTTCCATGAGGTTATTTGTTCTTTTTTTATCAGAACTTTATTCGGTTCAAGTTTTGAAGCAATTTGATCATTTAGGCTGAGCTTCCTAAAGTTGTTTTAAAACTGGTTTCAAAAGTTCCATGTAGGGTTCAGTAGACAGTTAAGTCCAAAACTGTTAAATGATTAAAGAATAAATAACAAATAACTATTAGCTTTTATAATTTATTGTTAAACTAATAGTGACCTAAATACTTAAAATCTAAGCAGTTGGTTAAAATCAGTGAACAATAAAACTAGGCTGTTTTTGAAATGAATATACAATGTTTTTGAATGTTTTTTTTCAGTTCCCTGAATTAGTTTTCAAATGTCTTTATTAAACACCTTTGTTATACTGATTATTAAGTAACCAGAATGTTTGCTATTAAATTAATTAACTTATGTTAATCTGTGCACTTTGTCACACATGGAAAATATTTATTGAAATATTTTATAAAGGGCATAAATTCTAACATGGTATAACATAACTAATTTTATTCTATTGCTTATATGAAAAATTGTTATTTTTTTATCGGCACCACTTGTTTGAATCAATTGTGTACAATGCATTTGAAAGTAAAATAGGCTTTTTTATGCCGAAAAATAAAACATATATATTTCTACTACTAAAGATATTACACTTAAAAATACAAAAAAATACTTTATGTCCTTCGGCTTTTAAAGGATGCAGCATCCTATCAAGAAGAATCATTTTCCCACATGTTTTAACAACATTTTCATCCGCCTATAATGTAAAAACAAAAGTCAATTTCGTTATAAAACATTATTTTCAGAAGATATTGTATGGCACTAACACCCAAATAAACATCAAAACAAATAAATCCTGTGATTTTGTAGATGCTGATCTTCCATTTTGACAAAGTTATGATGCTTAAACACAAGGTGATAACTGCCAAAGTTTGTAGTAGAAGTTAGGTGCAGTTTTGGGAAGTTCGCAACCCTTTTTGTGAAACAATGTGCTCTACTTTAGACTGAAGTCACAGATAAAGTTCAATAAGCAAGAAAATTACAGTTAAAAAACACCCCAATATTAGGTTCAAAAGCATTGCTAAAGATTTGTCATTGCCCTAAGAAAAGTGAAACAACAAGACACTGAAGAAAAAATTATTATTGAATTCCTCAAAATGTTTTGCAGGCTGCATAATGTTTACACTGCAGAAAATGTTGGGTTGCAAGTTTGAGGCCCCGGATTTAGACAGTAAATGAGTTAAAGATTGCCTT
Source organism: Ascidiella aspersa (assembly GCF_963924565.1). Classification (NCBI taxonomy): domain Eukaryota; kingdom Metazoa; phylum Chordata; class Ascidiacea; order Phlebobranchia; family Ascidiidae; genus Ascidiella; species Ascidiella aspersa. The sequence goes on along the minus strand of NC_139454.1, from coordinate 13,830,698 downwards.
AGAGGCATGAATATTTATTATGTAACTAAACACGATCTGTTTGCGGGTATATAAGCACATTTCTTCTATGAAAAGCCAGTTTAAGCAATATCCACCATCTTCGTTGCGGTGGTCCAGGTTTTTGAAGCTAGCAAAACGAAGATTTTAAATGTATTACATAATAAAACTTAAGCATTGGTAAACACATTAAGTTCAACTTTATTATAACATATAGGTATAGTGATTCAGTTAAATATATCTTAGATATGGAAGTCAGTGTTATTAAAAACAGAAATATCACAAATAACTATAGTGTACTCTAGTAACTTGTAAATATTTTCCAAGTTAGGTGAATTCCAATGACGTCAATTGAAAGATATCTACCCGTGGTAAAAATTTTACACAGTCTCATCGTCAGTCGCCAGAGCTTTGCTCTGAAAAAATACCTTAGTTGCACCTTGAAACTACTTTTTTGAATGATCAGATAAGCATTGTACACACAGCATTGTCTTGTGGATAAGGTAAGGAAGAAAAATGGCATTTCACTCTACAACTTAAACCTTTTTCAAACAACACACCGTTTGTTCAAAGTGCTCTTCAAAGAATGTTTTTCTAAATAATATTATTATTGTGGTAAGTTCCTTGATCATATCTTCAAAGATAGTTTTTAGTTTGGTTGCAAGATTCTTAAATAGCTTATACACAACTGAAGACTAGTTGGTCGAAAATACTTATTAGAACTTTATTGACAGGGGCAGAATTCACATCGATAAATGTCAAAAACCTATTTATAACCTAAAAGCGGTTTTATGGTTCAAACTGCAGGAAATTTGTTACTCTGACATTGAAGCTTCAGTCAGGAACATACCTTCCACAGCTGCACATAGTTTACAAGCATACTTTGAATTCAGTTATTTTCTGTGATGTGTTCTTTGTTTCTTACCCCATTTTTAGCACGAATATTAAAATATATTGCACACACATTTAGCCTCCAACGTAAACAAAATGATAGAAAATCTCCAGCAAAACTTATAATTATATTAATAGGAAGATTGGATTTGGTTACTACATTTGTGATAAAAGTTTGCCTTTTCATATTGCTTGTCAGCATAAAACCATTAAACATCAACAACAAACCAGCGATTTTAAGAGTCCAGATTTTTTTTGTAGTATAAATTTGAAAATTATAAACTTATTATATAATGACACAAGTTTTAAAAATCTTAATTTTTTATATTTTGGTAAAACTGTAGCACCATGTAACATAAATTTACTGTACCTGTATCACCACAAAATTATTTTACATGCAACATAAGAAGTAATGCTATCTGGAACATAACTATTTAATTAAAGCTAAATTTCCATAGCAAATATTCAGTATGTATTATCTAATTTGCACACAGTGTTTCCTCTATTTTTTACCACATAAGCATGTGCCGAAAATTTTGCTTAAGAGTAAAAAATAAGTGCACAAAGTGCCCAAATAAGCTCAGCGGAAGACCTTTAACTTTCTTTAGTCTGTTAATATCTGCAGGTAGATTCTCCTGAAGCAACAAGACATCTAATCACTTCTTACTTGCCATTCAACAGAGCTCTCCTCTTTTAATTAAAGTCAGGGGAGTTCACCTAACTAGTAAATTCTATACAAGTTGTTGCCAAACATAAAATATAGTTATTTTGCAAACTTGGTTACTTCTGTTTTTTATTAACTCCTAAATATATTCTGTAATTATTTATGGCTTGGTTTGTCCTTCGTTGGATGTTTTTGTTGCAAGGGAAAGAAGGAGCAATATGCGTGGAAGAGCACAAAAAAAGGCGCAATATTCTTAATTAAAAGGACAGTCATTTTCTCTAAGATATAAAATGAGTCTCTAGCTTGAGACGCGATTTGGCTTGGTAGTTTGTAAGGCGCACTTCGCCAAGTAAAGCGTTTGTCTACTCTAGTAGAAGGTTTATGTCAGGATTCTTTCGGTCAAAGAAATTATGCAAATGCACACAACCTTACGCTAAAATGTTAGATGCTTAAAGAATCCCGACATAAGCCTTCTACTCGACGAACTGATGGTTTAGTGGTGATACCCCACATTCCAAAATGTATCTGAGGTAATCCAGCGAATGTTACAGGATTTTGGAATGTTAGTATGGGCAATAAATTCTTGCACCTTCATATTATTTTCTGTGTAGACTTTAGAAAGCTGTAGCCTTGTTCTTTTTGTGCATTGTCCGGGTATCGGAAGTTATCTCATTTTTCGCGCCTCTTGGTTTTGAACGTGGTTTATTGTTGTTTTATTTTATTGTTTGTCTAGTAAATATATGTTTTCTCACCAATAGTTTTCATTATATTGCCCTTAAGATTGCCCGAATAGGTGGTTAAAAAATCGGTACTTTAATAAAATTTTCCCAGAAGAACAACTTTACAATTGAAACAACTTTTTTTATAATTATTTTTATAATGCATATGAGTAGCAAATTTACATGAACATTTACAACGTAATATGCAAAAGTGATAAAGAGCCCGCAGCACAATGGATACCAATTTGTTTACCATGCAAAATTCAGGTAGGCTATATTTTATAAATTATCTCGCTTAATGCAGCAATAATAATTAATTTACATCAGTGAGACAACGCGAATATAGTCCTTCGAAAAAACACTAATTTGACATCGAAAAACACTAACTTGACAATTTTTTTAGCGTATGTAGAATTGTGGATCAAATAAAAACCAATTTTACTGTCTGAAACATGTTTTGGTTACGTACTGAGCTCAATGAGAAAACTAATTTATCCGACGGAGCTAGGATCAATCTAATTTGGGCACTTTTTTATCATACATAGCTTAAATAAAACTAATTTGGGGACTTTTTGGTCGTATGTTGCTTGAAAAAACTAATTTTGGCACTTTTTGTCTGTACATAGCTCAAATAAAACTAATTTTGGCACTTTTTTGGTTGTACGTTGCTTAGATAAAAAAAATAATTTTGGCACTTTTTTTTAGCAAGTTACTTGGTTAAAATGAATTTGGGCACTTTTTTTACGCAAGTTGCTTGGTTAAAATGAATTTGGGCACTTTTTTGTCCGTACGTAGCTCAAACAAACTAATTTGGGCATTTTTTTGTCCATACACAGCTTGGATAAAACTAATTTCGGCACTTTTTTGTCAATACACAACTTTGATAAAACTAATTTGGGCATTTTTTGTTCAATACAGAGCTTCGATTAATCTATTTTGGGCACTTTTTTGGTTGTATGTTGCTAAGATAAAACTAATTGGGGCACTTTTTTGGTGTACGCTGCTGTGATAAAACTAATTTGAGCACTTTTTTTGTTCGTTTAGACCATTGGTTCCCAAACTGTAGTACGCATACCACCTGAAAGACTTTCGCGTACCACCGGTGGGTATAAATAAACGTATAAATTTTGCGAAAACTTTTCAAAGAATACGTATAAATTTGCATAAACTTTCAACTTTTAAAACTTTCAGATTGGGTAAGTTGCAGTGTTGCGTTTTAGTTACCTTTAATTTGAGGTTTCGCACGTTTATGAGGTAACACTTTTCTTGTTCAAGATAATAAAACTTAATTGTTAGCTGGTTTAATATGTAAGTAGTAATAAACTGAATAGCAGCAGTGTAGTATTGTATGTATAATGATATTTCAATCATATTAAACTACTGTAATTTCTTTTAAAATAGAGGAATAGTGTGGGAAGTAAATTTTGTTTAACTAACTATTAGGAACACGTCTAAACGGAAGTACAGTCAGGTTTACATAAAGTACGGGTTTATATCTATTGAACACAATCGAGAGAATGTCTTCCGCAATGTGTAGTTTGTATGAAGACGCTTGCTAATTCAATCCAACGACATCTCAAATCAAATCATTCCGACAAGAAGGGCAAAAATGAGAGTTTTCTTCAGTGACTCAGCAAAAATGTGAAGCGACAGCGCTTGGATAAGACAGGCACAATTTATCAGTTAAAAATGGGCGTATTAAAGGCATCCTATGAAGTCGCTCTCCTAATAGCCCAAAACCAAAAAACACATACCATAGGAGAGTCCCTCACCATAGGAGTCCCTCGTAATGCCAGTGGCAAATATGTTAGTAAAACATGTACTTGGGGAAGACGGGGCTGCAAAGCTAAAAAGTGTTTCCCTCTCCAAAAATATGATTAAAAAAATAATGAGGAAATGTCAGTCGATATTGCTGACCAAGTTATTTCAGGAGTGAAAGATTCAAAGTATGGTTTTTCTATTCAATTGGACGAGTCGACGGACATGATAAATAATGCCCAGGTACTTGTGTATGGTCGTTATACACAAGACATTTCTGTAAAAACTGAATTACTTGCAAGGAACAAGGAACTTTCCGGTACAACAAAAGGAAAGGATATTTTTGAAGCATTAGACAATTTTTTCAAACTAAATAAACTGGACTGGGGAAAGTTGATGGCTGTACAACAGATGGAGCCCTAGCAATGCTAGGATATAAATCAGGCTTCAAAGCTCACGTAACAGCTGTGGCACCAAACGTGACTTTTGTTCATTGTTTTATTCATAAGTTCGCCTTAGCGTGAAAGTGCTACCACAAAATATGTTATCATGCTTGAACCGAGTAATCAAAACAGTAAATTTTGTTAAAACATCTGCCCTTCATACTCGGTTGTTTGAACGTCTCAGTGAGGATCTCAGTTCCAATTACACCTGTCTTCTCCGGTGCGCTGGCTTTTCTGTGCTAATGCACCAAGGCGCCTGTTCGAACTGCAAGATGAGCTTCTGCAATTTTTTAAGAAGAATCACTATTTTCAAAACGACCTGAAGAGCAAAGATTTTCTTACTAGATTGGCATATCTGTCAGGCATTTTTGACATTCTGAACAACTTCAACCTGTCGTTTTAAGGACCCAATAAAACGGTGACAGAAGTCGTTTCAAAGCTGAGAGCACTGATTTATAAGCTGGACCTCTGGACAGAGACTGTTTGCAATAAAAGCTACGAAATGTTCAAATGCCTCACTTCCGTTGAGAAAAATCCTGATGGTGGCATTTCCAAAGAAATTGTTTGTCATCTTTCGCAACTAAAGGCAGAGCTATTGAATTAATTTCCTGATGTTGCACACTGTGCTTACTTCATTAACCCATTTTTTATTGATCCGCTTGATCTTCCTGTAGGGACCGGGAAACAAGAAGAACTAATAGACATTCAAACTGACGAGACAGCAAAAATAAAACTTAAGGAATGCTGTCCTATCAATTTCTGGGAGCATGGCATCCCAACCTAGCATGTCACGCTGTTTCTCGGCTATTGGTTTTTCAATCTACGTTGGATTGCCAACAGGGGTTTTCGACTTTAATGTCCATCAAATTAAAAAGCCGAAATCGTCTTGGAACGCTATAACATGACTTTTGATGCGCTGTCAGCGGAGCCATTCCTTGCATTGACCAGCTGGTTAAGAAAAAACAATTACATCCATCGCATTAAAACTATTTGCTGTGTTTTGTTTAATTTATGGCTTTTATTTTATTTTTTTCGGAATGACATTTCTTAAACTTTAATACAACTACATGCTCATTTTCTTATCTATATGCTAAAATAGTTATAGTTCGAGATATGTCAGATGTAACTTAGGTGGTACATGAACACTGTACAAAAGCTCAAAATGGTATGCGAGAAAAAAAGTTTGGGAATCACTGGTTTAGACCTAGGATAAAATTAATTTGGGCATCTATTTGTTTGTGCGTAACTAATTTTGACACTTTTTTGGTAGTACATTTTTTGACGCAAACAGCCTGTAACATATATCGTCTTTAAATGTGAAGTACATAACAATACGCGTTCTGTAAATGAAAATTTAACATAATTGCAGCGTAAGTATTTTTAAAGACTCGTATTATAAGCCTTAAAAAACTAACAAAATTAATCCGCAAATTTACTGATTACGGCTACGCTTAATAATTTAAATAAAACCTAAAAATTTTGTGCAACCGCCTTAAAAAAATCGCTTAGCGGAAAAATTGGTTGCAAATAACACATATTTTTATACATTCTTACAATGGATGGGAAACTGCAGTATGCAGATATTTGTTTCTTCTACAGTTTTAAAACAACCTACGAAGCATTAAAAACATTAGGTATCCTATTTTTTTTGTGCCTCTGACAGGCATTTCTCCTAGTAATATTAACAGTATTTTTTTTTAAATACAAAACTGGTTGGCAGGTTACATAATAAGACCTGCCAATTAATAACTTTTATAAAGAAGTTTAAATTTTGTGTAAACATCCACTTTTAATGTCAAATTTTTGACCCAATGCATATTATGGAACCAAACAAAATATTTAATTATGAAAATACAATGCATCTTGACCAAGAATACAGAGTGGCTGAAATTACACCAAATGCAGTGCATGCTGATGAAATCTCTACAAAACATTCAACTTAAACAGCAGTTTGTTTAATGCAATTTTAAATCATATCTTAAGCAACACATCGAACAGGCAAAGGTGCTACAAAAAAAACTCCAGTTTAATGATATAACATTTAGCATAACTCAAAAGCTACATATATTTTAAGACTACATCATATAATCCTAGCAGATTGTTAGGATTTAAGGTGCTCTTGTGGTGTAGGAAATAATTTGTTAGATAAAACATTTTCGCCCCTAATAGAAACTACAGTTTTACCTTAAAAACTGTGGTACCACCGATGACTGGGTGCTTAATAAGATAAGGATGATTGCAGCATTTTCGCAGTTGCATCATCATATTGTTTGTTGTTATATTATCTAGATAATCATTGCCTCTTTCTGCAGAGAAACTTTAGTTGTAATATCTAAATCAGAATCAGGGTCAGTGAACTCGATAAAATTTCCAACAGTGATAAATGTAACATGATATGGGGTATTTCCATGAGGAAAGCAACACCCATTACAAACTTTCGATGGTTACTCAAAAATGTATTAGTTTTCTTTTTTATTGCAACAAAATCATACGCCAACATTTCATATGAAAAACAAACAACTTTAATGTTACTAACCTCTTGCTTGATAAGTAACATGTTTTTGGCAGAGAGGACCAGAAACAGCAGTTTCTGATGTTTTGTTGTAAACCTACAAAAAGGTTACAATATTTTCATTAAACTTTTAAGACACACTGCTATAAAGTCACCTTTGAAGTTGTTAAGTATTATGATCATAAATAAATTACACACCAAGCATCTATTATTACAGACAGTTGACTTATCTAAACAACAAAAATGGTCAAGATTACCAAAAAAAAAAATTAGATATTTGTACCAAGTATAAAAATAATATAAAACACCAATAAGTTAAGCAATAGTTTTTTGACTTGGAAAATGTCAAAATTTTGACATTTACACAAAGTCAAAATCGAATACAAAATGCACAAATATCGTAAAAAAACTGGAAATTGTCATTAAGTTAACAATCTGATCAAAGTTTAGTTTTAAATAACAGCCAACGACATTTTAACAGTACAATACATGGTATCCGCAAGCTGACAGAATTAACCATGCAGGCCTAGATTATCGTATCAGACTCAGCGTTTAATTGTGTCTCCCTGAATTGGTCTATTGTATTGAACAGTATTTGTTGTGCGTTTTTTCAGTGGTGATTTGCAATTAAAACATTCCTATTTCAATAATATGCTGGGTAAGTATAATTTTTTTGCCATTCTTTTTACCTTGTTTATGAACTAATTTGCATTTCAATAGTTGTTTATCTTTTTGATATGCCTAAAATATTAAGGTGAGTTTTGCATAAACACAAAAAAATAAAAATCAAGTGGTTAAAGACGCCAAGACAATAATATGAGGTACCTAAAACAACAATGCGTTTTTAAAACAATGTATTCCTAAGAGGTCAAAATTTTTAATTTATAGATCAAAATTTTTTTTTTTAGTTTAAATAATACTGCTTTGCTAATAGGCCATGAGAAAAGATGTTTTAAGACCTGAAATATATTGACAATAAACAAGTAAAATATGAAAAGTTTAGATAATCATATGTCCTACTTGTTTTGTACTCAATACAGGCAACTAAATATTTCATGCAATACAAGGTTTTAAAAAGTTAGAGATAACAAAGATGTTAACTAAAACTGAAACAACTTCATAAAAAAAGCGTTTTGATAATAATGTATTCTTGTAATAAATGTAATACTGCAGTATAAATAATTTGAACTGCAGTATAACTAATTTGATTGAATGATATTATATATTTTTTCAGAAGAAAACTGACAAATATGGGCATTACCACTTTAATTTTATGTTGCCCTAAATTTTGAATAATGAAAAAGGGAGATTTTATGTATTTTGCAATAAACACAGCATTTTGTGCGGTTAAACAAAACGTTAGAATCCATGGAGCTATGGCCACATATAATCACTAACATGTTTTGTCATGTTTGTAAGTTTTCTTAACACTATTTTATAGCTAAAAATTAAAAAAAAATGATTGGGAAAATTTGACAAGTAACAAAACTGTAACTGTTACAAAGAGATAATTGGCCAGCTAGTGGAACACAACAACATTTTTGTTGGTCAAAAGGTTAGATTTCCTCATCTTGCTTTCTTAATAAATGTGAACATACCAACAGGCCACCAGAAAACTGACAAATCTCAAAAAAAATATTAAGATTTATGACTATCACCCAAGTATACAATAGATCAAATTTAAGATAAACATCAAACCTTTTTATTTCGAACAAGCTGCATAATACACTTATCCACAATTGCCCTATACATTTTTTCTTGCCTTTGAGCAAGTGGTGCCATAATAAGAATCTCTCGCTTAGGTGGGATTTCCATACCAACATCTGATTTTACACGTCTCAGAAGGAATGGCACAAGAAGCTAAATACAAAAGGTGTATGCTTCAAAAACAAAACGTATTTCTTTTTTTATATTCCATACCTGGTGTAGTACGGAAAGTATTTTTTGGTCCTTTTTAAGCAATTCAAAATCACCCAAAGTTTGGAATCTAAAAAACAAAAATTTTATTGAAAAATAATTTGTTGAAATGCTAGATAAGTGTTTCTTTTTAATGTTGGCCTCTTAAAGAGTATTTATCCTCACTTATTTTTAATAGCAATGCGCATACAGTTTAAAAGTGACACTTTCTGCAAGCACTTTGTCACCCATACCCCCAAATGACTTTTCCAAGAAACTTTTGTATATATTACCAAAATTAAACATTAGGTAACAATATTGATGCCATTATTCAAGTAAACGTTTCCCTCCTAATGAGTACACAAAACACAGTTGCTTCAAGGCCATCAGTTCCAAATCTGGGGGTTAAGAAGTTGTTTTGTGCCAAATTTTGTTTTAATTAGACTTTATGGTGATTTGCTATACTTGAAAAAACATAGGATTGCCCTGATATATTGCCTTGTGTCCAAGTGTGTTTAAATATAATTCCTAGTTAGGGCATTTTTTGTGGCATCTAGAGCAGTGGTTCTTAATCTTTTTGTTGTCTAGACTCCTTTTTAGTTTTTCGAAAACCTATGTGACCCTCAATATTAGTGTATTACCCATAATACAACAAATACAATTTGCCAAAAACACAATCATGGACAGTTGGTTTTAAAATTTGGCAAGAATATATGGATATTCAGAACAACTTTTGTTATTCCAAAAAGGTATTGTGCGGATATAGCAATGGAAAATCTTGAAATCTTGTAACTTAATTTAAACAAAACAATACAATTTGATTTACTTCACTGTTTTATAAGATTAAAACTAAAGTGATCTTTATATAGATTAAGAAGGTGTTTATAGCAGTATTTTTTTATGTATCTAGTTTTCATCTGAAAAAGTGTGTCACAAAACACGTTTTTGGTGGTCAATTGGGCCCATCCTGTTTTATTAGACAAGGCTATTAGACTGGAGCTATGCTTCAGCCATTGATTAATAACAAGAGCAAACTTTATTAACAAACAAAATGATAGACTGGCGGTTGTCCTTGCTCCTACTGATAAAGTTTATATTGTTTGTTTTATTCTTGTCAATGTTTTGTTTGACTATTAGTACATGGCAATCCTCCAGACAACCTATTGCAACAGGTTTGGGAATCATTGATCTACAGATCCTATGTTATAGTCAAAATCAATGCGACTTATTAGTATCATTTTTTCAAAAACTTAAAATTTCTTGTTACAAACAATATACCATCTCCAGTTCACTTGTTATGCCCATAAGAAGCAAAGACCTATTTAATACTAAAAATATGTATATGTTTTGAGACTAACCTAATTTGTCCAACACTTTACAGGCATACTGGTATACAGTGGATAAGTCAGTTTGGAATATTACCTTTAGAATTTAATAACATAAGTACTGTTTTAAGGGACAGAAGGTGTTTCTCAAACTTATCTTTTTTTAAATATAGCCTTATTCTGTTACTACACCAGAGAATTAGCAGTTAGTACACAGATAAAATAGTTGCTAGGCGAAATTTTTTTTAGCGATAACCCCATCAAAATCTTGCGAAAAACAACAATGGCATAATTTTGCAGCAAAAAACAATAAAAATAGACTTTAACATGCAGTGCACAAAATTTATGTTTTTTGTTTGGCAATGCAGTGAATTTAACATGAACATTTGGTCAGCGTAATCACTTTGTATGAGTCCTTTGGCGCAATCGATTACTTTAATTCATAACTAAGCAATGAAAAAGGGAACCACAAGAAACATTCTGTTCTTGAGGAGGCGTTATTTAAAGCAAACATTTGTTTATTGACATGCTTGGTTAACATGCTGCAGGGGCTACAACACCATATTTGTACTGTAGTAGATTTATGTCTGTATCATACTAGTTAATATCAACACTTACGACTTGACATCATCAAAAATTTCTGGAAACAGGAAGTTTAACAGCGACCAAAGTTCCGTTAAATCATTCTGTAGTGGAGTTCCAGTCAACATTACTTTTGATCTGGCCTAATAAAAAAATAACACAAACACCATAATTTTAAGTAATGCCCAGTTGGCTGGCAGGACAATAAATATTTTGTAAACAGGTCAATTGCCTGGATCAGTGGTTCCCAACTGGGTTGTTGCAGCACTGTGCACTGCCATTTATAACACTCAGTGTTGCAGTAAGAGCAGGCTGGCAAGTTTGCCAGCCTTTTGGTGACAGGCATTTTTGTCCAAAATTCTTTGTTTTTTTACATCCCTAGTGTATGCGAAAGTACAGCTGGGTCTACATATCTTCTTTTCCTACTTTCACACTGTCACAAGTAAGCGAACTCATGCACAAATGTGCTGTTCAAATTTAGTTTAATTGAACCAAGTGTAAAAAGCGTTTATAGGGTAAAAACTTGAAAAGGAGACATAACCTAATAAGGTAGTATTGGGAACTTGGGCACTGGCCCAAATATTAACAAACCACACAAAAATTTGGGCAGCAAAATAATTTTGTTAAAAACAAAAGCTGACCCACATATATATAGAACCCTATTTCATATTTAAAAACAGCACAAAAAAAATATTTTACTAACCGAGATTTTCTTTAGTTTTTTTATTGTTTTGCTGTTGTAATTCTTGACCCTGTGACCTTCATCCAAAATTAAAATTGCCCAGTTGTAACCCTATAACATAAATAAATAACAGTAATATGGTGAAGCATAAAGTGTCTAATTAAGTTAGAACAATAATGACACTGTTGGTATGCAAAGTATATCAGAGTGTCACATAAACACTTGCTTTGAATATGCCATCATTTGTAATTTTCCACAAGACTAAGACATATCAAGAAAAATTAATGCAGCAATCTTAACAACCAAGTTTTTTGTTGGTTGGTCAGTTCATATTTTGTAAGAAACCAAGAGGAGCATGGGAATAAGGCAGTGGGATTCAGCCGGTTAACACCGGTTCTGTAGAACCGTCTCACGAAGTTTTATGAGACCAGTGAACCGGTTAGGATTACTGGTAACTGTCAATGGATTTTTGGCATCTTATACAAAACACCAATTTTTAAGATCCAAGTAGTTCACAGTATTTTGTTTTCAAAATGTGCAATGGTCAAGTTCGCATGTAACAGTAATACAAATTGTGTTAATGTTTATAATTGTAGTACTTTTTCCTTTGTGATTGTTTGTCTGAAAATTTAATTGTTGCAAGTACAAGTCATGAGACGACTGCTGCTTTCTAGTGCGACTGTTAAGCAGTGATGGGATCCAGCCGGTTCGCACCATTTGCTTGGGAAAATCAAATATAGATTATAAAAAATAAACAACATTGAGTTGTTAAGTACTGTAATTAAACTAATATTTTATTAATGAAGATGCTTTAACCATTACAATTTGAAGTTTGTCGATGACATAGTTGGATAAGGAAATAAATTTTCCAAAATAGATTTATTTTTTGTTTTTTTCTGTCACATGGATGAGGTCTAACCAGTGGTTCTCAACCGCCGGTCCGCGGACTGGGACTGGTCCGCATAACATTTCGCCAAATATATTACAATTTTATATCTTAGTTTGTTCAGTTGCAAAATGCAAGATGTTAAAAGCTTGTCCATCAAATGTAGAACTTCACCAGTTCCGTAATTTGCTGCATTGTGATGCAACATAGAGTTAATGGTCTACTTTGGACTTTATTGTTCGTCACAATGGTGCAAGTGTTGTAGTAGGCTACAACTCGTTTAAGTCTTTCGCTTTAAAACCAGTTGTAGGTGAAAAACTTCAATGAACCATGTAAAACACGTATGATATCAAAAAGACAGCAGCAAATTGCTTATTAAATTGACGTTTTCACTTTTTGCTTTTAAGTTGCATATACTTTTGTCGTAATTACATTTTTGGTTGATTTTGATTTTTGAAGGTCCAACGGTCCGCAAAACTTGTTTTGAAATTTTACCGGTCCGTAAGCTAAAAAGGTTGAAAACCACTGGTCGAGACACAACTATTCAAACAAAATAAACAACTAAATTCTACCAGAAAATGATTTCAAATATGCTTCAAACAGTACTTACTTTAAAAATGGCTAAATCTCTGAGCAAAACATCATAGCTAGTTATTACAATCAACTGTGTTTGGTGCTTGATTTCATTATGTAAAAAGTTTACCAGATGCAAACGCTCAAAAGCGCTGCCATAAAAAAGTAGAAGAGATATCTGAAAAAAATTAGAAAAAAATTAATGTTCTGTTAAAAATGTCAGATTTCAGTAACAAACTTTTAGAAGATTTTACCACTGAAAATTAATTAATGTTAAAAAAATAAAATTTTTGTATGCCCCCCTTATAGTTATACTGATGAAACAATGTACAGTACGAAGACAGAGATCACCATATGATCACACAAGTTTCTATATTGAATTATCCTAATCAACTTTTATCTAAGACCTAATAGTTTGTAAGAATACAAGATAAATGCCCCAAAATTTTGTTTGATTTAATTTTTAAGATATTTAACAATTTTCTCAAGTAACTAAAACATCTGTTTAAAAAGCCTAAATCAAAAGTATCTATTAGTTGTTAAATGCAATATATTTTTTTGGTAATTAGGTGAATCAGTTTTCGCAGATGTATAGTATTCTAAACATAAGTACATCACACAACTTGTAACTAGTTTAATGTCAATTTAACTTTATGACATTTTATTAGAAAAATGTTAGACATAAATCTTCATTTAAAGCATAGTTATCCAAGCAACCTGATACAAAAGATACATTAACATCTTAAGAAACCACTAATTACACATGTTATTACCTAGTAATTATGAAACTCATCTGCATTACAAGATAATAGAATTCAGCAGTGGTTCTCAAATCAGGGTAGGTGAAACATCTAAATTTTTTTTATTGACTGATAATAGTTTATTAAGTCGATTTTTCTAGGATTAGGTGGCCTTTTAAGACCCAGTCATTACTGGAAACAAGTAGAACCAATAGCCTATAGGCCAGGGATGGCGAACCACTGTCCCGCGGGTCACAAAGTGACCCACCAAAGATTTTTAATGACCCACTTATCTCTCTAGAAATTCCAAAATGTTATCAATCATTTTCATGAAAGGATAAATGTAAAAAAAAACAGTTCTTGGTTAGATAACACTATACTGCTTAATCAGGGCTGGCAAACCTGCGGGTCGTGTAAAAGTGTTTTAGGGTGACGAGTAGGCCTACATTAAATGCACTTCAACAAATGTGCGCAGAAAAGCAGACAACTAACAGCATTTTGTTTATCGCTGTAAAACGTAATGGTGGCGATCCTATTAAGGAAATTAGGAGTTTGAATACTAAAAGTTCTAAAAACCCTGGTTAAACCAATAAAACATGCTGAAAAGCTTTTTGCTGAACTGCTGTAATACCATAAAAAGTGCTGCAGCATTTGTTAACTATTTAGCTTCTTAATATTTGTGGGAATCCGAATTTGGAAATCACTCAAAAACCTTGAATTACAAACCCAGACAATAACATTTAAAACGACGCAACAGCAAAGTTTCGCATAAAATTAGCAAATAATTAAATATATGACCCACTTGTGCATTTTGTAAGGATTAGGGCCGTGTTTGTGACCCGCGCGATGAAAAGGTTCGCCATCCCTGCTATAGGCCATCATAGTTAGCAATGCACTTGGCACATAAAACCTTGTGAGTGGTAGATTATAATGACACGAAGCATAGAAGTTATACGTTTTTGGTAATTTTTGTGAATTTTTATTCTAAAAGTAACCTGGTATAGAATAACAAAAAAAAAATGCAAAGCTAAGACGCAAAATCTCACTCTGTATAAAATAAAGTTGAAAATTAAATTAAGTTTTATCACACAATAATGACAAGTAAAACCACTAAGTTTAACAATCCAAGACTTCATTTTAAATACTTACCCCAGGCGCAAACTTCTTAAATTCGTTGAACCAGTTAGTAATTGTAGTGGTTGGAGCACACACTAAATACGGTCCAATAGCTTTTGCTTTCACCAATTCGCAAATTAAAGCGATGCATTGAACTGTTTTACCAAGGCCCATTTCATCAGCCAGTAGCGCATTTTCTCCAAACTCATAAATAACCTAGAAAAATCACATAATTCACAAATTAAACTGTATAAATTTTGCACATTGTAGAACTAAGTACACATGTTCCATACATTCAAGAAAATACAAGTTTACAACGTACAGCAAAATTTTAGTAGTTTCGGATTTTTGTACAGTAATAAGTAGGGCGATTATTTTTTAACTTGTCAAAAAAAGTCAAAATTTTGTCAAAATTCACACGTCAGGTCAAAATTTGTCAAATTTTTTCAAGTCAAAATCGAATACAAATGTTCATAAATCGTTAACAAAATTAAAAAAACTATAGTCAACTTTTTGAAATTGGTCGTTCAGTTTTATTTCAATTTATCGTTCAATTTAAAAAAAATTTTAGTTTTGATTTATATTCAAAGTCATTTTAACCGTATTATATCTTCATTAGAGCAATATACTGTATAAAAAACTTACGAATATCGATGCCTAGGTTATTTAAATCAATGTATTACTAACAGGTCAAAATTTTGTCAAAATAAATTATTTTTAGGTCAAAATTTGTCAAAATTCTAACTTTTTAGGTCAAAAAGGCATGATTAAGTTTTGATGTCACATGTTTTATCAAAAATAAAGTGAATAAACCATTTAATTCTGGCAATATGTGATACATTTCTGAATTCCCATGGCACTAACTAACAAGCACAGTTTTTATGGCAGAAAAGTTGAAAAAAAACACATTTTATTTAAGTAGAAAAATATTGTAATCAAAAACATAACAGTGTAAACAAAATTAATTGGAATGCCTTTGATGTAAATAGGGTGTTTTTCCACAGACCTTCCTTAGTAGCGAGAAAAACAAAATAAAAGTGTTCTGACATATTTAAGTTTCAATAACTTATTGTATATGTGACAACACAAAAGTCAAAAGAGATCTCAACAAAGTATAAATTTTAAACGTTGATAAATTGATGTGCAACAGACTAATCCAGTGGATTCTAGAATAATAGGTTTCAAATTAGAATAACAAATCAAGAATATTGAATCTATATATATATATATATGTAGCATGACGGTAGCATGAAAAAAAAAATTTTTTCATCCACGGTAGCATGAAAAAATAATAGAGTTCACAATTACGAGATATAAAAGGCAGATTTGAATTCAAATTCACTTTGAATTTGAATCTTAAGATCCAAAATTCTACTTTGAACACCCCTACTCTAAACAAATGATGTATTGCATGAACTCTAGACGAATCCAGTCTTCCCAGATTTTATTCAGCAACATGAAAATAACAAAACAAAACCTAAAACAGGAAGGCCAGGGTGAATATATTTGCATGAACGAAATTTCAAACCCTTAATCGGACCTAAAAGCATATCACAAAATTCCCACGACAACCAACATAGTAAACCCCCCCCAAAAAATGCACAAGTAAATTATCAGCTGCTAAATCAGACCTAGGCATCATACGGCCCGCGTTTAATGTGTTAGTGAACATGTTAACAGTAACACACCGGTAACTTAAAGCCTCTCAAAAAGCAAAAAAAAATATTTTAATCTTGATTTTTGGGTCAACACAACTTGATAAACGCCAATATGTCAAGCAATGTGCATTTTTTATCTGTGCTCAATGTGTCACGTCCCCCTGTAAATCTAAATTAAAGTTGCATTTTAAAACACATACATATAGGCCTAGTCGCAATTTTGTCGACGACGTCTTGTGACGTTCTTTAAATTCGTCTTAAATTGCATATTTGCGCACAACTCCAAACATAATAATAAGTTCTTTGGCTTATTTCTTATATACCGTCAGAGTATGGCGTCATATTGCTTGTATTTGAGATCCTATTTTGGACAAGGCCCGCAACAACATTTTAGGTTCCTCATGCGGCCCGCGGTTAAAAATAATTGCCCACCCCTGTGCTAAACACATATTAGTTATGCTAATACCCACACCCGTATGTCGTCGAACAAAAAAAAAAGGGTTTTGTCTAAAGAAAATTATAGAATTTTGTCTAAAGAAAATTATAGAGTCAGTGACGGGGACTGGTAACATATTATTAAACTTGCTATAATGTTTACTCACATTTTACAGATTACAACTTATCAGCTGCAATTGTTATGTAACATGTAACATAATACTAATGTCATATCATGTATTATCAATATATATACACTAATCACCTGCCCTATATTAGAAATTTAATGTCATTTATTGTAGATAACCCCAGCAATGACACAATAACCTGCGATCAATTTTGTGTTCTTTAATAATAAGAAATCCATAAGTTTCTTCAATATGGGACCAACAAGTTTCTATAAGAATTTTGAATTTTGTAGTCAATAAGGAACATGGATGAAATGTTTAAGATGATATTTTTCCGAAAATCGCTAATTCACTGAGATGAATTAACGAAAAAATCTGTAGCAATTTTTTTTTTTCATTTGTTTACTGGCATAAAATAATAACAGTGTAACATCTATGCACACAATTTCTAGCATATTGATTTTAAATTATATTTTGTCAATCTTCTATTACTAAATTACGTTTTTTTTTCAACTTGACTTTCACATGCTCTAAACCAGGGGTTCTCAACCTTTTTGTACCAGTGGCCAGTTTTTGATGGTCTTAACTAGTCGGACCCCTTACATTTTTCTGGTGTAATATCAACGATTAGTTCTTTTTAATAATTCGGTATATCTGCCTAGTGCACCTTATGTTAAATAACAACACCAAATTATTTATGGCATGTTTATTTTATTGTGAGTTCTGTTTGCCTATTACACACAAAAGTGC
The DNA here is from genome assembly GCF_963924565.1 of Ascidiella aspersa. Lineage (NCBI taxonomy): Eukaryota > Metazoa > Chordata > Ascidiacea > Phlebobranchia > Ascidiidae > Ascidiella > Ascidiella aspersa. The sequence goes on along the minus strand of NC_139454.1, from coordinate 13,812,943 downwards.
CCATGGTGCTTCAGAAACGTTTCAGGCAAAATTTTATCTTACATTATGATAAAAAGTATTACCATCTTTGGCTTAAACAGAAACAAATGCAACAAATTTTCTGTAAACGCAAACCTTCCGCAAGAAATAACAGAAACAAAAGAGATACTGGCAGATATCGCGCTCGCAAAGCGTCCAAGAAACACCGATGTACTATTGAGAGGGCTTCAAACTCCATTTTAAACAAATCTGATATTGTACTGACAGATAATGACAAATTGCTTCTGCTCAAGGATTAACATTTGTGCCAACGTCAAGGTGGTCACAAACGATCGAGGAAATTGAATGGGCAAGCGCTATGCAGCATATCCGAAGAATCGAATGGTCCTACATTTTTAGAAACGATCAGCATTCCCCCCTTGTGGATATACCAAGAAAACTTAAGATCTTAAAAACATCTCGACCGGAATCATCCCTACTTGACGAGAAAACCAACGCCTACACTGACTGTGTCAAAGCCAAGGTTAGAAACTTGGGAACCCTTGTTAATGAGTTTCACCATAAACACAACAATTTAAATCAAGCGCTTCGCATAAGCATGCAAAAATTACAAGCATTGGTTAATAATTGCGAAATAGTTATCTGTAAAACGGACAAAGATGGGAAGATTGTTATCCTAAAGCACTCAGATTATGAAGGAATTATGAAAAAGGCTTTTGAAGCATTTGACAAATTACCAGTCACTATTTTGACTCTGGGTAAGCATCTTGACAATATTAGAAAGCACTGCGATGCAATTCTTAGTCTACATACTAAAGGTATCATGAATGACGATTTTTTATACCGGACAGCAGGCATTAAAATGATACATGGTCTCTTTTCAAATGCCATAAATACCCCCCTGAAGATCTTCCGTATATTTCCATACATAATATACAAGTGCGATTGCTAGTTTCAGATGGCAATATTACCACCTCACGGGTAACAGCGTTTGTAGAGTTTTTGTTAAAACCGATTAGCGTTGTTTTTTGCAAATCCAAAGTGGATGAGTATTGCCGTGACAGCAAAGATTATTTGCTCAGTCTGTCCCTTTGGTCAGAACAACACAAAGCAGCGGATTCATACAACCTACGTTCTCGCAAACCTTTGTTTCTTGTTGCTGCAGATGTGGTGTATCACTGTACCCCAGCGTTAAAAGAAGCCTTGTAGAAGAGGCTTTATTGTTTGTTTTAGCAAAACATACTACGTACCTAGAATCGTCCAGAAAAGAAATTTGCTGAACTGGTAATATACTGCCTACACAACGTAGTGACGCAGAATGGCAGTTGTTTTTACAATCAACGAGAGGGCATAATAACTGGCGATAACCATTCTGTTTCCATAGCTAACGCACTATGTTATACAAAGTGCTTATAAGACCCTTAAGAAAGCGCAATTGATTAAAAGGTTTGTCAATGACATAATTTGGCTTTCTTTTGGTCAAGAAACCACTAATGAAATACGTTCATGTTTGGAGCAGGTATTCGAGCAAAACAACCTAAAGCTAACTTTTAGAGCAATCAACACTGCTACTCATGGTAATCAACTGGAGTTTTTGGATGTTCTCCATGTTACCAAAACATCTTCACCGTGTGGTTTCATCACAAAAGACTACACCAAACTGACAGGCTCTGATCGCTGTTTTATCAACGGCAGATCTCATCACCCATCCTCTGTTTTCAAGGGAGTAGTTTTTGGAGAAGCTACCCGCCTAAAGCTTCTGAATGAACTCGACGATGATTATCAACAGACTTTGCATCACCTTCAAACTAAATGCTTAAAATCCAATTTTCCTAAGGTTGAAGTGCGTAAGATTATAGGTCTGGCAATGCTTTGGAAGGAATGTTTCGGGCCTTTGAAAAAAGTTAGAACTCCAAAGAAAATTCCTTGGGCGATCGGATTTCCCAAACTCCTACAATTAACAAAGAAAGAGACCAACAGAACGTCATGGTGACATACAAAAGGCCCCATACCCTCGCCAACAAGTTCACAAAGTTCCGCATGCTGGCGCAAGCGTCATCTAAAATCGTGCAAGACAAAGAGGTGCCCAAATCCAATAGATGTGGCCACTGTGGTCTTTGTGGTCATCACGGCAAATTACAAACAATGGTTTTTCCCACGAATAAACTTATCACACAGAGTAAAACCATAAAACTACATCAATGTTTAAACTGTAAAAATTTTGGTATTTACGTGGCGTCTTGTGTTATATGTAATGAACAATATGTTGACCAAACTAAAAATTCGTTCTCCACCAGATGGAATAGCCACAAAGGGATGTGGAAAACCTTTTCTTTGTCAAAAGACGGGGACAAAGCTGCTCTTTTAAAACATTGTGCTTCCTATCATGCCCACAATTTTGCTTCCAAGCCACGTAATTGTTTTAAAGTGACTTTTGTAGAGCAACCCGATGTCAACCAACTAGACCTGTGCGAGGACAAATGGCTTAACCTTATAAATGCTAGCATAAACATCCAAAAAATGATTTTACCTCGTTTTAAATAGTGTTTTATTTTGCTGTTTTACTTTGTTTTGTTTAGTTTTCTCTATTTGCCCTCTCTTTTTTATTTTCCACCTCATGGCGCGCTTTTATCTGTTTTATCAGTTTACGTCATTTTACTGATTGCATCGTCATTTAGTTGCAGCAGTTGCGGCTTGCGTAGCGCACCACTTGCCTAGAACAGTTGGTTTAGGTTTTTATTAGCGTACTTCTTGACTTATGTTGTGTTATGTTTTTAGATACTGATGACGCGAAATATATTTATCTTTTTATAACATACAAACAAACTAATTTTCGGTTTACCAGTTTTGTACTTGATTTAATCTTTACAATTGATGTGCAACCAGAATCGTTTGTTTTCACCATTCAGATTCAGGCAGATTTTGCTATTCAAAAGAATACTTTGATTAATAAAGGTATATTTAGAAGTTTTTGCGGACCCCCTGAAATTGTTTTGCTGACCCCTAGGGGTCTGTGGACCCCCGGTTGAGAACTGCTGCTCTAAATAGTTTTTTAATAGCTATATGCTTATCTTTTCCTCTCCTAATGGGCATTTGATGTAATTACAAAAAAAATTTTGCATATCTACATAATAAAAGAGAAAGTTTGTGAGATGTGTGTAATGTGTGTGGCAAGATGTTCGCCCAGTCGGTGATGATTATAATATGAAATTCGAGCAGCATTGACATTATGCCGGTTTAGCTCAGTGGTAGAAAACTGGTTTCGTGAACCAGAGGTCGTGTGTTCATACCTCACTGGTGGAAAACTGTTGTAATGCTCACTTTCAATTTACAATATATTTGTTGTTGCATCACAATGGAAATGTTACCTCACACTCAATGCAATTTTCAACATGGTACAATGTTACCAAGATTGTGTTTAAGCACGTATCCCAGGCCCCAGCGTTAGTTAATTTAATGTAGGTATATTTAGAAGTTTTTGTGTTAGGCAGAGTTTAAGTAAAAGATAGTCCAAGTTTAACGTATCCGCGCAAAACTTTTTTTCAAGCGCAATTACCTGCCGGGAAATAAAACAATAAAAGTAAGTATATTTCCTTAGTAAAGTAAAATTTTAAAGTTTCCAACTGAGACTATTATGTTAGGAACTTATTGATGCCTGTTTACGCGTAAAATTTAGATGGAGTTCGCAAATTTACGAAGAATTGAATTTTTATTTTTAAGCCGTTTGTTAGCGATAGTGATCGAGGCCAAAGCCTAATGACTTCTTACAATGTGTTTACCCACGCAATACTTAGCAGAGTTCGCGAAATATTGCGTTTATTGCAGTAGTTAACGGTAAGCATTTGTGTTTTCAATGAGGATGTCTTTTACGAATAACCGGTAAATATTCTATTTAACCTGGGCAATGCCGGGTATTTCATCTAGTTTTCAATATTTTTTCTGAACACATTATTTAGGGGACAACTATCTGGTCTGAAATATCCCTATTTTGCTAAACACCATATAACCCTCAACAAATATCCTTTAGTTCTGATAGAAAGTAGCAAAAATGACACTGATCAGTCTAAAAATATCGATATTATTAAAAGGTAACAACCTTTATTGGTTATAACACATAAAATGCTATACAAAATAAGGAACATATTTATATTTTTACAATATTTCCCTGGTTATCTGTAGTGCGTTTTAGTTTGATACCATAAGCAAAGGTATCTATTTATAAAACCTATGTTTGCTCTACAACAATTTAAAAAATGTGGGAATAATTTTTATTTTCAAATACTACAAGGGTTAATATATATTTAATACATACATTATTTTATTTTGTGTTTCTGATTTAGCACATAATAAATCTTGTTCTGCAATTCTGTTTTACCTGTGTTTATTATGTGGGTGCTACAGTATAGAATAGTTAAGTAAAATATTATGTACCTTTAACCACTGATAGCCAGTAACTTGATATTCATGAAGTACTCCACCAGTAAACAAGATTGGTTGAAAGCTATTAACTTGATCTTCAAAGAAATATCTGCAAAAAGGCTTTAATGAAAAAATAATTTTTACAATGTCAATTTACAAAGCTAAAAACAATTTTAGTTTATTCAAACATACAAAACAATATTAGCTTATTTACAAAGTCATATAAAACTGATTTTTGTTCGAATGCAAAACCAGGGGTCCGCAAATAGGGGATCGCGACCCCAATTTGGGTCGCAGGACCATTCAGTTTGGGTCACGAAAGCCTTAACATCTTTTAATAACGGTCTATATTTGGAAGTTTTTTAATTGTTTCCATTAGTACACTGAATTATAGGAGAGCCGTCTTACTTTTAGCGCGACTAGAATTGTCACGCGATATAGAGGCTACACACTAAGCCCCTTAAAATGTTGTGAGACCTTCGCAATCTGGGTTTACTTAATTTCTAGTATGTGTTTTTAAAAAAAAATCGATTTCACAACTTTTTATCCCATTTTCTGTAACCATAGCGTCGTGAGCACGTTGTTCTCTTAAAATTAAACTATGCAAATTTAAATCAAAAAATAACTTTTTTGATTAATGCGATATGTAATGAGCTTTTTTGTCTCTATTAATATTAATTTTTTTGCTAACATAAACTGTTTTTAACCAGGTTATGAAGTTTTACACAAACTTTTAACGATAGTAACAAGGTATTATAAGACGCTATACGCGAATCTTTATGTTTGTGAAAATATATTTTTTGTGTGGTCAAGCGTCATCCATCTTTTTGAATGAAAAGTTTTGCTAACTAAAACTAGACGCAGACAATCTAGTTGCGTTTGACTCATTGAGTTAGGCTGGACAAAGCAGGATATTTAACGTCTTTGTGTTAAAATATCGCATTTTGGTTTAAATTTGTTAGATCATGTCTTAAACAGTGGTCGGCAACTTACAGCCCGTGGGTCAGATCTGGCAGGGCCATGCCCAATATTTTTAACTGTTTTAACTATACGAAAATGCACAAAATTTTCGTGCCCGGCGCGTATCTAATTTAACTTTGAATTATATTTGCGTTGTGATGGAGTCTTCTCAGACTATAGGTGACGTGCACATAACAACTATAAGTAGGAAATTTTTCGTAGCATGAAACCCTATAAAATCTATTTATTCAAATATAGATTATTTTTTCAAAATTATTATATATACATATATTTATTATTTATGTATTCTTTTATGATAAACACTAACAAAAAGAGCATAAGAAATATGTTTATGTTTTATTTTGTGTGTGCCAAATGCGTCAGGTCTCCTTGTAAATTAAAAGGTTTGCCAATTTAAACCAAACAAACGCATTTTTTTCGCGCTTTTTAGAACAAAATTGTTAGAGCAAATTTATTACGGCCCGCCAAGAACTTGCTGAGTTTGGGTTCTTTTTCATGGCTTGTTTCTGGCAATTCTAATCGACCACTGACACTCCTTGTGTCAAAATACGATGTGATTTTTCTTACTTTTTGCTTCTTTCTTTCTGGAGATGTCATATTTTTGGATAAAACTCTTTCACTGACAAATTTTCAAAAACACTGAACTAGAACAATATTGCAATCGCTTGACTAACATTTAACTCCTTTTCGTACAGTTTCAGCTGAATAATTTACTAATTATACCGAGTTTAAAAAGGGCGATTTTGAAGCCACGTTTCTTACAATCGGCGAAACTAAACTCCAAATATCACCAGATTTGTTAATAAGCAGCGTTAAAAATTTATTACGGCCCGCCAAGAACTTACTGAGTTTGGGTTCTTTTTCATGGCTCGTTTCTGGCAATTCTAATCGACCACTGACACTCCTTGTGTCAAAATACGATGTGATTTTTCTTACTTTTTGCTTCTTTCTTTCTGGAGATGTCATATTTTTGGATAAAACTCTTTCACTGACAAACTTTCAAAAACACTGAACTAGAACAATATTGCAATCGCTTGACTAACATTTAACTCCTTTTCGTACAGTTTCAGCTGAATAATTTACTAATTATATGAGTTTAAAAAGGGCGATTTTGAAGCCACGTTTCATACAATCGGCAAAACTAAACTCCAAATATCACCAGATTTGTTAACAAGCAGCGTTAATTTTTCTGACAACGAAGTGCAACAGTTTGTGATTGACACGTCTCACAGAGCCTGTTCTGACACCACAATCTAATAGTTTTCGCGCACAATTGAAATCATGTGCCAATCGGACGTGAATGAGTCAACGGAGTGTGTATGTAGGTTGCATTGACTGACAGTACTGCAGATTCATTTTAGCAGGAAGTAGTTTGTACTAATAGGGTTCACCAGGCAATGGTGTCAAGGTTGTTTTTCATTTTTTTCTTTCAGAGCCTGCAAAGCTTAATTGGTAGAACAATGGTCCAGACAGGAAAATGTGGGGTTAAACCTTACTGCGTTTGTTAGTTCATATTTCACTGTAGGCCAAATGTCCTAGGCCCTAGACTGACCTTGCTTGCATTACAATTGACCAACTGGAATCTCATGTTCATAGTTGTAATATTTTCAAAGCCTGAAGTAAAACGTGGAACTTTTCTATAAGCACTGAGCACACTACTGTTGTGCGATACTATAGGGTTTGTGCAACGTTAAAAGAGCCAGTTTAGAAAAATAATAAAGAGCTAGGTCAGAAAAAAAAAAAATAATAACTAGAATCACACCGATTTTGAAAACAAACCTCTTTAGATCACGATGGTAAAATCTTTTCTGTAACAACTCATCAAAATCAATGTCTACCGTGCCTAATTCACCTTCCTGCAACAAAACATGGTTACAACTTACTGCTAGATCAGTGCTTCAAAACCCTTTTCATAAGTACTTTCAAAACTTTTATGATATTAATAATCTAAATAAGGTGTGGCAACAAAACAATTAAATTAAACAACAGATCTAGTTTAGTTTATTGCAAATGCAGAATACCTTTAACAAACAGAGTTGGCACAAAAATAATTCATATCAAATCAACTAAAAAAATTATTGTAGAGAATAAAACTTTAACTCTTATTTGCCTCAACTAAAGATTTTAATTGCCTGAGATAAAGTATGCAGCTCATCTTAAGAAGCTTTTCTGCAAACTTATTTAGAATCAGTGGAATACATTGAAATTCAATAGATTGAAATGTCATACTAAATGTCAAATGGAAAAAGATTTAATCAGTGGATAGATTCAATCAAATAGAATAGATTTAAATGTCAGTATCAACAAAATTAATAAAATAAATTCACAATTTCTATCAATTTAGTCAACAGGTTAATTATTTGGGGTGCCCCCCAAAATTATCTGCTAAGCAAACCTGTAATTTGTATTTTTTTACCTCCAGTCTCAAAACCCCCTGGGGGGCCACGGAGCAGTTATTGGGGGGCCATGGGCATAACTCTCTAGCTAAGTAATACAAAACCATAGTGTCGCTATTTTCAAAATTTGCCAGTTAACATAAAAAGTTTTTTATTATGACTGTAAAACTTTCTTGTAACGCTTTTTAATACATTTTTCTGACACGTCAGTAGAGATGTTTAAAGTAGAATATTGGATATTTTTAATTGTTTTATCGCTGAAAGTTACGCTCAATCGTACTTACGCGAGTGACAAGTTTGGATAAAGGCCTTTCACTGTGGCAAAACAATTACTGTGCTGCTTTATGTATGTATCCATGTACGGCAGCATCAGTGATAACCTTCGCTTAATCAGAGTCCGTCAAATGCTATTGGGCGAGCAAATATATATAACATGCAATGCCAGGTTTTTGCAATTTCCTTAAAGGGCGTTAAGTTACAAAAGAAACATTCCATCGGTAAACGCATAAAGTATGCTGCAGGGTTACTCAAAGTCAATTTTAGGCAAATATTCAGCGAGGTTATGCATATCTTATTTGTAAAGTAATAGTACCACTTAATAAAACGAAAATCAAGGAATCATCTTGACAAATGTACTCAGGTTAGCTTGGCTCAGTACCAAACAGAGCCGAAAATAAAAAATACCTTGGTAAGATCAACTTTGTAATAACTAACAAAATTAATTTAAATTAAAATGACTAATTTGTTAAATTAAAAAAAAATGCATTTATTAGTTGATTAATGGCTGTATTGGTTATTAACGTAAAGAAGTAAAACAAGTAAAAACCGTTAAACACGACCCTTGGTATTTTTATAAGCAGGGGGGCCACGAGGGTCGAGAGCTTTTCAAAGGGGGCCACAAAGCACAAAAGGTTGAGAACCATTGATTTAAACATTTCAGTTAATTTTCAAAAATATGGCACTAACCTCCTCACAATGATGGTTTGGTATTTCATAAGCAACTTGTTTAGTCCTCATTGGCAATTTTTTACAAATATTGTTGTGATCTAAAAAGCAGAATGCAAATAACAACTACATACGTTGTTAAATAGTTGCTTTCTATATTTTCGTCAGAATATATTTATTACAGAATATAATATATGCAAATTAAATTATTTATTTTGATGTTTCCTGAGTTAAAAAAATCATAATCTACAGATACATCACACATAAAGTAGCCATCTTTAACTAAAACATCACATTTTTAATTAATGTTTTTTTATATACAAAATGTTATGCTATATCCCTAGATTAAACCTATAATAACACTGGTCAACAGCAAATTTTAAATAGAGGTGTGATAGATTGATTCATAAGGTGTGTTTTTTTTTTCAATGTTATGCTGCACCATTCTATCTTGTTTATCTGATCTCTAAAAATACAGTTTAGGAAAGATCTTTTATCAATCTTTTTTGTAATCAACTAGTAAATTTCTAGATGTAAAAACAATAGCCTTAGAGCTGATTATAAAATTTGGAAAACATACTTAAGCTTTGTATCAAGACTTAAGTAAAACAAACAAACACACTGTATTTTGCTGTTCCCTAAGTTATATAAAAAAGAATTAAACATTGTAAGAGTAATTTTAGCTTTTGAGTGATTCAGATGTAAAACATTCAACAAAAGAACCTGAAGAAAGTGGGGGGGTTACTTGAAATATTTGGGAGCCTTATTTCATTGTAAAGACCAACTACTACCCCCTTCTGGTCACATGTTACTTGGCTACTATATAAAATTTTCCCAGAAGTAATGCAACTAAATTGACTGTTTTAAAAGAGCAGTTAGTTGTTTAAATTTCCCTTCGGCTCATTGTATTTCTAAGTAAACCCTTGGGTATAAACGACAGATTGACAAGGTGTTCTAGAACACCAAGACTCAAAACAAGTTCTGCGTTGGGAGACTTTTATTACTCGGTCTCCGACCAGTGTCCTCTATGGTTTTTGGATAAATATACTGCTTTTACAACAAATGAATGTAAGCTGAACATAAGTGTGCTAAATAATGTTAAGGCATTCAACATAGACTGACAATTAGAAATGTATGGCAATTGCTTTATGACAAGTTGTAAACAAATCTGTTTAGGAAAAATCACATAGGACTACAGTTAATGTTCATGTTTTAATTAAATAAAATTTGCTAGTTGAAGGTTACTAATGTATAATACAGTGGTAGATTTGGCTTATGGCAATTAATGGCTTTGTTTGGAATTCATTCTGTTTTTATGATGTGTCATACTTATTTACATTAAAATTATTCGTCTGTAGTTAAGTGACTAAAGAAATAGTTATGGATTTGCAATTTGCACGCTACTAATTTTCAAAAAGTTTCTTGGTATCTGGACTATAATTGCTACTTTTTATGACTGATTTGGGCAATGTTTAAAACAATATGTTATAGTTGTAAGTTGTGCACATTGGTTAGACACTTGGGTAATTTGTGAACATGTGATTTATGTGTTTTCTACGCTTAATGAACTTATACTTTACCAAATTCAACCAAATAAACTGAAAAATTTTCTTTGCACAGCCAACAATACATTTTACTGTATTTTATGTTGTCTTACTATAATATAGTCGGAGGACAGTTACCAAAGGGGGGCAATACTGAATTTTTTGACTTAGACGATCAGTTTAAAATATTACTAGAATTCAGAAATTACATCCAACAACGATTGAAGTAAATTATATTTTATTAGAGCAATATGCACTACATGCATGCCTGTTACGTCCTACCATGACTTGTGTTTGGGCCAGACGTATAAAAAAAATGTTATCAAATAGAATTAGTAAATGTATATTTCTTTCAAAATTAATTTGAGACAGGCCAGCAGCCACCACCTATTGCGGCCACTATCAGCTAACGACTGCGCGAAAATACCGCTAAGAAACAGAATGTACAGTCAATATGTAGAAAGAAAAAAACACAAAAGTTACACGGCATATTGGGCCATTCAAGACTGGGCATAAACGATAGCATAAAATATGGCACTAAGTGCTGGCAATTTTGCGGAAAGCGCAAAATAATAAGCGTTGCTCTTGTGGACAGGTAATTTACTGACACAACGTAACAGAAGATTTCGAAATTTTGCAATTAAATCATATAAATTGCTTTAACCACATAACTATACGCAAAACCTAATACCCTATTTATCTGTTCGTAACCTATTGATAATCAGAACTCTAAGATTTGGCTTATGGCAAATAATCAGAGCCAGTAGATTTACCATGCAGGCCTGGTTTATCACTTAGGTTAAGATGGAACTTTGTTTTGTCTACAAATAATTGTGTATCTCGAAAGACAAATATTGAATAACATTCGCTGTGTTTATCCAATCCCCATTTAGACAGTATGCTAGGTGTTTGTGCATTTTCTGCAATTCGTTTTATCTTGTATTTCAATTAAACTGTTCACACAAAATTTTCTAAAATAACCAGCATATAGTACAAAGAACTTATAGCCAAAAGAAGCATTGTGGATCAACCTGCGGGCTGCAATACACTAGATAAGGGTGAAACAATATTTCCCTCACCTGGGACCATAATATTAAAAGCACATCATTTTGGGGCTAAATCTGGTTAGTTATTATTGGTCAAGCTTTCAGTTTGGAAGAGATTTGCTTTAAGTCTAAAACAGTGGTTCTTAACCGGGGGCGCAAACTAATTCTTAGGGGGGGCACTAGATAAGGGTGAAACAATATTTCCCTCACCTGGGACCATAATATTAAAAGCACATCATTTTGGGACAAAATCTGGTTAGTTATTATTGGTCAAGCTTTCAGTTTGGAAGAGATTTGCTTTAAGTCTAAAACAGTGGTTCTTAACCGGGGGCGCAAACTAATTCTTAGGGGGGGGGGGGGGGGGGTGTGTGTGTGAACTCTATTTCAACCTTTAACCTTTAAGAATTTATCCTATTGGTTCTATGTTGCGTTTGTTGTTAATTCTACTTTTATGAAACAAAATACACATGTGTAAATAAGTAACTACAGAATAACTGTTCATAATTTTGCTATTTACGAACTTTTAGGCTACTGTTTTTTATATTTTCTTGGTTTTTAGACAATATCTGCTACTTTTTACAGCCGATTTGGGCTATGTTTAGTTAGAACAGTATGATATGGTTATTGGAGATCTAAGTTGTGCACAGGGGTTGAGCATTACGCCATCCTTTCCACAAACTGTGTTTTAGGCAACTTTAACAACATAACTGAGAAAGGGGTCTTTCTCCCTTCGGGTGACATTTTTATGTGGTTTCTATGCAGCCTTACAACTGTGGAGTCAAACCCCTCACTACATGTTTGTCAAAATCACCTCAATAAAAACCAACATATTGAGTACGAGCAATAGTTTGTGCGCCCAATGCATTACGTATCCTATATTAAAGTTTACCAAATTCAAACCAAATAAACGCAATTATTCTTGCGCTTCGCATGATGATTAAAAGTCAACTTTTGAATTTTCATGTTGTTGTAATAATATGTAATCCAAAATTACCAAACTGTGTTTAGTATGATACAATTAATATCTAAAGGGGTCCAAGGCACAGGGCAATTACCAAAGAGGGCATGGCAGAAAACCAGTTGAGAAGCACTGGTCAAGAGACTGACTTTACACTACCATTAACATTTTTAGGCGATTTCCCAATAATTTGTTTATCTTGAAAGGTTATAACCTTGGTGTAGAAATTACAGTTTGCCACTGTACTGGGAGCAACCAGCAATACACCCTTCAATCAATAAAAACAAATGTAAAGAAATCCTAGCTCTGCCAGTAAACAGTCATTAAGTTCGCACAACAGGCAAATCATTTTAAACATACTAACATATTTCTTTGCTCTGTCAAAGATAACAGTTCAAAATACTCTTAGCACAGCTAGCAATCAAGGTCAGACACAATTAACAGATCTTAGATATTTATATATTTCGCCAACATTCGAATTAAGATATACTGATGATGCCTTTGTTCGCGAAATATATATATATATATATATCTTTTAAGATCTGTGTATTTTGAACTGTTACTGATCAGTAGGGCAATTATTTTTTGACCTAAAAAATCAGAAATTTTTACCTGAAAAATTGAAATTTTGACAAATTTTGACCTTTAATTATATATTTTTTTAACAAAATTTTGACCTATTAAAAATACATTGATTTAAACAACATATTGTTGTTTGAAGTACTGCATTAGTGTCTTGGTGTCGTCAACCACACGTTTTACATCTTTTACTGACGATTGCTGGTTCACAAATCAAATATTGTGTTGGGGTTATGCAGAACTCTTAAAAGCTGAGTTGTTATTGTTGGCTCATCAAAAAGACAAACAACTACAAAAATGCCAAACAAAAACAAGAAGCTGGTTATTTTAGAAAAATGTTGTGTAAACAGTTGAAATACACGTAAAAATAATTATCAAAATAGGAAAAATAATTATCAAAATAGGAAAAGAGAAAAAAGGCAGCAATACTGTTTAAAACATTTGTCCTAATCAGAGATACGAAACTATATTAATCAAAAACAAATTTCGAGCTACACCTCGTGCGATAAACTAGGCCTGGGTGGTAAATTCTGCAAGCTCGCTATACCATATATAGCTATAATACAGATATAATATAGTTAAAATGTCGTTGAAAACAACTTAAAATAATTTTTTTTTTAATTCAAATGAACGACAATGACTATAGTTTTTTTTAATTTTGTAAACTATTTATGTGCATTTTTAATTGATTTTGACTTAAAATAATTATGACAAATTTTCACTTAACATGTAAATTTTGACAAAAAACGTCCTACTGATCAGGAATTAAGGTTGACATTTATCTTGCAAAGGTCAAGGTGATTTCTATTATCACATATTCAGTGCAACTCTGTCAAAGATTGCAACTTATACTGTTCAACTTTATACCGGCATATACAAAACTCAACTTTTATAAATTCTTGAGATTAACCTTCACAATTGTTTAAAACCCATATTTACTGCTTTCTTCATAAACTTAACTTTGGCTGAAACATGGGTTTCTTTACAATTTTCCACTAAACCACTTTCTTTTAAATTTTGTATACAATCCTATATATCCTTTCTACAAAATTAAAAAAACACTTCTACTACCATTTCAATGTTATGCTGTTAAAATTTTCCTTTGCCATGGATAAATTAATAAAGCTTCTTCTTTAAAAAAAATACATAATATGGTCTTTTGACACTCTTTTATCTTTATAGCTGAGGAAGGCAACTTAAGTAAATCATAAGGCCGCCACCTCTTTCGCAAACTGGACAAGAGTTCCCATATTTTTATGTATTTAAACTATGTAAATGTTGCAATTTTGCGCTTTGCGCAAAACTTATTTACACTTCTAGTATGTTTGCCTCTAGAGGGAATATTTTTAGCCTAAAGGCGCCGTACATAATCTGGTACTAAGTTCAGCCAAATTGTATATCTGGATGCACTTTATTATGTTGGGACCATATTTTATTATTTTTTTAAAAATATTTTATTGATAGTTTAACGCTCCTATTTAAATTACACCATAAAATAAATTAAAAATTAAATTTATCACGTTTTTATACCTTTACATTGTGATCATGGGTGACGCTGTGCTGAAACAAATGCATGGGTTTTTTTAAGTAGGCAATTAGACTCATTTTTAAAACGCAAAACATTTTAGGTACACACAGCATGTGGCACTACAGAGTTACAAGTGGCCGTTGTGAATAGGGATGTTAAAAGTAGAATTCCAAAGTATTGCAGGTTTTGTATTTATTGCTCTTCATAAAAGTGCATTGCGTCTTTTCAACTATAATAGGCATGTAATATTGAGAGTTTATCGAAGTGTTGTGACCAAGTCAATTTAAAATGACGTAAGTAGCTAGTTCAAGTCATCAAATTCCCAGGGAAAGTCTCAGTCAAGTCATTAGAGGAAGTCAATTTCAAGTTAAGACATTAAAATAGAATAAAAAACATTAAAATTAGAAATTTTCCTGTGTATCAGCAATATCTCAAAAAAAACAAATATTTCAACCAAAGTTATATAACACAATGACTTAACCAAGTCAAGTCAATGACATAAGTCATTACAACACTGATTATCACCCCTTTTCAAACTACAACATAAACTCTGTCCAAATGCTCTCCTCATGGGAACAACTGGCCAGGTTGCCTAACCATGATCAACAGCCCCTTGCTACCTGTGTACAGACTTAAAGCTCTATACAAATGCACATTCTGCCAAATTATGTAGTTCATGCTGCAGGGTTGGGATTTTGCACTCGCCCGCTTGCCTAATTGCTCCAGCTGAGTGCTGATTAAAACCCTCGCCAGTGGGGCGAGTGTCTTTGGCGGAAATGTAATTTGTTGGTGTAGGACAACTTGAGTTAAGCACCACTGCTAAGTGAAATATTACTTAGTGCCAGTTCTTTCATTAAAACACTAAGGCGAAGATACATTCAACACTATATACAAATAATAAGGTTAATCGAAGGCCACTTTCCAAGAAATAATCATAATAAAGACTCTTCGTCCTGTTTTAAAAAATTGTTTACCGGCAAACAATCAAAGACGTCATTGCTGCAGTGGCTAGTAGTTTATGAGGCTATTGTCTAACTTAAACATTGTTATTTTTTAAATGTTTAACCCGTTCATTGTCACCTTAGGAAAAGTTTTGACCTTGCTTTTAACCAAGCGATATGAATTTTACTTTTTTGTTTTATTGAATGGTTTGTATTAGAAAATATTTAGCAATTGCTGCAGTTTTTGGTAACAATAAGTTTGAATGCAAATGTCTTACAAGAATATTTGTAAGCAATGTTTTTTAAGATGTTTTAAGGGACCTAAAACGATCCACTGAACACTACGGTATTTTAAAATATAACCTACTTGTGCAACACTACAGCTGAGAATTAGCAATTAGTCGACAAAATTTCATGGCGGTCAACCAAGCCAAAGCTTAAAAACAACTGTCTGAAAATATTTTATATTGCAATTATTTTAGATATCAAAACCATTATGCGACGCCTTTGGAGAATTGAAACAACCCATTATAGGGCGTGGCGCGGCACAGAACCTTAGGTGTAAGTGGTTCTTAACTTTGCGAATGAATGGTTTAGTTGTCAATTTACAACTAATTTGTCATCATTTGCTTTTCAACCAGTAACTATAGTGTTAGGCAAAATGTGGCGTTTTGTTTCTGGCGCGAAGCAACCTGCAGTAAAACGTCCTTTAAAGCCCAGGAAAATCACAATGCGAAAAAAAGAGCGCGAGGATTTTTAGAAAAAAGGAAAACAGGCAGGCCATGACTACGAAATTCACGAAACAGTGTGCAGTGCAAGTGGTGAATAGAGCATTTTGAGAAAATAAAACATCTATCAACTTCCAAAAAATTATCAAAGGGTGCATTGTTTCAAGCGTAAACTGCATTATGGGTCGTTAATTTGTCACCATGCATGGAAATAAACGACCAGACTTTAAACTAATGTTTACCTATAGAAACCACAAGACGGTTAACGATAACCAAAGAAAATGACTGCTAGAACGGAAATTTGCATACAGTGTTATTTCGTCCTTGGGAGTGCTGATTGATAGCCGCTCGCCAAACTGGCGAATGTAAATTTTTGCTCAGGAACAACCCTGTGCTGTTTGTAAAAAAATTATAGGTTCTTTACAATACATCCACTATATTGTAAGAAATACCTATCCAATCTGTTAAGCAAGATAATGCAAAAGATAGTTTTTATTCATTGCAATTTTATTCAATTGGTTCGAAGCAACAATTTAGCTGTGAATTGTTTTATGTGCGCAATATGGCAGTTTGTTCAACAACACACACTTCCTAATATTCCCTGAATTATGATGTCATGTTATGATTTGTGATGTCACAGCTGATTTTTTTAATAGTTTTGTTTAAATAAGAAACTTTGGTGCCTCGGCATACTGTTCTATAATGTTGATCTTTCAAAGACACAAATATTGAACTCTAACCTTTGCGATATTTCTTTGTTATCAAATTTCTATTTTGTAGTTCATTTAAACTTTCCTCCTCAGTTTCACAGTCATCAGAAGTTTCATGATAAGAAATTTTGGTTGTTGTTCGCCTTGAACGCCTAGTAGCCAAACTTGGAATCTCAAAATCTATATCTTCCTCACTGCTACTGGTGTCTGTTTTTCTCATTTCTTTTAAGGTGTTGCATTCTTTAATAACAATGGATTTGCTTGTAGTTTTTTGTTTGCTTTTAGACTTCGAAAACAGCATTCTGGGAAAGTTGACTTCTATATTTTTATTATTATAAAGTACAGCTTTTGCTGCAAGATGCTGCTGCAATGTCTGTTTTATATCTTGCAAACCAGTTGGTAGAATGGCATGAGAATCAACTTCCACACTTTTTAATTTATTTCTGTTTATGCTGAAACAAACATAGTAAACTTTAGTTATTTTTAAATTCATGTATTTAAATATAATTATGTATACACCATTACTAAATAAAGAAATCATAGTGGTACCTCAGAACTAATTTTATTAATAAACATGTTGTAGAAAAAATGTATAAAAGCTAGAGAATTTTTATTCATTTATATTGATTTAATGACAGTTAGGTGGAAATTTTACTACTGAAGAATACCCTTAATCGTCACACTACTTAAGTAATGGAACAACCAAAATCAGACAATCAACTTTCTCAAAATTATTTATTTATATTGAAGTCCTCACATGGATGACAGTTTGTGTGGTCTGTATGCGAACCTAAAAAGTGTTTAAAGTTGACCTCAACAAACTGTTAATTACATGTTGATTGTCTTAAGTGCAAGGCAAGTTATTTTTTTAGGCACACTATTCAAAATAAAAAGGTGCTATTACCTTTCATTGTCAGGAGTCTGGTATTCATTCTTTTTCTAAAAAAAGAGACATAATTAAAGTAAATAAAATAAAATATCAAACGCAAATTTAACTTATGTATTACATTTGGGCCAAAACAAGATATGGAAGGTTGACCCACCAGATTTTTAATGACCCACTTGTCTCTCTAGAAATACCGAAATGTTATCAATTATTTTCACAAAAGAATAAATGTAAAAAAACAATTCTTCGTTAGATAGTAGCACTCAGGGCTGACCAATCTGTGGATCGAGCAAAAGTGTTTTAGGGATCAGGAGTAGGCATTCACTTCAACCAATGCATGACGAAAAGCAGACAACTAAAAGCATTTTGTTTATCTTAGTAAAACGTAAAGGGTGGCGATCCTTTAGGGGAAACTAAAAGCTTGCAGACCAAAAATTCTAAAAATTCTGGTTAAAACAGGGGTGTCCAACAAGCGGCATGTGAGCCAAATGTGGCATGCGACCTAATAAAAATGCCACGCAAGTTCCCCTAAAATACTTAATTTGTTATTCAGCTAATTGTCAAAAAATACTTCATTTTTTATACAGTAAATTGTCATTGTTTTATGAAAACAACCGCGGCAATCACAACAACTAACAATTACTTCTAATACTATAACATTATATTGTAGTGAAGGATAGCATTCACATAACTATTAAGTTTGGTGTGAAGAAACAAGAAGCAAAAGTCAGCTCACCGACGGACACTTAGATGCAGTAATGGGCACTGCTACTACACGTTTTTAATATTTGTTAAAAAAACGCTTTTGTTATTAGACAGAATTAGTTACTAAACAGGATAAAAATTGGCACGCCGTTATTTTTAAGTTGGACATCCCTGGATTAAAACATGTTAAAAAAAGTTTTCTGTTGAATCCTGTTACCACATAAAAAATGCTGCAGCGCTTGTTAACAATTTAGGTCAGAAATGTTCAAAAACCTTCAACTGATTATCAACCCAGATGCATCAGCAGCAAAGTTTTGCATATAATTGAATAAATATATGACCCCCTTGTGCATTTTGTAAGGATTAAACTCGTGAATGTGACCCCTGAGATGAAAAGGTTCACCATCCCTAAGCTAGGACATGGGCGAGAAACATACGGCCCGCAACAGGATTTTAGGTGGCCCACAGACAGTTTCCGGTCTTACCTGATATTTTGTCCAGCGGTCACAATCTGTAGCAACCCTCCACTACTATGTTAATAAATTAATTAAATACTGTTTTTTGCCATGCTTTAAACTTAAAGTTTACATTCAAAATATGTATTTCTTGTATAGGTGGATAAATACACAATTAATGTATCGATTCAGGAATCCGGACAGCATTTTTATGCTATGCTATAACGTAACTAAACTTGGTTGTATAGAAATAACAACAACGTTTTTTTTTTAAAAGATACAAATTTAAGAATGTAATTTTTACCTGAAAAATAAATTAATAAAAAAATAGGTTAATTTTAATGGCATTGTTTGGTTATACCCGAACTTTAGCAAACCTGCTTTTATTTAACATCAATATACAAACATCATTTGCTGAATACACCAATTGTGGATTCAAATAATTATACAATTTGCTCTTATTTTCTTTTAAAATAGGGCTTAGGAATTCCAAGTTTTTCTATCCTGATTGATAAAATGAACTATTTTTGTGATGTAACTTCTTAGTGCGTCAGTTCTGGGAGTTAAAACTACCACGCCTTTAGCTGACACCGTGCTGCTGTCACTTAAGCTTGTAATTTCGCTACAATTTCAACCTACTAATGTTTGAAGATTTCTCTCGCAAAACTTTAAGTGGCTTTTAAAGATTTTTTTTGGTAACATTTGTGGTTGCTGTTAGACGATGATCTTTAAGCGGCCGCTGTTGCCATGCTTTTCTGCTCTGTTTTCTAGGAGACCTCTCTTGTTTTGTAAAATCCCTATGGAGATAAATTCTGATGGCAATATTCAGAATATTGTCGTGTGACAAGAAGTTCAATTCTCTGTATATAATTAATGAAATTCTGCCTGTTTCTCGAGTTGATTTGTACATAACTTTGTTTGATTTGTAACCATCTTCTAAGGTGCGGAAATACCTAATAAATTTGTATACTTTGTTAACTTCTGGGTTTGTCAGGCTATTTTTCTTATTATTAATTCAATGTAAAACCTGAACTAACAACTCACATACGGCTTTAGTTAAGAAATTTTGGTAAAAAAATTAAATTAAATACAATGAAGCCGTAACAGTGACTATACATATCTATGTGGGCCAAAACTTATTTTCAGAACATATGTTGTTTTTGCAGACTTTTTTTTTTGGTTGGGTTTGGATTGGTATGTTTCAGACCGATTTGTCAAAGAGTTTTATAAATAAAGTATATATCATAGGAACTTTGAATTTTCAGACATGGCACAATGTGGTATGAAGATGCAGTTCTAGGGGTTTAGAAGTTTACCCCGATAGAGGGATTTAATTCGTCGGCGTAGAACCAAACTGGGCTATGTCATTTTCAACGTTTTGAGTGAAACGCCAAAACGTTTTTTTTTCAGCGGTTTATGTCTGTTTTATAATATCCACTCAAAAGCAATGCCAATGAAACTATTCATGGTTACCAATGCAAACTATGTGAAAAATACTAAATGGGTTTTATATTTATTGGAGCCCCCTTATTTTTTTGCCCCATTTTTGGACATAGCCCAATTTGGTTCCAAAATTTTTCAAAATGGATAATTTTGGTTTAGGACTTAGCCCCATAGTTTAGTAAATAACTGTTACAGAAATAAAAATATGTTTAATGCTGTTATGTAAATAAACCTTCAGAAATACGTATGGGTGCTCCGTGCCATTTGGTTTGAACAATTTTTATTCACTTATAAATTTCCGTATTAATCACACTATACCTACCTATTGACTATGTTTCATTCACCGAGTAATACTGAATGCATTACCGGTGCCCAGGGTTTTTTTAAGGTTTGGTTTGGGTGACCGCTAAGTAGTTTTAAGAGACCGCAAGTGTTTCATTTAAATACCAAAAAGTTGCAAGTCCAAAATTTGGGAAACCGCTGGAGAAATTTGGGGGACCGTTTCGGTCCCCCAAAACACCTTAAAAAACACTGGCCAGTGCCTAACATAAAACCAGTTGTTGTATATAAAATCTTTAGAGTTATGTATGGTATTTTTAACTGACCAGTTAAACAATAAGATTGTTACAAATTTGACATTAACACTCTGACGCCCCGTGAGGACACCTGGGTTGGGGGAATATGTCACAAACATTTTACACCTGGAAGATGCAAAGCAGAGATGTAAAGTGAAACCAAACGACAGATACACATGAATTTCTTCTAAAAAGATTTTTTACTGCAAAAATCATTGTAAATAAACAAAAAAAGGTAAATAGGTAGAAGGCTGTAATTCAAACTGAAAATGAATATCACAATTTATAAATGAAAATGGCAAAAAATACACGTGAGAAAAAAAACTCAAACTATATCAATTAACAGAGGATTTGTAATTCAAACTGAAAATGAAACGCAGTGTTACTCAACCGTTTTTCACTGCAACCCAAATATTATCAACATAGAAAAAGTGTTACAAGTTTGCCAACTTATAAATAAAAGCTATCTCACTTTCCGTAAGTTTTCCATTAGCGACAAAATTATCTTCACTGAACTTTTATATAAGTGAACAAAACATAACAAATTAGCATTAATATCATTACAGTGCAAACCTAATTACATGAACCATATTATGTTCGTTTTGCGTTTGAAATTTATTGAAATTTTGGAAAATTTTGCCCAGAACCAATTTCATTAACTTCTAATTATACAATAAATACAACTAGAGTCAACGACCCAAATGAAATTTTGAGTCCGGTCACATGTACCAAGGCGGAAAAAAATGTATTTTATTATCTGGAATGTCCCGATTTAAGCCATAAGTATGCACAAGTACCTAAATTTGCGGTTTAAGATATATTTAACGACTGTTTTGCCGCAAATAAGAAAAATATGCCACCCCCATGTTGGGAACCACTGATCTATTCTACCCACACCTGTTATCTCACAACCTAAACTTATTTTGTAATTTTGACGTTTTCGTTTTTGACTCCAACTTTAAGGTGCTTTTCATTCCGCAGTAATCTTACATGGTTAGATTTATTAGGAATATTTCTGGACAAAAATTATCCAACATTTGTAAAAACATATGGATGCGTAAGAAGTGGATCATATCAACTAAATTCAAACTTATTTATGCTAATTTCTTATTTTTTGTTCGATTACAAAAATTTCAGTCAAGTTTTGTTTAACCAGGGTAATACCCACACCTGTTGTCTCACGTATTGTTTATTTTTACCAATAAGGCTTGACAACCCGAGAAAAAAAGTTGCTAAACGCGTAAAGACCTGTTTGAACTAAGACCCACGTGATAATATTGTGGGGATTTTTTGCCATAGAGGAATTTGGCTAGCGTACACAAAAGCCAGCATAACTTCTTCAGTTTTCAATTTGTTATTCTTTTCTCACATGGTGGCTTGGTTTGTGTAGATATAAAAACAAAAAAACTGTACCTAATACATGGCACTGAATGTTTTATGTTAACATTAACAAGCATGATTTAGATCAGTGCTTTTTAACCTTTTTGCTGGAGTGGAACCCTATGGAATCATTTCACTGGCTCGAGGAACCCCAGTGCAATATTTCAACTGGCTCGGGGAACCCCAGGTGTAATAAACACACCTCAATTAGCTAAACAATTTAAAAATTGCGGAACCCCTGGACTGTACTAGCGGAACCCTGGTTGGAAACCACTGATTTAGATTATTTGTCGGATTTTACCCAATATGACAATTGTGTGTACAGTGTACATAAGTATTAAATGGTATAAATACAATTTATGTAGATTGTGATACTATGCTTAAAACCACAATGTATACAAATGTTGGTCACTAAATCCAAAAATAAGTTAAACTTTGTGGACTTAAGCCAAACATGTTTTGCTTAGCACATTGGTTTATGTCCAACACATTGACATAGACCAGTTTGGATTTGAATTTTTTTTTTGGCAGAAATAACATTTGGACATAGACATTATAAACTTGAGATATAGGCTATGAAAATCTATTTTTTTAAAAGAGCCAGGTCCATAATACAATAAAATTGAAAAAAAAATTTTTATCAAAATTGGACAGCCCTGTTTGGTTCTACACCGACGAATTGGAGGGCAAAAAACCTAAAATACTATAAAATAATTTTATAAGTTTGTTCTTGCTCCCTACTTCCTTATGGCAGTAGCGATTTCTCCAATACAGAATTAGGTCATATTGGATGTATTGCTTATTTTGTTCTGTTTGTGAAGCAACAAAGCGTCTGATGCCAAGCCTGGTGCCAACCCTGGGACGAAAGCCGTTTAACAGTTAAGGTTTCAGGTGCAAAGTGCTGGTTTGTCACTGATCTGGAAATTATTTTTTTTTAAATCAAAATAAATATAAATAGAATATTTTGATTACAAAATTATCCTAATAAATCAATTTTGTATAGTCTTTTACGAAATATTTTTATTTTCTTTGGGATCGGTCTCAAACATATTTTTTAACATATAATTTGGCCAGCAGGTGTTACAAGACATTTTTTGGGGTCAGATCACGATACTTTTTGATCAAGATCAGCATTGGAATAAATTGTAAAGTCGAAAATAGGTAATTGACATAATTTTAAAAGGAATATATATATTTATATATACATATATATTATTTACGCAACCAAGAGCCATTGCGTCTTATCGTTAATCAACTTATATGTATATTTTTGGGATGCTGAAAATTGTCACAGGAGCGTATTCAGAAATCCAAAAATGGGGGTCCAAATTTTCATTTTTGGAAATTCCCCCATTTTCGTCTTGCATCATAAAATATTGGTCATTGATTTTGGTACATTCAATATTTCACTATTAACAAGCACACCTTTTTTTAAATTGTGCAAGACAGTCACAGTTGACCACGTTTTACAGAAAATCTAGGTTAGTTAAAAAATATAAATCACATTAGGTTGAGATGCATGACCCAATTACAACAAAACACTGCCGCTTCAGACAGTGAGTAAAACCATGACAAAAACAAACAAAAAACGAAAAATGCACTTGAAAAAAAAGGGGGAGAGGGGGGTGGGGGCCGAATCCCATAATCCCCGGATACACCACTTAATATACACAAGGTGTTGTACTTAATATATGCAAGGGCCAAACGCAATTCTTATCATTCTGAGTTTGTATAGTCGGAGCATTAATTAGCACTTTCAGATGTTGAGCAGGTACAGCAGTGTTGATAAGGTGTCAACGTTCAAGGGGCTGCAGTCTTGGATAGATAACGATTCAAGTAGTTAAAATCTACTCACGAAGCCGCAATTGCAGCCCACCTTTTAAAAGTGATGCTTTAATTACTTCCCAGTTACATTAACTTAATGTTGTGTATTTTTACATGTGTTGTTTTACCACATGTTTTACGCTTCTAAGGTTATCACAGCATTGACTGTGATATTGAAATCGCAGCGCTACTGAAAGACGTGCCCGCATTAACTTGTTCTTTGGTACTTTAAAGAAACTGCCTCAGTAAATCTGAGAACATAAAACTTACAATAATAAAAGCTTGTATTAAAACGTCTTAATCAAGATAATGTCCATCTACTAGACCCTTTTAGCATTGCAATTTATTTTAATTATCAGACTAAAACTTTTTAACAAGAAAATACAATTACACAAAATCCGCAAAACATTTTAAATATAATGGTAAAACACCATCAGCTATGATGGGCCAACAAACAAGGTCAACACAATCGAAGAAATTACAATTTACAACATCAATTTTTTGGTTAATTTAAGACAAAAAAAAATTAAAAATTAAAAACCTTATTTAGTTGCATGTCACATGATTTCCTCTTTTTCAATGTCTTTGTACATGCATCAGTGTTGCACTCTACAATATACACACATTAAATATAATTTATTACTATAAATGTACTTTATATACTTTACTAAAAGAAAACCAAGTTCAAGTAATATTAAAAACATGTTGTTTTTAAAGTGTGCAACTGAACTAAGGTTATTGTGTGAACCACAAAAAACATTACATCTATTTGGCTTCAGTTGAGAAACGTTTACCTTTAGGCGCTCACTTGATGTATAAAAAGATTACCACTATATATCTCCACAGCTAATGGCTACACAGTAATCGCATAAGTCTGCACAAAAAGTAAAAATGCATACATTACATTATGTTAATCTTGCCTTAAAATTTGGATAAATTTTTCTCACTATACAATAGCCATATACAGGTGGGTATCCAGAAAATCAAAAAGGGGAAGAGGTTCCGAATTTTCAACATTAGGGAATTTCCCTAATTTCCGTCTATCATTAATCAGTAATGACGTCATAGACTAGAGATGGGTATGACATCATAAAATAGTGATTTGTTATGACGTCACAAAAAATAAGCAGAAACAACCAATTAACGTCCAGCAAAAGCGAACTTTTACGACGCAAAGCGAACACCTGCATTGAAACCGCTTAGTTTTGAATGGCTAACTTCTGGCGAAAAACTAAACCAAGACCGTGAAAAGTATGTTTGATTGATTTTGGTAGAATCATGTTTCGACTATCAGCAGCGCATTTTCCTAATTGCCACAGACGGGACCACGCTAAATTGCAAGCACGTCTCTCGCCACCTGCAATGCTAAACAAAGATCGGATTTCCCGGGTGTTGTTATGCCATGATTAGCACAACATCTGCGTCAAGCAGTGTGCCGAATCAGCTAAAATACAAGCTGCGGTTGAGGGAAAATAAGTTGCATCAATTACACACTAAACATGTGGTTTTAGGATATGCTTACAGAGAATAATTTTGCGAGAACATACATTACAACAAATGGCACTTTGAAAGTCACAGTTTTAACCATCTCTGAAGAGAATCTACTTCAGTTCAAACAAATGCCGTTGTTACACCAACATCAGATATTAGCGCGAACAGCGAGTGACATTAGCTGCGCATAACTCAACGTTTTTAACGATAAAAAAGTAAAAAGGCTTTACTTTGCGTTGTCAATTGTCGAATACTCAAATGCTAATCAGCCAACCTGAAAGAAAGGCGAAAGAGAAAAAGTATTCTCTGTTTACGGTTGACCAAAAAGGAGACGAAAAACGGCGTTTGCATTTGATTTTAGATTCGATTAGATTAAGACGCAGGACCTAATTACATTAAAAACATTGCTGCTTAGGATGGTGAGTAAAACCCTGACAAAAATGAACAAAAAATTATAATATCACTAACGAAAAGAGGGGGGAGTCCGGACACACAAACCCTGGATACGCCACTGGCCATTATATACAGTTAGGCTGCCAAGAAAATGTAAAAATACACAGCACCTCATGTTGAAAACACTGGTATGCCATAAAAGAAAAAAATCAAAGTATTCAATGCAGCACAAAAAAATTGCATTATTCATAGCTAAAATTAGCAAAAAAATTAGCAATGGTAATGATGTGTACTGCTGCTTGCACGTTTTTGTTTTAAATTTTTCGGTGATTGACCCCCCTTTTTTCATTGGCAATTTTTCTGAGAGGAGTATGTTTAAAAAGAGAACTCTGGTATATCCGATGAAGTAATCTTAAATTGTGCACAGGGGTTGGAGACCAGGATAAAATGGAAGTACGCAGCTTGAAATTCTTTGCGTAATATCTCCGGAAGTAAACAAAATATCGATCAGAAATTTTTACGCATTACTCACAGTAACCTAAATTAGGCAGCAATCAGACTTTTTATTTAAAATTAAAATATTTTAATATTCATATTTATGAATATTAATATTCAGTCATATTTGGCCTTAAAATTAAAATGTGCCCCAAGTCATATTCGGCTTAAAATTAAAATGTGCCCAGGCCATGTGCTTTCCCAAAACATACATTTTAATAACTTTTAATGTAACTGCCTAAATTTTTCGCTCTTTATGCGAATCCTAATGTGATCTTTTTTTCTTCCTGGTATTCATTTTTAGCCCAAAGCATGTTTTCTGTATATTAGAAATGCACATATTATCAGGCTTTAGAATAATACATTTTATTAGATTGGGCCTATTCAACTTACAATGTTTGTCAACTTAGATAAACACTTAATTATCCAGCTTTTTTTCCACTTTTCTATGTTACAACAGGCTAACACTAGGGAACTCAAGACTTTTTGCCATTTCGGTGAATCCATAATGTTTGGGCAATATGGTTATTAAATTGTGTGTCATACTTTTTAAGCTTCACATGAACTTTCCATGTGGTTTCTATGTAGATTTAAGCTGTGGTGACTCGTACAAGTCAAAATCAGATAGATCTTTGCCAATATACTGAGCACAAAAAAGCTTTAGTGTAACTTTATGTGTCCCCGAAAAATTTAAAAAAAATCTTGAAATGTAACATCCTAAAAAAAGTTATTAAAATAAGCTTAATATGGAAGTAATAAACAAAAACTGATATTTTAACTATGATGTCAGCAATGCTATAAACCAGGGGTCGGCAACCTTTTTGTAGTCGCGGGCCAAAACCAACCTCAGAAAGGTCTCTGCGGGGCCGCACAAAATGTTAACTAAGAATTATGTTATTAAAATGTTAAAACTACAGTGAATCAGGCGAACCTCGGATATTTTTTGCGCCTAAAAACGTGTTTAATTACATTTAAGGAGGCAGTAATAAAGTATTTGGCGCAAACTAACGTAGTTTGTCAAAGAGGCGGCGGGCCGGATGAGTTTCATCGGCGGGCCGCGGGCCGTAGGTTGCCGACCCCTAAAATAAGTTATAAAATTAAATAATATATATTTTTTAAATAAAATTTCAATTCTGGTTTGTTAAAGTCCAATAATAGCTTACTTCACTAAGGTTGAAATTTCGGAGTTTTGGGGTGTCATACAGGGGGAATAAACCAATCAAGTTGGGTCCAGGTAAAAACCAAAAAAGAATTCTTAAATAAGCATATGTGCCAAAAATCCTATGTCGATCAATCGTATACATGCCAGAAGATTTTTTGGGCACATAACTTCCTCACTACATAAGCAGTGTGTAGTTCTTTTTGTGCTTAATGCGTCATGTGTCCTAAATTAAGTTTTAGCCAATTTAAAACAATTTTTTTTTGCATGATAAGGATTAATTTGGTATTGTCGTGTCCCTAACTGATATATACTCCACAAACACTGAATTGCTTTTGTTATGATAATAACTTGTCAATGTCGGGGGCAAGGCACAAAACAAATTAACAAAGGGGGGAGGGTGCTAGAAATGAGATTAAGAACCACTGGTTTATGGTATTCTGCAGCATTTTGAATGAAAACATCACATAAAAAATGAATCTGTATAAAAAAACATGCTGATTTGTTGTTTAAAAACTATACATCGCAACACAACAGTAAGGCATGTTAAAATATCATTTTGGTAGGACGGAAACTCGCAGACCCCGAGCCATTAATCTATGGCAAGTGTTGTTTAACCACGACAAGTGCCTTGTAAGAGTGCAAATTAAAGGCACATCCTAAAAGGTACATACTATACTATACTTACTTCTTCTATTCTGAACTTCAAATTTCATAGATTCATCATAGCTTCGTAGAGATTTTTTTTTAACAGAAGACGTAGTGCATGTATCAAGATGCTTGTTGATACTTGTTGACCCAACAAGTACAAAGCATATGGGACAACTCACTAAAGCATCATACAGTTAGTATATAACACATGGTTGAAATACAAATTTGTTAAAACCTTTAATAACTCTGGAGTTTTCCTGGTAGCTTTGAATTGTGGGATCATGGAGTTGACTACTCAGCAAACCATGCTGCTTACTATTCCCTTGCATATTGGTAAAAGTGTTTACATTGTTCAGGCTAACTTTCGGCTTTATTTCAGTAAAACACTGTTCTGTGGAATTAGGCTTAAACTCCAAGTTACTGTTTGTTTTTAGATAGTGACATGCTCCCCTCCTTGCTATTTCTTCAAGATACTCTTTTTCAGTAGAGACTTTTTGAAGTTTATTGCGCCACCTCATATCATTCAAACTTTTTGATGATGTTTCATGCAAATCCTGACTGCATTTGTCATATTTTTTCCAACCAACTGAAGATAACGTTGTTGTTTTTTCAAAAGTTGTCAAACATTGGCTTGATTCCAATATATCTTCCACACAACCGTTTACTGTTGTATAGATCAATGGTAATTGATTTTCCTTTTTAACTAATAGGTTGTTTTCCAAAAGCATTGTGATCGATATAAGAAGGTCATTTAAAACTGAAGTGACAATTTGTTGATCGCTTATGTTGTACTCATCACTCTTGACTTGAGTTTGCAAGTTTACCTGAAGAACAAAATAAAATGCAACACAAAAATGTCAAGAAGGTGTCAAACAAAAAAATAATATAATATTACTACTCTTACTATTCTATGACAAGGGTAGGTTGTGGGTTTATTTATTATTTTTACCACGGGGGGGGGGGGGGGGGGGTTGGGGGTTCTGCATGATAAACAAAAAATAGTCTGAAAGGCATTGTCAAAAAGGGAACCTAAATATACTTAATAAAGGTAATGATTTCTTTATACATGGCTATAAAAATAAGGTGGTAAGAGTTGCCGGTACACATACGGTGTTGTTAACAAACAAAACACAAAACTGTTAAAACTAGAACAACTTCGGTAAAAGTGCTATAAAATGTTCCTTGGAATAAATCGCTTCAATTTGTAAATGATGAATTTTAGGAAAATTAAGGTTGATGGTTCAGAATTTGGCAACAGTTTATCTGTATTAGTGGTGTAAGTCTTTGAAATATTGGTACTTTTATATTTTATGCCTATTTAACTATTTCAGACATTGGCCACTCTGGTGTAGCGATCGGGTAAATGATTGTGTTGCACTTAGAATTAGCACGTAGACTTAAGAGATAGATCTTGAATTACATTAGGAGGAAGCGAAATTCACCACATGACTTTGCAGACTCGCAAAAAACTTTTTCACATCTCTTATAATAAATGGCATTGTTTGTCCGCTGGACGATTGTCGCGATATGTTCGCCAGTCGGTTGCTGGGATGTCATCTTAAAGAGACAGTCAGGGCAACGTCGCTCATACCGCTCCCTATTAAAGCGAAAAGCCGGGCTATGAGATGGAGTGACGATGCCACCCTGTGTGGCGCTCGACGTAGGGAGTTAATGGTCGCCTAACAAAATGACCGGCAACTTAAGTTTAAAACTTTCAGCGGTATGTTTAACCAAGCAGAATTTAGGCAAAGTTCGCAAAATGTCGGTTTGTGGTCGCAGTTAGAACAGTAAGCAATTTATATTTTAAATGGGTAACGGGTTTGTCTGATGTTGGACGCAGCTTAATATGGTGTTTTGTGCAGAGATTTAACAATTTTCACTTTAAAACACAATACGGAGTTTTCTTGCGTTGAGCGCCATTTGGTACCGGGATTATGTGTATGCTTGAATATCACCCAAGTCGAACAAACATTGCTACCAAAGGGTTGTATACTAAACATACTTACAACAAACTTTCCCCAAAATAATTTGATAGTGATTAAGGGCAATGAGGCCTAAGTCTAATGACTTCTTACAATGTGTTTAAACACGCAACATTTAAGCAGAGTTTGCAAAACATTGCGTTTAATTCAGCGGTTTGAACACTAAGCAAATTTACTTTTTAAACAGGATTTTCTTTCGTTGGATGCAGTATGGTACCTACCGGGATAACGTATTTGCTTAAATTTTGCGCAATTTAAACAATTGCTGTACTACGCCTTAAGGTTTCACGTTTGTTAGTGACTTTCAATCGATAGATGTCACAGGTTTATGTTATGTAAAATATGCAAGACGTGCTTAGCCAAGGTTGTGTGTTTAGTAGTTCTATTTAAAAAAACACACACTGTTGCAATTTGGTTTACTGTTAAATACCCCAATATTTTTTTTAAATCATCAGCAATAACAGGCAGCTTCAGCAAGCAGATTTTCTAAAAAAATTTGTCTCAAAAATTAAGAAAGCTATTCATTGATGTTTCCTTACTATATTTATTCAACTGTGACATTGCTATACTTTTGTTATATTCCTTCTTTATCCACTGTTGATTAAAATACTTCGCTTTTCATAATAAACAATTTGTTGAAAAATATTTTATTGTATATCATGTGATAAATTAAACAATAGTTTCTAAAATGGGGTAGAAGTTACAAAATATATTAGTGATGCTTTATTGCCATTGTTTAATATAAAAATTACAAGATTTCTATGTTTGTTAAACAAAATCGTACAGTATTGTGTTAGGACAAGTCCCAGATTTTAGCAATTTTAGAGTGGTAATTAATCCAAAACACATGATCCAAAAACAAGCAGGGAACAGAAATTTAAAAAAAAGTTAAATCTGAATATCCCTACTGTTCATGCTAGAACATTGTTTTTAGTTAGGATGCATCACACTGTTTTGTTGTGTCTTTATGCCTTGCTGTCTATATATTGCATCCGATTTTGCATCTTGAGTTGACTCAGTAGTGTTGGTTGCTGGCAGTCGTTGCCAAATGTCTAAGTTTTTTTTTAAGCCTTAACAGCCCCGTGAAAAGTCTAAATGCAAACCTTTATTATTATGATTATCGCTGTATCTAGCCACCCTGAGACCCCAGGTTGTATCCCTTAATCCCATCAGGCACTTTTGACTACTTTATAAAATTATAAATAAAAAAGTTTTTCCTACCTTTCCACTTGACTGGGGTTGACTTTTTTGGGTTTCATCAATTAATGATAACAGACAGTTGGCATACAAGTTACTGCGGGTCAACAAACTCCATAGTTTTAGCATTCCAGAAACTAGATCATCTTCAGTGTTTTCTTCCTGTAGGTTTAAGTAGCATTAACAGAAAGATGATTCCACTATGTGTGCACAAATTATGTTAAATGAATTAAATATAAGTATAATACCAAGATGTTATACAACATAAAAATCTTAAATACGAAATCCAGAATTGGAAGCAAGAGTATATTTTTATTTTAATTACTATTTATAATGGGAAATATTTGTAAACATAATTTTATTGCACAGCAATTTAACATAAACACACACATATACAATACAGGTTTTGAAGTACTGCATTAGTGCCTAGGCGTCGTCAACTACATGATTTAGATGTTTTACTGACTACCGGTTGAACACAAATTAGTTATTTTTTCGGGTTTATGCGAAACTTATGAAGACACTTAGTTCATTTCAAAAAGATAAAGAAGTATAAAAATACCTAATGTGCAAACTAGGTTTGGGTGGTTAATTCTTCAAGCTCGATCATACGGTATAGTGCTCTATGAAGACACAAAACAGTTAAAATTTAGTTGAATATGACCCAAAACTAAATTTATTGACAAAATTTTGACTGAACATCAATTTAAAAAAGCTGACTATATTTTTTATTTATTTTGTGAACGATATGTCCATTTTTATTCAATATTGACTTAAAATAATTTTGACCTAACATGAAAATTTTGACAAGTCAAAAAATAATCGCCCTAATAGTAGCCACTACAACACTAGCTGTATCCTTAAAAGGTTTTGTTTTAAATGTGTATTCTAACGTCATATTTTAGACACAATAAGAAACATTACCTTTCATGTACATGCTAAATCGCCATAAGTATTTTTTAAAACATCCGTTATAAAGCGAGATATGAAGACACTGACATGTTATGTCGTTATGGGTAAACATGTTCTGTTGAATAACAGTTAACAACTTGGTCGCCACCTGAGAGTGATTTGGCAACGGAATTACATATTTGTTTTACACATGACACCAATTGATTAATTGCCACTTTCACACAGGCCGTTTCCATATAACATTTTACTGGTGTTGTGGGAAAATATTTCTTTATTTTACACACAATCAGCGGCGAAAAGCATATGTGACCAGCTGCCAGTCCCATTGCTGTTTTACTATTATAAGACATCCGATCATTGTAAAATACAAAAAAATACATATGAAATTTCTTAGCTCCACATAGTGCACTGATTGGGGAAAACAATTTTGATCACTTTACAATCGATTTGTTTCACACTTATTTAGTACAGGATATTATGCTATCCGTAACATTACTTTTTAGTAACATGATAAATTGCCATTTTCAAAGTATCGAAAATAACACACAGCTTAAGCAAATGACGTAATGTACAACATAATATATAATAGTTATTAAGAGGCCACAGCACAATGGAATCTTACATTTTGAATCTTACATTCCTTATACTCGAAAATGATTTGGCCTGGGTAATACACATTTGTTATGGACACAGCGCGTTTGCCAAACTGTAGGGCCTAATTATATGGGCCAAAAATTCATTTTAGGATATCTTGTTTTGTTTTTTATTTTGGTTTTAGCCATGACAGAGAGTGGAATTTATGTAATAAAGTTTCACCCATCGTAGAAAGCAGGAAAGCATTGCTAGAAGCTTCATTTATATGTCGTTCGTTAACTATGTCGCCACTTGGACCATGGAGCCCAAAAAGGTAAAGCTTTTAGGCGTTTTTCTTGAAGGTAAAGCTTTTAGACGTCAAGTGCCAGTTTGTCACTGTATCTGTGAATGAGATTTGTGTTTTCAAGCGGCAAAAATAAAAAAAACTAGATATAGCTTCTCGGAATTTTTTTCTGCGTTCTACGATGGGTGAAACTTTGGTACATGGCCCGGCTCATAATCCTCTTATGCGCACCTACATACCACTTTATGTCTTGTCTGAAAATTAGAATTCTACGATGTATACTTTTTCTATAAAGCTTCCGACAAAAATCGGTCTGAAACATTTAACAGCAAAAACAAGATATGTACCAAAAAGAAGTTTTCAAGCCAATATAATAAATAAAATATTTTGATTGCAAAAAGATTCTAAAATTAATTTTGCATAGTCTTTACCAAACTAATGTATAAGAAAATGAAACCCTGGTAACTACCCCTTTTGCATCTAAGACATAAGTTAAGACTGGAAATTTTCGGGCCATATCTGTTTTTGCTTGCAGAAACAAGTAAACTATAGAACATGCAACGTTAATACTAAACCACAAACCAAAGTAAAATTAATATTATTTGAAAGCAACCATGAAAAGTAACGCTTTTTATAACGGTCCACTGAGTCCCCCCCTCCCCTAAAAAAATAAATAAATAAACACTAAACCCTGAAAATATAACCCCCGATAAAAAATATACACCAACCGCACCCCCCCCCCCCCTAGTTTTGTTTTGCATCCTACTTTAATTATCAGAAAATATTGACTCGACCCGTTTTAGACACAATACAGAACATTACTTCTGGTTACATTGCTTCTGGTAAAATGTTAAAATAGTAATACAATAAAAAATCTTACCTCAAAACCTTCCATCTTTTTATACAGAACCCTGTAAAAAAACAAAGTTCGTAAGTGGAAAACTATTTTTAATTACAGGGCATGAATTTAATGAAAAACATAAAAATAAAAGCATATACCGAAGCAGGAAGGAGATCTTGCCAGCCTTCTAGTGACTAGAGATGTTCAAAGTAGAAGTGTTGACAATCTAAGTAAATTTTAATTTAAAAATTAAATTACAAATGATTAACGTTTGGAACAACTGCCATGCAGTTGTTTAAATTGTGTTGCATAGCTACACAAAACACGAAACAAAAACCATAATGAATTTGTCAGGTTGTTGCTCAAACCAAATTTTGCTCATACAGTAAATGCAATGTAACACAATAAACTTTTGCAAAATACAGTCAATGTGATAAAGCATTGTTTTGTTTTTGTTGCAGTACTTCAAACCTGTTAATTAGGCAGCAAATAATACTATATGACTATTGTCAGTAATGCATATGCATTACTAATACTTGACAATCACACTGTGGAGTAACGTCTCTAAATATTGGCCTGTTGTTTGCCTTGAGGAGGCTGGCAGAATCTTGCCAGTACAGCCTGGGGGGTGCACATGCTTTTCTTACTCTACAGATAAGCTGCTTTTGGGGAAACTAATGTGCACACATGCAGCTCAAAATCAGATTGAAAAGCGAGAAAAAATCTCTTAAATTTGGAGAAATTTTTTTTTGTTGAATTGGGAGAAATTTTTAGTAAAAAAATAACGATATTTATAATCCAAGTTAATAGAAATTGTTTGCCGAGATTAGAGTCACACAGTGAAGTGCAACATGCCATAAGATGAACAGTACCTTTTGGCTGAATAGATATGCTTCAGAGACACAACCATAGCAAAATTAGGCCGAAGTTCACGGGAAGCGCAAATTTTTTCACTACTGTAATTAAAAAACAGCCCAAAAACATAGTTTAAGCACCCGATCCGTTAGAAATCAGTGCATTTCTAAGCAAAAAGGTCTACGACAATCAGGGCATCCAATGGCAGAAAAGTCTAGACTTTTAGACCTTGAGGTCCTGGCAATGCACTGATTTGGACCTTTAGGTAAACTCCCGGCGAAGATAAATTAAATATATTCATTAAAAGTTCAGAAAAGATAACAAAAAATATGAGATAGGATTAATAACACTTGACCCACCTAAACCCTAACGCTAACCCGAATCCTAACCCAAATAATGTGCGTTATTTTAATAATTCTTTAAATGCTGGGGAAAAAAGCCCAAACTCGGATGGTTTCTCGTCCATTGTATTTAAGATTATTACGTCACAAATTGAGGTATTGGGGCCTGAAGCGTTATAATTATTAAATTATCGCACATTATTTGGGTTAGGGCGCTGGTTAGCGTTTGGGTTTGGTTGGGTCAAGTATTGTTAAACTTAATCTTCTTATACACATTTGTTAATGTAAATTAGTGCATTGTCCAAGACCTCAAAGTCTAAAAGTCGGACTTTTTGATCCTTTGAATGCACTGATTGTCGTAGACCTTTTTGCTTAGAACTGCACTGATTTCTGACGGATGGGGTGGTTTAAGCCAGTGTTTCTCAACCTTTTTTACTTGGGGGCGCACCTAGAGACATATACAAACGTGGCGGCGCACCT
Source organism: Ascidiella aspersa (assembly GCF_963924565.1). Lineage (NCBI taxonomy): Eukaryota > Metazoa > Chordata > Ascidiacea > Phlebobranchia > Ascidiidae > Ascidiella > Ascidiella aspersa. The sequence continues at coordinate 13,777,247 of NC_139454.1, read as the reverse complement.
TGCGAGCGAAGTGAGTGCAAAAGTTTTGAGGTGTACCAGTATTTGTTTTAAATTGCTTGCAATTTTTCATTATATAGGTTTTTTAGTTGCAAATCTTTAAAGGGATTTCAGCCTTGAGACCGGAACAACATCAACTTCGGAATGAAAGACAGTTAGGAATAAGGCGTAAATAGCACTAATGCCTAATAGTCGTAAAAATGACGAAATTGAAATCAGACTAAATGGCCCAAATAAGGCCTAACCTTTTGTCTAATCCCAAATCCAACCCATAAATATTAGTGAGTATCCTAATATTTTCAGCCCTAACCAAATTGCTAACATCACCCATGAGCCAAAACAGGTGCAAAAAATCCGTGACTAAAATAGCTGCGCCCAAATGTCAACAGCGAACGGCCAATGCCAGACAGGTGTCCCCCAATCATCCTATACCCTTTCTCTACAGTCTTAGGCGTTATTTTGTTCATTAAGTCTTATTCAGGTTAACTTTGGACTTATTTCGACATGTTTAGGTCTTATCTAGACTATTTTAGATCTTATTCTGTCGTGGTTATTACTGCACATTTGGCGTTTATGTCGGTGGTCTCATTACTATGGTATCATAGATTATATCTGATTTAGATATTGCTGCTTTGTAATTCTTATTATGTCTTCTAGTATACTGTGAAATCAATGAGCTAAGCTTAATAGGAAAGTAAACAATATATAGATGTTTTATTTATCATTTTTTTCTTTTGCTCGCGGCGCACCTGGCAACCTTCCATGGCGCATCAGTGCGCCGCGGCTCACCGGTTGAGAAGCGCTGGTTTAAGCCTTAGGTGGAGAGGCATGGCCTGGTACATCTTTGATATGCCCATTGGAATGTCATAGAAATGAAAAAAAAAATGTTTACTTTTTTTTGACCAATTTCTTCGGGTTTCTATCTGATTCTTCGGCAGACATAGTCGCCAAGTCACCAGCATTGTGCCATACTGGCCTTGAGTAACGCTAGTGGATTTTGCAAATTTTTCGATAGATCGTTACTTTCGTAATTTAACGGCCTTGAGGAAATTGCGAAATCTCCGCACGCTGGCAGTGGTTCTCAAACTGGGGTCCATGGTCCTTTTGGTGGTCAGCGAGACAATTTTCTGGGACCGCAAAGCACCCAACAAAACATCAACATGACGCTCCAGAAGAAAAACATTTTTTGGGCAATAAAATTTTCAGGCCACTTACATTCTTACAGATGTCATAGTGTTGCTTACTGATGTCATAGTGTTGTCACAGTTTAAAAACTGTCATGGTTTAAAAAAAAAACTGTGTGTAACTAAAAAGTAATGTTCAGATATCGCTGCAATATGTCTAAGGGAGGGCTAAATATGGCACAACATTTTGACTTATGCCTAAACATTGCACTATATACCACTGTATGTTCAGTAAATATAAATTTTTAAAACATGTGATTTGCTTTTTCGCTTTTTCCTGTGATCGGAAAACATGGAGCTTACATAGCAAAACAGCAAAGGTGCTGGTCAATGGTCATACCCTTCGCTGTTTGTGTCTAAAATGGGTTAACTAAATGCTTTCCTACAATAAGACTAACACTTTATAAAGATTCAGCCAATGTTTGCTGAAATTTAAAAAATTAAATTCTTTGTTCACTCGCGACATACTTAAGAAATTTTTTCACACCAAAAGGCACAAAAATTTTGACAATTGTTACTTCTGTCTTATAAACTTATTGGTTAAGGTTACTTTTGTAATAAGTCAGCGGTTTTCAACCTTTTTAGTGTGATGGACCTTTTTATTGGATTGGCTGAAAGCTCTTGACCTAAACAAAACACTTCACACTTCAGGAGAGGATCTAGTGTTTTGTTTGAACACTTCTAACTTCAGGGGAGGATCTAGCGTTTTGTTTGATTTCCTGAAATGCATAAAGTTGCAAGAATATAATTACCTGGTAAAACGTACTAGCCTTGAACAAAACGCGTTACAGAGTTACTTAAGGTAAATATTCAGCAAGGTTACGCACAGCGTAGTTGTCAAGTATTGTTTATGCATTATATACTGACAATAATAAGCTTTTATTATTGCAGTAGAATATTCGACTGCATAACAGATCACGTTGGTCCAAAACATAGAACTAAGACACAACAATAATTTGAAAGAAACAGAGCTGAATTGCTAAAGAGTCCATTTCGTAGTGTTGCATTGTACTCACTTTTCGCAAAAATATTAAGTTTTGGCAACAACCTGGACATGTATTACAAACAGTTGTATTACAACTGTCTTAAAGGGAAGAACAAAAAATGTTAAACATTTGAGAACTTATTTTTTTATTACAATATACACATGTTCGCAATTTGTTTTGCGATTTAGTGCTGTAACTGTACCCTGTAGGGTTATTCAAATTAATCCATCCCCGCAAACAAATATAGGCTAAATAATTTAATAAAAAATACTAGGATTCAATATTCTTGATTCGGTAGTTTAGATTTGAAACCTAAAGTTCTAGAATCCCCTGGGATTCTCAAAAACAACGACAAGTTCTTAAGATAACTTGTTTTGTAATGAAAATTTATGACATAAACAAAAACCCTGCATGTGCTCCTCACAAGAAGAAGCTTGGGTCACAAAATTTATTCAGTTTTATACTTTCCTAAAATTTGAGTCACCATAAAAAAGGGTAAGAAATGCTGATCTAGATTAAACTTGCTTATCTTCCTAAAAGTTTAGTTACTTTATTAGCTAGAAAATTTTGGTTGAAATTGTAAATGCAACCGGTCATTTTCTTTTATTGAAAGAATGCAGTCGGGATTAATTGGGCACAGTAGCTGATGTATTTCCAACAAGATTTAGTAAATTTAAAGATGTACCCGATAGTTTCAGAAGTATTAAAACGGTTAGAACCTAGCACTGATCTTGAATTAATTATTATTTGGGAGGGCCATGAAACATATTTTAAGATTGCGCCGATCCCTGCACTCCAAATTCATTCCATAATGTTTGGCTGCAAAAGATTCACGCCATTTTTTTCCCTGAATCCCACTTTAAAATTATGCAATTTTTAGGCCAATATGCTATTCTTTATTGAACCACAACGATGCAACACGCAACTTCACTGGAGTGGTTTTGGGTAAGCCATTCTCCAACAAATAAATTTGGCAGAAAGGCATTGGAATGCCCGCACAATATCCAAAATATTCATCACAATCTGGCCGATGCCTAGCAGATCCCGAATTTATTTGTGCATAAAGCCAAATTTTGTTATCCAGCATAGTATTTTCTAATTTAATTGGTAAATTTCATAGAAAATATTACATTAAAAAAAGATTAATATGCCTAAGCAAACACAAATTTCTGCCAGTCGGAAAATCGTTATTTATGCCATTGCAGTTTTCATTTGCATCTATTTTGCTTATTTGACCATAGTATACATTTGTGGCTGGGGAACCGAAGTTGGTTCCCGAAGCTGCTGAGCCAAACAGTTTTTCTGGAGCCGGACTTTTCTTTTTGTTTTTGCGAAGCTGGAGTCTTTTGAATATTTTTGTTGACTCGGAGCTGAAACTATTAGGTTAGTGTTTAATGGCTTTGGAGTTAAAGCCAGCACTATCGCTTTTTTACAGTTGCTTCCTTTTATACTTGTTAGTAATGGCATAATTTGGTATAAAATAAGATTGTAATACCTTTAGTCCAAAATATTAAATAATAAAAACTTAGGTGCCATTTTAGCGACAAACTTATTTTTTACCTAATACTTTATTTTGATTTTGAATAGTATTTTGTCTGCAACCTACCCAATTTATAAATATTTATATTATGTCAAAATTTACACGTTGGGTCAAAATTGTTACAAGTCAAAATCGGGTAAAAATGCACATAAATCATTTACAAAATTGAAAAAACAAGAGTTAGATTTTTGAAATTGTCATTCAGTTAACATTTTAAAAATCATAAAAAAATTAATTTTGAATTATATTCAACAACATTTTAACTGCATTATATCTTCATTAGAAAATATACGGTATATGCGAGCCGGCAGAAACAACCACCCTGCCATAGTTTATCGCATTAGGTTCTTCTTTTTTGCTGTATATAAGTGTGTATCTCTGATTTGGGCAAATGTGTTTACACAACAATTTGCTAAAATAACCAGCGTCTTGTTTTTCTTTGGTATTTTTATAGTTGTTTATCTTTTTGATATGACAAAAATATCAACTACGCATTCCCAAAAGTTTTGCATAACTCCCCAAAATAACTGAATTGTGTTTCACTGGTAGGGATGTTCAAAGTAGAATATCGAATCCAATTCTGCCGTTTATTTCGGGTAATTGGAACCGATATAATTTAATGTTTTACCGCCGATTGTTGCGCCTAATTGTACAAGATTAATTCCTTCCCCAAACAAAACCAAGGAATAATTTAATAAAAATATACTAGGATTCGCTATTCTGGATTCGTTATTCTAGATTCGAAACCTATTATTCTATAATACCTTGGGATTCTACTTTGAACATCCCTATTCACTGGTAGCCAGTAAAACATCAAAACGTGTGGTTGACGACATCAAGACACTAACTTTAAACAACAATACGTTCTTTAAACCAATGGATTTCTTATAGGTCAAAATTTTGTCAAAAAAAAAAAATTTTTAGGTCAAAATTTCTCATTTTTTAGGTCTAAAAATAATCGCCTAGTAATCACTAATCAGTAGGGCTATTATTTTTTGACTAAAAATTTACACATTAGGTTGAAATTTGTCAAAATTATGTCAAGTAAGAATCAAATTAAAATGCACAAAAATCGTTTAAAAAAAAATATATATTAAGTAAACTTATTAAAATTGTCATTTAGTTTTTGTGAAATTTGTTGTTCAATTGTATAAAAAAATAGATTTTGATTTATATTCATGGACATTTGAACTGTATTTTATATTCATTAGAGCAATATATATATGGTATACGCAGGCAGAAATCTCCACAGAGGCCTCCCTAATTTAGACAAATGTATTGAACAGTATTTGCAATTACTTTTACCTTGCATTTCAACTGTTTACACCCTTTTTTTCTAATTTGGCATTTTCATAGTTGTTTGTCTTTTTCTTGATTGTTGCATTAAACCGAAAAATAACTGATTTGTGTTGGACCGGTAGTCATTAAACATCAAACACCTGTGGTTGACGATGCAATGACACTAAGGCACAACTTCAAACAACAATAGGTTATTTAAATCAATATATTTCTAACAGGTCAAAAATTTTTTAAAATGATTTTTTTTAAGGTCAAAATTTCTTATATTTTTTTAGGTATTGTGGGTCAAACAATGCGAAAACACATATTTTTACATTGTTTGTTATTGCCAAGTTGAAAAGAAAGGATTCCTATTGCTAAAAATCGTTGTAAGTAATTTAAAACTATATTAAAAACACAATAGCAGTGATACTAAAAAGCATCACTGTTTTTGCTATGATTTTGCAACAAAAAAAACAACAAAACATACCCTCAGTTAAATGATCATAACTCCAAAAGCACTTGACGAATTTCGGATTGTTTTTCAGTTTAGAGTTAATTAAGAATCATTCTAGATTACCTGAAAGTTTTACACAAATCTGAAAGTTACATTTTTTATTTTCTGGTGAATTGACATGGAATGACCCTCGGACATTATTCCATGAATTGTGAAGTCGGGTGATATTCCAGTGTTTTAAAGGTTACTAACAATAAAAAAGAAAAAAAAAATTTCTATTTACAAACCTGGTGCTCGTCTAGAATCCTACCACAACGAACAATATTTAGGTTAGGGTGCGGGGTTGGCGTTTGGTTAGGTTAAGCAATATCATTAAATAATATTACTTGACCCACCCTAACCCAAATACCCGAAAGCCTAACCCAAATATTGCGCGTTGCTTTAATAATTTTTTAACTATGTGGTAGGATTCTAGACCAGCGCCAAAACGGCAATTGCACCAGGGTTTCTCTTTTTCCCGGATTTTTTCACTCACAGGAAACAGGAAAAATGAAAATTCCCGGGAATCTTGGCGAAAAGATTATACCTAATTACGTCAATATACTGTTTAAAATTATTTTATATTAGCTCCAAATATTTAATTAAGCTCATTTATATGTTCTGTTGTATTGCTTCTCATTTTTATTGGTAGAATAAATTGCGCATTTTTATTGGTAGAAAAAATTTAATTAAGTTTTTCCACAAGCGCAAATAAAGCAACTCAGGCAACGACTTTAATAGGTTTGGTAATATATTTTTCTTTATATTTTTAAAGTTTTGCTATGTTGCCGAATAACCGGGATTATAAAAAAATTTACCGGGATTCGGGATCATTAATTCACGGAAAATCCGAAGAATTTCCTGTCGAAACTATCCGGAGGGGAACCCTAAATTGCACTGTGAACAATTACAAAAGTGCGTCTACTATTTAAACAAGGGGTTCTTAACTTTTTTGTATGTTTTACTCTCTAAACAAAAATGAATATCAAACTTACCCTCAATATATAAGTGGTGCTTATTTATTAAAAAATGCTAACAAATTACATCAGTTATAGTCAGTGCGGACGGCTGCCCTTGCTTTTTGGCAACGAGTTTCAATGTCTAGTAAATTAGTAGATAATGCACAACAAATATCAAATTCAACATGTTAAGTCGGTTTCGTGCTTTAGATTTGATAGTAAGCAATGCAGAGAAGCCACTTCTTCGCAGTGTTGCAAACAAGTCATTTTAAAATGACTTAAGTCCCAGTCAAGTTAATTATAAAATAACATAAGTCCAAGTCAAGTCTTTTTGAATAAATAACAAGTCCCTGTCCAAGTCATCAGTTGCGCAAGTCAAGTCCCAGTCAAATCATAATTAGAGCAAGTCAACTTCAAGTCATGTCCTTGTCATAAAAATAAACTAAACTATTAGAATTTTGAGATAGCGTGTGCACTACTTTTTGCAGTGACTAAAGATGTTTTTTGATATAAACCACAGTTTTTTTTACGGGTTTTTGAAGGTTTTATGTAAGGAATGTTATTTTAAACGGTTTAGCAGATATGATTTTTTAATTATTATGGAAATATAATCCAGGAACGGTTGAAAAGCCTTTTTCAATTTGTTCTAATTGTAATTAATAGGAATTTAAAATACCGTAATACAATTTTAACTTTAAAAGTGCTAACCTACGGCAAAAACTATTTTGACAAAATTCTTGCGCAAATTTGAAATTTATCTTCGTGTTTCAATACAGTGCGAAAAAAGTGTATAGAAAGAACCACCCTGTTAATATATTTTTATAAAATAATATCTTTATAAAACTAGGGTGTACCCAGCACTTATGTTGCCGTATAAACCGCTTATTACGTTTCCAAGTCCATAATTTTTCCAAAGTTTTCATTTCATTTGCTCCCGCCATGGTCATAACTGAATTATATAGCCTAGCTTTGACCAGTGCAAGTTTTGCCCGCTTTGTCGGTGGGGATTGCACAGAGTCGATTTCAGGCGCGACACGACAAGTCAACAGTCAGACCAGGTTGGAAAGTAAGGATAAATCCCCCGCGCAGTTTTCCGCTCAGCCGCGGTCATAGCCGCGCATTTTATGTAAAACCAACGCAAAATGCGTTCAGCCGCGAAAAATCGCTCAAACGCGCAAAATTTTCGTGTACGTAAAAATTAATAAAAAAATTTTTTCTTCAAATGCCGCATACCACAACACATATTGTTTGGGTTAGGGTTAGCGTTTGGTTGAGGGTGGGTCAAGTTATTATTAATAATAAACATAATATTACTTCACCCACCCTCACCCAAACGCTAACCCGCACCCTAACCCAAACAATATGCGTTGTGGTATGCGATATTATTATTTTTTTTTGTGCATAACTTTTCACGTACAATAGTGAAAGAGCGCCGGATTTTCAGTATAGTCTTTCAATTTCAGCCGTGCAAGCTTTGCAAATAACGTTATTAATTACAGCCGCGCAAATGTTATTACAGCCGCGCAATTTCAAGCTGCAAAATCGTCTCCCCCGCGCAAAATTCAAAGTTTCCAATCTGGCAGTCAGACATGTTTCGTCGCGTCGTGTCTTAAGTCCGGTGGGGATCCAGCTTAATATAACACTTACGACATATTTGAATAAAACAAAAAAAGCCTAAAAAGCCAAATTTCATTTGGATTTTTTTTTTTTTTAAATAAAATCCAAGGATGTTTAAAAAAAGCCTAAATTTTTTAAATTTGGCTTTAAAATATCCCAACTGGCAACACTGCATTTTGGCTACAAACAAATTTAGAGAAGCGCGATGACACGCTTCACTGCGCGTTGTAATAAGATGTTTTATAGTTGTGATCAGGGTGGATCAAAGAGTTTTTATAAGAAAAACTTTTTGGGTGGATCCTGGGTGGGCATCAAGCCATGGCCCCCTCTAAACTATATTTTTGTAAACTTTCGCTTTGTTTTGTCAGTCAGAGTTTTTAATCGTTGGAAGCCCATAACTTAGTAACTATTCAGGTGTTAAATAGGTATAGCGATCTTACGCCTAATACGCTGACAGCGTTCAATTCGGTGTTACAGTCTTGAACATATAGCGACTCTGGTAACCGCAATCCGAACACGTATGAAGGCCCTTGGAGCACATTAAGTTTGCGAAAATCCGCCACCAGTTTGTAACTTGTGTTAAATTTAAGCCGTGTGAAAAAAGAGACTCGTAACAAAGTTTTTCTGAAAGAAAATAACATCACGGTAGCTTGTCATTTATTGATGGTGAGCAAACATAAACCAGATGAGAACTTAACTGATTCCATGTATGCTTTGCATTAGATACCTAAATCCTGTAATTGCAGGATGTTGATGCAGTTACTCATCGCCAAGAAATGGCTCGCGACTCCTTTATTAGTGGCATGGTAGTCTCTGACATCCGACAAAGACTTGTTACCTATCAAGAAAGCCTTCGATCAAGCTTTGGTGTTAGAACGAGCAAGAAATGAGGCCGTAACCTTCATTTATGGAAACAGCAAATATGACCGTTGCAGCTTCAAAGACTTCTGAGTCTATTGCTTTTCAATAGTGAAGAAATAATTTTTCTACTGTGGAGGTTCTATGCATCCTGGAGGCCGCTTCTTTTGTCCAGGTATAGAAGCCACTTGTAATTCTTGTGGTCTCAAAGGTATGCTTAAAAGTGCTTTTCAAAAATAATAAAAAAGTAATTCGTCTGCTTCAATTACGCCACAAACAGAAAATGGAAAGTCTACTTTTGCACAGTGGCGTATCCAGGGGAATTGAAGGTTAGGACCCCCCCCCCCCCCCTTTTTGTACGGTAAGTGTTGTTATCGTTTTTTGTTGTTTTTTGTTAGGGTTTAGCAAACTGTCTGAAGCGGCAATGTTTTTTTCATGTGATTGGGTAACGCGTCTTAGGTTAATGCGAAACCTAAATCAAACATAAAACGTCGTTTTTGCTTTTGTAGCGGATTCTTTGGAACTCTGTGACCCCGTCAACTCTGGCCGCCTGTAAACAGCCTGCCGGCTGAATCGCTCATGCTGTCACTCTAATTTCCCGTCGCGTATTGTAATTTCGTTGGTCGTATGGCCGATTTCCTAAGTCATCTGTCCGATGTAGGCTATATAAGAAATGTTGTAAATCGTTAGTTGAGCGGTGCTTACTGTTCATTGTGGAGTCCAGATCGCGTATGTAGAGAAACGACGCATGTCTGTTTATGCTTGTAATTATAGCGTGTTCGCCTGGTAAAGTGTTAAATATTTCACCTAGATACTCATTTCCTTTCGTGGCCGTTCTGGCAAATCTAGCCGACATTCGACTCAGCTAATCTCCATTGCAGTCGCTCTTGTGCTATATAGTGTCACGCTGCTGTTGGATTAAAAACTACAGTCAACTGATTGAAAAGCGAGCTATGCTAAATTATTTGAATGTACAATAAATCTATAAGCGACCTGACAGTATGCACTTTGAAATGCTATGACAGTTTGTTTAGTTTCGATTTAGTGGAATTCAGATAGCACGGTGGTCATGTCTTGGCCCTTTTGCGCCAAGGTTATTATGTCTGCTTTAGGGAACCCATCTAATGTGGACTAGGCGATGTAATTTGTTTTCGCGTTTTTGAGATTAGCACCTTACCCCCTTTTAATTGGTATTCTAGAGCAAAAGACTCTAAGCAACTAACTTCAGTTTTGCGATTTGAAATTCGAACTGCGTTTTAAGACGATAAGTTTCTGCATTATAGGCTATTCAAAAGTGTTTTGCATTGTTGTTTATTGTGCCTTTTAAGTACCATTTCAGACTTGCATCGTGTCGTACGATCAGCTACCCCTGGAATTGTCTGTTTGCCGCCAAGACATGAAATTCATGAACATTTTTCGCTCTATTGAACACCACGATTTCTAATACGTGCTGGATCGATATTGCACAAATGTCAAACATTCTTCGTTTGCTGGTCGACTCGTGATCGGATCCTGGGAAGATTTTAAAGAAGAAGCGCGGCCCAACGAACTACTCGAGACCTTTTTCGTTTTCCAGGGAGGAAGGAAATGATGTAGAGAAACGACGCATGTCTGTTTGTGCTTGTAATTATAGCGTGTTCGCCTGGTAAAGTGTTAAATATTTCACCTAGATACTCATTTCCTGTCGTGGCCGTTCTGGCAAATCTAGCCGACATTCGACTCAGCTAATCTCCATCGCAGTCGCTCTTGTGCTATATAGTGTCACGCTGCTGTTGGATTAAAAACTACAGTCAACTGATGCATGCCTTACTTGCGAAACCTGTTTTACTGCGCTGTAAGCTCTTTTATTGAAAGCGAGCTATGCTAAATTATTTGAATGTACAATTTAATCTATAAGCGACCTGACAGTATGCACTTTGAAATGCTATGACAGTTTGTTTAGTTTCGATTTAGTGGAGTTCAGATAGCACGGTGGTCATGTCTCACCTGTTGAAATATACACGTACGTTACGGAGGTAATTATTGTACGTATATCGTAAGTACCTGTAAGTACTGATTGTCGTTTGTATATTTGCAATAAACATTATTCCATTGTGGCTGCGACCAACACTTTGTTGTTTGGACGACCGTAAACGCAGGATTTTTTTCTCGAGCGTTATTCGTTTAGGTTGGCTGATTAACAAGTGCGTATTCCATTCTCACTAAAAACGTCGAGTTAGGCGCAGTTAATGTTCCTTGCTGTTCGCTCTCTGCACTAATATCCGATGTTGGTGTAACAACGGGATTTGTTTTAACTCAAGCGGTTTCTTAAAACGTGGTAATGCTGACTGTTGTGCGCATTTTAAAGTCGCCATTTTTAAGTTATGAGAGTTAACTTATTTTGTATAATATAATTCTAAGACCACGTGGTTTTAATTCTAAGACCATGTGTTACGATTTTGCTGGACGTTAATTGGCTGTTTCTGATTAGTTTTTTTTATAAAGTCATTACAATCACTATTTAATAATGTCATACCCGTCACCTTCTCATGACGTCATAATTTATTACGTCAGATGGAAATAAGGGGAATTTTCTAAGTTGAAAATTCGGGGCCTCCTTTTTTTAATTTTCTGGATACGCCCCTGCTTTTGCATCTATCTCAAGTTCTTTTGTATATAACATGATGAATGGGCACCCTGGTCCACATTCCGGTTTATGTTCTGCAATTGTTAAAGTATCCCTTGTTGCCAGGATGATAAACGATTCGGTGGATTCTGGAGCAACTGGATGTTGCTTGGATAGTCGCGTATGTCAGGAACACCACTTGTTTTGGGGCAAATATCCAAAGTAGGTATGGCTTCACGGAAAAGGCTTTGGCAGAGGTAATTAGCACTACTTGGCTAAACAAATCCCGCTATTCTTTAACATTTAAGGTGGTTGATGAATTATGTGCTGAAGTTATTCTCGGAAATAAACGTTGCTCAAGCGCTGTCCCACAAATGTTCACTTGTTGTAAATTGTTATAACATTTAATCATTGTATGTATCGTCAATACAGTAAAATGTGTAACCGCTATGAATATATCGCTATGTATGTAATTGTATTGAATCGCAAAAGATGCAACGTGAGTAATTACAAATTACAGTAATTAATTGTCTCAAACTTTAAATATAACCTACAGCGCCTATATGTATAAATATAAATATATGAAACTATAACCAAAATGTTAATAACCTGAACCGCAAAATATTTTGCATTTTTCAGAAAACAAACAAACGTTGGACAAGCGAAGAGATCCGCACGCAGCGCATAAAAAGACAGGCTTTCCGGTGACGTCAGAATTGCAACGCACTGAACAGGGACTTCCCCTGCAGCCGCACAGATTTCCTGAAAAGCAGAAACCACAGCAATGCTATGGCGTGTCAAGCACACAACAATTTCGAGCGAATCAGCGAACGCTGACATCAAAGTCCTCGGTTGCCAGTTCAGGCACCTAAGAGAAAACTTTCTCGAGGAATCAGGAATCTGACCAAAAACAATTGCGCAAATGCGTTATGTGAACGAACAATTTTTGCGTCCAACGTTCCACAAACATTTCACAACAGCTAAACATAACTCACAGAAACAATTTGGCAAAGAAAGTCGTTCCTTTATATTCGGAACGACGAAAAAAAGATTTGCAAAGGGAGTGATTTGTAGCGACACGTCATCACATTGTTATTTATCACAGAGAATTTCTTGTATCGCTGTTTCACTGTAAAATGTTTCATCATGGAAAAATACTGTAAAAAAACATCAATTGCCGATCTAGCAAGATTTTGCAAACTAAGCTTTCTAAACACCATTTTTCACTGCGTCAGGGCTTGCCGGCTAATACAACATCCGTTTAATGTTAACGCATGTTTTGAAATTCGCAATATTGTCAACAAATAACCGTTTTATTGCGTATGTACATCTTGCCTTCTTTATGCACATCTCTTTTTAAACTTCTTTATAAGATTGAGCGTTATATGATTTGACAATCATTAACATTATGATTATTATGAAGCTCCGTATCGAATATAGCAACCACTTCGTTAATTGTTGTTTTGCTACAGAGAATTTTTGTTTTAATCGCTGTGTCGCGTAGTTTTCGGTAAAATTCCGTTGCCTAGATTTATTGCACCCGCATTACAATGTTTGCGTTATTTTTGCAGCCAATGTGCAAACGAAACATTATTGACCCCAATTTTATGCGTCAGATCAGTTTTGAAGTAACGTTACATCCGTTCCATAGAAATAACATGTGTTTTAAAGCGCCGTCCAGCGCCGTCGTGCAAGCAAAGTTTATGTTTCCAAAGCTCGTGAATTATATATTGTTGATGTTTGTGCGAGTCGAGAAATGATTTTGCAATCGTATTTTGACGTAAAAATTGTATGTTTCGCGTCAGAAATAAGTGTAAAAAAGGTTTTGAAGGCACCGCCCTTGTCACGTGACCTTTTGTTAGATATTGTAAGAATTAATGACGTAAATTATTTTTTGTTCACAGAAATTTTGTTAACTGATTCTCGTCTATAAATAGCGTGTTCAATCGATATACAATGGCTTTTACTCAGACAGCAAACTCGAGTGCTTTTGTGACTGAACCAGATAGGGGCTAATCACCTCATCCCGCAGGGAGCGGACAGAACAGGCTTTGTACGCCGAGTATCAGAGTTCTCGCCAATCAGTTCTGCAAGCTCAGACTCAAGCAGAAATTCTCCAGTCAAGAAGATACGTAAACCTTTCATAGATCTTGATAGACTTCAAGCATCTACTTCAGCAGCTGCTAATTATACAGCTTGAAAACGACAATTGATTGAAAAGACAATTGAGGAAGCCATCTCGAGGTCCTAGAACCCCACCTTTAATCAGACGAATTTCAGGATCCAGATCGCCCAAAAGATCTAGATCACCACCAAGCAGAAGATCACCACCAAGGAGAAGATATCCATCGGAAAGAAGAAGCACTTACAGAAGAAATAGCCACGAACGTTCTCCGGAGTCCGAAGATTCTTACGAACTGTATCTTCCGCCAGCTCCAAGACCTTCCTGGCGAATTCACGTCCCGTTCAGCGCAGGCACATCAAGAGAGCAAATTGCTTCCGATCGTCTACTTGAAAACCAGGAATTGTGTCCCTTTGTCGATTCGTATTTCAAGGCTCGTGCAATAACTACTCAACAGATTAGACTACAGGACGGCTCATTTGAGGCTATTATAAAGAGGACGGCATTCGACCATTTTGCTATATCTAGCATCAGCGAATTTCGGCATATCAACGATATTGACAATCTTGGAATTACGGCTGTGCATTCTCTGCAAGCCAACAACAAACCAGGAAACGTGTTCGTGTGGCAATCAAGTCATACTCCAACATCTATTGAAGGCAAGGTCTTGATAGAGGCATTCTTGGCACTAAGAATGTTCCTTAGTGTTCCATTACGTCTTATAACAAGTCTTGTAACTTCAGATGCAATAATTTCAAAATAGAGGTTAAGAAAAACGTTTGCATACCTGGACAATGTGACTGTGGTGGGAAACTCACAGGAGGAACATATGACAGAAATTTTGAAGCTCAAAGGACTCTCAACGAAGAGAAGTCAAATTTGCAAAGAAGGAAATTCAACTGTGGGGATACCTGGTAAATTAGCGTTTCTTAAACTTAGGACGAAGAACTATGTTGCGGAGATCATTACCATACTGGCTACTCCAGCCTAAAAAAGTTTTAAAGAGACGCTTTGTGACATAATTCGCCTCCCCATCCTACTAGGCCAGTGGTTCTCAACCTTTTTTCTTCCGTGGCCCATTTTCATTGCACAAAAATTCTGTGGCCCAATAATTTTTTAAGAAAAAAAAACAACTATAAACTAGGTTTGGAACAAAAAACAGCTGACATGTTCCAAATAGACTATTTCTTTAACTGCGCCATTAGTGAGATATTTGCTTCTGAACAACAAATTTACATTCCTTCTCAATTTCTCCCCAAGCCATTATTCTTGTAAAATTAAGTATAGTGACATAGGCCTAAATGAAACTAAATTCTGTAGTAAATCTAGCTTTTTTAAATGTGTATGTGGCCCACTCAAATTGTTCCCATGGCCCACCAGTGAGCCATGGCCCACTGGTTGAGAACCGCTGTACTAGGCCAACAACAGTTACAATAACAGAATCTGTATTGGACAAATCATCGCTAGAAGATGTGGCTCATTGTACAAATGAGATACCTCTTACTTCATCATATCCTCCTGCATTTTCCAGCTTACCCTACTAAATTGTTTAAAGAAATGATGCTCTTTTTGGTGGGTGTACAGCGTACTTTCATTATTTAGAGGGGAAAATGTGATTAATTTGTGCTGTGTACCTTATGTTATGTTATTCATTACGTTATGTTTATTTGTGCCTTGTTGTGTTGCAGGTGATGTACACTTAAAACACAGTTATTAAGAGCCTAGCAATCCCTAGGTCAGCACATAACTTAAGTCCCAGTCAAGTATTTTTGAATATATAACATGTCAACTCATCATTAGAGTAAGTCAATTCCTTGCCATAAAGTCAAATGTTAAACTAATAAAATTGGTAAACTCTTTCGATTATTATGAGCACTTGTAAAAAACAACAAAAATGCAACATATAGCAAGCAAATTGTCTTATTGCCAAAATTGGAATAAATAATAATCTAATTTTATTCAAAAAGTATGATTAATGAAAACAATTAATCTCGTCCCAAGCCGTTTGTTTTACAGACTTAATTAAGCCAAGTCAAGTCATTTTGCCCAATTTTTTTGGTCGTATATCAACCGAAAACCAATTTTTATGATGATGTCGATTTACTCGGCCTATTTGGATTTAACATTCATTTTCAAGCTATATTAGAGATCTGTACATAGTTTATCTAGAAATAGATTATAGTTATATTTAGAGAGCGAGCATCTGTATTTGTTATTTAACGTGTTTGTTGAGCGTGTTTCGAGACACTTCTATTTCCCGTATGCCCTGCTGAAACCAGTAGCTACACAGCACAAAAGACCAGAAGCTACCAGCACAAAAGCCAGCACAAAGAAATACAAAGGCCAAAATAAACATATTTACGACGAAAATTAAAAAAAAAAAATTATACCACAATACTAAGAATTGCCTATACATTATAAATTTAATAAAAAATTATAAAAATTAAAAAAAATATTAATATTCATAATTAATATTTGCAATAAAATAAGGAAAAAAAGCTTGATCCATTATTTTAACTAACAAATTCGGGTTGCGCAAGAAAATACCTTTCCAGTGATATAAAACTTGCTATAAGTTTAAAGGGGGAAAGTATTTAATAGCGCCGATAACCGATATTAATATTCATAACCGATCGCGGCCATCTTGATACTGCTCCAGACTGCTCGATTCTAATCCTTATCGCGGCGATTTTTAAGCGGCTCCAGTCTAGTCAATTCGACTCGGAATCGAACAAGATTTTACACGCTGCTTTTGTCTACTCTATCTTCTTAGAGAAAGGAATTTTGAAGAAAAAAATTAAAGTTTAAAAAATTCATATTTACAACTACACAGACGAAATATCATGATTTTTCATCCTGGTAACATCCGGCCAAAACGATTCGATATTGCCAACTGCCCCAATAATGACCTATATTAAGAGAAGGACAGTGGTCACACCTTTCTAATGATATCCCATTTGTCACAATTTTGGCTTGGATAAGTGGTTCAGTCGGCGATAGACGATAATCGATATTAATATTCATAACCGATCGCGGCAAATTTTCAAATGGCTCTAGATTGCTCAATTCAATTTGAATTTGAACGAGATTTTCACACGCTACTTTTGTCTACTCTATCTTCTTAAGGAAAGAAATTTTGAAGAAAAAAATTAAAGTTTAAAAAATTCATATTTACAACTACACAGACGAAATATCGTGATTTTTCATCCTGGTAACATCCGGCCAAAACGATTCGATTTTGCCAACTGCCCCAATAATGACCTATATTAAGAGGAGGACAGTGGTCACACCTTTCTAATGATACCCCATTTGTTATAATTTTGACTTGGATAAGTGGTTCAGTCGGCGATAGACGATAATCGATATTAATATTGATAACCGATCGCGGCAAATTTTCAAATGGCTCTAGATTGCTCAATTCAATTTGAATTTGAACGAGATTTTCACACGCTACTTTTGTCTACTCTATCTTCTTAAGGAAAGAAATTTTGAAGAAAAAAATTAAAGTTTAAAAAATTCATATTTACAACTACACAGACGAAATATCGTGATTTTTCATACTTATTGAAGCAATAGTGTGGTTGATTCGTCGAGGCAAATTAGTTTAATGAGACTTGCAAATTAAACCCGCCTGCTTCAGCTCTCTAACGGAATTAAGTGTAAAAAAGAGTTGTCGATCCTAGATGGCAAGAACTATGCGCTATTTCCGCAGTTAAACTCTTTTCTTGATAAAAGTGAACACAAAATATTCTCGAAGTGACGATTTGTTTCAGTTCGATTTAAAAAAAGGAAAATCTAGCTTGAAACTGGTTGTTCGGTTCTCAACTAGTACAATTTTAATCACCAGAATGTCTTGTGGTTGGCTCGCGACTAAACGAAAGCGTTGACCAATTAGAATGCTCTTCAGTTGAATTAAAACAGTTAACTTGTAAATTCAATAACTTAACTCAAGCTTCACAGTATCACAGAAATAATCAAGAAACTAAGATGACCCTAAACTTTTTAGTAAAAAAACACAAATGTGACCTTGCTAAATATGGTAGTCGAAATTTCCGGTCATAGAAAGTATTTCCGTAAAACAAATACGCTTTTTTTTCTGACCAAACGTATAAAGAGTTTTCTTCTTTTAAAGGTAAATTTCCGAAAAAATATTGCTTTAAAATATATATTATTTGTCTTCATAAAGCAATGCCAATGGGATGCTTTCTGTTAAAAGGGAAGCGCGGGCCGATTTAGATGAAGTCGCAAATGTTTAAAGAACGAATTCCCAGTCAGGCGCTCGTGGAATGCGGAACGAAAAAAGGTATTAGTAAAAGAACTGTATAGAGCAGGGTTTCTCAACCGTGGTCCTCGGCCCCCCTGGGGGGCAACGGAGCGGTGATTGGGGGACCACGGGCATAAATCTCTAGCTAGATATTGCGAAAACCAAAGTGTTACTATTTTCAAAATTTACCAGTTAACTTAATTTTGTGTTTTTTATTATGACTGTAAACCTTTCTTGTAACGTTTTGTAACCCATTTTAAGTGGAATATTGGTCATTTTTATTAGTTTTATCGCGGAAACGCCTAATTGATCGTTCGCGAGTAACAAGTTTGGTTAAGGTCTGCCGCTGTGGCGAAACAATTACTGTTATTCTTCATAAATTGCCATGCAGTGCGGTGTCAGCGTTTTTTGGGGCCGGCAATTATTACTTGCCAATACCTTTGCCTAATCATTAAATCTCCGACAAATGCTGTTAGGCGAGCAACTAGTGTGCAATGCCAGGTGCAACGGTTTCGCAATTTCCTTTAAGAGCGTTCAGTTGCAAAAGAAACATCCATCGTAAAACGCATGAAGTGCGCTACAGGGTTATTCAAATATTCAAAGTCATTTTTAGGCCAACATTCAGCGTTCCATGCACAACTTATTTATCAAGTAGGCTAATAGTAACGCATTATTCAAACGAAAATCGAGAAATCATCTCGAAGAATGTAGTGACACTCGCTTGGCTCAGTACAAAACAAAGACGAATATAAAAAACACCTTGGCGGCGTCGAAGAACAAGATTTGCAATGACTAACTAAGTTAATTTAAATTAAAATGAGTTATTTGTACATTTTTTAAAAGTAAGGACATTTATTCGTTGATTAATGGCTTTATTTGTTATTAAAGTGAAGAAGTATTAGAGAGGAAACACTAAATCCTATGAAAAGTATTAAGTTTCAACTTGTTGGAAGAGGACACAACACAATGTTGATACAACTTGCTCCAATGGATAAAATGTACCTACTGTAACTCTACACAAAGCTCTGCGTAGCAGAGGTAGTCAAATATTTTAAACCATATGAAAGTGACAAGATCAACATCGACGCGACTCGCTGCGCCGGGCCACTATTAACTCAGCGTTAAAATATTTTTGCTCAATAAAATAAATATTTGCCCAGTAGAAAATTTTCTTAGAGGGAACACTGATCGCGAGCGACCCACTTGAAACGTAGCGCCGTCGAGAACTTTGCTTCGCCTCTCCGTTTGCGACTTGCGAACATAACGAAAAGTATATATTAAGATCACACACGATTTCCATTTTACCAAGGTTAAGAAAACCACTGGTATGTTATGTGGGCCAGCAAATGTAACGTTTTTTTTATAAAATAAATTTTCATAATGCACGAGTGTATTTCAGGGCTTGGCTAAGTTAATTATACATAACCCACAAAAACAGTGACTATTCACGTATTTCCCTTTTTTTAGTACCATTTTTGGACCCTTTAGTCCAGATTCCAAAGCAAGAAAATGAAAAATAAAATCTTCTGTAAGGAGTTTGTGAAACGGTTGAACAACATTACTGGTAGTTATACCAGGTCTGCGAAGACGGTAAAAAACTTAAACGCGACTCTCCCTTTCGTCGAGTCGCGAGTCCGATTCTGCGCCGACTCTACCGCCTGTATTCCGACAATTTACGTAACTAAATACGGTTGATATTCAGCAATTTACTTATAGGGGTGTCATATATATTAATCCACTCCACAATACATCGGACCACCACATGCCATTCCACCTTAACAATTTACAATTGGCGGCCATACCACTTAAAAATTTGGTACTACCATTCGCTTGTCGGACCCGGGACTCCGCTAGTTTTACTAGAGTCCTACCCCGATCCTGCAGCCCTGCTTTATACAAACAACTTTACATGCTAACCTACGACAGAAATCTGATATAATTATGGCCAAAGTTTTACAATATTACTTTATTACTACACATAAATTCCAACCCATAAAAGAAGAAACAAGATTCCAAAACCATTAAATACAGAACCGACAATAGACATCAGCAGTTCTTTGTGAAAGTCCCTTGTGTACTTTGTTGAAGTAACCTAGAAAAACAAGCATACATTATTATTTTAGCATTGCAACTATAGTGTAAAAACAGATGTACCAAAACACCTAAAAAAGCTTTATTGCTGCATTACTGTAAAGACTAATCAATGAAATTTAGCAAATTTGTTAAGGGAATTAGGATGCCCACCAGAAAAAAGTTGCCTTGGTTGTCGTGCCTCGCACAATGATTATGCTAAAATAATTACTTGCCCTAGAATGTCTGAATTTCGTACAACATTTCAATAGAAACTCTGCTAGATCTTGTTTATAAATTAACAGTCCTAGTGGTATCAGAAACAACTAATGTTTAGCTTTAGCTAAACAAAGCTGCAATAATCAAACTACCATTTGCATAATTTGCCAGTTTTACATTTCATCGCCTTTTTTCACTATCTGTGCGGTGTTTTCGTTTACCCTAAAACACCTCTTGTATAATACAGATTTTTGTGGGTATTAGGGATGCTCAAAGTAGAATCCCAAGTGATTTTTACCCAAAAACACCTCTTGTATAATACAGATTTTTGTGGGTATTAGGGATTCTCAAAGTAGAATCCCAAGTGATTCTAAAATGAAGTTTCAGATCTAAAATAGCAAATCTGGAATATCAAACCCTAGTATACTTTTTTATTAATTATTCCAACTCCTATTTTAAGTGGGTGGGTGATTAATCATAATATTTCCTATTGTGACGGTAATTAATCACAAAACAATTACAAATACCTGTAGTTGCCAAAAGTTAATTTTTTGCCAATATACAACGCAACACAAAGAACTTTTCAGCAATTCAGTCTGTTTTAAAAACTTATGTAGTGTTTTGGTTCTATTTTGCTACGAATTCGATCTGTTATGCAGATAAATGTTGTGCTGCAAATAATGCAAAGTTTCTAGTGGCAGTAATGTGCAACCAATACTTGACAATAACGCTTTGTGTAACCTAAATTAATATTGGCCTAAAATTGACCTTGAGTAACCCTATAGTGCAATTTGTTCAATGATCGCATGTTATATGATTGCATGCATAGGCGCCGAACTTTAAAAATCCCAGGGCGTTTTTTGAACCAGTTCTTAAAAAGACAGTCCCGAAATTTCAACATAGGGAATTCCCCTATTTTCCGTCTGAAGTTAATGAATAATGACGTCATAAAATAGTGACGGGAATGACGTCATAAAAATATAACCAGACACAGCCAATTAACGTCCAGCAAAAGCAAACCTTTTAAGACGCAAAGCCAATCGTGCTTTGAAACCGCTAAGTGTGCAATCGTTAACTTCAGGCGAAAAACTACACCAAGACGGTGAATATGTATGATTGATTAGAATCATGTTTTGACTATCAGCAGCGCAGTTTCCCAAGTTTCATGTACAGGACCACGCTAAATTGCAAGCACGTCTCTCGCCACCTGCAATACTAAACGAAGATTGTTTTTCCCGGTGTTATTATGCCACGATTTGCGCAACATCTGCACACTAAACATGTGGTCTTTGGATATGAAAATAATTTTGCCGTAAATATCATTACATAAAAAAGGGGACTTTAAACAGTCATAATTAGACCACCTTCAAGAGAATTTGTGTTAGTTACAAAAATTCCGTTGTTCCACCAAAATCGGATACTAGCGCGCGACCCTAACTTGATGTTTTTAGCGAGAAAAAAGGACGAAGGCTTGACTTAGGGTTGTCAATGGCAGAATAAATTTTTGCTAATCAACCAACCTGAATGAAAGGTGAAAGAGAAAAAACATCCTGCGTTTACAGTTGACCACACAAGACACGAAAAACGGCGTTTTACGTTTAATTTTGGTTTCATATTAGCTTAAGACATGTGACCCTACTGACCCAATTACATTAAAAACATTTCCGCTTTGGACGGTAAGTTAACCCTGACAAAAACGAACAAAAAACGATAATATCACTTGCGAAAATGGGGGGGGGGGGGCCGGCCTCAATCCCAAGCCCGGCCCTCAATACGCCACCGCTCGTCACCAACAAAACGTAGCAAGTCTCGCTAACTGATTTTGCAATTCGTATATTATGTTCAAAACAACCGTTATATCTCATGTGATTTCGTCAGAATTAATTGTACTTAAAGCTAATGCGTGCTTTGTCCTGTATTAAAATGATGAAGGATGAAGGTTAGTGCCAATATACTTTAATCAGTGTTTACTTGCAGAAGGAGCGAGCAAACCGAGGGCGAATTTTTTGGCTATAGCGATATTAAAAATTAAAGAGACTTGTGCGAGAGGAGTCGGCGTTATTGAACAAGGATTTTTATATGTGTTTGTCGTTTAAAAGCTTGTGTTCGGAATGTTATGCTTATTTATCGATTTGAGTGACCAAACGTCTCAGCATATTAAACATTAGGAATTGTGACGCTAGACAAAGCACTGTGTTATATGGCGGTTAAAAGTTAGGAAATAGGTTAACACTTATCTTTTTTAGCCTCAGTAATTGGCTTGACGCATCTTTTATCACAGAAGATTTTTCACTAAACACCAATTTCTTATCAGCTTAAGCTACGTTAGCACGACCTGGTATTTCGTACTTTTAGCGCAGCTTCGGTTTATTAATAAGTTCAAACGAACACTTTCGCAGATGGTACTTCTCCCCATGTTATTCAGGAAAGTCGCGCATACTGTTAGTGAACCACGATTGTGCTACTTGTGGTGTACATTGCACTAGCTGTAATATAGTGTTTCACAGAAGTGGAGTTGCACATTAATTGCACGCGAAACTTCGGCAAAATCCAGGGCGTTTTGACGCCCTGCAAGAAATCCAGGGGGTCAAAAAACGCTCTGCACACCCACATTTGGCGCCTGATTGCATGTTATATGATAGAATATTACTTTTTAACTTAACACATTTAAGGAAATTGCAAACTGCATCTGGCATTACACATTAATGCAGCGCCTCTTAACCGGTGGTCGCATGAGGCCTAAAATATAGAAACGTGTAGGTATTTTATAAGAATACCAGCCTAACCAGAAAACTAGAGATTGTTTTGCTCGCCAGATGCGCTGTGAGGTAAAAAGATTGAGAAACCATTTAGAAGCACAAATGTGAAACATTCTGCCTCAAAGCAGGCTTTTCTGCACCCAGCGTACTTTAAAGCCCAAACCTTTAGTTATTATTTTGTTACACACATCTTTGCGAGCAAGTGCCTGAGGATATATTAGACTTTGTTATTGACAGAAAGTTTTGCCATTTAAGTCACTTTTCGCAGATATGGTCACAGCTGAGCAGGCAACCAGAATTATTCCCCTGCCCAGGCCTTAACTTTTCGACCTGGCCTTTTTCTCACGATTCTGCTTGTACTTGGTGCATTGTAATTCCTTTCAGTCTGCATAGTATGGCAGGTGCAAACCACCCCCAATTTGTTTTAGGAAATTAACATATGGCTATACATTCTTCGCTCGACCATTACTAATTTAGGCCTTAATTTGTTTATTTTGCTTTAAGGCAATTTGTATGGATAGCCAATAAGTAAATTGTACACCTATAAATGTTCATGTGGTGTTAACATGAAACGCCTATGAATGTGTATAAAACTAAATAAAAAAAAATAAGGAAAAAACATTAATACATGTGTCAAGTGTTTCCTCTAGGGTGCGCAAATGCGCAATTCCGCAGCCACACCAGACAATTTGTGCAGAAACTTGTGCGCATTTACATCATTCTCGAATTCACAATAACAAAATCTTTACATTTATTGCCACAACAGTTTTGAGCATTTCACATTGGCCATTTTTTCATTGAAGCTGGTATAGTTCAGTTAAAGTTAACATATCAACTCAACTACTTGCCCTAATTCTAACTTGCCAATCGCGTATTTAAAATTTGGCGCAACTTTCCCCAGTAAAACGAATAAATTATATTGGGTTCCAATTATCATTATAAACGGCAAAATTGTTTGAATTCAGTTTGGATTTGAAACGAAGGATCCAATATTGCGACCCACTTGAAACGTAGCGCCGTCGAGAACTTTGCTTCGCCTCTCCGTTTGCGACTTGCGAACATAACGAAAAGTATATATTAAGATCACACACGATTTCCATTTTACCAAGGTTAAGAAAACCACTGGTATGTTATGTGGGCCAGCAAATGTAACGTTTTTTTTATAAAATAAATTTTCATAATGCACGAGTGTATTTCAGGGCTTGGCTAAGTTAATTATACATAACCCACAAAAACAGTGACTATTCACGTATTTCCCTTTTTTTAGTACCATTTTTGGACCCTTTAGTCCAGATTCCAAAGCAAGAAAATGAAAAATAAAATCTTCTGTAAGGAGTTTGTGAAACGGTTGAACAACATTACTGGTAGTTATACCAGGTCTGCGAAGACGGTAAAAAACTTAAACGCGACTCTCCCTTTCGTCGAGTCGCGAGTCCGATTCTGCGCCGACTCTACCGCCTGTATTCCGACAATTTACGTAACTAAATACGGTTGATATTCAGCAATTTACTTATAGGGGTGTCATATATATTAATCCACTCCACAATACATCGGACCACCACATGCCATTCCACCTTAACAATTTACAATTGGCGGCCATACCACTTAAAAATTTGGTACTACCATTCGCTTGTCGGACCCGGGACTCCGCTAGTTTTACTAGAGTCCTACCCCGATCCTGCAGCCCTGCTTTATACAAACAACTTTACATGCTAACCTACGACAGAAATCTGATATAATTATGGCCAAAGTTTTACAATATTACTTTATTACTACACATAAATTCCAACCCATAAAAGAAGAAACAAGATTCCAAAACCATTAAATACAGAACCGACAATAGACATCAGCAGTTCTTTGTGAAAGTCCCTTGTGTACTTTGTTGAAGTAACCTAGAAAAACAAGCATACATTATTATTTTAGCATTGCAACTATAGTGTAAAAACAGATGTACCAAAACACCTAAAAAAGCTTTATTGCTGCATTACTGTAAAGACTAATCAATGAAATTTAGCAAATTTGTTAAGGGAATTAGGATGCCCACCAGAAAAAAGTTGCCTTGGTTGTCGTGCCTCGCACAATGATTATGCTAAAATAATTACTTGCCCTAGAATGTCTGAATTTCGTACAACATTTCAATAGAAACTCTGCTAGATCTTGTTTATAAATTAACAGTCCTAGTGGTATCAGAAACAACTAATGTTTAGCTTTAGCTAAACAAAGCTGCAATAATCAAACTACCATTTGCATAATTTGCCAGTTTTACATTTCATCGCCTTTTTTCACTATCTGTGCGGTGTTTTCGTTTACCCTAAAACACCTCTTGTATAATACAGATTTTTGTGGGTATTAGGGATGCTCAAAGTAGAATCCCAAGTGATTTTTACCCAAAAACACCTCTTGTATAATACAGATTTTTGTGGGTATTAGGGATTCTCAAAGTAGAATCCCAAGTGATTCTAAAATGAAGTTTCAGATCTAAAATAGCAAATCTGGAATATCAAACCCTAGTATACTTTTTTATTAATTATTCCAACTCCTATTTTAAGTGGGTGGGTGATTAATCATAATATTTCCTATTGTGACGGTAATTAATCACAAAACAATTACAAATACCTGTAGTTGCCAAAAGTTAATTTTTTGCCAATATACAACGCAACACAAAGAACTTTTCAGCAATTCAGTCTGTTTTAAAAACTTATGTAGTGTTTTGGTTCTATTTTGCTACGAATTCGATCTGTTATGCAGATAAATGTTGTGCTGCAAATAATGCAAAGTTTCTAGTGGCAGTAATGTGCAACCAATACTTGACAATAACGCTTTGTGTAACCTAAATTAATATTGGCCTAAAATTGACCTTGAGTAACCCTATAGTGCAATTTGTTCAATGATCGCATGTTATATGATTGCATGCATAGGCGCCGAACTTTAAAAATCCCAGGGCGTTTTTTGAACCAGTTCTTAAAAAGACAGTCCCGAAATTTCAACATAGGGAATTCCCCTATTTTCCGTCTGAAGTTAATGAATAATGACGTCATAAAATAGTGACGGGAATGGCGTCATAAAAATATAACCAGACACAGCCAATTAACGTCCAGCAAAAGCAAACCTTTTAAGACGCAAAGCCAATCGTGCTTTAAAACCGCTAAGTGTGCAATCGTTAACTTCAGGCGAAAAACTACACCAAGACGGTGAATATGTATGATTGATTAGAATCATGTTTTGACTATCAGCAGCGCAGTTTCCCAAGTTTCATGTACAGGACCACGCTAAATTGCAAGCACGTCTCTCGCCACCTGCAATACTAAACGAAGATTGTTTTTCCCGGTGTTATTATGCCACGATTTGCGCAACATCTGCACACTAAACATGTGGTCTTTGGATATGAAAATAATTTTGCCGTAAATATCATTACATAAAAAAGGGGACTTTAAACAGTCACAATTAGACCACCTTCAAGAGAATTTGTGTTAGTTACAAAAATTCCGTTGTTCCACCAAAATCGGATACTAGCGCGCGACCCTAACTTGATGTTTTTAGCGAGAAAAAAGGACGAAGGCTTGACTTAGGGTTGTCAATGGCAGAATAAATTTTTGCTAATCAACCAACCTGAATGAAAGGTGAAAGAGAAAAAACATCCTGCGTTTACAGTTGACCACACAAGACACGAAAAACGGCGTTTTACGTTTAATTTTGGTTTCATATTAGCTTAAGACATGTGACCCTACTGACCCAATTACATTAAAAACATTTCCGCTTTGGACGGTAAGTTAACCCTGACAAAAACGAACAAAAAACGATAATATCACTTGCGAAAATGGGGGGGGGGGGGCCGGCCTCAATCCCAAGCCCGGCCCTCAATACGCCACCGCTCGTCACCAACAAAACGTAGCAAGTCTCGCTAACTGATTTTGCAATTCGTATATTATGTTCAAAACAACCGTTATATCTCATGTGATTTCGTCAGAATTAATTGTACTTAAAGCTAATGCGTGCTTTGTCCTGTATTAAAATGATGAAGGATGAAGGTTAGTGCCAATATACTTTAATCAGTGTTTACTTGCAGAAGGAGCGAGCAAACCGAGGGCGAATTTTTTGGCTATAGCGATATTAAAAATTAAAGAGACTTGTGCGAGAGGAGTCGGCGTTATTGAACAAGGATTTTTATATGTGTTTGTCGTTTAAAAGCTTGTGTTCGGAATGTTATGCTTATTTATCGATTTGAGTGACCAAACGTCTCAGCATATTAAACATTAGGAATTGTGACGCTAGACAAAGCACTGTGTTATATGGCGGTTAAAAGTTAGGAAATAGGTTAACACTTATCTTTTTTAGCCTCAGTAATTGGCTTGACGCATCTTTTATCACAGAAGATTTTTCACTAAACACCAATTTCTTATCAGCTTAAGCTACGTTAGCACGACCTGGTATTTCGTACTTTTAGCGCAGCTTCGGTTTATTAATAAGTTCAAACGAACACTTTCGCAGATGGTACTTCTCCCCATGTTATTCAGGAAAGTCGCGCATACTGTTAGTGAACCACGATTGTGCTACTTGTGGTGTACATTGCACTAGCTGTAATATAGTGTTTCACAGAAGTGGAGTTGCACATTAATTGCACGCGAAACTTCGGCAAAATCCAGGGCGTTTTGACGCCCTGCAAGAAATCCAGGGGGTCAAAAAACGCTCTGCACACCCACATTTGGCGCCTGATTGCATGTTATATGATAGAATATTACTTTTTAACTTAACACATTTAAGGAAATTGCAAACTGCATCTGGCATTACACATTAATGCAGCGCCTCTTAACCGGTGGTCGCATGAGGCCTAAAATATAGAAACGTGTAGGTATTTTATAAGAATACCAGCCTAACCAGAAAACTAGAGATTGTTTTGCTCGCCAGATGCGCTGTGAGGTAAAAAGATTGAGAAACCATTTAGAAGCACAAATGTGAAACATTCTGCCTCAAAGCAGGCTTTTCTGCACCCAGCGTACTTTAAAGCCCAAACCTTTAGTTATTATTTTGTTACACACATCTTTGCGAGCAAGTGCCTGAGGATATATTAGACTTTGTTATTGACAGAAAGTTTTGCCATTTAAGTCACTTTTCGCAGATATGGTCACAGCTGAGCAGGCAACCAGAATTATTCCCCTGCCCAGGCCTTAACTTTTCGACCTGGCCTTTTTCTCACGATTCTGCTTGTACTTGGTGCATTGTAATTCCTTTCAGTCTGCATAGTATGGCAGGTGCAAACCACCCCCAATTTGTTTTAGGAAATTAACATATGGCTATACATTCTTCGCTCGACCATTACTAATTTAGGCCTTAATTTGTTTATTTTGCTTTAAGGCAATTTGTATGGATAGCCAATAAGTAAATTGTACACCTATAAATGTTCATGTGGTGTTAACATGAAACGCCTATGAATGTGTATAAAACTAAATAAAAAAAAATAAGGAAAAAACATTAATACATGTGTCAAGTGTTTCCTCTAGGGTGCGCAAATGCGCAATTCCGCAGCCACACCAGACAATTTGTGCAGAAACTTGTGCGCATTTACATCATTCTCGAATTCACAATAACAAAATCTTTACATTTATTGCCACAACAGTTTTGAGCATTTCACATTGGCCATTTTTTCATTGAAGCTGGTATAGTTCAGTTAAAGTTAACATATCAACTCAACTACTTGCCCTAATTCTAACTTGCCAATCGCGTATTTAAAATTTGGCGCAACTTTCCCCAGTAAAACGAATAAATTATATTGGGTTCCAATTATCATTATAAACGGCAAAATTGTTTGAATTCAGTTTGGATTTGAAACGAAGGATCCAATATTCTACTTTGAACATCCCTACTCTTCATAAATGCAATTGCTGTCAAGAATACAGAGTTTAACATTTTTTTGTGCTTTACGCTAATCTATAACCTCATTGCAATATCGTCATTGTATCAATCTTGAAATTAGCATTTTTTCTTTTTAAATTTTAACGATTCGCCCTCATACACAAAACATTCATATGCCCCGGTTCCCAGCTAACTCAGTCTTAAAATATTTTTGCTTACTAAAAAATGCGGCGCTCTTTCACTTATGTACGTGAAAATTAATAAAAAAAACTTTCTTCAAATGCCGCTTACCACAACGCATATTGTTTGGGTTAGGGTTAGCGTTTGGTTGAGGGTGGGACAAGTTATTATTAATAATAAACATAATATTACTTGACCCACCATCACCCAAACGCTAACCCGCACCCTAACCCAAACAATATGCGTTGTGGTATGCGGTATTATTTTGTTTTGTTTTTCGCATACCTTTTCACGTACATAAGTGAAAGAGCGCCAAAAATGCTTCCTTAGAAAATTTCTTTAGAGGGAACGCACAGCGTTTGAACAATCGTCAACTAACACAGGAGCCAGTCAGAACGCTAAAAGTTTAAAACGCTATATGTGTATAGGCTTAGCCCAACTTCATGCACGCTTTACCTCGTAAACGAAGAACCACGCAGTAAAAAAAATACCGATCCCAAGAAGAACCAAGGTGAGGTGAGGATATATAGCTGGATTTATTGGCGATGCATACCGGCTCATACTTTCCAGATTTAAAAGGGCGTCCTAAAATAAATAGGTACCGTTAATATCAAATGTTTTATTATTTGCAGAGCAGAAAATCTTTTACATACCATTATTTCTGTTTCCTTTTGTACTTTTCGAATAGAGCCTCAAAAACTATAACATTAACAACAATCGAGACAAACTGTTGTAACTAAACTATTTCTTTTCTGTACTTGTCAACGTGTCTATAATTTCATAGAATACTTATAAATGTTGGACGTAAAAAAGGTTTAAAAAACTGTCTTAACTGACAGGTATTTTTCTTGATAAACCTTTTAGATGTTTTTAAAGGATCAAAAAGAATAAATACTCGGATAATTAGGGGAAATCGGAGCAAAACGGACCCCTCACTCTTCTCGTTAACGAAAATTGCCAGGGTCAATATTTGGGTTGTTGATACAAGCCTAAGGGGTAGCACAGTAAAATTATGTGTTTGTTACTAAAGCTCAAGTAAAGGCAAAGTTACTTGTTTGGTAATTAGTGTTTCTTTCGATAGCTTTTTAAGTTAAAAGATTTTAAGGAAATTAGGGTTTCTTTCGATGCATAGTGTCGGGGCAAAACGGACTCCAATAAGGTAGTCCGTAATTCAATTTGTTTGAATACTTTGAGTTGGTATGCTACGGTATAGAAATAACTCTCCATCTCGAAATTTATCAGAATAAACAATCTATTTTTCGTGCTTTGCGCTACTTTTTTACGCAATTTCTTAGCAGATACAGCTGTGTGGTCAATGTCCCTAAAATATCGGCAAATCACCTTCATAAGTGCAAATGACCAAGTATAGTCCACAAATCTCGATTATGTGCTAAAGGAATCACGTATCCCATCTTTCGAAATTGGACGATTTTTCAATTTACACAGAATAGTTAAATCGGATATTTTTTCGAGCGACCGCTTTGTTGCCACATCCTTAAATCTCTTTAAACTCGGCTATAGTTGCACATCTCCGAGTTTAACAAGTTTCTTGAGAATATTTGCTTTGTGACCTCATCTCTAAAATTTCACGACTCGCCTCATACAATAAGCATTTTGATCATCTTTTATAAAAAGGCAACTAAAGTCCGACCAGGCGGTATTTACGGTTGCTTATGCGGTGCAGAACATCGTCGTAATAATAGGTCAAAAATCCTTGTGGATAACGATATCGACAAATTTCCATTGCCAATCATAAGGAAACCCACAGAAAATTCGAAAAAAATGAAGGCATTTTAGGGCTCGGTTGCCCCAACATATTCCAAAACGACATTTTGTGCGATAAAAATATTACCCAAAATCGTTCCTATTTACTTTTCTAACGGTCCTGGTGCGTGGAAACGCTTTTGAAAAGCTGGTGACCTAATCAATACGAATTTTTACAAAATCAATATGTATTTAACAATTGAACATAATAATAATTGCGATACATTTAAAACAAATTCACAGCATAAAGTTCACAAAATAAAATAATAAAAGCCTGGTGAGATAAGTCTTCCACCATTCTTAAAAACACAAAATTATTTGCGTGAAACTGTTATGTCAGAATAACATATTCGGTAACTAATGATGCTATACAGAAAAAGTGATCATATTATTATCTAAGTTGCTCTAGTGGGGAAAATGTTGTTACAGAGTTTTATTTTGTGTGACATAACTAACTATGCTTCGGCCATTGAATAAAAACAATACTAATGAATGACGTCATGAACAAGACACCAGCCCACTAAGGCAAATCCCATCAACACAATTTTCAGATTGGCGGTAACTTGATTAACAGGGTTTCGACAAATGTCCACTGATTTATGCAAACTACTTCATTGCTTTTTAAAAAAAAAAATAGTTTTTGTTTAGTGGATTTTATCATGGAAAAGCTTAACATTGCATTAAATTGCTCATTTCTATTTTTCTCTTATCGCTTTGTATTTTGAACGTTGTTTTATCGCTGTGCAGTTTGAACGTGTCTCGCACATTTTTATCTCCTTTTTTCTTTGTGTCATTTTATTTTGCGTCCTGTTGGCTATGTGTGTCAGTCCCTGACGAAGCCTTGCCGTATAGTAAACCGAAACGTTGGTTGAAAAAACCTTTTTGAAAAAAAAATATATATATGCCAGACGAACCTATTTTAAATATACTATGCCTGGTAGCAACAGCATATTTATTGCTCATTTGTGTTGCAGATAAACAATCATATTGGTTAGTGTCACAACCCCACTGCACGTAGAGCATATCATAGTGAACTATTTTCCTCACCAAGTTTATTTTGCACATCAGCTTATGTTAAGAGAAATTATTTCTTTTTTATAACCATGTTTTTAAAAACTCAAATCCAACGTTTTTTTCGCGATTTTGCGTTTACCATGGCTCGAATAATATGGAAATTATGCAACTTAATTCAAATATTATCCTTTTTTTCAGTTTTGCGCAAACCTTCAACGTATCTACAATACATGGAAATATTGCATCTCGATTAAGCTCGACGTGCAAAAGTGCTACCTATGTGGTCATGTAATTTTAACTATCTGTAAGTGTGACCAATGTGTATTGGATCCATCAAATTGCAAGATTTGCAAACTTAAACCAGATAAATGCATGCTTTACAATGCGAGAAATATATACTTGGCAGCTTTGGCCTAATATGTACTTAACATTATTTAGTGTGCATTCATTTATGTGTCCGACCGCCAAGCTAATCGCAAAAAAAAAGAAAAAAAGTGTAATGCTCTGTAACCGGTATGCCGCGAGAACACGCATGGTGCGCTGCGGTATTCCTGGTTTTTGCTAGCATCTTGTAAAGCAAGTAGGTAAGTTTCACAGGACTGTACATATACTTACCATTAGAACTCCAAGACTGGCGTTTTACCATAAGTAAAACACAATAAGCCTTTAATATTGAACCATTAACTCACGATTAGCGAGTATAACCTACTTACTAAACAGAACGCAAACCATTAAACACATATGCTTGGACATTGTCGAGGATAGGTTTTGTTCTTACAACTGTTGTCCGTGTTTCGCAAGATAAAAATTATTCCAATTGTGTTCCGAAGACTATTTAAACGTTACAATATAAAATTCACTTTTGTGAGTTGCGAATGCCACTTCATTATAAGCCAGGGGTCGGCGACCTACGGCCCGCCAATGTAAATCATCCGTCCCGTCGCCATTTTGACAATTAGACACAAGTCCATTTCAAATACTTTTTTTACTATTTTAACTACGTAAGTGCGAAAAATGTTCGCGCTTTGCGCGAATGATCTTTATTTACATCCGGTTTGTTTACGTTTTGATGCTGTCTTTTGAACTGGTTCCCGTTGCGCCGAGGAAGGCTGCCAAGTTCGTCGCGGACAAACGGAAAACGTATTCAAAAATATTGGACATATATTTTCTACCATTTTTTTTCGGCAATGTAATGAAAACTTGCAAAAAATGTCGGTATACCTAAAAACACCGCGCTCGCTTCACTTGCCAGGTGTGCCCTGACTTACAAAGGTTAAAAAACACTGAACTAGATTATTTATTAAAATTATCGCGTTTCTTCAAAGTAGTTTTATTACACTTATGGATGACAAGGTGTGGATTTTAAACCAAACAAACGTTTTTTTTTCGCGCCTTGTGCCAACACTTTTACTGCCTCCTTAAATGTAATTAAACAATTTTTTAAGTGCAATAAAAGATCCGAGGCTCGCCTGATTCACAGTGGTTATAACATTTTAATAACACAATTCTTAGTTAACATTTTGTGCGGCCCGCAGAGACCTTTCTGAGTTGGGTTTTGACCCGCGACTAGAAAAATGTTGCCGACCCCTGTTATGAACCCTTTATATACATACTCCGCCACCTTGCGGAAATTAAAAAAAAGCAAGTTCTAGGACTCTTCGGACAAGACATTTCAATGTTAAAGATAACGGGTTTTTGGTAAGTTTATTTGCTTTCAATTTAGTAAGTTCATTTGCTTTAAACTACCTTAAATATTTTCTAATTTTTTGTTTTGTCTTATTCGTTTTTTTGCGTGTTTGGAGACAATTTGGTTTAAGCTTGTAAGTGCCGCACGTGAAAAAAGGTTGAAGCACTGGTTTAGAGCAGGGGTCATCAAACTACGCCCAATCCCACATTTATTGATGCACTTCCTTCAATTAACGATATAATCAAGGTAATAAACGAACTTCAATCTTTACAGTTATCAGTATCCAGCCATTTATAAAAAAAGTTTGGCGACCCCTGGTTTAGAGAGCAATGCATCTGGGCCCTAGGCGGACCGTTTCGTCAATCTGCCTATGTCTAGTTTAAACGGCAATTAACATCAAGTATAAAACATCATTTCTGAACTTTGATAAAGACACAAATATGCGTCACACAGCAGCCGTCGCATGTACTCTGGCATCTCACGTTGGTCCATTTCGAGTAGTTTAGTTGTGTCCGTTTTAAGCCACTCTTCAAATTGCTCACAATGTGTAACCGCGGGTATGTTGTAGCCACTTTGCTCGCCAACTCTGTCTGCCATACTATCAAAGAAACACCATTTGGCATTTCGACCCTTTCCACACCTGCGGACGTTTGTGAAACAAGACAACCGTTATAGGTTAAATAAGTGTAACTATATAGCATTGTTTACCGAGGTTAACAATTACTCATTGTCATTAGTCTATTAGTTTTTAATTGTGACTTTTAAATCCTGGTTTCTGCCAAACGCATTTATCACAGGGTTATCCAAACCCAAGCCCGTTAGGCGATTTATCAGTTGCCAGTGGAATTATTTAATTAAGTGATTTCAACTTTTTTATCAGCGAAACAACTATATCCAGAAAATATGAAAAATGTTCAATAAAAATAAAAACAAAATAACAAACTACAGTATATGCTGAAGATCTTAGACCACCCTGAATTAAAAGAGGTAATGTGATAATTTCAGGAATTCCAAAAGTAAAAAAATTGAATATATAAAAGGAGACATAACAAATATCGTTTTTTTTTATATAAAACATTGCCACTTACTTAGCAAACGAGACATAATGACTTGTTTCAATGCAAACCACGGCATACAACTCAAGTTTGTGTCTTACAGCCGGCCTTGCTCCTTCATGGGCAATAAACGATCTAAACACAAAAGCAAGTAAGAAACGTATACCGTACAACGCTTTTTTTCTTATCTTCAGCTGAATAACATACTGACCACGGCTGGGAATACCGCATTCGGTAACGTACGATATTCTAGAAATAAAAGAACACTTGCCCTGGTTTGAAACAATTAATGTATTATAAATATAAATAACGAAAAATAATAAAACAAACATACATATACGTCTACAACAAGGGTTCTTAAACTGGGGTCCATGGACCCCTTGGGTGTCCGTTAACTAGTTTTAGTTAGGGGGTCCGTGAAGGCCAAATTGAAATACTAATGTATATTCAAGAAATAATCAAATTTTCTAAGAAAAGAGTTTAATTAAAAATAAAACGTTTTTGCACTGAATGTATTTAGATTCTATTTTCCTTTCACATTTTGTGGACCTAAAACTGCAGATTTTTAAAGTCTATTTGTATTGTGACGTCAATTTATGACGTCATTTTTAAACATTTCTTGCTTACCGTGGTCCACGCGAAGCAAAAAACATTTTTAGGGGTCCGCTGTGAAAAAAGTTTAAGAGTCCCCTCTAAAACTAATGTGATATATGATAATTAGGGCGATTATTTTTTGACCAAAGAAATTGGAAATTTTGACCTGAAACATTAAAATTTTGACAAACTTTGACCGAAAAATAATTTATTTTGACAAAATTTTGACCTGTTAAAAATACATTGATTTAAACGACCTATTGTTGTCTAACGTACTGTACTAGTGTCTTGGCGTCGTCAATCACACGTTTTTGATGTTTTACTGATTACCGGTCCAACACAAATCAGTTATTTTTAAGGTTAATGCAAAACTCATGAAAATACTCGTTGATATTTTGGCATTTCAAAAAGACAAACAACTATAAAAATGCCAAATTTGAAAAATGTAGATCCAATTTTTAGAATAGGAAATAGGCGATTGCAAATCACAAGCGAAAAAATACAGAAAATACTGTTTAATACATTTGTCCAAATCAGAGGCCTCGGTGGTTAATTCTGCTCGCGTATACCACATTTTGATCGAATGAAGATATTGTACAGTTAAAATGTCGTTAAATATAGATCAAAACTACATTTTTTTGATAAAATTGAACGACAAATTTCACAAAAAATTGAACGACAATTTTAAAAAGCTGACTTAGAGTTATTTGTTTTTCATTTTGTAAAGAATTTATGCGCATTTTTATTCGATTCTGACTTGTAATAATTCTGACAAATTTTGACCTTTCGTGTAAATTTTGACAAAATTTTGACTTTTTTTGACAAGTTAAAAAATAATCGCCCTAATGATAATCTAACCGTGGAGAGTCAACCTTTTTAACGACGTTAAGGTACTAATAGTATAATAGTACACCGATATTTAAAGGGACTAACCGAATCAGTCGATCGATTACGCAAGCAAGTAAAAAAATCTCAGTCGATACACGTATAACTATGTAGGATTCGTTGACCTAAAATGGGGCTGTAGATTGCTTTTAGAAGGAAACTGTTTGTACTATCAAGATGCAGCAGACAATGGTGTCATGGTTGTATCTCGACTCGCTTCGCTCTAAGCCTGTGTAGCCCAGTTGGTAAAGCGACGGCCCCAGTATGGCCGGAATTATGAGTTCGAACCTCACGACAGGCTAGATTTTTCTAGCATTGCCTTGCTGCTCGAATAATTTTAATTAATTGACTGATTTTGTATGTCTCTTGAATGTTTCCGGCGAAGTACAGAAACTATTGAATAACCTGTATTCGTCAGGCAAATCCATTTTTTTGAATGCATGCTTTTTTCGCATAGGATGTTGATGACATATCTTGGCGCATTGTTCGCAGTAGGAGCTTATATGATCCTGAAAAGAAATATAAGGCGAGTAATTCTTTAGGTGAAAAAGGGGCGTAAACTTTAACAAAAACTGCAACAGAAGGTTTGTTATTCATCGTCTCCCCAAAAGTTCACTGGAAAATTATCGTGTATCTATAATCCTTATGAAATACAAAAAAGGTTCGAAAAAAAATTGGATATTGGTCTCTCTCTTACATAACAAGTTTATGGTGTCTCTAACAGTACATTGCTGTAAGAGACGTGATATTTGCGATTTAGAGCAGACACATAGGATTGGTTACATGTGGAAGCTTAAAAGCTCACAATTGGAAAGTAATTAACCATTTAGAGTAGACATAACAGTTTGTCAAAAAATATAAAGCTGGACAGGTCACAATATGGCGATTAGGCGTTCTAGTTTTTATATGCACAAAGATAGTTTGAGAAAATAAAATATTACACTGAAAAGGCAGTGAGGCGCATATGATGGAGAACATCGCAAAATTATGAGTTTATGACAGTTTTAATAGACCGTGCAAGTCCAACATCATTTAACAAACAATATAAATTTAGCTGATTTACTTGCGTTTAGCTGATTTACTTGCCCTTAGGCGTATTGCTTACAAGACCAAAATTAAATCGTCTTCATAATTTCTGTAACATCGCAGTAAAAGTCCTTTAAAAGAAAAACGCAACCTTTTTCACTAGCGGCATATCATTAAACCAGATAAAAAATTCGACGACACACCTACAAAGTATATGTTAACCGACAAAACATTGCCGTATAACATTTTCTTATCTTTTAATTTGCCGCTTTTTTTTGGAACAGCAGCCAAGATTAATTTAATTAATGGCAATAAGAGTCTTAAAACTGCCTATAATTTTACAATTTCATGAATTTAAAGCAAGGGACAAAGTAGTAATTAAAGCAAGGGGTCATTAAATATCTTAGATAAGGTATAATAGGTATTTAATTTAAGTAATTATTTGCAAATAATGTCAGACTGTATAATAATTTCAAATAACCAAAAATACATTAACGCTTAATTAAAATCTATTTAAACTAGTTTTTATTTTATTTGTTTACGCGGGAAATTTGTTAAGCCCTCGACAGAAAATTCGATTTTCAACGTCATATTTTAAAGTTGTTATGCCACATCCTAATTAAGCACTTTAAATCCAACCCCGATTTTGTTGTAACATGTTTTTTTTTAATTTCTTTTTCATATGGTTTCTCATTCAGCGATATGTGTTGAATAGGTATTTAATCAACTGCAGTGATATTTAAAACAAATAGAAATCATTCGCGGTTAGGTTTAATAAAGATTCGGTAACAATCTATGCCAACCGTAAGAAAAACCCGTGGGACGTTTTTGAGTAATGTCGTTTCATGGTGACAAATAAACAATAAGCAGGCTGAATTTATGCCATTTAAAGTCACACTGAAATGGTCATCGATAATTTTATGTCGACCTATATCAACCAACCAGACGATTAAGTTCAGTTGTATGACCAGCAGCGATTTCATTCGAACTGCTTAATAAGGCAGTCAAGTACAGGACCTCTCAACAACGAGTAAGAACGTTAACTTACCAGGCTACGTATAATAAAAAGTCATAATTGTATGTCCTTACCTGCATAGAACGTTCAACTGAACATTGTTTGCATTCGTATTCGGCGAGCCCGCCGCAAACTGTACAGTTTCTTGGCAGTCTTTCAACCATGTCGGTCACGTCAAGACTAAGGCTCGGCCGCACCCGGTTATACATGCGATAGTCTTTTCCAAATCTCAAATAAATAAAATGAAAATAAATACATTTAGTTACTACATGTTGTATCCTTATTGCATAACGTATAAAATGCTTATGTTTTGGTTTCGTAGCCTGATACACCTAAAATTTATTAAATACTTTCGGTAGGGGCGTTAGATTTCACAATGCGAATCCTTTATTAAGTTAGGTTTAGGTGAGACAACTATAAACTATCTATGAAGAGTTTCGCAATATAAGAGTATCTATCTAGAACGCCTGTTTATTAAACAGAGTTGCTGAAGAGACTCATGAACCTTAACAGTAACCAATTGGATAAATGTAATGGGATACATTTTCGTAATGGGATACAAGGTAATGAAAACCAATTTGGAAACATGTGTGCATTCTTAAATGAACATCACAGTAAAAAAGATCAAGTCTGACCAAACGTTTATTGTTACATTAGAGCTAGTTATCAAAACAAAAACTAATACACTTTAACAAGGTTTCAAACTGTATCCCCATCTAAGCATTTACAAAGTTATTGTCGCTTCTTGAAACAATTGGTTAAAGGTTTATTTCACTGAACTACTACAAGGCAAAATGGTTGGGGTATTCACTTATTTCAGCATGTTCATGAATCGTAAAATGCCACAGATGTCAGGACAATAGGACATCTACCCTAGGTATCTTCATTTACACATCTTGGGTAGCAAGATTAACCAGATGCAAACATTGTGAAGCTGGCACTACATGATATTCATTGTGTATGTTTAACAGTTCTTTTGTGATACTGCCAACTTTAAAAAATACCTTGGCATTTGTAAAATGAGACAAACAGGAACTTCACGGAACTTCAAATCGGATGCTAAGAAGGATTGTTCAAGAAGAAGTTGTGTGCTTGGAAGAACCATTTTTTCATCTTTATCAGTAAATATTTGATAAAAGTGGCATTCTTGGGTGTGGTCAGAATTACCTTGTCGAAGTTCTATCAAAGGTTCTGCTTTGAAAACCTGACCAATAAAGCAACAATAATTAAATACAGTTGTATAGTAGAATCAACAGAAAAACACAGGATTTTCGTCATTTTATAAATAAATGTTATATTGGAGTTAAGCTATGATTTCCAGATTGTGTACACGCATAATATTCAAGAACTAAAAATTATACTGCTTTCGTGAGTATTACAAAAATAGTTAATTTATGTCAGGCTGTGTTAAACAAAAGCATTTTCCTAAAATTTCGTGGTTATATGTTTAATATATTCAGCAAAATAAGTTCTAGTTTGACATTTGTTTTTTTAACATTGCCTTGTAGGAATGCAATTGCTGTAACACAGCGGTTCCCAAACTTTTTTAAAAATTTGCCTGGTGGACCATTTGCATTTATTTTGATATTTCGCGGCCATATTAAAATCAAAGAATGGTATAGGAAGAATGCAAAAACCACACGAATGAAAGAAAAAGCAAAAACTATCAAATACGGTAAGCGTTTAATGAGATGGGAGCACTTGTTTTGCTGCAATTAACTCATCAATGTTTGGTTTAGTTTTAGATAGCGCAACTCTCATGTCGTGTACTACGTCCAGTCGGTTTCGGTATTTGTTTTAATATTTAGGAGAGTGGAAAAAGATCCAAAAGTCACTGCAGCACATTTCTCGGTGAAGAAGTTTTGCAACTTGGGTGTAAATTAGGTGTTAATAAAAAGGTGCAATTTGTCAACTTCATTTAAATTTGGAAAATACTGTGGGATTTCTTCACTGAGAATGGACACGTGTTGCTTCATCACTTCAATAATATCATCATTTGCTTTAATTTTGTTATCATCCCAAAATTGATTAATCTCAAAAGGGGCAAAGTTTTTTTTTTCAATTTGAAACGCCACAGCATTTATTTTGTATTAAAAGCTGTCAACTTTTCATGAGAGTAAAGAGCGTTTATTTCTTTTCCTTGCAGAGCCAAGTTGACGAAGTTGACAGATTCAAAAATGTCAACCGAGAATGCAAGAAGCATTAAAAAACTATTGTCAGAAAAGCTATTGTGTAGTTCTGGTTTCCGTTCTCTCAGAAACTCATGTGTTTCTTTCCTTCAAAGGAAGACTCTTTTCAGAACTTTTTCCTTTGATAGCCATCTGACATGTGTATAAAGCAAAACGTGTTGTAATGCAGAATCACTCTCTTCGCACATTTCTTGAAAGACGGGAATTAAGTGCATTCGCTTTTATGAAATTCACTGATTTAATTACAGTGGCAAAAACGCATGACAACTTATCGGGCATAGTTTTGACCATTAATGCTTGACGATGGAGAATACAGTGTGTCCCAATTGCATTTGGGGACTTTTCTTCGACCAGAGTCTGGAAACCAGAGCGACATCCCAGCATTGCTGAAGCACCATCAGTGCAAACACCAATTATGAGCTCCCATTGTAGATCATGATTCTTAAAAAAATTGTCAACTTTGTTAAATATATCTTTTGCCTTTGTAGTTGTGTCAAGAGGTTCGCAGAACAAGAATTCATCTTGCAAATGTTTGTCATGTACGTAACACACATATACGAAAACTTGAGCTAGATTAGCAATGTCTGTTGTTTCGTCTAGCTGGATTGAAAAATTAAATTAAAGTTGAATTGTGCATCTTTGAGACCAATTGTAACAGAATGTTATTTGACATATCAGCTATTCGCCTACTAACACTGTTGTCTAATAGGGACAATTGCTTTAGTTTTTCAAGTTCAGAATTTCCCAGAAAGTTTGAAAATTTTACAGCAAGGCAAAACTATCTGTTCTCCGAAAGTGTGTGGATTTTTTGGCAATTGCTATTTCAAACCAGCTACATTTTTCTTAAAAAACATTCCCTTGCTATCAAACCTGGTATATTTTAAACTTTGACCCTGATGTTTGAAGAGTCTACACACCTTTGTGTTGCAAACTTGGTTTGTTTCCAAGTGTCTCTTTAACTTGCACGGCTTTAGTGAAGAAATTGCCAAAACATTATGGCACAAAACGCAGTGGTTTTTCTTCACCACCAGAGTTTATCACAATAAACCCAAATTGGATAAATGAATCGTCATATTTAAATTTCTTTTTAGGAGGCATTTATATGAATAATATTCTTTACAATGCAGATATTATAGTTTACTGAACAACATTAATAAAAACTCATAAACAGAACTAAATTAATAGCTAAAAATGTGAAGGAGCTGAGTTTTCCAAAGGACACAAGCTCTGCTTTCTTCAAGTGGTGGTTTCCTAGTATGAATGAATGGTAGGATTACTTGAAAGTAACTCTCTTATCAACTAACACTAATTGCTACCAACTTAGTCTGCTACTACATCTACATAGCGAAAGTCACTCCTATGTTCAAGGGTCAGTTGACCCATGTTACTTGTAGTACGCTAGTGCGGTCCTATTCTTTTTAATGTAACAGCTTTCTTACTAATGCGAACGATTCGCTGATAGCAGGTAGTACAGCATACTAGATGATGGTGTCACAATAGACATCATAAAACACGCTATGTTTAAACAATAAAGCGTAACTAAAGACAATAATGAATGTTTAAAAACATTTGCTAAAGCCTGATGATGAAACTTTCTCCTTGCGGACTCTCTGAAACTGCCGTACAGACCCCAGTTGGTCCGCGGACCCTAGTTTGGGAACCGCTGCTGTAACAGAATACATGTGAAGCACCTCAAGTTAACTTGCCTGGTTGTAACTAGGCATTATTTGCAAGTGTTTTTTTTAATATTTTATTGTTGGTTTCAGAGTGCTAAAAAGTACATTAGTATGTAACCTCGTTACTTTAAAATACTGAATGGATGAGACCATGTGCCAGGTTTGGCACGACGTTCCCAGAGGTGTGCTACTTGCGTTTTAAGAATAGTTTTTAATAATCAGTCGACTTAACGCAAAAAATATTATTATAAATATAATATTAGCAATTTGTGATTTTTATGATTTCATCACAAATGGCTCCTTTTTCTCTTGGCTGCTTAGGATATTTGCAAATGTTCTCTTTGGTCAATCGACATATATTTCGAAGGTTTGCCGCCAAATTGTTTTACCTCTGTTGGTGTGCCGCAAGTCAAAAAGATTTGCACAGCACTGGTATAAAGTACTTAATTAGTGGGTTGACATAGTCAACCAAGCGTTTTTGATGGTTTACTGACTACCGGTCGAAAACAAGCTATTTTTTTCAGGTTTATGCAAAAAACTTGAAAATGGTTACTTGGTATTTTTGTTATTTTAAAATCAAACAACTATAAAAATGCCTAAGAAAACCAAGATACTGGTTATTTTAGAAAAATGTTATGTAAACAGTTGAAGTACAAGGTAAAAATTATTGCAGAAAAATATGAATGACATTCCAAATCACAAGCAAAAGAGACAGACCAAATACTGTTCAATACATTTGTCCAATTCAGAGATACACTACTATAAAACAAAAACATAGTCCGAGCTAAATCTAATGCGACAATTTCTAAAAGCTGACTATAAGTTTTTTAATTTTGTAAATGCTTTTTAGGAATTTTTAATCGATTTGGCTAATTTTTAACTTTTTTGCTCAAGTCAAAAAAATAATCGCCCTAGTGATCATGTTTTCACAACTGGAGATCAAGCTTTTTTCATGATTATAGGGTATTCACAATTTGTAGTCTGCGAGGTCTTAAACAAAATGCATCTTTTAGTTGTCTGCTTTTCTGCACTCATTTGTCGAAGTGCTGTTAATGTAGGCCTATACTCGTCACCCCTAAAACACTTTTGCACGACCCACAGATTGGTCAGCCCTGATTTAAACAGAGAGACAAGTGGGTCATAAGAAACTGTGGTGGGTCACTTTGTGACTTGCGGATCAGCTGTTCGCCATCCCTGTACTAGTGATTGATACCACCCTTTCTTAGGTCAGTGTTTTCCAACATTTTTTGAGTCATGGAACACTTTTAAAATATTTTTGTGAGACACCAAACGGAAGTTTATAATATAAATTTAAATACACATCAAAACAACACGTTATTCACTTTCAGTTTTTCTTAGTGCGATATCTGGGCTTGTTGGGATGAGCAGCAAATTGATATACAAGCTGTTGTGTATGAAGCAACAGGCCCACACAAATACAATATTTTTATTTAACCTAGTCTTATTATAATTACACAACAACAAATGGAGCAAATCCTGATGGAACATTTATACTGGTGATGGTCATCATAAAGCACCAGTGATTTTCGACCGCTATTACATGGAACATTGG
Organism: Ascidiella aspersa; assembly: GCF_963924565.1. NCBI lineage: Eukaryota > Metazoa > Chordata > Ascidiacea > Phlebobranchia > Ascidiidae > Ascidiella > Ascidiella aspersa. The sequence continues at coordinate 13,733,785 of NC_139454.1, read as the reverse complement.
TCAAAAACTCAAAATAATTTAATTGTTACAGAACACCTGATGAAATTTTATGAAACACTGGTTGAATATCACTGTCTTAGACTTGTGGTATAGAAATCTATAGATACATGGTCAATGACAATTTTGCCAATATTTAATATGGTTGCTATCATTATCGCATATTAAATATAATATCTAGTTTTCCAGTTACTGGCAACATTTTCTCTACAAATATTTGATGGCACACTCATTCCTACAAAACTACAATTATTGTAACTCTCTTATTAAGAATCATCCTGATGTGTAAGATATTTTCAAGAAACCTCATTTCGCATTTCATTACCATTAAACCTTACATGATTTAAAAGTGTTTGCAAAAATTCCTCTGGATCTTTCTCCTCATTTGTTAAGCCAGTTACTGAACTTAAAGCATCCAAATGTTTACGAAGTTCCATAATTTTGTCAGCTCTGACAAAGTTTTGTGTACGAAGAGGATTAACAATAAACTCTTTTAAAACCTAAAAAGATGCAACTTAAGAGTTAGGTATATTAACAAGTATTAGGCAGGGATGTTCAAAGTAGAATCTCAGAGGATTCTAGAATAGTAGGTTTCAAATCTAGAATAATATATACAGAATATAAAATCCTAGTATATTTTTATTAAATATGTTTTTGTTTTGTTTTTCGGGGGGTATTTTCGTAACTTATCGCACTTAACAAACTGCAAACTCTGCACATGGCATTAAATGTATGCCCAATAACACTTGATTGACACCTAATGAATAGGCGAAGGTTATTGCAAAGTAATTGGTAGCCTGAAAAAACGCTGACCCTGCACACTACATGGATACATTTAAAGCAAGCACTGCAAATGTGTCGCCACCACTACAGGCCTTTATCAAAACTTACCACTCATGTATGTATAATAAGGCACAACCACCGACATTAAATTGAAGATGGCAAATTGGTTACAAATACAATTTGGATTCAAGTCTAAGGATCAAACATTTTACTTTGAAAATCTATAATTATGGGTTTTATTATATCTTTAAGTTAATAGAACTTTGTATTCCCTGTTTTATTACTGATGTTTGGATATATTTTATTCAAATTAACTGAAGCTGATACAATGCGTGGCGAAAGATCTTAATCAAAATGATGTCGATTGACTCAACTTTTTCTCCATTTATTGATGATTAAATAAAAATTAAATATTTTAAACACAACAACTGTTTTGTTGTGGGCAATTTTAGAAGTATTACTGTTATACCATGTAGCATGACAGCTACAGAGGTTTGCAAAAAATGACAAAACTGGACCACAGGAGCTACTATATTGTTTATTTAAAGAAAACTTTGAAATCTAAGTTAATTTCTTCTGGTAGTGCCATTGACTGGATCAACCAAACAAGAATGCACAAATATGTAACAGTGAGTCTGTCAGGCAGCCTAATTCGTGCTTTACAGTTGGATATTAAATATAGCTATGGAATGCAGTCCTTGATTGGCTACAAAGCAATGTTTAGTACATCCCGGCAAGATTCATAAAAAAAGCGTTTGTAAGGGATTCTGCAATAAACAATATGAACCACTGATTACTCCATATATGTCAGTGATGATGCACAGCAATATGGTGACAATTTAAATAATATTTAAAGATGCAACCCTTTTAAAAGTATTTTTGTAATTATCAATTTTAAGACAATTCATTTTGCTTTCTTGTTTTAAATGCTGTTATATATTTATAAAGCTTAGTTAAGGTTCTATGTTCACTAACCTGTTGCACTTGTTGATATTCTGGTAAATCATTTTCCTGTTTTCGTCGCAACAGCAAGGAGTCAAGACAGTATGAATATGCAAACAAACTAAAAAAAAATGTGATATGATCTTGTTACTTGCAAATAAATATCAACAATCACTGAATTTAAATGTTTAGCGTGAACTGACATTCACTCAGTCATAGTCAGTATTTTTTTTGAAGTATTATGACCAGCTTTCATTAGGTTTGAGGTCATTTAGGCATGTTTTTACAGAAATAGTATCTATTTTTCTTTGCAGCTGGTTAGCCTAATACAGTGTTTTTCAACCTTGAGTTGCCGTTAGATTTTTTTGGGTTGCCGAAGGCAGTAGATTTAATGGGTAGATTTATTGAGATTGGTTCTGAGCAAGATATTTCCAATATTTAAAAATATTGCGGAAGCATTATGAAGAGACATGCCTAATATAAAGATTTCTCCAATATTTAAAAACATTGTGGAAGCATTATGAAGAGACATGTCTAATATAAACTAAATTAAAACTGATTAATGCTAATGTCTTATGTTTTGTTCTCTAACGTATAAAATATTACAATCAATGAGTAGTGTGCTGGTAAAAATAATTTGCTGCTAGTCACAGAACACCTTCTACATGACAGTATTAATCTAAAATGGAGATAAAATATCAATTTGTATGCTATGATCTAGCCCAGTGTTCCCCACCCAGTGTTCCAGTGTGCTCTTAAGTTCCTGCAGGTTATTACTTTTGTTCACAGTTACTGTGTAGTAACCAGTAGAATTAACATGGAAAACGTATATTTTTATTGACAATATGCCACAATCCAGACCTAAATATCTGAACTTTTCCTTAATATTCAACTTTTCCAAACACATGTTAAATTAGGTAAAAAAAATATTTTTTAACAAACTCAACTACCAGGTGATTACCGGGTTTAATGTATAACAATTGTTTTCAATCTTTATAACAAGAGTAAGGGAGGCTGATATCCATATGCTCGAAAGCCATAAAAAAGCATTGAAAAACGAATTTGTGTATATGTCCTTTATAATCGGTGAGTTAGTATTTAAAATTCTTGTGACTGGTTATCCGAAACTAAATTAAGCAAAAAATACAAAATTCAACTGTCAAGTTAATTTTCTACATACGATTCACGTTAATTTTCTAGATACGATTCACAATCATGAAATGTTTTCTTATTCAACTTTTATAAAGGAGTACCATTTAGAGGATTATGAGCATTTTCAGATACTTCAGGAGGACTGTAAACTACAAATTAGAAGAGAGGAGAAAGCAATATATGTAAAATCCTTTGCACCTGCTGTGCTTCATAAAAAAGGGGCTCCTTTGCTATCGATAGATTTGGATATTGCACATGTGTCTATTGTCATTTTAGATATGCTTTGTAGATGAAAGGTATGCTTTGTGAAAAAAAGGTTACAGAGCACTGGTCTAGAATTTGTACTGGCCATTTAAATACAATAATTTCACATTCATATATGATATTGATGTTTAAAATTAACAGATAATAGACTTTTTCAATAAAAAATGTCACCTGAATAACATACTGTCTAGATAGCAGGAATTGTAGTGACCTTGGATTCCCTTGCCTTTACCAAGCATTTGCAACGTAAGTTCTTTTGGTGGCTTAACACACCCTTTGACTTGAGGGGCTTTAAAGTCACCAAAATTACATGACTTTTGTTGTTGAACCGAAGATAGTGAAAGAACATCATCTAAAGCATAAATATTTTAACAAAAACAAACATATTGTAAAGTCGTTTTTAACATATCATTTCAGCTGCATAATCAAAATATGTAAAGTAAGGTACACAATAAAATATGAACCTGGAACACGATGATATTAATCAAATTTCTAAGAAAACTAAACATCAATTTTTAAGTTGTTGTTCTTCTACTTAGACATTGTCTACATAGAAATGTGCATATGTAAACATTTTGTAATGGAGTAAAATTACTAGGGGTCGACCGATATCACTTTTTTGGACCAATACCGATACCCGATTTTTCACAATTTTGTCAACCGATACCGATTTTTTTATATACCTAAGAAATGTTCAAAATTTGAATTAATTGAAAATACAATCCAAATAACGTTTTAGATTATAAACCTTTATTAATTATTAAACTAATATTTTGCATATTAACTTGTTGTGATGCTAAAACCCAATTTTTTTTCATTAAAAAATGGGTAATTTGTTTGCTCTACAGGAAAATTTATATCATATTTTCATACCAAAATATCGGCCAAAGTATCGGCTCACATTTACCGATACCGATATATCGGTAGAAGCCTACTTTTTGTATCAACCCACCATATGCAGTAAATCTAGAGTCCTTTTGACAACAGCCTATGGGAACAAAGAGAGCTCTTTTGTCTAAGCAATCAAAATAACGTCTTCCATTCCATTCTCCGTCAGTCAAATCATCACGTTCCATTTCTAGTTCTACACCAGCATATACCTACATAGAATTTATAGTATGTTCATTTTGAGTAAATGCATAAATTACCAGGCTTGTTCTTTGTACTTGCTTCAAAACGTCATGTATCTTTAATTTGGAGCAAGTTGCAATTAGCCCCTTTAAATTTTAAAGTATGCTAAGCCCTGGTCTGTATTAATTTACGGCAGTTCTCTTTTTACTCTGTATTTCAATAAACTATTTTCCTTTATAATGGTATAGGATAGCTAGCGTATTTTTTCATAAAAAACAGTGTCATTAAGACGTTTGTAATTTTTACATGGCAAAAATATCATTAAGTACATCTACAAAAACTACAAAACCGGTGTGGGATACACTGGTTGTTAGCAAAACAACAAGAAAGGCTCTTAGAGACAAACAGTGAAAATACTGTTTAGACATTACATATTCCAAAATTTTGTCATAAAAAGCATTTTAGGTTAAAGTTTTTATATTTTTAGGTTTAAATTTTTTTTTTAATTGCCCAACTATTAGCATATACCAGGTTGATAAAAAACTAAAATCGGTAAGGAAAAAAACAAAAAAACATGTTAAGTTATCAGCCTAAAAAAATAATTTGGTATGATCTCTAATATTTATGTCATGATGTTGTGATTACAAAATAACAGGTGTTCTTAGTTTAGTGGCTGTTGGTTAAAAAACTTTTTAATAACCTTGACACAGGGATGGTGCTTTGTTCCTAAAAAAACACTCCAGTAAAGGATACCTTGGGCTTTAATTTTTTACAACTAATAAACATGAAGGTATTATATACCTACTACCTTTTGCTCTATTAGGTTATTTGAAAATAGTTGCATTGTAATTTCCAAATTGACTTGATATCTCTCAGCCTCTGTCAACGGTATAGTAACTACCATGGGTCTCAAAGCAATTGCAGTCATGAACTCTTTTTTTCTGGAGCAGTATACTTATCAGTCCACTGAATTAAAACTGCGGTTTTTTGTGCAAACAACACTTACATCCTGAAGAGATTTAACTAAATAGCAATAGTAGAACATTTTTACAAACTATTTTGTTTCAATTATTTGTTGCTCTGCCTGGATCTCTAAAAAATTGAGAGGCCCAAGTTATTCAACAAGCAGCCAAACAACATACATTTTGAATGTTAGGAGGCTTTCCAATCCATCGTATGACGCCGAAAATAGGTCCAATAAGAACTTCATTTTGACTTTCCATCCCATCAAGAATTTCTACCATTGAACCGATCTCCAAACCATTGTAATCTAAGCAAGAGCAAATATTAAAAATGCAATAGAAAACAAGTTTAAATATACAATGGTTACCATTAGAGGTGTTTTCACTGTGATAATCTTGTCTGTATGGCGACTTTAGCTACAAAACAAAGCAAAATATGATATTAGAACATGTAGACATGATTAGTATGCTGAGTACCTGGAAGACATCTCTGTATTCAAACAAAAGTTTCACTAAAATAACATAGTTTGTTGACTGGATTTTATTTACAATAACCATACATGTGGGTGCAGACAATTCAAGCTAAGTTTAAACTACAAATAGCATTGTTTTAGTTACCAATGTGCAATAATAACATACTGGGTATAAAGTTTGGATTTCATTTGTTGACAGTCGCTCTCTGTCTACAATAGACTGACCACTGTAAATGTCATCATGAGAGTAGAGGTCATCCTCTAATTCAGCAACAGTACCTTTTCCACTACTAGAATGCTGTAGATTGGAGTTGAAAGATCCTTCGGAATAATTGGGTAACTCAATAACATTTTTGTTTGGAGGCATAAAATACAGCCACTTACTGGTAAAGTATTCAGGTCCACTAAATGCAGTCTGTTCAGTAGCTTCTTTACCTCGTGCCATTTCCTTCAAAAATAAATTTGAACTTGTTTTTAAGTCAACAAATAAAAGTTAAGAATCAAGGATGTAAAGTAATAAGACAAGTAGTTACTCATCCAATAAAATATATAACCCTCAAACTACCAATGTATAGCAACTACCTCATTGTGTGATGTATTATCAAATGTACTTGCGGGAAGAACACCACTCAGTGGAACTAGGGCAGCATGATTTAACTTAGTTTTAAACAACTGTCGTTTATTGAACACTCCACGCCCATTTCCTGATGGATTTACTAACTCTATTCCAGCATATATATCATCAGTAGGAAGTTCATGTAAACGGCCTTGCAATAAAATAATAACAAAAATTTAATTAGAAAATGTATATCAAATGCAGTGGTGCCATGGAGCCAAGCAACACAGTATGGATTTTATAATAGATTTTTGTCCTACCAATGTTGTTTAGAGAAGAAAGGAGTTTCTCCATGAAAAAAGTGCTTTTATGATAAACAATGCTTTTTGAAAATAATATCATGTTTAACATTTTTTACAAACATATGCAAATGGTGCTGTTGTAGTTACCCACCCAATGGCAATAAATTACCACCGTTGATTCAGAAGGGTTTAGCAAAAGCAAGTACTTTTTAACATCAAATTAAGCTAATTATGACAGTGTTCTACTTAACAGTGGATTTAAGGGAGACAATATAAAACATTAATGACAGCAACAGGTGCCATACAGCTACACTCAGTTTTATAAATCAGGGTGGCAACTCTATTACCTTAAATAAATAAAATACTAACACCCACTTTCAACACCCAAGTCTGTCAAACAGGTCTCTCTTTTGACGAGAGTATGGTGTATTTGTTGTTAGTTGCTGCATCAGCTTTGAGGTTTTGAGGTTTTTCCCCCACTTTTAAATGCAAGTTCAGACTGACACCCTCCCTCCCAACTGGTGAGTGCTCTTAGTCAACATTGATCGTTGTATGACTTTTTGGTGATCTTAATTTTTGTTCTGTGGCAAATTATGTTTAACTTTCAATGACTGAAAGGCCATAAGATATAAAAACTATATTACCGCTTGAAAATTAATGGCATGTTAAATCATTAGTCAAAGGGTTGGATTAAACAAAAAATACGCAGATGGCGTGCCAGCATTTTTGGTGAGTCTGATTTAATCTGGGTGAGTGTTGATTGGTGCCAATTTTAATTTGGAGTCGGCCAAGTGTCTTTTCATCAACACTCGCCCAGACAGAATAACATTGGCCCAAAATAAATTTTCGTATTACTAGTTGTTATTTTCAATTATTTAACCTGACTTACTATTTCGGTTGTATACATATTTCGAAAAATTCAAATCAGCGTGTTAAATTAATGATACATTGAATTATAATAACCAATAGTTAATGATTATTCCTTGGGCCCGACTCATAGATTTTTAGTCATTTCCAACAAAAGTTATAAAGATTCATTTTTTAGTAACAGTTCGTGCGGGCATAATACCAAAAACAAGAGAGTGACTTTTAAATCGTTTTTCATGAGTCGTAACTAGGGTTGCTCTTTTTCACGGATTTTTTCACTCCCGGAAAACGGGATTGAAAAATGAAAATTACCGGGATTACCGACGAAAAAATTATACCTAAAATTTCGTCATTATGATGTTTAAAATTATCTTATATTAGATCCAAAGATTTAATTAAGCTCATTTATGTTGTTCTGTAGTCTTGCTTCTGCAATCTTACAAGACCTTCAACGTCACCCCCTTTTTTGTTTTTAATTAAAAAAAGCGCATTTTTTGTAGAATAAATTTAATTAGTTTTTTACCGCTGTAAAGCGCAAATAAAGCAACTTAGGCAACGACTTTAACAGGGTTGGAATTATTTTTATCTTTCTATCAGTCAAAAATGACAATTTTTATTAAGTTTTGCTATGTTGCCGAATAACCGGGATTAAAAAAAAAATTTCGCAGGATTCGGGATGGTTAATTCACGGGAAATCCCGGGAATTTCCCGTCGAAACATTCCCGAAAGGAACCCTCGTCTTACCTACATGTGGCAAGCAAATCATAGGCTGCTCTTGATTTTTAAAATGAAAAGGGATAAAAAAAAAATATTAAAGAGAGCGATCTTTGCCAACAATATGAGATTGTTGCCTTGTCATGTTATTTTTCTTTATCTAGTTTAACCGGTCTTTCGCAACCATTATTACATTTATTGAGCTTTTGTTATGTCATTTTTCACAGCGCAAAATCTCTCCTGAAAATAAATATTAAACAAATCAGATACTCAACTATTTCCTACACCACAAGACAGTTTTGATTGTTTGTAAAACATTGAATGCATACGACTTTTTACCACATACAATGTGTTTGGTCAATTTCTTGGTGTAGTTTCGCACAAGTGTATCGTAAGCCATATAGTGAAATAATTGGCCTTAGTCTATAAAGGTAAACAAATTTGTTCTGGATTAATAAAGTAGGACTGCAAGTCGGTTTAAAAACAACAACCAAAAAGGGAACTCTCCAGCTGGGCGAGTGGAAGACAATCAGTATTCTCCTGGAGCGAATTGCACTTGCATTGGCAAGCGGGTGAGCACAAAATCCCTAGCGAACTCTAACTCATTAACAAACCACCAGGAGAGTGGAGCATCCCCCTTCCAAATGCATAAATCTACACTGGCATTTTATGAATAAATTTACCCAGATGTTTTAACAATACATCAATTTTTACATATGAACAAATTACATTTCACAATGAACTGCAATATTACCTAAAAATCTGACAGTCCCTCTTTCTTGACTTTCGTTGCCATGAACTTCTGTGAAAATGTAAACTTCCATACCAATATTAATGTTTAGTTGATCAAGCTCGTTTTTCTCAATGTTTATGACAGAAGGAATGGTGTTTCCCTGGCTGGGAACTAAAATTTATATACACAATGGTTAAAACATAAAAACATCACAGAACACAGATTAATTTAAAATATTATACTTTAGTCACGTTTCAAACAAGAATTTACACTTACGATGAATTGCTTATTTTTATGTTTAGAATGGTTTACCTGCAGTTTCTCTAATAACAAATATATTTTCAATTTGCTTTTTTTAGTTTTGGTGATGTTGTGTGGGGGGTTGGGGGGTGGGTATACCGGCAATAAAAATCAATTACAACTACATGAAGCGGAATTAAAAAGTACTTGTAGATTAAGTATTTCAATATTAATTTGCATAATGTAAAACATGCAACACATGCTATCTACTTCTGTATGGGCTTTCAAATTCATTCCATGTTTAACTATAACCTGGTCCACACTTCTAGTGAAATTTGTAAAAAAATAACATTAACAAACTACCTGCACTATAAGAAGATTCGGCAGTTTTCAAACATATATTTTTCGGATTTACTTTTCGCGGTGCTGGCACAGGAGCTTGCATTAGGTTGTGATATTCCTTAGAAGTCACACGATTAAGGGCCAAGAACACGCCACAATCCTCTGTACATTCAAAGTACCTACAGATATGTCAGTACAACTTATAAAATAGGTTTACCTAAAACCTATTTTTAGAAAACAACAACTTAATTTAACATGGTACACAAATGATTAAAAACACATTGTGATTAAGGCTATTTTTTAATTTTTTAAGCAGTGGACTAGATCAACTAAAAATTAGTTTATAGACGCAATTGCTATAGATTCATTATAATTATTTTTCCATATATTATCTCCTTATTAGCTATGCTTTTAAATACTCTTTGTTGGCATTGGAGTTTTAATAACAGCGCATAAAGTTAGCAAAATAAATAATTAAGTTACATTGGTCAACAAAAACATTTATTTACTGCCACGAAATATAAGAGTCGTTTTGTGATAGTTCATGGCACTTGATTCCAAAAATGTATTAGTTTGTTAGAAGTGGCTCTAGTTTTAAAAAATTGTGAAATTACTTTTTGCACAATTTTCACTTTTGAATATGTAACACACAAAAATTCATGGGCTTCAGTGTAAAATTTTAGTGTAAAGTAAGCCCAGGTATATTTCTCAGAGATAGAAATCTGTTCCTCTTGTAATTGTAATTCTTAACCAACGTTTAAGTTTGAAAGGGATCAGTGAAAAAAACATCATTGAAGTGCGACTGAAGGGCTCTTAAAGATTTAGTATGCAGTAGACTGGCAGCTTTTAGAGTCACACCTGATGCTTTGTTATATTGTTTGTGAATTATACAAGCATACTAATGCATGCAGAAATTCTATGGCTATCAAGAGGCTAAAGAACACAAGGCTATTGCATTTGAAATATCAACTTGTAATGTTCGTAACTAAACATATGTCTGAATGTGCAGTTTTTTCGCAATTAGTTTTACCTTGTAAAAAAAAAGTCAAAATTTTGTCAAAATTTACACGTTAGGTCAAAATTTGTCAAAAGTCAAATTTGATTAAAAATGCACTTAAATCATTCACAAAATTAAAAAAAAACTATAGTCAGCTTTTGGAATTAAACAAAAAAATAATTTTTAGGTATATTTAACAACATTTAAACTGTATTATATCTTCATTAAAGGAAGCGAGCTTGCAGGAGGTTCTGCTTGAAGACTGGGGGACAATAAACCTAAAATATTGTGACGTCATCGTTTTAGCTTTTTGTAGCTATCTACTCCTACCTAGCGACAGAAAAACTCAATACAGAATTCGTTTATATCGCTTCCTTGGTTCAGCTCGCAAGTGGCTGCTGGCATCCTGCTGCGCTTCATTGTCCCCCGCGTGCAACGTTCATTGTTCGAAGTGGCTGCGTTAGTAAAACTGGGCGCGTGCGACTTGCATTTAAAAAGAGGCTTTACTTAGTAAAATAACTTACTACTCTTACAAAACAACATATTTTAGTGCCGCAAATATAAATGCGAAATTTGGTGGCAGTGTACACCTCTCTCTATTTGCACCTGTTTCGCAGGTTACTCCAATCCAACATATCAACACCAGGCCTACACAACTTAAAATTGTGTGTTGATATTTTGGAATCTAGTAACATACGAAACAGGTGCAAATAGCAAATATTCTTCAAATACGTTTTTTTCAAATATTCTCTAAATCGTATTTCATTTTATTGTCACGGTAATACACAAAGAGGTAAGGCCGTGAATAAACTTTCACCCACTGTGCAATTAACGCAGGGAAGCATTGCGAGTAGGGATGTTCAAAGCAGAATAACGGCGACACATTTATAATGCTTGCTTTAAATTTATTTCTTCTTGTGGTTTTGGGGTAGTCAAATATATTTTTTTAGTTAATAGTAGACTAACAAAATTAAAATTGAATAAGGGCCGCAGCAGGCAAAACATAATTTAAAGGTTGGCGTATTAGGCTTTAAAGGTGGCGTATTAGGATTAAAGGTGGCGTATTAGGCTCATAAAAGAGTTTTGCATTTTGCTCGAAACAACAGATTTAAAGTCTATTTCAACAGTGATTGCGCGGACCAAGCCAGGGTAAAATATTACCAAGTGAAAATTGGCAAAAGCATAGCAAACTATAGGTGTTAAATAATTTTAAGACAATTATTATATCTGCTTTTTTACCAAGTTACCGCCCCAAAATTCAACAACATGGCCGCATGCATTATCTACGTAAATTCTATTTATCAAACATATTTTTCGATCATTTCCCAAATACCTTGCCGTATTTTAATTTATTATCGCGGTATTACATGAAGAGGCAAGGCCAGTATAAAATGAAGTTTCCCCAATCGTAAAGCAGGGAAGCATTGCTAGAAGATTCATTTATATGACGTTCGTGAACTATCTCGCCAGATTGAATCATAAGTTAAAAAATCCTGAAAATTTTCTTGAAGGTAAAGCTTTCAGGCGTCAAGTGCCAGTTTGTGACTGTCTCTGGAAATGGAATTTTTGTTTTGAAGCGGCAAAAAGAAAAATAAATAAATGAATAAAATATTTTGATTGCAAAACGATTCTAAAATTAAGCATAGTCTTTACCAAACTAACGTATAAGAAAATTAAACCCTGGCAACTACCCCTTTCGTATCTAAGACATAAGTTAAGGCGGGTGATTTTCGGCCTTCATTCTGAAAAATAATGCTTTTTGTAACATTCCTTTTATTACATGTCATATAGGTACAATATCATTTCAATCATTGGTAATACCGAGAGCTTTGGCAACCATACATGGGTGGAACAATATAATGTGCAATTTTGAATAAGGGGCCAGAGCTGGATGTCCTCTCACAATTTGTGAAACTGCACAAAATATAGTATTTATTGTGCCAGTAATTGTTTTAAATCGCCTGAACCTTAAAATTAGGTAGGCCGAATTGCATTTTTTTATACCAAGTTTAAGGAGACATATAGTATTAGAACTATGAAAGACAATATATTACCAGGGCAAAGGCAAGTATATCATCGAATTTAATTTTATATATATATACAGGGTTGTTCCTAAGCAAAAATTTACACTCGCCAGCTGGGCGAGCGGCAATCAATCGGCACTCGCCCAGACGAAATAACACTCGACAAATTTGTTGGCATGCCGTCTGCAAATTTTCGTCCTAGCACGGCCCTTTCTTTGGTTATCGTTATTCTGTTTTGTTTTTTTCTACGTAAACAGCAGTTTTGATAAAAGTCTGGTTGTTTATTTCCAACCACGGATGAACAAATTAATGACCCATAAAGCAGTTTACGCTCAAGACAATGTTTTAACGAAATATTTTTAACAATCTTGTGAAAAAAATAACACTGACAATTTAGTAGCCACGGCCGGCCTGTTTTCCATTTTTCTAAAAATCCTTGCGCTCTCTTTTTTTCGTATTCTGTTTTTTTTGTGTTTCTTTGAGTGTTTGCCGGTAAACGATTTTGTTTAAACGGGACAAAGAGTCTTTATTACGAGCTTCAAACGTGACTTCGATTAACCTTATTATTTGCGTAGTGTTGAATGTATTTCCGCCTTAGTTTTCAGGAAAATAACTTGCGCTGAGTATTATTTCGCTTAGTAGTGGTGCTTAACACAAGTTGTCCTACACCAACTAATTAAATTTCTCGCCAAAGCCACTCGCCAGTCGGGCGAGTGGGTGTCAATCAGCACTCGCCAGGAGCGATTTGTATTGCATTGGCGAGCGGGCGAGTGCTTAAGGCCAACCCTGATATATATATATATATATACATACAGATATATAAATCAAACATAATATATATATATATATATCAAACTCCTACTTGATTTTTTTGAGAGTTCCATTCGAGTTACCTTTTTGTCTGGCACTGATAAGTTCAACTCCAAAGTAAGTGCCATCTCTATCAACAAGTTTGCCCTTGTATCTCAATTTTCCTAAATAAGGCAATTAATTAAAACATGCTAAAAGAGTTGAATAACCTTTTTGTTATATAATAAAACTATAGTAAAATACTGCAGTATAACAGAGTGTGATGACAGCAACGGATATAAGTGTAGATATCCGTGTTAACACAGTTTATAAAACAAACATCAACCATAAAAATATACTGCATAAATAGGAAATATTTGTAATACGCTAAAATTTGTTTGAAATGTTTTTTACAAATGCTGCAACAATTCTAACTTAGATGCAAGTTAACATACCCAAAACTTCTCCAGATACTGTTGATAAACGAACAACCACATCACAGCCAGGCTTCATTTCTAATCCATCACGTAATCGTTCCTTATTTCTAAATACCTCATATCGCTCTTTGCAGTTTGAAATAGCAATAAGATGTTCTTTAATTACCTGTTAAATTAAGAAGTTAGATAGATATATACATTAGTTTTAGGTGATTTTAAGAATAATCAAAACAAGACAAATATCCAGCTAAGTAAAACTACTAATATTTTACCACCCAAAATTATTACAGAACTCTTGGCATAATATTATTTGTATGGTATCAAGGGGTGTAGGGGGAGGGGGATCTAGGAGTCTAGACAACCACCTTAGAAATTTTAGGAAACAATTATTACAAAACTAAACCTGGGATTGCTGCGATTAAGGATGTTCAAAGTGGAATATCAATTCAAATGGGATTGGTATCCAAATCTGCCTTTATTTCGGGTAATTTGGACCGATATAATTTATTGCCGATGGTTGCGCCTATTTATACATACGCGAGTGGCAAGTTTAGATAAGGCCTATCGCTGCGCCGATACATTTATAGTGCTTACTTTAAATGTTACATCGTAATGCAGTGTCAGTGTTTTTTGGGGCAACCAATTATTTTGCATCATGCGATAAGTATCAATCAAGCATTATTGGGCGAGCGACTAATGTGTAAGCCAGGTGCAGAGCAATTTCCTTAACAGATTTTCCTTTAACAATAAACTCCTGTATAGTATCATCCACAGAGTACATTATATCCTGGCATAGGTGCCAAACGTGGGTGTGCAGAGCGTTTTTTCACGCCCTGAATTTCTTGCAGGACGTCAATACGCCCTGGAATTCGCCCAAGTATTGTGTACAATTAATGTGCAACTCCACTTCTGTGAACACTAAATATTACAGCTAGCGCAATCGTGGTTCACTAACAGTATGCGCGACTTTCCTGAATTACATGGGGAGAAGTACCATCGCCGAAAGTGTTCGTTCGCACCTATTAATAAGCCATAGCGGCATGGAAAATACGAAATACCAGGTTGTGCTAACGTAGCTTAAGCTGATGAGAAATTTGTGTTTAGTGAAAAATCTTCTGTGATAAATATGCGTCAAGCCAATTACTGAGGCTAAAATAGACAAGTGTTAATCTATTTCATAACTTTTAAACGCCATATAACACAGTGCTTCATCTAGCGCCCCAATTCCTACTGTTTAATATGCTGAGACGTTTGGTCACTCAAATCGATAAATAAACGCAATATTCTGAACATAAGTTTTTGAACGCCAAACATATATAAAACACTCGTTCAACTCGCACAAGTCCCTTTAATTTTTAATATCGTCATAGCCCCAAAAAATACGCCCTCGCTTCGCTCGCTTGTTTTGCATGTTTGCCATGGCGGATAACAACTTAAGAACACTACTCAAAGTATATTGGCACTAACCTTCATCCTTCATCATTTAAATACAGGACAAAGCACGCATTAGCTTTGAGTACAATCAATTCTGACGAAATTACAGGAGACATAACGGTTGTTTTAAACCTAATATACGGCATCGCAAAATCGGTTAGCGAGACCTGCTACGTTTTGTTGGTAATGAGCAGTGGCGTATTGAGGGCCGGGCTTGGGGTTCCCCTTCTTGCAAGTGATATTATCGCATTTTGTTCGTTTTTGTCAGGGTTTAACTCACCGTCCAAAGCGGTAATGTTTTTAATGTAATTGGGTCACATGTCTTAAGCTAATTGGAAACCAAAATCAAATGCAAAACGCCGTTTTTTGTGTCTTGTGTGGTCAGCCGTAAACACAGGATGTTTTTTCTCTTTCGCCTTTCGTTATTCGTTCAGGTTGGCTCGTTAGCAAAAATGTATTAGACCATTGACAACCCTAAGTCAAGCCTTCTTGCTTTTATGCTGCTAAAAACGTCGAGTTAGGATACTGTTTCCCGCTGTTCACTGTATGCGTTAGTATCCAATGTTGGTGTAACAACGGCATTTTTGTAACTAACGCAGATTCTCTTGAAAAGGTGGCCTAACTGTGACTGTTTAAAGTCGCCGTTTTTATGTAATGATAGTTACCGGTTACCGCAAATTATTTTCATGTCCAACGACCACGTGTTTAGTGTGCAATTGACACAACTTATTTTCTCTAAACCACAGCTTGTATTTTAGCTGACTTGACACACAGCTCGGCGCAGATGTTGCGAAAATCGTGGCATAATTCCACCCGGAAAAACAATCTTCGTATTGCAGGTGGCGAAAGACGTGCTTGTAATTTACCGTGGCCCGTACATGAAACTTGGAAAACTGCGCTGCTGATAGTCAAAACATGATTCTATCAAAATCAACCACACATACTTCATGGTCTTTGTTTAGTTTTTCGCCTTAAGTTAACGATTGTACACTAAGCTGTTTCAAATCACGAGTTCGCTTTGCGTCTTAAAGGTTCGCTTTTCCTGGACGCAAATTGGCTGTGTCTGGTTATATATTTATGACGCCATTCCCGTCACCATTTTATGACGTAATTATTAATTTTCCGTCAGAAGGAAAATAAGGGAATTCCCTAAGTTTAAATTTTAGGAACCCCCTGTTTAAATACTGGTTCAAAAAATGCCCTGGGATTTTGAAAGTTCGGCGCCTATGTATCCCGGTGTACGTTCATTAGCATTAAGCCGGTCAAGCGCTCTTCAACGCAGGTTGCTCTTGAGCGTTTTTATTAGCCTAGATCCTGAAAAGGAGTGCTCAGTCACAGTTCTAACAGAATCATTGCACGCTTCTATGAATATTTTATGATAATCATCGCTAATTTTGCTGAAAACTTAGTGCAACAACAATTCCATCACATGACTTCATTTCGTTAACGAAGTGTTGTGTTTTTCTAGCATCGAACAGACAATTTTAAACAGCCGTAAGCTCCTAATAATTGCCGTTTCCAGCGTTTAAAGTACACAAAACATACAATTTTTCGGGCTAAGCCTGTAACCGCTGGGGGCGTTCATACCACACCCTAAGACCCTCTAGGGCAGGGGTTCTTAACCTTTTTTCCCTTATTACCTATTTCTGTCCAGATCAAAGTCCCACTACCCAAAATCTAGTTTTATCCATTTTGACATTTTACCATACTAAAAATATAAAACAGCGTTATTCAACAAAATAAAGCTCACTCATCTCACTAACTCTAAATGCACACTTATAGTTACTGTATACTACTTCAAACAAGTCCACTAAGAATACCTTCAAAAATAAATACTAACAGCAAACTGATTAGGAAAGAATAGCTAGGCAAGTTAGCGGATACAAGAAAAATCTTACTATTACGTCACATAAAAATAAAATACGTAAAAATGATAAAATATACTTGTGCTTGTTTAGTTGTTTTAATTTAAAAGGACTCAAAAACATCAAAAAAGTTTAAGTAATAAAGCAACTTACCACTTACAGCTACGACTTTGTTTGTTACAACCATTATTCTAAATATTCTGGTTCAGCTGATTACCCACCTGCTATCCTGAAATTACCGACATGTGGGTAATTACCCATAGGTTAAGAACTGCTGCTCTAGGGGATTTGGGTTGCTCATTATGTGACACCCCCCTTTGAAACAGCCATGTTACGCGCCTAATGGTAGCCTTCTGGCATTGTCCGGGGCACAAGCACCAACAAAAATGTCCAGAGCATTTATAGATCTTGTTTTTAGACCTATTGGAGAGTTTTAAGACACCCTGGATTTCTGGCAAAGCGTCATAACTAGGGTTTTGAATCCAAAAAACGAATCCAGAATATCTAATCCTATTTTTTAATAATAGACATGTATTACAGTTTAATGATCTGCTTCAAATAACAGTTGTTAAGGATGTTAAACATTTTGGAGAATAATTTTTTATTACAATATACACATGTTAGCAAATTGTTTGGCGATTTATAGCTGTGACTGTAGGCCAGGGGTCGGCAACCCCTGGCACACGTGCCACTTGTGGCACGCAATATGATTTTGCATGGCACGCCAATTGATTTAACGCGCACATTATATCACCTTAAGAAAGTGCAACCATTGCATCACTACCACATCATAAGCATTACTATTACATTACTAACACTAGTGCTAACTAAATGGTTGCACACATTGGCCAGTTCGTGTCACAAGTGTCTTAACTGTGTTGTATTTAATATTATTTTTTGTGGACGTAGGCTACTTGTTGTTTAACACTAACCGTTCGTATTACGTCACAATGCCCCAAATTTAGCGTAACGTTTACTACGTTAAAGCAGGGCATTCTACATCAGTGGTTCTCAACCGCTGGTCCGCGTCAACTTTCATGCCGGTCCGCCAAATATATTACAAATTTATATCTCAATTGCAAAAAGCAAGATGTTGAAGGCGGCTTGTCCATCAAATTTAGAACTTAGCCAGTTCCGTAATTTGCAGCATTGTGACGTAACATAGATTAACAGTCTACTTTGGACTTCATCTTACGTCATAATGCTGCAAGTGTTGTGCCCAACTATTTAAAAGTAGGCTACAACTCGTTTAAATCCCAAACTTTAAGACCAGTTGTACGTGAAAAACTTCAATAGAACCACGTATAACACGTATGATATCAAAAAGAGAGCAGCAAATTTCTCATTACATAGAAGTTTTCGTTATTTGCTTTTAAGTTGCATAATTTTGTCATAATTACATTTTGGGTTGATTTTAATTTTTGAGTGTCCACCGGTTCGCAAAAAATGTTTTAAAATTTTACCGGTCCGTAAGCTAAAAAGGTTGAGAACCACTGTTCTACATTAAAAGTAAGCACGTGTGTTTTTGTGCGACTGAGAAACCAACAAAAAGCGAAACTGATAGTTAACACGCTAGGTATCGGCTTAAAAGCATCGAAGTACATTTCAAAAAAGATACGTAAATTAGATGTCAGAGCTGCTGAGTCGGACTCGGAAGTCGAGTAAGACCAGGTAAAACTACCAGAGTCCGACGTTTGCGGCATGCGCAGTACCAAATTTTGTTAACTGATAAGGCAGCAAACTGTAAATTGTTGTGGAATAGCATATGCTCGTGGCATGTTTTCCATAACCCTAGAGTGGATTGCGGAATATTCACCTTAATTTAGTTAATTGGTGAAAATGCGTAAATTGGTGAAATGCAGGAGCTGAGTCGGACTCGGGACGTGGTGAAATCTGATATTTGGCCGGAGTCGGACTCGGGTTGTTTTTAACCAACTCCGCAGCCCTGATTGCCAATGCAAAACAAAACATAGAAAAATGTTTGGCACGCGAGCTGTTAATATTTTGACATTATTCATAAACTGGCACACTGCGTACGAAAGGTTGCCGACCCCTGCTGTAGGCCATGTAGACAGGGGCGCCCGCAGAAAATTTTCCAGGTGAGGTGCAATCAGGGGCGTAACCAGAAAATCAAAAAAGGGGGTTCCTGAATTTAGGGAATTCCTCTATTTTTTGTCTGACGTTAATGAATAATGACGTTATAAAAAAGTGACAGTATGACGTCACAGATTCATGATTGCAAAACGTGATAAAAAAACTAATCAGAAACAGCCAAATACGTCCAGCAAAAGCGACCACGTGCGTCGTCGACAATCCTTATATGCTTAAAGAGCATAATTTTGCGTTAACCATCATTACTTAAAAATGGAGACTTTGGTCACCATTATACCTCCTTTTAAGAATCTGCTTCAGTTAAACAAATGTTGATGTTACACCAACATCGGATATTAGCGCAGAGACCGAACAGCGAGGAACATACTGCGTATAACTCAATGTTTTTTTAGCGAGAAAAAAAGAAAGAAGGTTTGACTTAGCGTTGTCAATTGTCGAATGCACACTTGCTAATCAGTCAACCTAAACAAATAACGAAATAGATAAACTATCCAGCGTTTACGGTCGACCAAACAAAAGACGAAAACGGCGTTTTGTGCTCGATTTTGGTTTCTCATTAGATTAAGACTCTGTGACCCACTTACTTAAAAAGCACGCCGCTTTGAACAGTTTGTTAAACCATGACAAAAACGAACAAAAAACGATAATATCACTTACAAAAAGAGGGTAAGAACTCCCGCCCCCCCTGGATACGCTACTGGGGGCAATGGATAATGTATAATATTTTTAACCTTCATAGGTAATACAGATTACATTTATAAATAACTCTAATATCGCATTTTGAAATTCCAGGGGGGGGCAAGTGCACCCCCCCCCCTTGCGGGCGCCCATGCACGTAGAGGGTATATCAAGATCCCTCCAGCAAACAAAATAGACGTTAAGTGATTCTTTAATTAACATATATAAGGATTCAATATTCTGGATTCATTATTCTAGATTCAAAACCTTAAGTTCTAGAATCTCTTAGGATTGTACTTTCAACATACAAGCCATGTAGAAAAACTACCGTATTTTACGGACCATAAGGCGCACTGTCAATAAATTGCTGTGATTAGTTTTTTGTTCATACATAAGGCGCACAATCAATTTATCCAAATCGCCCGGGCGTTCGCAATCAAAAGCACACTGAGGCCTCCACAAAAAAGCCGAGTCTTCAGCCAAGTGGTAAACCGCTCCGCTCTTTCTCCTACTCCTCCCACTATTTCTTCGCGCTCCTCTTTTCGTCTCCTTTTGCAACCCAAGGTTGGTTCCCAAAGGTCGCAAGTTGCTTTTACCGTAGTTTATTTTGTAAGACGGTGGTTTATTTATATAATAATAGTATCGCTACTGGTTTTGAGTATAGGCAATAAAGCACTACCGTACTTGTTCATACATTAGGCGCAGCGGCTTATAAGGCGCACAATCAATTTATGAGAAAAAAAGGATTTAGATTGCGCCTTTGGTCCATAAAATACGGTACAAGCTATGTAGAAAAGTTTTGTAAAATAGCTCTAATATGCTAATCTATGTTCTACGATGCCACACTGCAGAACCTAAGTTGAAAACGAATCACAATCATAGACCAAAAAAAAATTAAAAAAATAATATAAAGGTTTTAATAACATAATACAAACCTGTCCAAGTTAATTCCCGCCTTTGTCCAAAGATTAAGTTTAACTCATTATTTAAGGGACTTTTTGGCAGGCCTAGGCTTAAGTAAAGCAAAAACACTATGGAGGTAAAAAGTGGCTAAACTTGGACAAAAAATGTAATAACTTGACAACGGTATGGAAAGTAGGCCAATCAAGCCACATTGCATGCTTATATTGTAAAACAATTTTTAGGGTACAACATATATATAGCATTTCTTTCTATTACTTATATTAAATCACTTCGCAATCTACACAAGCCGATTTAGCAAAGGAACTTTTTTCAAAAAAAGTTTGTTTGTAATTTATAAGTTTTTTCTGTAAGCAATGAAAAATAATTATTAGGCAACCCAACCTCGGATGGCACCCAATATGTTGGGAACACTGTACTTGATTTAGCAAAAAGCAATTTGATATTGCAGGAATTACAAGAGAAACAATTTAATAATAATATGCGGATCACAAAATAAGTTTTCCAAGAGCTGTAGCATTTATTATTAATAAGCATCTTGTACTGCCGTTCTTTTCACTACTGCATATTAAAGTTAGGGGCAACCTTTTGTATTTAAAAATATTTTGAAAGATTTTTTGCGCTTTAGCTACCTGATATAAATGACAAATTTAGATTTTCATCCTAAGGATTTAGTATTCTATTTTGAACATCACTACTAAAAACATTTGGACTGTTTGGATCTATGATAAGATTCAAACATATTGACATTGCAACTGACAATTTTTGTTGCCTTCAGCGCGAAACCAGATTGACAACTTCTGGGAAAAGAATAATGTTTAAAAAAAGAGTTTGGATTAATCCACATTGTAGAATTACCTATGTTTATAAATTAAACAATTTCGGAATATATTTCTAAACTTGCCCATCAGTGAATACACAATGTTTTCCACTGTTTGTATTTATTAGCAAACATAATATACTTACTGTAGTTAATGGATCCACATCATTTTCATCACACTCAACTATGTCATTGGAATCAATTACAACACATGTTAACTTAGATGTTGGAGGGGTTATAGGGATTTCTTCTAAGATGGTGCCTGTTGTAATAAACACATTTTATAAAGTAGTGCATAGAATTGTAATGCAAATTTGCTTAAGAAAACAAAACTTTTTACAAATATTATGTCAATCAACTGTTTGTGAGCGGAGATATGGATTTTTACAAAAAAAAACAAACTTGTGCTGACTGCAAAACTGTTGAAATCAGACTTAAACCCACGTAACACAACCCAATTTAAAGACCTGATCAGTCCTCAACGATACAAAAGTTTGTGAATACCTTCATGACAATGCTAGACATGTAAAAATTTCTATTTGGCTGGAAATGTTGGGCTCACACCATGATATTTTTGCGTCATATTTGCTTTGTTTTTGGTATATTTCTTCAGCATAACTCATCTAAATAAAATTCTTGAGCATGTTCTCCAAATTTTTGGTCTTTTTTTGTTAAATTTATTTTTATTTTAGTTTGATTCTTATAGTATGCCTTTCCCCTTTCCCAGGTGTCAAGGCAAAACATGTTAACTTTAAGTACACTACAACAGGGGTGCACAACCTTTTAGTGATTGACAGCCGCATTGGAAGTCTTTATTTTTCTTATGGTCACCAGTATGCCATATAATATTGAAGCAGGGCCAACCACCACACTATTAACTACATATTTAAAGCAGTGTAATAATTTATGAAAAAAATTTGCTTGACAGCCCCCCCAACCAAACATGAAAAGTAAAAACTATTGCTAGCAAATCCCCTGAAAAAATTAAAACAATAAAGTTTTAAAAGGCATCAATAGGCCCGTGAAAAAAGGCATCAGAGCCAAGAAATTGCCAAAGCACTCTGAATGGGCGCAAGTAGTTTGGGCGACGAAAGGAAGCGAATAGGGATTTTAGACAAAAGCGGGGGGTTTGGGGGTATTTTTATTTTAGTTTGATTCTTATAGTATGCCTTTCCCCTTTCCCAGGTGTCAAGGCAAAACATGTTAACTTTAAGTACACTACAACAGGGGTGCACAACCTTTTAGTGATTGACAGCCGCATTGGAAGTCTTTATTTTTCTTATGGTCACCAGTATGCCATATAATATTGAAGCAGGGCCAACCACCACACTATTAACTACATATTTAAAGCAGTGTAATAATTTATGAAAAAAATTTGCTTGACAGCCCCCCCAACCAAACATGAAAAGTAAAAACTATTGCTAGCAAATCCCCTGAAAAAATTAAAACAATAAAGTTTTAAAAGGCATCAATAGGCCCGTGAAAAAAGGCATCAGAGCCAAGAAATTGCCAATGCACTCTGAATGGGCGCAAGTAGTTTGGGCGACGAAAGGAAGCGAATAGGGATTTTAGACAAAAGCGGGGGGTTTGGGGGTTCGGACCCCCCCCCCTTTTAGTAAGTGACAATATCGTTTTTTCTTCGTTTTTGTCAGCGTTTAAACTCACCGTCCGAAGCTGCGTGTTTTTCAATGTAATTGGATCACGCGTCTTAAGCTAATGCGAAACCAAAATCAAACGCAAAACGCTGTTTTTCGTTTCTTGTTTGGTCGACCGTAAACGCAGGATATTTTTTCTCTCGCATTTCCTTATTCGTTCAGGTTGGCTGATTAGCAAGTGTGTGTTCGACAATTAACAACAATAAATCAAGCGGTCTCCGCCTTTTTCTTGCTTATAACGTTGTGTTAGGCGGTGCTGATGTTTCTCGCAGTTTGCCATTTCATATACTTTTCGACTATTTTAACTACGTAAGTGCGAAAAATGTTCGCGCTTCGCGCGAATGACTTTTATACGTCCGTTTTGTTTACAATTTAATGCTGTCTTTTCAACAGCGCTGCTTTGCCGTTGCGCCGTGGAGGGCTGCCAAATGCGTCGCGGACAAATGGAAAACGTATTCAAAAATATTGGACATATTTTTTTATTTTTTAGTTTCGGCAATGTGATAAAACTTGCAATAAATTTAAAAGAAATGCCATTATATCAAAAAAAATCGTGCTCGCTTCGCTCGCCAGGTGTGCCGTCTCTTAAGGTTAACAACACTGATTTTAGAACTACTTAAGTGGCGTTTTTATGTTGTGCTAGTCGAATAACACCCGGGAAAACGATCTCCGTTTAGTATTGCAAGTAGCGAAAGACGTGCTTGTAATTTAGCGTAGTCCCGTACATGGATCTACCAAAATCAATCACACATATTTCACGGTCTTGTTTTCGATTTACTCCCGAAGTTAAGCGGTATTATTTATGACGTTATCACAATCGCTATTTTATGACGTCACATCGGTCACTATTTTATGACGTCATTAACGTCAGACGAAAAAGCGGGGAATTCCCCAAGTTGAAAATTCGGGACCCCCCATTTTTAAATTTCTGGATACGCCCCTGCTAGAGTTCACATTTAAATTTGTGGCGGTAGAGTATGTTATATTGTAGGAGCAATAAGCATGTTTTACTAAAAGGTGACTGTTCACAAATGACTGTTCACATAATAAAAATACATGTGCTGCTTATTTCCACACTAGCTTATAATTTAAAAAAATACATTTATGCTGGGGGCACCAAAGACTGCTTGGGGGCACCACAGGTTGGGCTAATGATTGAGAAACACTGGTCTTTACTTTTTAAGGTCTGTGGTTCGTCTTTTTAATATTTTTATTATTTTAGGTTTCTTTATACATAGCTATGGGTTGTCTTATTATGTACTTTTAGAACAAACATGTTTTGATCACGGATCTGTTGATTTCATAGTAGTCTCCCGTAGTCTTTATTTTAACCTGGTTATGGTTAGTTTTTATGTTTTTGAGCAGTTTGTTTGTAGTGCGTTTATTCTCTCCATAGAGACTTGTTTTTCAAACGGTATATGGTAAATGTTGGTTGTTTTTTTAGTAAGATTTAAATGTTTTAACAGTAGTTGTGTGTGTTTTTTCACCATATAGCTTTGCTCTTTCAAACCATATATTTACCTGATGAAGTTTCTGTTTAAGACAGGTGTGGGCAACTAGTTTTGATAGTGGGCTGCATGTGAAATAGAAAATGTCATATAGGGCATGGTCAAAAAGAATATTTGAAATACATATATATATATATATAAAATACAACTACAACTTTTTTTAAATAATGGTATAAACATCCTTTTGACAAGCTGGTAAGAATAAGAATAGGTGATAATGGTATACATCAGTCTGACAGAATCTTGTCAGTCTTCTGGTGGCAAGCATTATGGGCCTATATTCTTCAGTTTTTGGTCTTGTCCCTAAAGTTAAATGCTGTGCTCGCCTTTTGAATGTATCTACCTTGCCATGTTTAGGCAATAAACAAAGCAATTAACAAAAATGAAGTAAAGGAATAGTTGCACGAAAGTGTAAAATTTTTTGTGACATTAACAAATACATGGGGGATGTCAAAGTATAACCTGGGGGATGTCAAAGTATAACCTGGGGGATTGGGAGTGAATATGGCTACTTTTCTTACTCAAACACTTTTACATATAGATAAGCTGCTTTCAGGCAAACTTGTGTGCAAACATACAGGAACCAGATTAAAAAGCGCAAAAAAAATCTTTGGTTGAATTGTGAGAGATTTTCAATTTGTATTGTTCGAAATAGCGATATTTTTAGAATTAAATTTTATATAAAAATTGCGTGCCGATGTTATGAGGCACACAGTGCAACATAGTAAGCATAATGGCTTTGGGCTAGATTTACTTGACACAGAGATACAAACATAGAAAAAGTAGACACTTGGAACAAATTTTTTTTTGTGTTAACATATAGTTAAAGCAGACTAAAATTTAGTTATTTTTTTAATTTAAAAATTTTTTTCAAATAATTTTTTTTTGGCATTAATTTTCTTGGTATTGTGGCTGATTTGTCGGCCGACATGATTGCAAGGATTCTGCCATACTAGTATGTAAGTGTAAAAAGAGCGGACTAGGTATTTTCTGAATCTCCTATACACGCAAAGCGAACATTGTTGTTCGCACTCCGACAGGCTCACCCTGCAAAACCGCTTAGTGTACAATAGTTCAATTCAGTTGGAAACCTAAATAAAAACCGCAAATTATGTATGATTGATTTTGGTACATCCACAATTCCACTATCGGTAGAGCAGTTTCTAAGTTCTAAGCACAGGACGCCAAAATCAGCTAAAATACCAGCAGTGGTTAAGCAGTGGTTAAGGGATAAACATTCGGGGCAATTGCACACAAATCAGGTGGTATTCTACTAAGCTAAAGGAGAATTTTACAACAAATACAATAAATGAAGAAACCAATAAAATAGTATAAAGCAAATAGATAGTTTGAGCTAGGTTAAGAACAATTATAAACCTAGCAAATAGATACTAAATGTCAAAATTGTGATTTAGGGAAAAACAAACTAGGAATTCAATAAAACTGAAAATAGCAGGTCTAATTGTATTTAAGATACCTAATAGGAGCAATACAACATAAAACAACTACCTTTTAAATATTGAACTCCATTGAAAGAATCAATTTTTCTTGTAGAACCAAACTCTGTTTGAGTCCTTGTAATACACAAATCGTTAATTAGCAGTAAATACCTTTTTAAATCTATTTGATTTCTACTTTCCATTGTAACCTGTAAAAGAAAAAGATTCATTATATATATAAATACTAGATGAAACACTGGGGGTTATCCGGGTTATTTAGCTTTTTTATTACTATGCAACCCGAAAGCTAGCATAAAATACAGATTTCTTGCAACTAATAGCATTTCCTGGCAATGTTCAGTATTTACTGTTGGAATAACTACAATATTTTTAAGCTTTTGTTTTATTGACATGCTTAAACAAACTGTAAGAAGCCTTTAAGCTTTAACATCTTACTCACTACTCAAACAGAACAAGTAGTGTATTTATAGTAGGTGTTGGTCCATAGGCTACCAGCTTGTATTAATATGTTTTATAATAACGGTTACCTTATGGATTCGTTATGTGAAAAAATACTGGTGAAGTAGTGATTGAGGTAATTGTTGCGCACATGTGAAAATTAAAATGACCAATTGTCTTGTCTGGGCAAGACTAATGAAGTGTATTATGACATAACAAATTGATCTTTAGCAATGTCTTGAAATGTAGGCTAACATCTTTGTTGTTTATGAAATAATGAGTAAATGATCAAATATTCTTTTTATGCTTTTTAAAGTGTAAAATAACTCCACCTGAAATTGCCACTCACAATGTTTAATAATTGCAAATTTGAATTTATTTACAGTATAAGAGTCTCACAAAGACTCGTTCTAGTGACTTCATTACCAAACTGGTCGATCATAGATCTTTAAAAAAACTCAGGGCGCTGGTCTAGAATCCTACCACAACGTTGAAATGATTATTAAGCAATGCATAATATGTGGGTTAGGGTGTCGGTTAGTGTTTGGGTGTGGGTAGGTCAAGTAATATTGTTTAACACTATTACTGGACTCACCCAAACCCAAACCGGCACCCTAACCCAAATAATGTTCGTTGTGGTAGGATTCTAGACGAGCGCCAAACTCAGTTCAACATCAACAAGAGTAACTCTTTGGACAAACACTACTTAACTGAAGAGTAATCAGCCTTTACTCCGCAGAATAAAAAGCTCAAGTTTACGAAACAAATAATCTGACAAACAACCTCTGTTCCACAAAGTAAACAATTTGGCGTGTAACAGCTGTAGTTGATTACGGACTGCCAAGGCGCTTCTATAACTTAAAAAAGGGTTAAACAACACAGTGAACTTAAAGTACAAATTTTGAGGTTTTTTCGTTTTAGCACCTACAAAGTAACACAAAAAACAGTGTTCGATATTGCAAATAAAACCTGGTGTAGGGTTCCTCTCAGGGAATGTTTTGACGGGAAATTCCCGGGATTTCCCGCGAATTAATGATCCCTAATCTCGACCAGAAGCTACACAGCACAAAACCAATCACAAAGAATTACAAAGGCCAAAATAAACATATTTACGACGAAAATTTAAAAAAAAAAATTATACCACAATATTAAGAATTGCCTATACATTATAAATTTAATAAAAAATTATAAAAATTAAAAAAAATATTAATATTCATAATTAATATTTGCAATAAAATATGGAAAAAAAGCTTGATCCATTATTTTACCAAACAAATTCGGGTTGCGCAAGAAAATACCTTTCCAGTGATATAAAACTTGCTATAAGTTTAATGGGGGAAAGTATTTAATAGCGCCGATAACCGATATTAATATTCATAACCGATCGCGGCAAATTTTCAAATGGCTCTAGATTGCTCAATTCAATTTGAATTTGAACGAGATTTTCACACGCTACTTTTGTCTACTCTATCTTCTTAAGGAAAGAAATTTTGAAGAAAAAAATTAAAGTTTAAAAAATTCATATTTACAACTACACAGACGAAATATCGTGATTTTTCATCCTGGTAACAT